>NC_135951.1:2882500-4082500 GCF_964058835.1 Carex rostrata
ACCCGCACACACACACAGACCCACACACACACGCACAATTGAATGTGCTTGGAGCACCCATTAGTGTCTCTAAAAGGCAAGATAGTACGGCATTTACAACCCTAATAGAACACTCCAATTCATGGTGTTTGGAGCACTCTAGAAGTGTCCCTGTATGGCATGATAATAGGGCATTCGCAACCATAATAAAACACTCCAATTGAATGTGTGTGTGCCCCACACACACACACGCAGACACACACGCACACTCGCACGCACACGCACACACACACACACACACACACAACCGCACACGCACACCCACAAACACGGACACACACGCACACACACCCACACACACCCACACACACACACGCACACCCACACACACACGTACACACACAGACTCACACACGCATACACCCGCACACAAACCCACTTACACACACGCACACAAGCACACACGCACACACGCACACACACACCCACACACACCCACACAAACGCAAACACACAGACACACACCCACACACACACGCACACGCACACACACCCGCACACGCAAACTCCCGCACACACACACACACACACACACACACACACACACACAATTGTATGTGTTTGGAGCACCCATTAGTGTCTCGAAAAGGCAAGAAAGTACGACATTTACAACCCTAGAACACTCCAATTGATGGTGTTTGGACAACTCTAGTAGTGTCCCTGTATGGCATGATAATAGGGCATTTACAACCCTAATACAACACTCCACTTGAAGTTGTTTGAACCATAGTAGTAGTGCCTCCAGATGGCAAGAAAATAGGGCATTTACAACTCTAATAAAACACACCAATTGTATGTGTTTGGAGCACTCTAGTAGTGTGTCTTTTTGGAAAGATAATAGGACATTTGAAAACCTAATATAGCACTCCAATTAAAGGTGTTTAGAGCACTCTAGTAGTGTCTCTATATGGCACGATAATAAGACATTTAGAACCCTAGTACTACACTCCAATTGAAGGAGTTTGGAGCACTCTAGAAGTGTCCCTATATGGCAAGATAATAGGGCATTCACAACCATAATAAAACACTGCAATTGAATGTGTGTGTGCCCCACACACACACGCAGACACACACTCACACGCACTAACACACACTAACACACCCATACACATGCAAACACACAAGCACACACACACGCGCACAACCGCACATGCACTCCCACAAACACGCACACAAGCACACACACGCACACACCCCCACACACACCCCCACACACACACGCACACCCACACACACAGGCACACACACGCACTCACACACGAACACACCCGCACACACACCTGCTTACACACACGCACACACGCACACAAGCACACACGCATACACACACCCACACAAACGCAAGCACACAGACACACACACACCCACATCCACGCACACACGCACACACCCACATACACACACACGCACACAGGCGCACACACGCACACACACGTACAGAAACACACACGCACACAAACGCACACCCACACACACACGCACACACACACGCAGACACACACCCACACGCACACGCACACACCGGACACACAAACGCAAACACACACCCACACGCGTGCACACACACGCGCACACACGCGCGAACACACACGCACACGCGCACACACACACCCGCACACACGAACACCCACACACAGACGCACACCCACACACACACGCACACATGCACAAACACATGCACCCACACACGCACACACCCGCACACACACACACACCCATACACACACGCACAATTGAATGTGCTTGGAGCACCCATTAGTGTCTCTAAAAGGCAAGATAGTACGGCATTTACAACCCTAATAGAACACTCCAATTCATGGTGTTTGGAGCACTCTAGAAGTGTCCCTGTATGGCATGATAATAGGGCATTCACAACCATAATAAAACACTCCAATTGAATGTGTGTGTGCCCCACACACACACACGCAGACACACACGCACACTCGCACGCACACACACACACACGACCGCACACACACACCAACAAACACGGACACACACGCACACACACGCACACACACCCACACACACACGCACACCCACACACACACGTACACACACAGACTCACACACGCATACACCCGCACACAAACCCACTTACACACACGCACACAAGCACACACGCACACACGCACACACACACCCACACACACCCACACAAACGCAAACACACAGACACACACCCACACACACACGCACACACACCCGCACACGCAAACACCCGCACACACACTCTCACACACACACACACACACACACACACAATTGTATGTGTTTGGAGCACCCATTAGTGTCTCTAAAAGGCAAGAAAGTACGACATTTACAACCCTAGAATACTCCAATTGATGGTGTTTGGACAACTCTAGTAGTGTCCCTGTATGGCATGATAATAGGGCATTTACAACCCTAATACAACACTCCACTTGAAGTTGTTTGAACCATAGTAGTAGTGCCTCCAGATGGCAAGAAAATAGGGCATTTACAACTCTAATAAAACACAACAATTGTATGTGTTTGGAGCACTCTAGTAGTGTGTCTTTTTGGAAAGATAATAGGACATTTGAAAACCTAATATAGCACTCCAATTAAAGGTGTTTAGAGCACTCTAGTAGTGTCTCTATATGGCACGATAATAAGACATTTAGAACCCTAGTACTACACTCCAATTGAAGGAGTTTGGAGCACTCTAGAAGTGTCCCTATATGGCAAGATAATAGGGCATTCACAACCATAATAAAACCCTGCAATTGAATGTGTGTGTGCCCCACACACACACACAGACACACACGCACACGCACTAACACACGCACTAACCACACTAACACACCCATACACATGCACACCCACACACACACGCACACATGCACAAACACACGCACCCACACACGCACACACCCGCACACACACACACCCACACACACACGCACAATTGAATGTGTTTCGAGCACCCATTAGTGTCTCTAAAAGGCAAGATAGTACGACATTTACAACCCTAATAGAACACTCCTATTGAAGGTGTTTGGAGCACTCTAGTAGTGTCTCTATATGGCATGATAATAAGGCATTTAGAACCCTAGTACTACCATCTTATTGAAGGAGTTTGGAGCACTCTAGAAGTGTCCCTATATGGCAAGATAATTGGGCATTCACAACCATAATAAAACACTGCAATTGAATGTGTGTGTGTCCCACACACACAGGCAGACACACACGCACACACACACACACACACACATGCACACGCACTAACACACACTAACACACACTAACACACCGCACACGCACACCCACAAAACACGCACACACGCACGCACAAGCACACACACCCACACACACCCACACACACACGCAGACACACACGCACACGCACTAACTCACGCACTAACACACGCACTAACACACGCACTAACACACACTAACACACCCATACACATGCAAACACACACGCACACACACACGCACACAAGATAATAGGGCAAGATAATAGGGCACTCTAGAATGTGTGTGTGCCCCACACACACACGCAGACACACACGCACACGCACTAACACACGCACTAACACACACTAACACACCCATACACATGCAAACACACACGCACACACACACGCACACAACCGCACACACCCACACACACACACGCACACCCACACACACACACGCAGACACACGCACTCACACACACACACACCCGCACACACACCCACTTACACACACGCACACACGCACACAAGCACACGAGCACACACGCACACACACGCACACACACACCCACACAAACGCAAACACACAGACACACCCACCCACACACACGCACACACCCTCGTACACACACACGCACACACACACATGCACACAAGCGCACACACACACACGCACACACACAAACGCACACGCACACACGCACACAAACGCACACCCACACACACCCACACACACACACAGACACACACGCACACGCACACACCCACGCACCCAGACACGCACACACCGGACACACACACACACACACACACGCACAGGCGCGCACACACACACCCACACACACACGCAAACACACACGCACATGCGCACACACACGCAAACCCACGCACACCCACGCACACACAAACCAACCCACACACACACACGCACACCCACACACACACGCACACCCACACACACACGCATACATGCACAAACACACGCACCCACACACGCACACACCAGCACACACACACACCCACACCCACACCCACACACACACGCACAATTGAATGTGTTTCGAGCACCCATTAGTGTCTCTAAAAGGCAAGATAGTACGACATTTACAACCCTAATAGAAAACTCCAATTGAAGGTGTTAGGAGCACTCTAGTAATGTTTCTATATGGCTTGATAATTTGGTATTTACAACCCTAATACACGCACTCTAATACACACACGCACACGAACGCACACACACGCACACACCGCATACAAACGCACCCGCACGCACACACACGCACACAAACGCACACACCCGCACACACACACACACTTACACACATGCACACCCGCACACACGCACACACGCACAAACACAACCACACACATGCAAACACACAGACACACACATGCAAACACACACGCACACACACGCACAAACACATGCACACCCGCACACACGCACACACACGCACACACACACACACACATGCAAACACACAGACACACACACCCACACACATGCAAACACACACGCACACACACGCACAAAAACACACGCACAAACGCACACGAATGCACACACACACACGCGCGCGCACACGAACGCACACACACACACACACACACACACACACACACACCCGCACACACGAACGCACACACGCACACACACGCATACAAACGCACCCGCACGCACACACACGCACACAAACGCAGACCCACACACACCCACACACACCCACACACACACGCAGACCCACACACACGCAGACACACACGCACACACATACCCACACACGCACGCAGACACACACGCGGACACACACGCACACACTGGACACACACACGCACACGCACACACACGAGCAGACACGCACACAAACGCACACGCACACACACACTTACACACATGCACACCCGCACACACGCACACATGCACAAACACACCCACACACATGCAAACACACACGTACACACACGCACAAACACATGCACACCCGCACACACGCACACACACGCACACACACACACACACACATGCAAACACACAGACACACACACCCAGACACATGCTAACACACACGCACACACACGCACAAACACACACGCACATGAATGCACACACACACACGCGCGCGCACACACACACACACGCGCGCACACGAACGCACACACGCACACACACGCATACAAACGCACCCGCACGCACACACACGCACACAAACGCAGACCCACACACACCCACACACACCCACACCCACACGCAGACCCACACACACGCAGACACACACGCACACACATACCCACACACGCACGCAGACACACACGCGGACACACACGCACACACTGGACACACACACACAAGCACACACACGAGCATACACGCACACAAACGCACACGCACCCAAATGCACACGCACACACACATACACGCACACACGCACACAAACGCACACCCACACACACCCACACACACACGCAGACAAAAACACGCACACACGGGACACACACACACGCAAACACACCCGCACACACGCACACGAATGCATACACACACACACGTACGCACACACACGCACACACACACACCCACACACACACGCACAATTGAATGTGTTTGGAGCACCCATTAGTGTCTCTAAAAGGCAAGATAGTACGGCATTTACAACCCTAATAGAACACTCCAATTGAAGATGTTTGGAGCACTCTAGTAGTGTGTCTATATGGCATGATAATTTGGCATTTACAACCCTAATACAACACTCCAATTGAAGGTGTTTGAAGCACTCTAGTATTGTCTCTATATGGCAAGATAACAGGGCATTTGCAACCCTAATAAAACACTCCAATTGAAGGTGTTTTGGAGCACCCTCATTGTGTCTCTATATGGCAAGATAATAAGACATTTACAACCCTAATACAACCCCCAAATTGAAGGTGTAAGGAGCACTATTAATATCATCAGATTGCAAGATAATAGGGCATTTAAAACCCTATTAAAACACTCCAATTGATGGTGTATGGAGAACTCTAGTAGTGTCCCTATATGGAATGATAATAGGGCAGTTACAACCCTAATACAACACTCCAGTTGAAGTTGTTTGAAGCACAGCAGTAGTGCCTCTAGATGGCAAGAAAATAGGGCATTTACAACTCTAATAAAACACACCAATTGTATGTGTTTGGAGCACTCTAGTAGTGTGTCTTTTTGGAAAGATAATATGACATTTGAAATCCTAATATAGCACTCCAATTAACGGTGTTTGGAGCACTCTAGTAGTGTCTCTATATGGCAAGATAATAAGGCACTTAGAACCCTAGTACTACAATCCAATTGAAGGAGTTTGGAGCACTCTAGAAGTATCCCAATCTGGCAAGATAATAGGGCATACACAACCATAATAAAACACTGCAATTGAATGTGTGTGTGCCCCACACACACACGCAGACACACACGCCCACACACACGCACACGCACTAACACACACTAACACACCCACACACACGCAAACACACACGCACACAACCGCACACACACACGCACACCCACAAACACGCCCACACGCACACACACGCACACACACCCACACACACACACGCACACCCACACACACACAAACACACGCACTGACACACGCACACACCCGCACACACAACCACTTACACACAAGCACACACGCACACACGCACACACACGCACACACACGCACACACACACCCACACAAACGCAAACACATAGACACACACACCCACACACACGGAAACACACACGCACCCACCCACGTTCAAACACACACGCAAACACACGCACACACGCACACAAACGCACACAAACGCACACAAACACACACGCACACAAACGCACACCCACACACCCACACACACACGCAGACACACACGCACCCACACACGCACACACACTCGCACACACCGGACACACACACGCAAAAACACACGCACACGCGCACACACACACACATGCAAACACCCACGCGCACACACACACACGCGCACACACACACACGCACACACGCACACACACACCCACCCAAACACACACGCGCACACCCACACACACACGCACACATGCACAAACACACGCACCCACACACGCACACACACACACCCACGCACACACGCACAATTGAATGTGTTTGGAGCACCCATTAGTGTCTCTAAAAGGCAAGATAGTACGGTATTTACAACCCTAATAGAACACTCCAATTGAAGGTGTTTGGAGCACTCTAGTAGTGTTTCTATATGGCATGATAATTTGGTATTTACAACCCTAATACAACACTCCAATTGAAGGTGTTTGAAGCACTATAGTATTGTCTCTATATGGCAAGATTACAGGGCATTTGCAACCCTAATAAAACACTCCAATTGAAGGTGTTTTGGAGCACCCTCATAGTGTTTCTATATGGCAAGATAATAAGACATTTACAACCCTAATACAACACCCGAATTAAAGGTGTAAGGAGCACTCTATTAATATCTTCAGATTGCAAGATAATAGGGCATTAAAAACCCTAATAAAACACTCCAATTGATAGTGTTTGGAGAACTCTATTAGTGTCCCTATATGACATGATAATAGGACATTTACAACCCTAATACAAGACTCCAATTGAAGTTGTTTGAAGCACAGTAGTAGTGCCTCCAGATGGCAAGAAAATAGGGCATTTACAACTCTAATAAAACACACCAATTTTATGTGTTTGGAGCACTCTAGTAGTGTGTCTTTTTGGAAAGATAATGGGACATTTGAAATCATAATATAGCACTCCAATTAAAGGTGCTTGGAGCACTCTAGAAGTGTCCCTATATGGCAAGATAATAGGGCATTCACAACCCTAATAAAACACTCCAATTGAATGAGTGTGTGTCCCACACACACATGCAGACACACACGCAGACACACACGCAAACGCACTAACACACACTAACACACCTACACACACGCACAAACCCGCACATGCACACACACGCACACCCACAAACACGCACACATGCACACACACGCACACCCACACACACACGCACACCCACACACACGCACACACACACGCACTCAGAGACGCACACACTCGCACGCACACACACACTTACACACACGCACACACGCACACACGCACACACGCACAAACGCACACACGCACACACACGCACACACACACCCACACACACGCAAACACACAGACACACAGACACACACACCCACACACATGAAAACACACACGCACACACACATGGACGCACACACGCACACACACGCACACATGCACACAAATGAACACACACACACACACGGACACACGCACACAAACGGACACGCACACACACCCACAGACACACGCAGACACAAACACGCACACACCGGACACACAGACACAGGCAAACACACACGCACACGCGCGCACACACACACACACACGCGCCCGCACACACACGCACACACACGCACACAAACGCACACACACACATACACGCACACATGCACACAAACGCACACGCGCACACACACACACACAGGCACACACGCAAACAAACGCACACACACACACCTATGCACACACGCAGAGGCAAACACGCACACACCGGTGACACACGCACACACAAGCTCACGCACAAATGCACACACGCACACAAACGCACACGCACGCACACACTCGCACACACGCACACAAACGCACACCCACACACACCCACACCCACACACGCACACACACACGCACACACACACCCACACACGCACGCAGACACACACTCACACACATACGCACACACGCACACACTGGACACACACACACGCACACACACACGCACATGCTATCACTCTGCCTCCTTTAGAAAAAAACAGCTTTCTTGATAGTGTTTAGTGCCACATGTTGGACTGTTTGGAAACATAGAAATGAGGTTTGTTTTAATAATCTTCAACCTAAAACAGCTAGATCATTGATATATCTAATAATCTCTTTGGTACTGTATTGGACAGGAAACAAAAAGACCAAGGCAAAAATACGACAGGAGGCAAAAACATGGATACCTGATGAGGAGATCATGGATTGCATCCCTCTGAGGGTGATTTTCCCAGGAGAAGAAGAAGCCATTTCCCTTCAGCTAGACAGTGAAGACTCTGCTCAAGGGAGCTTCACCACCAGCTAGAACAATCTGTTTATAGATAACTATAGTACTAGAGTGACAAGCAGGAACTTTTAAATTGTAAGATAAACCTGCATAAGTGTTTGTTTAGAGGGTATTATGCTGACCAAGTCAGAGGTCCATTTTGATTTAGTAAGACAGAGGCGTATTGATGTCCTCTGGGGCTCATCCCTGATGTAGTAACTGAACACTTAGTTTCATTTTTATTAATGAAACTGGACCGTAGGTCTTTTTAACCAAAAATGTATGACTTGAAAAATAGCAACCTAGCTATTGCTCCAAATCATTGTTATAAGAAATAAACTCATTTGTGAGTTTATTATATTAAAATATAATGAAAAATAAGGAAAGCATGTAACTAATTTCTGAGTTTTTGTGTGTGTGTGTGTGATGGAGGGTCCAACTGTATTTGGTCCAATATATGTGTAATAAGTATTAAGCAGTGAGCAATACTTTCCTTTTCACAAAAATAAAAGAAAGAAACATTTTATTGACGCACACCAGTCATTTGAATTTGACATTTTTTAAATAGGTACAAAATCAGAATATCATAGACCATACAAAAACATTGTTTTTCTACTTATCTAAAATGGTAGTAAAAAATTTGAAAAAAATAAAAATATTTTTTAAATAGGTATCCAAGTACATTTTAATACGGAGATAATGTTGAAGAGTTAAGATCGACTAATTGAACTTCAAAAATAGATATAAAAATGTGTGAACATGATTGGGCACGAAAACAATTGATCATTTTAACCCTTTGTCCTTACAAAAATAGTCTTCACTAATTAAATTGGTAGAGAAAAAATCTGTCAAAGGCAACAGGAGACCCAGAAAAGATAATAATGGGTACTCGCTAGCTAGTTCATGTCTGTAGCGTTCGTGGAACGAATCAAATGAGTATATACCTGTAGCGTTCTTACTAACGAATAAAATGGGGTTCACAAATCAAGCACACAAAAAATGAACACGAGAGATCGAGACAGGCACTATATATATATGTATATGCGCTTCAATTTGACCCTCTAACCACCCAATTTTGCGAGTGATATTCGATACTGTGAACTGCCACTTAATTAGTGCTCGTAAGGACCTGCTGGCATATGGTTTTTGTCCGCCTAGTACCAAATCATATATTCTCATTACTTTATGGAGAATCATTTTAGTTTTATAAGGTGCGCACACTATATTTAATTTCTAGAATTGATGTATGGACAATGACTGTAGGGGTGAAAACGGAGCGGATAATGCGGATCCCATATATTTGTATCCGTTTTTTATTGAGCGGATATGAATACGAATACGGATAGTAAATAAATATCAAAATTGAAAATCAAATTCTCTATAAACGGATACGGAGCGGATAAAAAACAAATTTAAAATTTGACATATAATGTTATTCCCACAGCCTAACCCTATAAATTTCTATTAACAATTTAAAATTTGAACTTTCAACGGAATTTGAATCATTTTTAAAGAAAGACATTCAAGTACATCCAAGATCAAATGTAGGAAAATCAACAATTCTCCTTCTTGTGATTTTTAATGTGAATGTATTACTATTGAGATAAAACAACATTAGTATATAAAACGTGACCATATGCTGTATATTATATATGTTTACTTAAAATTTTCTCTAAATCCGTGATAAAAGCAAGAAAACAGTAAAATGTGACCATATTGTACATGGTTTAACTATATACAATCGTATATAAATGTGCTCCGATATTCATATATAGTTATAAACATTAAAACTGTGTACAATTTGATCATATTGTACACAGTTTTTTATTCAAAACCATGTATGAATACTGGAGGGCATTTTTAGAAGTTTGGAGTGCATTTCCGTACTGGCGCTCCATTAATTCTACATGGTTAAACTGTATAATCCGTGTGTGATGAAAAATATACAATTTTTTCCACGTCATTGATATGTGCCTTTCTGTTATAATGCATCTCTCTCCCTCACTATTCTTTATTAGTTATTTATGAAGCATCTCTTCCCTATAAGCTGTACATAGCTGTTCTTTGTCAAGTAAATCTAAATTGACGAGGCTAGGGTGAGGGATAAGGCAAGAGAGGCAATATCTTCACCGAATAGACAATTTTCGACGGCAAAACTTCAAACGGCTATAAAAACAGTGGCCGAGTGTCCGATTTCAGCGTACAATAACTTTTTGGAAATCTCGCGAGGAGATGTACAACTTTTATCGCAATCATTCAGCCCCGAAAAACAAAGGCAAGAGGCTCAAAATTTGAGTTGAAGTTTTAGATTAAGTTTTTTCATTCTAATATTCGATTTTTTTTTCCTTTACCATACTTTTTGTTCAACATTATTCGTATAAATGTATGAACTCTCAGATCTAGGGTTTTTTTTGTTATATTTTGATGTTTTTGTTCATGTAATATGTGTTGTATTTATCTAACATTTATAGATTTTTGAAATTTAGTTTAGTGTTTTTGGTATTTAGATCTAAGGGTTATTTGAATTCAGATATAGAACTTGATTTGAATTCAGATTTGGCGTTTTATTTGATATTTTTCTAATATTTTTAATCCTACATAGTTTTGATTAAAAAAACGTGTAGAATTATGTTTTTTATACACGGTTTTACTTTAAAAACCATGTATGATGTGCTTTGGAGAAAAAATTGAATTGTACATGGTTTTGTTAATCAAAAACCGTGTAGGATTATTATTTTTGTACAAAGTTCGAAAACTGTGTAAAATTTAGTGACCTATATATTATACACGACTCCCGTTGACACGGTTAAAAATATGGGGACAGTTAAAAATATTCGGAAAGTTTGAAATTAATATTGGGGACAGTTAAAAATATTGCGAAAGTTTGAAATTAATATTGGGGACAGTTAAAAATATGTCAAAGGCAACAGGGGACCCAGAAAACAAAATTGTGGGCACTCCCTAGCTAGTTCATGTCTGTAGCGTTCGTAGAACGAATCAAATAAGCAGATAAAAATGAATACGAGAGATCAAGACAAGCACTATATATATATATATATATATATATATATATATATGCGCTTCAATTTTACCCTCTAACCACCCAATTTTGCGAGTGCTTCTCTTTGCCACTTAATTAGTGCTTCTAAAGACCTGCTGGCCTATGGTTTTTGTGCGCGTAGTACCG
The DNA here is from genome assembly GCF_964058835.1 of Carex rostrata. Lineage (NCBI taxonomy): Eukaryota > Viridiplantae > Streptophyta > Magnoliopsida > Poales > Cyperaceae > Carex > Carex rostrata. Next base: position 2,895,045 of record NC_135951.1, read on the forward strand.
AATCATACATTCTCATTACTTTATCGAAAATCATTTTAGCTCTATAAGGTGGGCACACTAGATTTAATTTCTAGAATTGATGTATGGACAATGACCAATTCAAAATATATAATGTTATTCCCACATCCTAAACCTATAAATTTCTATTAACACTTTAAAATTTGAAGTTTTAACGAAAATTTGAATCATTTTGTTTTATTTTTATAGAAATACATTCAAGTACATCCAAGATCAAATATAGAAAAATCAACAATTCTCCTTCTCAGGTACCTGACTCAGTACAATACTCCCAGCAGACCAAGAGAAATTTGGTGTCTATTGTAAATGTAGAGAGTTTGTTTTGAGGTTCGTATCAAGTTAAAACTGATGATATAGATCTCATTGTACTCAGTCAGGTATTGCACAGGATCTGAATTCTATTGTAGTAAACATCACCCAAAATTAAAACTTAAGATGTTCACAATTCATGAAGGGACTAGCCAGCCCAATATAAAGAGCTAGTTCAATCCATCAGTAGGAAGACACAAATTAAATAGCACAATGCATATATCTCTTGTATTGCTCATAATCTCACTTGCTACCCCAACCATCTGTATCCTTGAAGATATTCAGTCGGAATTAACACATGTCGATTACGGCCACCAACTCACCGGACTCAAGCTCGCCAAGCTGCCGCAAGCCGGAGCCAAGCAACACAAACCCACTTTCCAAAGCCAACATTCCATTTCATCCAACTGGAGGTAATGAGTACGCACTAGAGCTAGCTAGCAATCGGCACCCCTCCTCGTCCTTATGCTTTGTTGTTAGATACCGGCAGTGGACTTATTTGGACCCAATGCAAACCATGCTCAAGATGTGCCCCCCAGTCATCCCCGATCTTCGACCCATTCAAGTCGTCCACCTTCTCACGGCTGCCGTGCTCTAACAAGCTGTGTCAAGACCTTGACTCAAATTCCACCAAACACCATTGTATGTACTCGTATCTCGTATGCTTATGGCGATCAATCATGTACGTCTGGAAGCTTTTCAAGTGAGACCTTCACATTCGGATGTGGAAATGGAAACGGTGGGAAACTAATCAACTGCTCTCGTATCGCTGGCTTTTCTAAGGCAGCAACCTCTCTGGTGTCTCAGCTCAGTATATCAGGTTTCTCACACTGTATGACAGATGATATCAATAAGAGATCCTTTCTCAGGTTTGGTACCCAAGCGGAGATCTACAGAGACATCAAGGCAATTGGAACAGTACCGAGGGCCCAAGGCCCAAATAGTTCTTTGTGGATTGTTCAAGAAACATCGGTAAAAGATTAATGTATCCGGTATTATCTAGAGGTCAAAACACTTTGCTTATGTCGGTAGAAATAAATGAATTTTGTAGAAGATTCTTCTACCGACATATACTACTATAAATAGAGCTAATCATATATGAGTGAATCATAGAATCAGAGAAATATATAGTGAGGCGTGAGTAATAGTGGGATAATATATCATAGCCTTGTAATCTTGTATACTCCATTAAATAAAAGAAATCAAGTTATATAAACTCCTCTCTTCTATATCCAATACCACAATCCAAATTATAATTTCCAACAAAGGCGCCAGTACAAACCAGTAAATTTGTTGATGCCCCTCCTGGGCTTGAAACCCTGTACGTTATTGCCATGACTGGCATAACAGTTGGCACCAAACGACCAAGTATACCTAAATCGGTGTTTAAAGATGGGACGTTGGTGGATTCGGGCACATCTTTTTCTCAACTACCGGAGGTTGTTTATAATAAACTGAAATAGGCCCTTTTGTCAAATATGAAATTGCCTCTGTCTAATATAAGTAATTTGCCACTTGATTGTTTTTCATCACCATCGATCTTGCCATCTCAGGTGAAAGCGCCGAAAGTAATTCTTCACTTTGAAGGCATAGATATGAACCTGGCACACATGAACTATCTTCTTGATTATGATGAGCAAGGTCTATTGTGCTTGGCTATGAGGGCGGCTACCAATTTATTTGGGGTCCTTAGGCAACAAGACTTGAAAAATAGCAAGCTAGCGAAATATTTTCCATTTCTATGATGAACAACCAACTGTATTTCTCACTATTTATTAAGCAATGAGAAATATTTTCCGTTTCACAAAATAAGAAGAAGAGAGATACACTTTATTGATGCACACCGGTCATTTCAATTTGACATATTCTGATAGCACGCAATCACTATTCGCACTCTAATGGTACTAACTAATGTGCACTACCGACATTAAAATTCTTACAATCATCATGCTTCATCAGAAATCAACACATGAACACAAAATAATTCTTCAATTTGCCTCTGAGTACCTTCCGGTGGGACAGAAAAATAATTCTTCAATTTTATTTTAATGTGAAGAACCCCTTGTTGTCAATTTAGAAGGATAGGGTCTATTCGAAATCTGCACATTGTCAATAAAAGGCACAGGGTGAATGGCATATTTTTTCTCTCTCACAAAGTGCAGTTTATGTTTCCTTTCATTTCTCTGTTTCCTCCCAGTCCCAGCTTAAATTGAAAATAAAAGATTTATTGTTTATCATAGTTTGGTCGAGAAGGGAGTTGGGGGATAGTTATTTTATTCATGGGTTGACTCATGAATAGAGAAAGAAATTAGTTACGCTGTTATTATTTCCGTCACGTCACGTTACATCACTGCACTTCACGTCACGTATGTCGATCAAGTGTCACGTGATGTGACTATTCTCATGACATAACTGTTTTCTACCATTTTAATTACATCACGTCACGTCATGCAAACTGATCCAATCATATCAAGTGACACATTAATTGACCAATTTTTTCAACATAATTTCTTAATTATAATATATTTTGTAATAGTTTCTTATATTTTAGTATATTTTGTTGAATTACATGGAAAAATAAATTATCTTGATGAACAATAGCCAATAGGTTAAATTTACACTTTGTAAATGGTATACTGTTGGATTGTAATCTCATATCTTCTCTAGTTGCGTCTTTGAGTCGTTAAACTTTATTGATTTCTACGAGGTTTGAACAATGTAGTTGTTACTGATTCTCTAACTTTTTATAGCTTTCCATGTAGGGAATCTCTTAACTGTAGTTATAACGATCGACTTGCTACATGGATAGATGCATTAGCTATCTAGAAGTGATGCCTTTTTAGTTAGATTTGGATGGGTTTCCTGTGCCTCACTATGGTGTAGCAATCCATGTGTAAGGTAATTAGTAAAGGAGGTCAAGGCTTGCTATAGGAATGACTATACTTGTTTTTCTACAACTTGCTTCTCAGATTGAATTTGTTGAAGTGGTTTAGAGGTGTTCAAACGGTCGGTTCGGCTGAAACAAAAGTAAAACGATTAAATCAAATTGATTAAAAACCGAACCAAACTGATTAAATCTATCAACTGATTAAGAATCAAACCGAACAAATTGAAGTAAATATATAGATACCATTATTAATGAAAATAATACATTGATATACACAACAATTGAAGTTCGGTTTTATATCTATGTTTTTCCCCAAGAAAATTATAAAAATACACTTAACATTCAAAATAATTATAAAATTATACCTCATTGAAAATTTTTGATCCACTCTACAAATTATCCTCACTTGGCTCCACTCAGAAGTTCGGAAGCTGGTCTTTATTTCTAAATGAACAAAGAACATAATACTACAAGCTCTATACCGCTCCACTCAGATTTATTAAGCTGCCAACACTCATTTAAAAAAAAAAAAAAAAATACTATTATTTTTAAGTTAAAGGCTTTGTACTATAAAAACCAATATAAATAATAAGAAGGTGATCACTATTCATGGAAGAGAATGAAGAAATGAGCTACATAATGTATGTCTAAGCAATCACATACCACAATAAAAAGTTGATACAAATTTGATAGGATCTGATCTCTACCTGCTTTATTCCAGTGACCCACCAAAATCCTTCTCCCAAAAAGCTAATTTTACAATTGATTCTATCTTCATTTCCTTTCTTTGTGAAACGAAGAAAATATTGCGCTTTTACTCCCGAGTCGTTCCCTTCAAAATCAAAGTGGAATCCACTCACCCAACATTGTGCACATCAACCAGCGGCCAGTTGAGGCATCTATATTCCTCTTTTCCTTTTATCATGCCTTTTATCATACTTTGTGTAGCTTGATAGATTCATGCAATACTATAAATATATACTAAGCATTTAACATCATCATTTTTAAATTATAATAAATTAAAGTGTGCAATGTCTAATTTCTAAACATGACAATCAAATATTTTTGTTTATTTTATGTTAGATTAGGTTAGGTTTCTTACTATCTCTAACAGTATTTAGGCAAGAATAAAGCTTGTGGTCTGACTGTCAGTAGAAATTATGATTATAAATTTATTAGCTTTGATTACACCTATCAGACATGATAATTTTTTTTCACATGATGTGAAACAAGACAAGTTACACGCCACGTTTTCTCACTGTGGCCACACATGATGAGACGGCAATTTTAGACAATTTTTTTTATGATTTTAAGTTAGTTCATTGAATAAAGATTATGTCAAAAACTATAAAAAAATTTGTAAATAAAGAAATATTCTCGGAAAACTTATTTATATTAAAACAATTTAATTTATTGTTTGGATATCGAATTGTTGATTGGGAATAATTTTGTTTTTGTTTTTAAATGTTAGAAAAATTGATAATTTATTCTCCGAATAACCTGCTTTCTTTCGGTGCCCTACCAAAATCCTTATCTTCCAAAAAGCTGATTTTACATTATATTCCTTCTTTATTTCCTCCGAGTTATCAAGGCACTGGAGAAACCAATCACCTCAGCTTTTAAGATGGAAACTGGACTTGTCCTTTTCTTTATGAAATGGAGAAAATATTCCGTATTATTGCCCTAGTCGTCCACTTCAAAGTGGACTTGTCTCTTCAATAATTGCATCCACTTTGTTCCTACCAACATAGCAGAGATTTAGCTCTCCTACTATTTCACTCTTAGTCTCACCTCTCCTATTCCTCTCCTACTTCTCTCCACCGGGCTCAAGGCTGTGCAACTCAACTCCAATTTCTTTAATATTTTCTTGAGGTTCTTTCCTTTTCTTGCTTCTGTGATTATGTGGTGAACACCATCTTGTTGCTTGTAATTTTGTTTATGCATGTCAGAGTATTATGTGCTATTTTGGTTATGGTTTCTAACTAGTTTCAGCTCCACCTAGAATACAGAAGAGAGATGGCTGAGAGCATTGTAAAGCTTATTCTAAGCAAGCTCACTGATCTTGGAGTTAAAGAGGTTTTACTCATGTACAACGTCGATGAGCAAGTAGAGACGGTGACCCGTCAACTTGGCTGGATTCAGGTTTTTCTGAAAGATGCTGACAAGAAAAAAATAACAGATGAGAAACAAAAGTATTGGGTGAAGGAGGTGAGAGATGTTGCCTATTTAATAGAAGATGCCATTGACACATTAATTTCTCTTGGAGATCCCTCCAAACCCGCAAAAACCCACTGGCACGATGGAGGCCATGAAAAGGATGATGAAGATAACAAAAAAACTACCGGCTGTACGTAAACTTGTCCATGAGATAGAACAGATCCAGACAAGGATGAATGAGATCGAGACGAGTAGAGTCAGGTATATGTGTTGGTTTACTCATGACCTATGTTAATTTAATTTTGTTTTGTGTATTTAGTGGAAGAGAGAATGATGAAGGAAAGGAAGGTAGCTCAAATTTTTATACTATATTGATCTTTCCCAATTCTCTCACATATTACAAATGACATTTTTTTCTACTTAGGACATATGGTAATATTTACAAATTTAAAAGCATAAATGTCATTAAACATTAAACATGATACAAATATCAAGTGCATAAAAATGCACGTTCCAATATGAGTTTAGAAAATTTTCAAAAGCATTCTCCCAATTATTTGACTAATTATTTACCAATTTATTAAGTTTATTATTTCTAACTACAATATTAATTTCAACAAGGTATAGAATTAATAGTCTGGGTGAAGGCAATGGAGAGATCAAACTGCCCATTAGACCACTCGTGCTACCGGACAAGGATCCCGATATTGTCGGGTTCAAGAAGGATCAAGATCATGTTGTCAAACTGCTATTGGATGAGACCACTAAGAGACGTTCGGTCGTTTCCATTTGGGGAGCTGGGGGACTCGCAAAACGACTCTCGCACAAAAAGTATACAATTGGTATGTGCTATATATATTTGTTTTTTTAGAAAAACTTTTAGTTTAGAATTTACTTGTTTGATTCAAATGTTGTTTACATTCTTTATTTTGCAAAAATAGAACAGGTTGAATTTTATATATTTTTAGTCAACAAGTGTTTCTAATTTTGTTTTAACTTGACCACTGTTGATTTCAATTTCAAGCTTTGAAGAAATTATGAAATATGTTTGATTAATTTACAGAAATTTTAAATCGATTTACTAAATTATCAAACCCAGTCATCTATGATTTACAAGATAACTGGCTCATATAATTTGTTTTGTAGGTAAATAGATAAAAACTTAAATTTTACTAAATCAAGTCCATAGAACTTTTAATTCTTTATAAATCAATTCCATATAATTATAAGAAAAGTATTTATTAAGACATTTCATTGCAAGACTGAACAAATGGGTCAAACTCAAATTTTCATATCCTCTGAGGCAACAAAATATTTTTGTTTAGATCCACACCGTTTGATCAGATATGAGGTTAAATGCATGGGTTCCCTTTAATATATTCGTGTGGATTTTGATTGAACGGTCTGGATGTAAAGAAAAATATTATGTTACTTCAGGTGATATGAATTCGTTGAAATCTATAGCATTTGACTCTGTGAAGAGTGAAGTGCTATACCCTCGCGGATACTGTTTCAATCTTGTCGATCCGAGAATCCTTTGAGATATCTCAAATTTTGAGTTGATATATGAAAAATTGGGACCGTTCAAATCCTCTGTAAATATCTTAAAGCACAATAAATTGTCCAATTTTATCAAACTCTTTAATGTCTATATGTTTTATAACATACAACTAAATGTTATTATTACGTACCTTTTTTTTAAATTCTTAACAGAGGCAGCTAAGTTGCAATTATTACGTATCTTAATTACTCGTCGTAAATTCATATTAGCTAGTTATTTAAGAAACCAATAATATTAAAGTGTTTCAAAATATATTTAGATAATGATGGTCTCACTGATATAACAACCATTAAATATTAAATAAAAAACGCACTATATATGTCAGAAGCTAGCAATCATGATAGAACATCTTGAACAAAACATGTCAGATCGAATCTTATCTGTCCAAAAACAAAAGATCAAAATATTCATGATCCAATATGAAACCAACCCGATCTGAAATTTTGACATACATATCTAAACATAATCGATCATTATTTACGCATTTATTATTCTGGTTGTAACATTTTCATTGAAGGCATTGAGGGAAGCCATTATTAACCCAACCCAACCCAACCCAACAGGTCATTGAGGGTAGGCCGTATTAGCTACTTGTGTTCTTTTTATATTGCATGGGTTATTAATATTGTGCAAATCTATTTGTATTGCGCCAACAACATTTTCAATACCATGCAAAAAAAGGATGAAAGATACAAGAAAAGGAAAAATAGAAAACCATGGCCCTTTAGATTGTTAAAGAAAATCACATTTTTATATTTTCGCATAATTTTTTCTTAAATGAGTCTATCAGCTTTATATTTTTGTTATACTAAAATCTAATAAATGTTTTATTTTTTACAGCAATGATGTCAAGAGACAATTTGAACGTCGTATATGGGTAGCTATTTCTCAAAAGTTCGAAATAATTGACATTTTGAGAAAAATAGCGGAACAAGTACTCGATCCTCCTATCGATCAAAGCATGCAACTAAATGGTTTTCTTACCAAAATTCACGAGTCTCTTAAAGACAAAAAGTACCTCATAGTCCTTGATGATGTTTGGACAAACAATCTATGGACTCAAATTGGAGATGTACTTCCAAACAAAAATAATGGAAGTAGAGTACTAATAACCACTAGGATCTTTGATGTTGCTAAGGATGCAGATCCTATGTGTGAGCCATACAAACTTGGGTACTTAACAAAGGAGTTAAGCTTACAGCTTTTCTTGAAAAAGGCTTTTCCAAATCAGGATTTAAATAAAAATGATTTCGAATATCTTTCTGATATCATAGATCAATTTGTCAATAAATGTGGTGCGTTGCCTCTCGCATTGGTGGTTTTAGGAGGCCTATTATCAAAGAAGCCATGCAGTTATGCCGCTTGGAATAAGGTGTTACAAACAATGAGTTGGCATGCTGACGACAGAAAGAAATGTAGCGAGATTATAGGCACAAGTTATGAAGACCTATCATTTGTTCTTAAATCATGTTTTATGTACTTTGCTGCATTTCCGGAAGACCATATTATATCTGCCAAAGATTTAGTTCAAATGTGGGTTGCAGAGGGTTTTATACCACAAGAAGATAATAGAACACTGGAAGAAACTGCGGAGAATTACTTGGAGGATCTTGTATATAACTTCTTCATTTTGCTTTACACATTTTAGTGTAACGTGCTAATATCATTGTACAAGTGTTGGTTCCAATTTAATTAATTATTCCTAAAAGCCTTTAGGCTATATTAAACGAGTTGGATACAACAGGATTCCAATATAATTGGCACTATCGGAGAAATGAAAAGGAAAAAGAAAAACAAAATTAACAAATAACGCACAACGCAATCAGCACGTACATTAAGTGATGTACAAAGTTTTCAATTGAATTGTTTTGAAGCTAAATATTTTTCTTTATGAAATATTTATTCTCCTGAAAATTGATGAGTGTTAATATTATAATACATAATCATTACTTTCTGGAACTACTTACGTTAGAAAAATGGGCGCCCCATTAATAATTTAATAATGACATTTAAGAGTACTCGAAATCGGATATTCGTGTATGACTAAAACAAATTTTCTCATTCTATAACAGGAGCCTGGTTCAAGTAAGATCTAGATCTTTTGATGGCTCTATCAGAGATTGTTTCATTCATGATCTCCTACGGGATCTTGCCATCCAAAAAGCTAAGGAGGACAACTTTTTTGTGGTGTATTCACATCCGAATGATCAACAAAGCTTGAGTACAGCGCGTCGTGTGGCTGTTCACCATCCAGATTGTGATAAACTCATGATGAGCCAAACCCTCCGCAGTCTGTTGTGTTTCCATCAAAAAGTCATGCCGAATTGTTCTAAGCAAAAGCTACTCAAAGTGGTAAGAACTGATTGGTATATGGATAGCATAAATGTGAGAATGTTTGAGGGATTAACTCAGTTAAGATATCTAAATCTTAATAGTAGTCCAAGTGACAAGGGTGGACAAGGTGACGAGTATGAGCAAAGATACTTCGAGAAAGTGATAGGCACCATGAAGTGTATGCAGACCCTTCGTCTCAATCTAGACTGTTTATATTTTCCTGATTGTGCATGGCAAATTAATACACTGAGGCATGCATGGACTAGCTCAAATATTCCAAATCTGCCAACATCAACAAAACTATCAAATTTGCAAACACTTGGAGTGGTTAGTCCGAATGAATCATGGGAAACTGATCAATTACCTAATCTACCCAATTTATGTACATTATATTTATTGAACCGATCATGTTCATGGATGGTAGTTGCCGCTTTCCTAGGCACGTTAAACAACCTGATCACTCTCTCCCTAGATGGTTATTTTCCTGGAGACATATTTGATATGAGGGACTTCCCATTTTATCAGAATCTACAATATCTACAAATAGAATTATGCGGTGAGAACAGTGGGGAGACCCCTAATGAAATGGTCATTGATGTTATCATGTTACCTCCTCACCTCATTTATCTTGGGATTTTTAGTTGCCGTTTCCAGCAAGATGTAATTTCGGTATTGGAGAATCTATACTGCCTCAAGCATCTCGAACTACAAAATGTCCAAACTAATCGAAAAATGAAAAGTTCAGCTAAAGGCTTCAAGCAATTAGAGAAATTGTGGCTTTACTATGTTACCGTGCTAGAGGATTGGGAGATAGAGGAGGGGGCTATGCCCATTCTTAGAGAAATCCGCATTAGTAATTGTCAGGAATTGTGTGTTCCTCAGGGGCTACGACACCTAACCAACCTTCAAGAATTGTCTTGGGTGAATAATGGCCATGAGGGTAAGGAAGATGAGGTCCGCAACTTATGCAAACATGTGCCTTCACTTAAATTTAGTTATGAATAGAGCCATGGACTCCGGTCAATGCATATTTTACTCCTTCAAGGCTACAGTTTTCATATTTGGCATTGTTTTCGCTTAATTAAATTTCTTGTGTGAATGTGTGCTTTGCATTTTCAATTTAATTACTAATGTTTTTATTTTCTTTTCTCTGAGATAAATTAAGAACATAGTTAAAGATTGTATGTTTGTGTTTTCCCACACACACACACACACACACACACACATATATATATATCTTCTTAAATAGGTTGCACATGGGGCAAATATAAAAATCATGCTGGGAGTATTGTACTAAATTATGAAGTATATATACGACTGACAAAAAAAATAGTTAATATACAAAGGACGATGACAATCGTATCAGCATCTGGACCATATGATCTTACAAAAATATTATAATTGTATAATAGAGAACACAAACACAATTACTCTCATGAAGCTCCCTTCCCTCCCTTTGTTTTATTAATTCAGAGTAGAATTGCAGAGTATTTTTGTCTGTCTCATTTTCTGAACAACCACCACTCGTATATAAATTTGATTGCTAATCTATCTTGCCTTAAATGCATAATTTCTAACATATACATATTTCCTTAATAACATATTTTCTTAATCTAGGATTGTCTAAATATTACATTGAATGTAAACAAATCTTTTGCTATCTTCTATCTCGTTCGCCAATCTTATTCTAATTTTTTGTGACTCACGTAAATGTGTCATGGTATATATTCCGACATGATTAGAATCCGGGCAAATCCGGCTTGAGATGGAATGCACGGGTCCCTTTAATAACAGTGCAAAAACAGATCTAACGGTCAGGATCTCAAATCATATTTTGAGTTACTTTAGCTGATCATATGAATTGGGCAGGACTTGGGGTACACTTGGACTATCTATAATTTGCATTAGTTTCTTCATGAAATAAGTAAGATTCAGTTTATCTGACACGCGGTTCCTCAAGGAGTGCATGGCATAAGGAATTAGGAAAAAATGGCAAAAAAAAAAAAAAAAACAGAGTCCTCTGTATATTGTAATAAAAAGAGTCTCCGACCTCTTTTTTTTTTTAAAAAAGGAAAAGAAAATGAGAAAACACGACATAGTAACACAATATTATTTTGTATGTGTGTGTGTGTGGGTTGGGGGGTGGTGGTTTCATGTATACCCCTCAAAATTCTCGAAATAACGTTTTCACCCCTTTCTAAATTTGAAAACCTCACAAATTAACCCTTTGTTAAAAACATAAAAAATATGTAGCGTGTTTAACAAACAATTTCAAAACACCATGGCTAATCATGACTTTTCTCTTCATAAATTATAAATTTTGTCAAAACACAAAGTAACTATTTCCCGAAAGACCAAGGCAAATCAGAACTTTTGTCGTATGGTTGCCCCCGCACAGCCCTGCATTTCATCAAACAGTTACAATTCAATAGTCAGAATTATAGATGAAGTTAATTATATTGCTACTACATAATACATCAGATACCTAATAAAATTGCACAAATTATGGATATCACCCCTGATTAGCTTCAAAATAAACATCTGCTTAAAAAAATGTTCCCATTGGTTAATTTTAATTCTGTCTCCGGGGAGGCAGAAATGCTGTTTTCAGGGTTTCCCCTTTAAATTCAAGTTTCATAAGAGTATAGAAACAAAAATTTAATGAAGTAAAACAAAAGAAGATAAGGATTTATACATCACAATTTCCCTAGCTTTTGCCCAATCAAAATCTCGAAATGATGATATTATATATCGATGTGTCATTTGGGAACTTGTTGGATCAAAATCAGAATTGCATGAATAATATTTGGTATTTCGATCGTAAACTTAGAATCTCTCTCTTTCTCTCTCTTTGAGGCCTTGATTTAGGCGAAAGAAAAGAGAGAGAGATATCAAAATAAAATGAAAATTAAATGAACTGAGAAATTAAGGAGACTACAAAGGCCAGCTTTGAAAGGTGAAGCTTTTAGAGTAGTTTTAACTTCATACAGCACACCGACTGTAGAATCAAAAGAGCGCTCTATATGGTACCTAGCCAAAACAACTGTGTTAATATATTTTGTGCGTATGTTTTTGTAACACAATCGTAATATCTCTGTTAATATTAAATCCTTTCCACAGAAAATCTTGTACGATAATATCAGAGTTTCTTGGAAGAATACTTTGGAATAAACGTGGTCCAGTGGTCCGAGGATTCCAATGAAGATAAACTGACAACGAATTAAACTGAACAATGGAAGTATATACCTATATAAGTTCTAAGTTGGGAACCAGGTGCATGAGTGCTTGAAATGTAATATATGGACCCCACCGCACGGCCCTTTTTTTTTACAATTAAGTACTTTTCCTTGATAAATGTAACATCCGGTAAATTTTTACTTATTTTTTTGAAATTTATTTGAACTTGTTTATAAATTTTGTAAAATTAGGGGTCACTTTTATAAAAATGGAAAACACAAAGAAAAGAAAAAAAGTTTCACTAACGTGGCATGGGAGCCAGGTGGCCTCATCCATGGATATGTTTTACCACCGCTAAAATAGCATTTAAAATGAACCATTCTATCTCATTATCGGATGAGGATGAAAGAAAAAAAAAAGAAAAGTAAAATTCGAAATTAGAGAAAGAGAGAAAAAAGAAGAAGACAATTTGCGAAAATGAAAATAAAGTTTTGATAAATATGGTGATATTTGATTTCAAGTCTGATTGGAATTCCGATTATATCACGCTGATTTTGAAAAGTTGTTGCAGTTTGATTTAGATTCTGAATTGATCACTATCAGATAACTGGACTTCTCTATAATCTGTGTTTTTTATTTGTGTGGTTGCATTGGATGTTTACATTGGGTATTGCATTATGAGGGCATTTTTAGCGGAACAGCGGGTCTAAGGTTTAAATTTGATTTGTGAAATGATATGATTGTGTGAATAGAGAATTTGAGAATTGATATAATTGTGTGAAATTAAATGATTTGGATATTGTGTAACTTATTTTACTAATAACCTAGACAGGCGCTATGTCCGGTTAAATATGTAGACATAATTTGATTTGAAATTGTATGGATTAATCCATTATGTTTGAATGGTTGTTTAAATAAATTAATTATAGAGAAGCAGACGTTGTTAAATAACCGGTTACTGAGCTTTGTTGCTGATCTCGTATTGTTTTGGTTCGTATTTATTTTGTTGCGACATAGCTTGACGGAACAAATAATGAATGCGAAGATGTCTCTCTTGTCGCAATATTTGGTCCAGCGGCGGAGTTGTGACAATAAATTTGTTGTTTTTACTTATAAAATTATTTTGTAGTCATTATTAACTTTTATATTTTATCTAGTTTTGCATTTGCTGATGTAGTTGTCTACATTAATTATGTAGTGATGACTTAATATGCTCGTCGCCATTTAATTGGATATAGTTGTAGCTTAGTTTTCAGATAATTTATTTATACCATCTTCAAAAAAATAATAAACCAAATAATCACCATTTTTTGTAAATTTCATTTTCAAACTGCAGACATTTTTTTATTTGTTAACCCCTCTTAATTAAAAGAATTTGTCTTTTGGTCAGCATGGCTTAAAAAAGTAGTTTGAATTTTTAGTCATCCTACAAAAACAATACAACTGTGGGTTGTCAAATTTATCTAAAAATATTGTTTAAAATATGAGGTCATATTTCAAATATAATTGTTAATTTTAAACAATTAATCACTTAAAATGAGTCCAAAATGAATATAAAAAACAACTAGATAGAATACATACAACAAACTGAAAAACGCAATACTATATCAAATTGATCTAATAAATATTTGTACATATATTAAATTATATTTGAAGCTTATAACTGTCAGTTACAATCATTTTTAAATATTTAAATGAATAAAAAATAATAAAAAATAATAAATCTTTCGAGTAACCATGCTTTATGTTAATGTGCATGGTAGTATGGTAAACTAATTAATTTCATTCATATATTAGGTTCGAGAAGAAGCCGAAGGAGCCATTCCATTTTTTAGAGTAACAGACGCTTATGGACTAAGCCCAAGACCAAGCACCAAGACCAAGCAATTTGAGCCCAAGCCCAATCCCAAGCCCAATAAAATAAATTCAAAAGACCATACATCTATGTAAGGACCAATTCTAAAAGAGATTGATGTCACAAATTTAAGATAAAAGATGTCTTCAGAATCAAAGATATATAACTCGGAGATTTTTTGAGAGCCTCATAATTGAGTCCACGCTCAAGTCATCAACACTACCTGATTGTACTCCACAAAATCATACTTCCTAAACCGTTTTTTTTTTTCATACCACCCTCAAAAATCAGAATTAAATGAATACCATCCGAAAAATCGGAATTCAGATTCTGCCACGTTCGCACCGTGGATCTGCGAACGGGTTGACCCGTCCGCAGATCCACGGTGCGAACGGGTCGGTGCGCAGATCCACAGTGCAAACGGGTCACTCGAGCGGGTCATGACGCAAGTGGGTCAAAGTGAGCGTGTCAGTGCACAGATCCACGGGTCGGTGCGCAGATCCACGGTGCGAACGGGTCACGCGAGCGGGTCAGGGCGCGAGCGGGTCAGTTCGCAGATCCATTTCGCGAACGGGTTGGCGATCCGTCTGCAGATCCACAGTGCGAACGTGGCAGAATCTGAAATCTGATTATTCGAGTGGTATTCATTTAATTCTGATTTTTGAGGGTGGTAGGAAAAAAAAATGGCTTCCTAAATAACATAACATAACATGACACTACGTGAATGTTCTCTGGGAGTATAGGAAGAAAACTCTCCTACAGTATCCATCACATGTCGAGATGTACTAGAATCGACTATCCAATCTAGTGATCTAGTGGTGGAGGATATAGAGGCAATAGTAAGTGTATCACAAGTTACCTCTGAATGAAGATAAGGTGGATGCATCATCGACCACACTCTTTCCACCACTTGCTCCTTTCTATTTCCTCCTGAGTATTTGTGAGCAAGCCTCAAGGATAGAGAGATCATTCTCTGTAAAGCCCACACCAGCTTCTTCCTCTTCCTCTACAACCATCAAATTTGCCCAGTTACCTCCTCTTCCACCTCTCCGACCTCGACGGCCGTGACCCCAACTCCCAGATTGCCCCCTCCCACATGCATCTCTCCGTTGGTGGCTTAGGGCAAGCCTGTTTCAAGTGACCTACCTCACCACAGTTGTAGCTTTGTCGAGTCTCGCCTCGGTACCCTGTGTTACCTGAGTTGGAGATCGCTAGTGTCGACTTCACCCCTGGAAGTTCTGTTGCCCTAGCTTGTAGCCTAATCTAGCTCTTCTCCAGTATCAGGGCTGAGACCACCTCCTCAAGTGGGAAATCCTCATCTGAGCTAGTAACATAGTTCTTTGCTCAAATGTTGGCGCCAAACCCTGGAGGAACAACATAACCATATCCTCGATGAAAACCTCTCTCTCAGAACACGTAGGGTCGATGCAACATCGTCGGACCCTAAAATGATCATGCTCTAACCATAAATTCTCCAGCTCTATAGCATACTCCTGTACAGTCTTCTCTCCCTATACTGTCATAGGTTCTCTTCACCTTCTCTGAGACATCCTTCACCTTCTCCATGGCATCCTCTGTGGACGCACTAGACGAAGTCAACGAGCTCAGGAGCCAGATATACACCTGCATGTGAGTGGACTTCCACTCATCTCTCCCAGGTGCACTCTCAGCTATCTCTTCCTTCTCCCCAGTAACGTACCCCTCTAGATTCTTCCCTTCTAGAGTGTATCTCACCCGACGTGACCAACTTAAATACGTAACTAGCCCATCGAGTTTCGCAACAATAGGTGGAAGCTCAACCCTCTATGGCCTCGGTGAGCTCTCACTAGCTGCCACACTAAATGATTGCATTAAGATCGAGATCTCTGCACCGCTCAGCTTTGACATGATCTCTTCGAACAGATTCTTGCCATTGCTCGCACTATCATCCGTCATTGATCTGACTTAGATCTACTCCTCACACAGTGATCTAAGTCCAGATCCCTCTTACTACTTCCTCAGACCCGATCTTGTACCCTCAAGATCTAGATCCACATCACATCAATCATTTTCCTCTTCTTTTTAACCCAATCTTGATTTATCTCATCAAGATTTGAGTCCAAATCCGATCAAAAACCGATCGAAACTTGCTTCTCAGTTATCGTCAGGTATAGGCCCTCCACGCTGGTCAAATCAACACAATGAAACTACCTTAGCGCTAGCCCGGCCTAGAGAAGAGAGAGAGGAGAATCGGTTGAGAGGAGAGGTGGGTCGCAGCTTTTGCTGAAGAGAGAAGGGTAGAGGCAGCCGAGCCATGAGTGGAAAGGGTAGCTATATAAGTTGTGGGAGAAGCGGCTGAGTTGGGCAGGAGAAGGGCGGAAAGGCAAGGCTGCATAAGAGGAGGGCAGTGGTGGGAGAGAGAGAAAAGGACAAGAGCCGGCTAGGGTTATGCTTTGATACCAAGTTGATTTTTAGCCAAAAAATGATTGTTATTTTATTCATAGCTTCTTGAGCTTATATCTGAGTCCCTAAACTTCTCTATAATATCATTTTACCAAAAAGACCCTAACAAAACTACTAGTAATGAAACATACAAAATATCAACAGAATTCCCGGTAGGGGTAGGAATGTTCTTTCTCCTATAGTCACTGGAGATTTGATGCTATTGGTGTAGTGGGGTTAGAGGAGTTACTGGATTTGATGGGTTGAATGTTGAGCTGATATTTATCTTTTGTAGGTGGGTTATGGTGGTTGGCTGCATTAATGGCCATGTATTGAATCATGATGGTTACATAAGTGTCTCTGTCTTCTGTGGCTACTTAATGAGGTTCCTCCGTTGCAGTTGCTTCTTTCCCCAGTTGGCACCACCTTGAACCACCCATTGCCCTCAAAAATCGCCTTAGCCTTCAATGTTATGTCGCTTTTTCCTTTTTACGATAAGAGAGCAATATTCGGCACAGGTTTCAGAGAGACATTCACCTTATTAATTTGTTGCTTTATAATGCCAAGAAACTCATCATGTGGATCTCTCCTCTTAACAAAAGAAGCTTTTGAGTTCCCAATATGTTTAGATTTGTACATAGAAGGAAAAATTGGAATCAGAATCGGGATCGGTCTTTTGACCATGGAATCGGAATCGGTCGGCATCAGCCGAATCGGATTGGAAACTCGGTCTTTTTTGCTAGAAACTTGTTTTATACTAAAAAAATAATTTGTCAACAATTTCTATTTAGACAAATGATTATAATCAAATAATCCACTAATACAATATAATACAAGCATTACTCATCTCCAATAGATGTTTAAACACTTATATTTATGGGTAGTTATGTATTCTAGCAATAAAAGATAGCATGGTGTGGTGGTAGTTGACTTGGTTGATATTCAAGAGCTCCTTGGTTTGAGTCACGCAAGAATCAAAAAAATTTAGAGAGTGATATTTGCATGTTTCGGCCAAAATTTGACTGGATTGGATCATTTCAGCTGAAATTTGATTTGAATCAGACAATTTCGGTTGACATTTGACTGGAATCGGACTGTTTCGGCTGAAAATGGATGAAAAAATCACGTACATTGTAACTCGGCCTGAAATTAGATCGGTACCAGATTCCTGTCTGGATCGGTCGATTCCATTCCAGAATGACCGATTTTTCCTTATGTGGATTTTTATTAAAGCCCATACTTTCATATTTAGATCATGTTTGGTTGTTGTAGGTGGTTCTGTAGATAGCTAGTCAGTCAATGATAGGACAGACTCTTAGATATTAAGTAATTGTAATGGAAAAGAGGTGTTACGGTCATTTTCAGACAATGACAAGTCTTTACAAAAGACTTTTCTACAAGCAAAAAATCTTCCATGCCTTTACGAAAGACTAAAGAACTACCGTTGGATCATAAAGTAAAGAAGAAAAAAGGGTAACCCTTTTTCTTTTCTGGACCTTTTAGTATAGTCATGATATATTTTAAGTTCTTTATTTTTGTTTTTATACATAATGGATTTATCTCGACCAATACATGATATTCTTGTGGTATTTTTGAGATCAGTTCTTGTATTAGGGGGTCTAGGAGTAGTATTACTTACCAATCCAATTTATTCTGCCTTTTCATTGGGATTGGTTCTTATTTCTATATCTTTATTCTATATTTCATTGAACTCCTATTTTGTAGCTACTGCACAACTCCTTGTTTATATCAAAGCCATAAATGTATTGATCTTATTTTCTATAATGTTCATTAATGGTTTAGAATATTCCAAAGATTCATATCTTTGGACCATTGGAGATGCGGTTACTTCACTGGTTTGTAAAACTATTCTTTCTTCACTAATGACTACGTATGATCTCATATACATCATGGTATGAGATTATTTGGACTACAAGATCAAACCAAATTATAGAACAGGACCTCATAAATAACGTTCAACAAATTGGGATTCATTTAGCAACAAATTTTTTTCTTCCCTTTTAACTCATTTCTATAATTCTTTTAGTTTCCTTGATAAATACAATTACTATGGCTCGACAATAATAAATACTTAGAACAATTCCAAATTTTTAGAATTCTCAATTCTAAATAAAAAAATCTCTAAATTTTTTGTCCTTTTTTATTTTTTTACCTTATCTTAATCTCTTTTTTCCTTATTTCCTTTCCTAAAAAAAAGTAAAATTCATTATTTGTTAAATCAAAGTATCTTTATCCATACTAATCAAAAAAATATATTATCTTTAATTACTTTAATAATATATCTTATTACCTTATTGATAATCGATAATAACAAATTAAATTTTTTTGAATTTTTATAATTCTGGAATTTACTTAAAGATACTTTGTAGTGTTGGTTGTTGCTTTTAAAATATAATAGGAGCATAAAGGTAGAAGTTTAGTGGTATTTCTTCTATTTATCACTAGTGATCAAGGTCAACGTCAAGCTGCATATAACCGTGTATGAGGTCACAGGGATAATGAAATGAGATATTTTTATGGCCATTTTTTCTCTTTTGTTTGAACCACATGTTGCTTCAGTTTTGTTTTAGTAGTATAAATAATTCTCATAATTGTCCTCTTCAATCGTACAAGATCTGAACCGTCCATTTAAATCTGAACTGTCATAAATAGGTTTATTTCTCATTATATTTTCTGAGTTTACTTCACAGTCAATGGTAGGATCATGGCGATATAAAGATAGAATAATTAGTGATAAAGACTTGCACTTAATGACAAGAGAAGACCTTGACTAAGTCAACTATCTTTTGATCCCAAAGAATAATTATGTTTACAGAAAACATGGAATTTTTTACCAAAAAACCAGACTGAAGTCGTGGGAAAAAGATTATAGCTTCTGTTTTCTAACATTTATGCGAAAGTTAACCAGTCTACAAGTTATTCTACCTTGACCAAATTATCCAAAATTTACACACTGAGAAAACATTTTAACTGAGTTGTTTATTTCTCAAATTTCATTCATGCTTTTGGCACAGTATTCAAAGCTTTGGGGAGTGAAAGAGATGCATAAAGTGTAGAAACTAAACTATCTTCTTGATGACATTTTTCAAATTTGTAGGGATCTAACTTATTATCTTTCAATATCCCAGTCAAGGTCAGCTAATTCCCCCAAATGAAGGGAACTGTACATATGTGCAAGAATAGGATGGGAAATTAGAGTAAAACTAGGGTGCTCTTAAGCTCACCAAAGTTTTGGTGAGCTTAACTCTAAAACTCATCAAATCGATTTCAAATGACAAATCTGAACCGTTTAAACCCGCCTACCTTACGTGTGATGCATCTATATGTGAAATTTTTAAACATTCGAATTAATTTAGTATTAAGTCAAGCGGTCAAAATTAGAAGGTTAATAAATTAATTTTAGTGCATTAATTTTTGAACGTTTTTTGACCGCTTGACTTTATACTAAATTAATTCGAATGTTTAAAAATTTCACATGTAGATGCATCACACGTAAGGTAGTCGGATTTCAACGGTTCGGATTCGTCATTTGAAATCGATTTGATGAGTTTTAGAGTTAAGCTCACCAAAACTTTGGTGAGCTTAAGAGCACCCTAGTTCTACTCTGGGAAATTATATAGGAGTTTGCAAGAATAGCATGTCTGTATCCTTTGTCTTCTCCAAAGTTTAGAAATAGTTATAACTTAATATCTCGGTTCCATCTTTAATGGCCGCATCTCTACTGGCTTGTCTTTTTTTCATTTTCTTCCTTCCATGTTTGTCCAACTCATGTAAACCTACACTTCCATGTGATCCTTCTATTCACATTAAACCTCCTTTCTACTTCCAATCAAACATTACGATGGGTCCTAATTGTCTTAGTAACTTACTGATTGGATGTGACAAGAATAATAAGCCATTTCTCTCTTTTCTTTATAAATTATTACCATTGGAAAGCATCTCATATGATACCAGCATCATTAGGGTTCAAGATCCTTATCTTAGTAGTTCTTTGGAAGAATCTGGCTGTGGTAATCTTTATTTTAATTTTTCTAGTCCTATCGATAACTTTTGCTATGGCAAGTATGAGTTATTCAATACTAGCCTTTCTTCTGTGAGATGTTACCCTCCTAATCAAATACAAATACCACCAGAGATGTTTCGAACGGATTACAACCTTAGCTACTCATCCTTCAATGAAGATGATAAACATCCACATCATTGTTTCAGGCCTGATAATCCCCTTGGGTCTTTTGAGTATATTTTCTCATTCAAAAATGACAGCAAAGAGCTTTCTTTGATATCAGCTAATTACTCACGGTACCTTGTAGCACGGCACGATTGCTTTACAAACTCGATAGAGGTTTTCTATTCTGAACAAGAGAAAGGTTAGTAGCTTGCATATTTTATCAAATTATCCTACTAAATATCTTTTATCTCTTTGTAAATTATGAAAAATACTATTTCTTTTTTTAAAGTAGTTGTACAATTACTGTTTCATTTTTCTTTTCTTTGTTAATTTTCTTCTCTTTTGGTATAATAATTAGATCTTGACATAAAAGCTCTAATAGGGACATGATATGAGACTGACTAATTTAGTAACCTTTAAGCCTATAACTGATCAAAATTATTACAATAATGGCTAATTTCTTTTCTAATTTTTCTTTCAAAAGTTTCCTGGCTCACTTTCATGTGAAAAATTCCCAATTTTCCAGTACTCTTTGAAAAGGATGGTTACCTTTTTCCTATAGACAATTATTATGTTCCCTTTTAAAATCAAACCGGAAACCTTTTACTTCATGCATAACTCAATGTTTAGCATAAGAATTCTATAATATTTTACTATTCTTTATTGCTTTTCATCAATCTTTGTAGTTCTAATTAATTATTTTTACTGGAGTTGCTGGTACAAAATTTCCATTTTTCTATCCTTTCCTTGTCAAGGTTCTTGTCAAACAATGGAAAATTATTTGAGGTTGTAGGAATAGCACGTAGGTATAATTATTACGTCTATAAATAGGGAGCAGGGTATATCCAATGGGCATTAGACCAAATTCGATTCGATTCCTGGTCGGGCCGTTCGATCTGTGTTAAGTTTCGACCCCCTTTGCTACCACTAATTTATTATAATTTGAACTCTTTTGCAATGGCCACTTCAGAGAGTCCCTTTGTTCTCTTTTTAGTCTTCCTATTCCCCTCCCCCTGCTTCCCTATCTCATGTTAAATAGAACTTATTTTTATTATTCCTAGTAACAATTATGACAATCAAGATCTTTCCCTCATATCAGCTAATTATGGAAATCATCTTTTACCTAAGCCTAATTGCTCTGCTAACAGCACACTGGTAATAGCTTGAAATCAACAGTGTAAAGGATAATAACTTGCTGACATGTTATTTGGTTATTTTATTTTTCCTTCTCTGCTTCTAAACTGTATTTTAATTAATTTTAGTTATTGTACTTCCAAATTTTATTCACTTTCAGTCCAGTGAAAAGAAAGTTTGAAGTCTATCTAAATTGATGATTAATTTGTGACATTTCTTTCATTGCAGCGAAGCACTCTCAATGGAAAATCATACTAGGCAAGTACACTTCTCTTTAAGTGTATACTAAACATATGTGTTCTCTTTACCATTTTTTACATGAAAGTATGAAACTTTCAATACAACCCTTGTGTTTTGTACCTTTCTATCTTAGTACCCTTTATCCACTTTAGGATGCCAATTAACACTTTCGAGATTCTCAATTGGGATAAAGAAAAATTAGCATGGTTGCGTTGGATGATTCGATAAACCTACGTAGAAACCCAACTTCATCTAGCTCATATTTTAAACATTTTATTACCCTTTGATATGATTCTCACTTCATTTCATTAGCCTACAGGATGTATTGTGGGATCAGTATTTGTGCTTGCAACTTGTGTTTTGTTACTAGTATTCTATAAGCGCAAGAAACTGAGATTGATCTCATCATCGTCAAAGCTTCTGGTACAAAAAGATGTTTCTGATCAATTCTTTTATGACCCCGAGATGGTTGGGTCAGCATACACTCAGATTTTCTCCTATGAGGAACTTCAGGAGGCAACTGATGGATTTAGCGAATCAAAAGAGCTCGGTGATGGAGGTTTTGGCATTGTGTATAAAGGTAAATGTTTTACCTATTAAAAAAATGTATGGTAAATGTTTTGGTTTCTTAATTCAACATTGATTTCATTAACTTTTTTTTTTCAAAATGCTTTCTCAACCTGTTGAAAATAAAATTATAATATTGGAGAAAAATATCTCTGTTTTATGGCCTTGATTGCTATTAAAGCACTTGTGATATTATTTTAAAAGAGAGCATTTTTGGATATTAATGAGGATGTAAATCAGTGATTAACAATTGACAAATGGCAAGTTCTCTAGGGATACTCAAGGATGGACGCACAGTCGCAGTAAAGCGCCTTTACAAGAACAGTTACAAAAGCACTGAGCAATTTATGAATGAAGTTGAAATTCTCTCCCGTCTCCACCACCCGAATCTCGTTACCCTCTATGGCTGCACCACACGGTCCAGCAGGGAGCTGCTTCTTGTCTTTGAGTTTGTCCCCAATGGCACCGTTGCCGACCACCTCCATGGGCCCCTCTCAAGTGAGAATGCATTAACCTGGCCGGTTCGCTTGTCAGTTGCTATCGAGACAGCAAATGCTCTTGCATATTTACACGCAGTTGAGCCGCCGATAATTCATCGAGATGTAAAGACAAATAATATATTACTAGATGATGATTTCCATGTCAAGGTTGGCGATTTTGGTTTGTCGCGTTTGTTCCCATTGGATGTGACACATGTTTCGACGGTTCCTCAAGGTACGCCTGGATATGTGGACCCAGTGTACTACCAGTGCTACCATCTTACTGACAAGAGTGACGTGTACAGTTTTGGGGTTGTTTTGATGGAGTTGATTTCATCAAAACAAGCTGTAGATTTGAGCAGGAGCAAAGATGAGATCAACCTTGGTAATATGGCATTGAACAAAATACAGAGGTGCCAACTAGATGAGTTGGTGGACCCAGCTCTCGAATTCAGGTCAAGTTGGGAGGTGCGGTGCATGGTTTCTTTGGTTGCTGAGCTGGCATTTCGATGCTTGCAACTTGATAGGGAAATGAGACCATCTATAAAGGAGGTTTTGGAGACACTGAGAGTGATTGAAAAAGGGGATTATAATGGAGATAAAATGGTGAAGGAAAATATGATGAAGGAAGAAACTTATCTGTTAAAGGGTGAAACAAACCATTCTTCTGATACTATGGCTGATAGTTGGAAGAGCAGCTCTACCACACCTAATACTAGCGGATAAGGTATCAACATTTTGCTGTTCAATTACAACTATTTTTGTGTTTGCTAGGGGGATGTACATATAGAATATAGACTAATAGACTAAATTACATGAGATTACATTTGTATGATTGTGTGACTGTTGTTGTACATTTTTTCATTTTTTGAAAAATATGTTTTAAACTTTTGCTTTCCAATACACATCACTATTCTTGGTGTCCTTTGATTTCTTTAGTTGATATACTCAAGGCAATTTGAATTTACTTTTTGTATGAAAGGTACATATAAAAACATTTTCTCTCTCATCTAGAGTTTATATTTTTCTCTTTCAAATTCGTGAAATGTTTACTCTTAAATTTTATAGGTTCTCTTTTTTTAGCCAAAAAAAAACTTTGTATTGAATAAAACATGGACAATTTTTCTAGATAAAAGTGTGGTAATTTAGCTACGACTGTTATAGCTGTAATAGTAGACTGCTATTACCTCTACGTACTATTGCGGATCGTTATGCTACATGGCATTTTTTCGGAAATTTACATTGTCTTTGGTGTTACTATTCCTATTTGTCATGCTAAATGGTCTGCCATGAAAGGTATGCTAAACCAAACTCTGTGTTGTTGTTCCTATTTGTGATTTAGTATCTCTTTCTATATCAGAAAATATTCAAATATTAATTATTTCTTTTGGTTGTTCTATGTCTAGTATTCACATGTAAAATTATTGACATTCGTTTCAAATTAAAGCTGATTTTGATTATTATAACTTGTAAAATAATCAAATAAGTACTAACTTTGTTTTACTTGTAAAATTAATTGTTCTTTGTCTATTATAATCTGTAATACTATGAAGTATGAACTTTTGAAGATTGTTACCTTTTAGATCCATTTATTTTCTTATTTGCATTATTGAAAAAAATATAAACTTATATTAGTTGTCATCTGGTTGTTACCCCAATTCCTCAATGTTGATAATGTTGATAATTAGTAGAAATATAGAATATTTTTTTTAAAGAAAATAAAAATGCTATGTACGATAGCTTCCGCTTTAGCTACGCTATTCATGATAGCATTTTTTTTTTGCCCCTCCATGATGACGCAATAATTGCTATTTAGAACCTTGGTTTGGTACCTACCAAGTAGGTTTCAGATAAATAAAGCCTCCATTTGGTTCTACTCTTTTCTTTTCTTCTTTCCTTGTAAACAAAATGTTGTTGAAGGCCTCATTTGATCTCCAAATCATTCAACAAGTGCAGTTAAGCAATAATCATTTGACAAGTGTAATTAAACTAGACAAAGGTATGAAATGAAGCCACTAAATTTGAATTTTGTTTCATAAGGGATTAATATATATTTAGTTCAAACTTTTGAGGGATATGTACATGGAGTCAAACCTGAAGATTTCCAAAATAAAAGAGGCTTAGTATAATATGTTATATGTTATGTAATTAAGGAAATACCTTACTTATTTTGGCATTGCCACCAATCTCCACTAAATTGAAAATCAAAGTATTACACAGCATAGTCGGTACCACAAGATGATACCAGCTACACACGTACCACAATCCTAAACAGTTATTAAGCACCAGCAACAAATACTAACATCAACAAAAAATAACCTACAACTAATAATCCAGAAAAACACACAAAACAAACACATTCTACAAATGTTAACAATAGCAACAAAAGTAAAAGTTTGCATTTAAGACCCTGCATCTTCCAAATTCAACCAAGGTACCATTTGCAATTCATCTTCACCATCCAAATTAAGTTGTCCCTTCTCCATTCATAAGAATTGTAACATGTATAACCCCCATGGAAATGGCTCGCATGGTACCTAACAGGTCCTTCACATCACAACGCATAATAAGAATTAGTTGCTCAGTTAAATCAATTTTCTGTTGAGATGCCCAAAAGAAAGCAAGTGAAATAATCTTGGAACCTAAAGTTTGAATATTCAAAATATTGTCATCACGAAAACCAATCATGTTTCTATCCAATCAAAGTGACCAAAGTACTGCCCCTCGAATTATTTCCACCAAGTTTGCATTATTTAAAGGAATATAGTAATCAAGTTCTCAGAAATTAATCACACCTAAACAATCAAACACAAAATTAATATAATTTGCAATCCAACTCCAAAGATAATGATTCACCTAACCAGAAACAAAAAGAGGATCAACTGTTGCCTCATAATGCCAAGAAACTCATCATGTGGATCTCTCCTCTTCACAAAAGCAGCCTTTTTTATTTCGAGTATGTTTAGATTTGTATTTAAGCCCATATATTCATATTTATATCATGTTTAGTTGTTGTAAGTGGTTCTATGGATAGCTAGTCAACATGTCAGTCAATGATAGCACAGACTCTTGATATTTAGTAATTGTATTGGTAGAAATAATCCTTGGAAAATGAATCAGGTGGTTATTTTGAGACAATGACAAGAAAAGACTTTGACTAAATCAACTATATAGTAAACTTAAGAATATTCACTATTATAGTAATGTCTTCATCACTATCGTTTTCCTTTCTGCCAAGTCTACAAGCTAGAATCTTCCAAGTCTTTCTAAAAGACTAAAGAACTGGCCCTCATTTTACTCTTGAATTTACTTGAAAGATATTTTATCTCAATGCAATTAATACCTTTTACATCCATCCTTTATGTTTAGTGTTGCCATACCTTGCAGCCGAAATTTATTTTAGTTACCATCTTCATATTTCAAAATTCTGACCTTACCATCGCATTTTAAAAATATTAAGATGGTAACTAAAAAAATTAAGAAATATTAAGATGGTAACTAAAATAAATTCAGACTTGTAGAGTTTGTTGTTATTGTTGGTTTTTAAATATAATAGAAGCATAAAGGTAGAACCGTAGAAGTTTGAAGAAAGCTTACTCCGTGGTGTATTTTAGTGGTATTTCTTCTAATTTTCATAAGTGATCAAGGTGCATAAAGCTTCATATAACACTGCATGAGGTCACCAGGATAATGAAATGAGATATTTGTATAGCCATTTTTCTTTTCTATCTACCACCTGTTGCTCCACTTTGTTTTAATTTTCTGGTCTAAATAATTTTTCTATTTGTCTTCTCAAACTGTAGAAAGGTCAATATTGGATTTTTCAGAAATATCTGAACTGTCCATTTCAATCTAAAGTACTGTCATAAATAGGTTTATTCTCTTGTTATATGTTCTGCGTTTACTTCACAGTCAATGGTAGGAGGTGATGTAAAGATAGAATAATTAGTGATAAAGACTTGTACTTATGGACAAGAGAAGACCTTGACTAAGTCAACTATATTTTAAACTCAAAGATTAATTATGTTTACAATAAATTATCTTTTAATCCCAAGTTACCCAGTCTACAAGTTATTCTACCTTAAGGAAGTATTAATTGCGAAATTCCTTCTCAAAAAAAATATATATATATATATATTCCGAAATTTACACACGGAGAAAATTATTTTAAGATATAACTGTTGACTTGTTTATTTCCCTTCTGAAAAATAATCATGGGTCTTTTCCACTATATATGACTTGCATCCATGAGAATTTTTCAAATTAATGTTGTAATTGTTATCTTCTTGTGAATTCTTCAAAATAATCGTGGTCCTTTTCAAGCTTTGGGTAGTGAAAGAGATGCATATAGTTTTGAAACTAAACTACTTTCTTGGTGATATTTTTCAAAATTTTAGGGCCTAACTGCCAATCTTTCAATATCCCGGTCAAGGTCAGCTAATTCCCCCAATTGAAGGGAACTGTTCTATCGTTAATCCATGGAATGTTATATAAGAGGTTACAAGAATAACATCTCTGTATCTATATCTTCTCCATAATTTAGAAATAGCTATAACAGTTGGTTCCCTTCTTTAATGGCCACTTTAGTACTGGCTTGTCTGTTTTTCATTTCCCTCCTTCCCTGTTTCTCCTACTCATGTACACCTACGCTTCCATGTGATCCTTCTATTCAAATTAAACCTCCTTTCTACTTCCAATCAGACATTACAATGGGTCCTAATTGTCTTAGTAATTTACTGATTGGATGTGACCATAATAATAATCCATTTCTCTCTTTTGTTTCTAAGTTATTACCATTGGAAAGCATCTCATATGATACCAGCATTATTAGGGTTCAAGATCCTTATTTTAGTATTTCTTTGAAAAAATCTGGCTGTCGTAATCTTTATTTTAATTTTTCTAGTCCTATTAAATTGGACTTAAGGATGTATGGTTCATTGAATAGTAGCCTTTCTTCTGTGAGATGTGACCCTCCTGATCATATACAATCACTACCCAAGATATTTCGAATGGATTACAACCTTAGCTATTCGCCGTCTCTTGGTCAAGATGATCATAAGCCTACGCAGAATTGTTCGAGGTCTGACAATTCCCTTCACCCTTCTTTTGAGTCCATTTTCTCATTTGAAAAGAACAGCCCACACCTTACTCTGTTATCAGCTAGTTACTCATACGATCTTGTAGCACGGCCCGGTTGCTTTGCAAACTGGACAGAGGTTTTTGATCCTGAAGATGGTAAAGGTTAGTAGCTTCCATATTTGATTAATTTATCCTGATAATTTTCTTGTTAAATATTTTTGTAAATTATGGACAGTTCATTTTCTTTTTGTAATTTTTCTTTCCCCT
This sequence comes from Carex rostrata, assembly GCF_964058835.1. Taxonomy (NCBI): domain Eukaryota; kingdom Viridiplantae; phylum Streptophyta; class Magnoliopsida; order Poales; family Cyperaceae; genus Carex; species Carex rostrata. The sequence goes on from NC_135951.1 coordinate 2,923,719, forward strand.
TCGACATAATTAATGGGGTCTTGACATAACATCCCTAATAGAGTCATATACCAGACTTAGAGTGATTAACCTTTAAGCCCATGACTGTTCAAAAGTATTACAATAATAGCAAACCTTTTTTTTTTTCTAAAATTTCCCTTTCAAAGTTTTCTGGTCATACTTTCATGTGAAAAATTCCCTATTTACCCATACTTATTGAAAAAGATGGCTACCTTTCTCCTATAGTCGATTATTTTGTTCCCTTATAAAATCAATTCAAAAACCTTTTACTTCTTGCCTAACTCAATGTTTAGCATAAGAAATCTGTACCATTTTATTTATAATACTGGTGTTCTTTATTGCTAATCATCAATCTTTGCAGCCAGATTTATTTTTACCAGAGTTGCTGGTAGGAAATTTCCATTTTTCTATCCTTTCCAGAATTTATGTCAAGGTTGTTGTCAAACCATAGGAAATTATTTGAGGTTATAGGAACAGGACATAGGTATAACTTCTATTTTCCTCCCCCTGCTTCCCTATTTCATGTCAAACTACACTTCCTTGTAATAATTCTAAACTAATCAATTATGACAGCCGAGGTATTTTGCTGATATCAGCTAATTATAGAAATAATCTATTCTCTAAGACTAATTGCTTTGCTAACAGAACATCTGTACTCGCTTGTGTTCAACAGTGTAACTTGCTCACATTTGATTTGATTTTAGTTTCATTATTTGCTAATAAACTGTATTCTATTTTTTTTTTCTACATGCAAATTTTATTCACTTTAAGTCAAGTGAACAGAAAGTATGAAGCTTATCTAAATTGATGATTCATTTGTGACATTTCTATCTTTGTCCATATTGCAGAGAAACACTTGCGAACGAGTATCACAATAGGTAAGTATCACTTCTCTTTTAGTTATAGTGTTTTACAGTAAATTGAACATACATGTTATCTTTTCATGCAGGACTTCAATAATATTCTGAGATTTATATTTGAAATAACTAATTTAGAATAGGATTTGGTGTTGGCCTCATTTAAATAGATCAATTATTCATTTTGGTTTTGTCAAATACCTCAAGGCAGAACCTGTACGTAAACGAAACTGCATACCAATCCACCAAATAGCTATGACCAAACACTACAAATGCACATAAGATTTAATCGATAAACTTTCTCCAATATTAAAACCAATTCCATTGACTACAGTTAATTGATTTGTAAAAAAATTCTCAATCAACCGACATCTTTCTCTGCTCCATTCCTTTTGGAGGAAAACAAATGCTTTGAGATTATTAAATGGTATAAAGAAAATTTAGCATGGTTGCGTGGAGAACTTCAATAAATCTATTTGAAAAGTTAACTTCATCTAGATCATGGAATGTTCAAATTTTAAACATTTTATTACCCTTTGATATGATTCTCACTTTTATTTGATTACCCTTCAGGATGCGTTGTGGGATTCGCATTTGTGCTTGCATTTGGTGGTTTCTTATTTTTCTTCTACAAATGCAAGAAACTTGGATTGATCTCATCATCCTCAAAGCTTCCTGTAGAAAGAGGAGTTTCTGATCAATCCTTACATGATCTGGAGATGGTTGGGTCGGAATACACTCCGATTTTTTCTTATGAAGAACTTCAGGAGGCAACTGAAGGATTTAGTGAAAAAAAAAAGCTCGGTCATGGAGGTTTTGGCATTGTATATAAAGGTAAATATTATCACTTGTATTGTAAGCTAAATGTTTTGGCATTCAACATGGATCTCATTTATTAACTTTTTATTTTATCAAATTTCTTTCACACCTTTTTGAAAATAAAATTATTATTTTGAAGAAAATATCTCTGTTTTTAGTCTGAGCTAGCTAAGTTTCATATACCTACTAACTCAGGGCCTTGGATTCTATTGGAGCACTTATGATATTAGTGAGGTTGTTAATTAGTAATTAAAAATGGAAAATTCTTTAGGGACACTCAAGGATGGACACACAGTTGCAGTAAAGCGCCTTTACCAAAACAGCTACAAAAGCACCGAGCAATTTATGAATGAAGTCGAAATTCTCTCTGGGCTGCACCACCTGAACCTGCTTACTCTATATGGCAGCACCGCATGCTCCAGCCGGGAACTGCTTCTCGTCTATGAGTTTGTCCCTAATGGCACCGTTGCCAGTCACCTCCACGGGCCCCGCTCTAGCAAAAACGTACTAACCTGGCCGCTACGTCTGTCAATTGCTATCAAGACGGCGAATGCTCTTGCATATTTACATGCAATTGAGCCCCCGATAATTCATCGAAATGTCAAGACGAATAATATATTACTAGATGATGGTTTCCATGTCAAAGTTGGCGATTTTGGTTTGTCGCGTTTGTTCCCAATGGATGTGACTCTAGTAGTCCCTCAAGGTACGCCTGGGTATGTGGACCCAGTGTACCACCAGTGCTATAATCTTACTGACAAGAGTGACGTGTACAGTTTCGGGGTTGTTTTGATGGAGTTGATTTCATCAAAAAAGGCAGTGGATTTGAGTAGGAGCAAAGATGAGATCAACCTTGCTAATATGGCATTAAACAAAATACCGAGGTGTCAATTGGACGGGTTGGTGGACCCGGCTCTCGGATTCAGTTCAAATTGGGAGGTGCGGTGCATGGTTTCTTTGGTTGCTGAGCTGGCGTTTCGATGCTTGCAACCTGATAGGGAAATGAGGCCTTCTATAAAGGAGGTTTTGGAGACACTGAGAGTGATCGAAAAAGGTGACTATAATGGAGATAAAATGTGAAATAAACTTTTCTCCTGATACTGTGATTGATACTTGGAAGAGCAACTCTACAACAACAAATACTTGCGGATGAGGCAGTAACATTTTGCTGTTCAATTACAACTATTTTATGTTTGCTAGGGGGATGTACATATATATATAATATAGAGTAAGATGAGGCAGTAACATTTTGCTGTTCAATTACAACTGTTTTATGTTTGCTAGGGGGATGTACACACATATATATATATATATAATATAGAGTAAATTACATGAGAGTACATCTGTACAATTGATTGAGTGTTGTACAATTTTTCATTTTTTGGAAAAAATCTGTTTTGAACTTTTGCTTTCCAATACACTTCACAATTCTTGGTGTCTTTTAATTTAGTTGAGGAACTCAAGGGCTGACACCCTGTCGTGTTGATTAGTGCAAGGTGATTCTACTTTCATATAGAATCATATACATATATACATTACCAATGACAAAGATAATATATAGCCACAATAAATGAAGGAATTTACTTTTAAAATTTCATAATTCACATATAATAAAAGAATTGATAATAAACTTGTTATGGTATAATAACATGCAATCGAAATATCATAGTAGATTTATTTGAAAGAATCAATAACTCTCTTTGTGGCAAGTCCTACAGTCTTCAAGTTTGGCATCTTATTTTTGTGTCTTGCGTTTTGTACCTAGAACCCACCGAAGTGAAAATGTGAGAGATTGAAACCTCTCAATACGATATTCAGTTCCAGTCGAGTTATTATATGATCCAACCAACAGAATGAAACAAGCACCAAGCACAAATAAAATAACACCGACCATAACAATATAAATCAATTAAAGAAACAACTTGCAAAATTATAACCAAACAAGTAGCATGTCAGTTCTTCACGAATAAATATGCATTTCTCCCTATCAAACAAAAACCTAATTAAGGTTCCAAAGTGCAATGCTCATATATCAAGTAGCATGAACAAAAATTTACAACATGCATTGTCTTTAACATAGACATTAATTCCTCAAAATGCAATGTTAATGTATCATGTCAAATATGCAAATATTCATGTGTGATACTTTAATGAATTCATTCAATCTACTTAATTAAATCATGCCTCATTAGGTAACCATTTTAATATTTACCGCATCCAGGTCATGTGCTACAAGTTCAGCGCCTACATGATCGTCAAGTTTCAGGTGTGAGGTTCAACCAAGTATATACAAGCCTCTGATCATATGCTACCACAAATATGGCACCTAAAAAATTACAATTTCTGTTATTGCCAGAACCTGAAATTTTGTGCTTACTCCGAATATGGCGCCCACATGATTACAGTTATGCACTACAAGCTCAGCGGCTACATGTTTGTCATGTTTTAGGTGTGAGGTTCAACCAAGTATATACAAGACTCCGATCATGTGCTACCACGAATATTGCACCTCAAAATTACAATGTCCGTTATAGTCATAACCTGAAATTATGTGCTTACTCCGAATATGTCACCTACATGCTTACAGTTATGCACTAAAAGTTCATCGCCTACATAATTGAATCATGAGCTACCACGAAAATGGTGCGTACGCAATTTGAGTTATGCGCTACAAGTTCAGCGTCTGCATAATTGAAATTATCCGTTTACACCGAATACGACACCTACATGATCGTTAGGTTCCACACTTGTGGTTAATTAGAACAGTTCATTTAGAAAGAATATCAAATTACAAATCATTCCTAGTTTCAAAAAATATATTCATGCCTCACATGCGCTTACCCTGAATATGATACCTACACCATCAAGTTTCAAGCATAAGGTTCAACCAAGTTCATAAATTACTCTAATCATGCGGTGCCACGAACATGGTGCCTACACAATTTCTGTTATGCGCATAACTTAAATATGACTTCTACTTGACTACATTTATCATTACAAGTTTAGCACCTACATAACCGAGTCATACACTATCACAAAATTGCATCTACACAATTTCAGTTATGCACTACAAGTAGCGTCTACATAACAAAATTACGAACTTACCCCGACTACAGCGCCTACATGATTGCCATATTTCAGACTTGTGGTTGTTTAACACAATTCATTTATAAGAAGTTCATGGTTCATATCATTCTATGTACCATGCATATATGCAAGTATATCATGCAAAATTTATGGTTCAACTAATGTTTTATGTCATTTATGCATTTTCCATGCAACTCAAATAATCAAAGAAATTCATTTCTTATTTCATGCAAGCATGTTATGTATGCACAACTCAAAAAAGGAATTCAAGCAAAAATCCAATAAACAATATAGCTAAAGCACAACGAAGTTTAACATAAGCAAACAATCAAGTTGAACGAGAAAATGTGTAAACCGGACATCCGCACACTACATCATTTGCTTAATATTAATACCACAGTTCAAGCAAAAAAATAAAATAAAACATAGATTAATATTAATACCAATCAAATGTGGTGATAGTTTTATCCATGCCTTGATGGCAGAGCAAGTTGATGCCTTAAAAGGCCCAAAGCAGCCATTTCATTTTTAGAGTAACAAAGGCTTAACCGGGCCAAGCCCAAGAAAAAATTAACCTTAGGTCCAAGCCCAAGAAAATCAAATGGGATGGTTAGCGTCGCTAGAGTATAGACTCACAAGTTCAGATCCAGTGCGTACCGTACCGTGTAGATTCAAATCTGTATTGTCCGTTTTAATGTGGTATGAATCTCAAAGAGGATCACTATAATCTAAGTAGACACGGTATTTATATCTGTTGAGTTTGGATCGTACGGTCGGGATTTAAAGATTAAAGTGTCAACACATCAAAAAAGGAAGACCGACACATTTTATATTTTAGAGAGAGAGAGAGAGAGAGAGAGATGTGAGGCGCCGTGGCATTCACCTCCTCTCTGCTAACATAAAATTGGCGCTAAATTCATCATCACCATAATCTCTTTTCTTGCGCCTCTCTGGCCGATGTCATGGCACAGTTGACACCGAAGCCAAGAAGAGAAGCAGCTGGAGCCCACTCAGCTCTACGGTTCCTCCTCACACATTACCAGGAGGTGGAGATAAGTATTGGGTTATTTTTTCAAAAGGTTTCTATATATTACGATGGGGTTATTCTTTGTTGTTCCTTATATTATTTAATTGGCATGAAATGAGATGGTGCATTTACTGGAACAATTTTTGTTAGATGAGTTTTCAGTATGGCATTTACTCGAACACCTTGCAGGCTATGTTATTTTTGGGTGATTGTTATTTAATTATATAAACTTTTGATCTTGCATGTAGTTAACCATGATGCACCACCAACTATAATTGATGCTAAATCAATTGCCGAGGAAATAAAATCAGAAATTTCCAAAATGACCCAGGATTTAAAAAGCTCTTACGGGAAGGTCCCTGGATTGGCGGTGATATTCGTCTTTAGTGGCGCAATTACCTGATTGAGGTACAAAATAAAGGCATGTAATGTGGTGCGAATAAGGTCTTTAGTGGTGCAATTATCTTATTCATGCTCGGATGAGGAAGTAGTAGAGTCTGTTAAAAGATTTAATGAAGACCCCTCTATTCAACTGCCTTTACCACTGGCATACATTTTGCAGTCTTGAGAAATGTGAAAATTTACGGCTTCTATTGGTGAATTTAGCACATGGATGAAGAGAGAATATTAGGTGGCATTAACTTTGAGAAAGATGTAGACAGGTTTCACCCATTAAATGGGAAACATGCTTTTGTCACTGGACGAAGCAAAATCGTTGGCCTACCGACATCCTTACTTCCTCAGGTATCTATTTAGAGTATCCATAATATTCAACTATAAACTATATAGAAAATCATGTATAAGTCGACAATTTTTGGTGGAAAATTACTAAAATTTTCTGATTATCGAAAAGAACATGTTCGGGAGAGGGAAACATTGCCGATATTTAAAATAACATGCATTTTTTTTTCTCCAACTGATCTAATCGAATGTTTTGCAATTTTGTGACTAAAATGTCGGGTGATGGGAGGAAATGTCAGAAAAGTTGGGTGCTACTTGCAAATTATAGTATAACCTCTGCTGTGATTTGGTTCAAATATTCATTTATTTATATATTTTTTTCAGAGACATCATGCAACAGTGAGCATAGTTCATGCGTATACCCAGAAGAAATAACATGTGAGGCTGATATCGAAATTTCAGCAGCACAGAGTCGCCAACCTTGTCAGAGGCAACTGGTTAAAGAGAGGCGCTGTTGGAATTGATGTGGGTACCAATCCTATTGAGGTATAATATGAACTTGTGTGCCAGTTTCATGCAGCACGAATCAGGTCTGGTACTGGTACTGGCCAATTGAACCCAATAGACTCATTTTTCTTTTAGCATATTCTGTCCTTCTTTTATTGTTAATTTTTACATAGGATTTGCTGCATATTCAACTCATTTGATCATTTCTTTGTTTATTTTGTATGGATTCTCATGACGAGCATGGGTACCGCTAAACTGGAGATGTCCATTTCGACGAGGTAGTGAAGCTGGCCTCTGCAATTACACCTGTGCCAGGTGGCGTGGGCCCAATGACTATCGCAATTCTCCTTTCGAACACACTAGATGCCGCAACGGATACCTTTAGATCGAGTGCTTGATTTCATTAAATACTTTGGTTTACATGTTAATTTTGATTTTCTTTTTTCTTTTATTCGCCTTATGCTGTTTTTTTCATTGGTTTATGATTTTAACCAATTACGTCGTGACAGGACACGTCACGGTACATTTCTGTAACTGTATGGCATGTGATCACGTCACGGTACAAACTAATTGGTTACAATACAACACATGACTAGACTTGACTATACATAGACCAAAACAAGATAAAATTTATGCCATTATTTGTCTCAAACAAAAATTCAAATATCAAACAATAAAATTTATTTTATTTATATACATTTTTTACAACATTATTTCTATTATTTTAGTCTCAAAAGTTTATCAGTTACCATGTTGGCCTCTCTAGTAATCAATATTTATTAAATTGGTCCTATCATTGACAACACCTCTCCCTCCTTTCATACATAAGATTATATGTAGAAATAATAACAAAAGAAAGAGAATGCGAACTTATATATATATAGAGTTGGGCTATGGTACTTCGTGAAGTAAAGCGAGTGTTTTACTTCACATCTATATCTTCAATTTTAAAATTCAAAACGTCGATTTGAACTATTCATATTGATCTCCATATTAAATTGTGCTTGGAGACTAATTTTTACAATTTTTGAAAATTGTTTACTATTTTTTTGAAATTTTTGAAAATCATTGTTTTTCAGAAAATTATGGACTACCAAAAACAACAATTTTCAAAAATTCTAAAAAAATAGTACATAATTTCCAAAAAAATATAAAATATGGTTCGGATTGACATTTTGTACTTTCAAATCGCAAAATATGAGTGTAAACTAAAATATATGAAGAAAAAGCTACTAGGAGGGACACGTAGGATAGTTGACTGCCTACGCGTCCTCCAGCTCACTCTCTAAAGAAGATTACATCAGTCCCTCATCCGATTCTCATGCGTATATATATATAGTAAGACTACTATGCTCTACAAATTTTTAATTTGTGCTCATATCTATAGTTTCAAAGTTGAAATAGTTAATCCAAAAACACTGATTTTGAACTTCTCAACATGTTCTTCATATTGAAATGTGCTTGGAGACTAAATTTTACATTTTTTTTTTGAAATTTTTTACTTTTTTGTAGAATTTTTGAAATTAAGTGTTTTTCATTAAATAAAAAAATAATAAAAAATAATAAAAAATTCAAAAAACACTGATTTTGGAAAAATTTAAAAAGCATTTTTGAGTAGGACATATTTTTGTGTTGTATACGTTAATGAATTATATAGGTTTTTGTTTTGTATTGTATTTGATGAACATGATCATTTTCGTTTTATTTTTCAAGTACCAATTCATGGTTTACTGGTTTACTTGTATTGTAATTACATGCATGAATGAATCTTCTGATGAAACATGCATGCACGATACCAGTTAGTTAATTATATACCAGCATCAATAATAATGGAAATTGCTAATATGTTATGCTACGCACAGAGGGCCTCTGTGCAATGGCTCAATATTCGACTTTTCAAAATTCTAACGGTCGATCCGAACCGTTCATCTTGTTCTCCATATTAATATGTGTTTGGAGATCAAATTTTATATTTTTTGAAAAAAATTTACTATCTTTTTAGATTTATTGAAAATTGCTGTTTACAGCAAATCTGGACCATAAAAAAACAGTGATTTTCAATAAATCTAAAAAAACAGTAAAAATATTCCAAAACATGTAAAATTTGGTCTCCAAACACATATTAATATGGAGAACAAGATGAACGGTTCGGATCGACCGTTAGAATTTTAAAAAGTTGAATATTGAGCCGTTGCACGGAGGCCCTCTATGCTACGCGTAGCATGCTAGCAGGTTCCCAATAATGATAGTAAAGATAACTAACATCATATTAATTTTGCTTGTCTGTTAACTGTTCTAGAAAATGTACCATCTCAGTTATATATAGTTTCTGACGTGTCATAGTTCACTTCATATCAATAAAATAATAAAAGGTACAACATAGAATAACCCAACAGTAATATAGCTCGCAAGGTGTTTGTGTAAATGCCCCACCTAGAAAGTAGAAACCTTTTGAATAAATAAAGAGTGCCGTAGCATGTGGATGCAAAGAACTCACTCACCTCCACTACCTGGTAATGTGCGAGGAAGCACCGTAGAGCTGAGTGGGGTCCAGATGTCAGGGAGATCAGGACCTAATATGCAGGAGCTGCTTCTCTTCTTTAGCAGAGAGGAGGTGAAGGCCACGGTGCCTCTCATCTCTCTCTTTCAATTATGTTTCGGTCTTCCTTTTTTTGTAGTGTTTTTATATTAATAATTAAAACCTACAGTAACCCAAATTTTGGTTTTAGATCAACAGCGTCCGATTTTATTGTGCACGAATTATTAATAAGCCGAACGCTGATCAGACTGTCTGGATCCAAATGCAATATTAGAGTTACTTCAGAGGAACCTGGCCGAAATAAATTTGGTGCATGGATTATAGGAATCCCATTTGATTTTGTTGGGCTTGGGCTTGGGCCGGGTTCAAGTTTTGATCGCTAAACCAGCCTGGATTACTCAGAAAATTGACATGCGATTAAATTACCAACAGCAAACAATTATATATGTTTCTCCTTCTCAAACTTCAACATTTTTCAGATCAACATCAGATGCTAATTTTTTACTTGGTAACTGTGGATAAACCAGCCAGCAAGTGCACAAATTTATAAGAAACTCCACGTAACATGAAAACAAAGAAAACAAAGAACACAATCACAATTATCATCAACAGGTATAAAATTTGATAAAAATACTATCAGAATCGACCTGAACTATGAATTCCTTCAAAAAACTGAAAATTAACCGGCAGAGACATGATACGGATGAGAAAATCATTTGTAAGAAACCTCAGAGAATCACAAGTTATGAATATTCATTAATTCATTTTGTGGGCACCCTTCATACAATGTTAATAATATAACTTCAAATTAAGATTACAACAATCACTTACATATGCAATATTCTAATTAATTTAATAGTAGAATTATATAAACATATCCATCTTTTGATTAAAAAGGCCGAAAGACCCATCTTCATTGAAGAAAAGAAAATGTTAACTTACAACCATTGATGTCAGTTCACTAGTGGAAAAACAGAAATCAGGATCGGCCTATCTGGATCGGTTATATGGACACCCGATCCTAATAAGTATCTGGATCGGTTTATTTAAAAAAACCGATCCTAAAAACTATTCAGATCGGTTTTTAGTAACAACCGATCCTAGTTTATTACTATTAGGATCGGTTTTTTGTGGAAACGGATCCTGATACTATCAGGATCGGTTTTATTTTAGAACCGATCCTAATAGTTCAATCATTTGGATCAGTTTTTAGTAAAAACCGATCCTGATAGTATCAAGATCCGTTTCCAACAAAAACCGATCCTGATAATTAAAATATCTCAAATAAATCTTATTAATTGAAATATATCATAAAATAGCATCTGGATCGGGTCTATACATAATAACCGATCCAGATAACTTAAATACATATAACAAATTAAAATATATCAGAAAATAGCATCTGGATCGGTTTTTAGCAATAAAACCGATCCAGATACTATCAGGAACGGTTTTATTGCTAAAAACCGTTCTTGATAAAAATTTTTTTTTTTTTTTTTTTTTTTTTTTTTTTTTTTTTTTTTTTTTTTTTTTTTTTTTTTTTTTTAAGGTAGCATGGTAAAACCTGGCCAGCTTTCAAGTACTTTTTTTTTTTTTTTAAAGAGGTTTATAATTAAATTAATTTCTTTAAAGAGGTCAAATTAAAGATATTTCATTCCCTATGTACATCCTATATATGAACCGTCTGATCAAATTCGAAATAATATGGTCTTGGTCTAACCATATATATTTTGTTATCTCAGGTAATATGAATTCGTTTCCATTTGTTCATGACATCAATTAAGCAATTAATTTTATAGTATTAATTTATAAATAACAAATAAATAATTAAACAAACAATTATACAAACACAAACAAGTTGTTTATTTTTTTTTAAATAATCTCTGGTTATATATATATATCTCAGATAACTTAAATACATATAACAAATGAAATATATATCAGAAAATAGCATCTGGATCGGTTTTTAGCAATAAAACCGATCCAAATACTATCAGGAACGGTTTTATTGCTAAAAACCGTTCTTGATAATTTTTTTTTTTTTTTTTTTTTTTTTTTTTTTTTTTTTTTTATTTTAAAAAGGTAGCATTGTAAAACCTGGCCAGCTTTCAAGTATATTTTTTTTTTAAAAAAGAGGTTTATAATTAAATTAATTTCTTTAAAGATGTCAAATTAAAGATATTTAATTCCCTATGTACATCCTATATATGAACCGTCTGATAAAATTCGAATCAATATGGTCTTGGTCTAACCATATATATTTTGTTATCTCAGGTAATATGAATTCGTTTCCATTTGTTCATGACATCAATTAAGCAATTAATTTTATGGTATTAATTTATAAATAACAAATAAATAATTAAACAAACAATTATACAAACACAAACAAGTTGTTTATTTTTTTTTAAATAATCTCTGGTTATATATATATATCTCAGATAACTTAAATACATATAACAAATGAAATATATATCAGAAAATAGCATCTGGATCGGTTTTTAGCAATAAAACCGATCCAAATACTATCAGGAACGGTTTTATTGCTAAAAACCGTTCTTGATAATTTTTTTTTTTTTTTTTTTTTTTTTTTTTTTTAAAGGTAGCATTGTAAAACCTGGTCAGCTTTCAAGTATATATATTTTTTTAAAAAGAGGTTTATAATTGAATTAATTTCTTTAAAGATGTCAAATTAAAGATATTTAATTCCCTATGTACATCCTATATATGAACCGTCTGATAAAATTCGAATCAATATGGTCTTGGTCTAACCATATATATTTTGTTATCTCAGGTAATATGAATTCGTTTCCATTTGTTCATGACATCAATTAAGCAATTAATTTTATGGTATTAATTTATAAATAACAAATAAATAATTAAACAAACAATTATACAAACACAAACAAGTTGTTTATTTTTTTTTAAATAATCTCTGGTTATATATATATATCTCAGATAACTTAAATACATATAACAAATGAAATATATATCAGAAAATAGCATCTGGATCGGTTTTTAGCAATAAAACCGATCCAAATACTATCAGGAACGGTTTTATTGCTAAAAACCGTTCTTGATAATTTTTTTTTTTTTTTTTTTTTTTTTTTTTTTTTTTTTTTTTTTTTTAAAAAGGTAGCATTGTAAAACCTGGCCAGCTTTCAAGTATATTTTTTTTTTAAAAAAGAGGTTTATAATTAAATTAATTTCTTTAAAGATGTCAAATTAAAGATATTTAATTCCCTATGTACATCCTATATATGAACCGTCTGATAAAATTCGAATCAATATGGTCTTGGTCTAACCATATATATTTTGTTATCTCAGGTAATATGAATTCGTTTCCATTTGTTCATGACATCAATTAAGCAATTAATTTTATGGTATTAATTTATAAATAACAAATAAATAATTAAACAAACAATTATACAAACACAAACAAGTTGTTTATTTTTTTTTAAATAATCTCTGGTTATATATATATATCTCAGATAACTTAAATACATATAACAAATGAAATATATATCAGAAAATAGCATCTGGATCGGTTTTTAGCAATAAAACCGATCCAAATACTATCAGGAACGGTTTTATTGCTAAAAACCGTTCTTGATAATTTTTTTTTTTTTTTTTTTTTTTTTTTTTTTTTTTTTTTTTTTTTTAAAGGTAGCATTGTAAAACCTGGTCAGCTTTCAAGTATATATATTTTTAAAAAAAGAGGTTTATAATTGAATTAATTTCTTTAAAGATGTCAAATTAAAGATATTTAATTCCCTATGTACATCCTATATATGAACCGTCTGATAAAATTCGAATCAATATGGTCTTGGTCTAACCATATATATTTTGTTATCTCAGGTAATATGAATTCGTTTCCATTTGTTCATGACATCAATTAAGCAATTAATTTTATGGTATTAATTTATAAATAACAAATAAATAATTAAACAAACAATTATACAAACACAAACAAGTTGTTTATTTTTTTTAAATAATCTCTGGTTATATATATATTTCTCAGATAACTTAAATACATCTAACAAATAAAATATATATCAGAAAATAGCATCAGGATCGGTTTTTAGCAATAAAACCGATCCGGATACTATCAGGAACGGTTTTATTGCTAAAAACCGTTCTTGATAATTTTTTTTTTTTTTTTTTTTTTTTAAGAACAACTTTGAAAATAAAATAGTATTAGAATCAGTTATTTCAAATAACCAATTCTAATACTATTTTTTTGTATATGGCATATGGTTCAATTATATGGTTGTTGTATATGTAATTAGTGTGGTGATTAATAGAATATATATATGGTTGTTGTATATGGCATATGGTTCAATTATAAATATTTTTTGATGAAAATTAATGTAATTTACATTATTAAAATTTATGTGATAATATAATTAGTTATTTGACATTGATATTTCATTTTGAAGTCATTTTGACTATTGAATTTTTTTATACAATCATGCATGATGCATCAATGACTTGTGCCATATAATAATATACATAGGACTTGAACCCTTGTTGTGTGGGGTTGTGAAGGAACGAATACGAATATTAGCATTTGGTCGATCGGAACCGTTAAAATGAAAGAATGTCATATTAATTTCACCATTATAAAATTTGATACAATTCGGGATTCGTGTACTAGTTCATCAAAGCAAAACAATATAGCAACATCGCACGGCCGTAAATAATTTACGTTGGATCAAAACTTACAGTTGTCGGGCCTTCGGCACTTTTACGTTATTAATGTTCCATGTTATATCTTGATCATTTTAAAAATTATTACATGTCATTTAATTACAGACCCACCGTTGGATGATCATGCAGAAATGAACGGTCTGCATTCCATTTAACAATTTGATGCCATTAATAATAATAAAATTGTACAAAATTGATCATAGTAGAGTTGATTTGGCCATACAAACACAAATAAATAAATTTGATATTTTTCACATTTTTCTTAATATTTATCTGTGTACATGCATTATCAACAGAAAAGAAAATAAATGGTAGCCGTTTGATGGTTGATAGACCATCAATATGAGTGGGGTTTACCGCAGTGATCTTTCTTATATATAGTATCAGGATCGGTTTTTTATAAAAAACCGATCTTGATACTATTTTTTTTCAAAGTTGGTTCTGCAGCAAAAAAAAAAAAAAAAAAAAAAAAAAAAAAAAAAAAAAAAAAAAAATTATCAAGAACGGTTTTTAGCAATAAAACCGTTCCTGATAGTATCTGGATCGGTTTTTTATAAAAAACCGATCCTGATTTTTTTTTTTTTTTGCAGAACCCATTTTGAAAAAAAAATTTATCAAGATCGGTTTTTATATAAAAAACCGATCCTGATACTATTTTTTTCAAAGTTAGTCCCGCCAAAAAAAATTAGTATTAGGATCGGTTTTTTATAAAAAACCGATCCTGATACTATTAGGATCGGTTTTTTATAAACAACCGATCCTAATGATAACTCCCTATATAACCTGCTTAGGGTTCTTCTTATTTTCATTCCGCGCCTCTCATTTTCAACTTAGCGTCTCTCTCACTGTCTCCGTCTCTCCCTCTGTACTCTTTGTGTCTCTCTCTAGATCTGTCTCCGTCTCTCCCTCTCCTCCGTGTCTCTCTCTCTCTTTCTCTCCGTCTCTTCCTCTCAAAGCCGAGCCTCTCGCACCTCCGGCTCGGCCGATCAACTATTACGGTATTAACTTTATATAATTTTCTCATTATTATGCTTTAAAAACACATTTTTTTGTATTTTTTATTGTAAAATGTTTTTCCATCTAATTGTTACATTTGTTTTTATTTTTAGGATCTTTTTTAATCTCAAGTGATGTGATTGCAAAAGAGGTAATTATTGATTTTTTTATTGTTGTGCTTTACATTAATTGCATAAATGTGTGTTAATTGAAGAAATAGCTCAATTAGTCACTTGTATGTTTGTTAATTAATTTTTTTTGGATTTAAATTTCTTGTTATAATATGTAATGCTTCACAAAACTTTGTATGAACATGAATTTTTTGTAATAATTTAAGATGTGTATGATATTTAATTTATGATGTGTATATGATATTTGATTATTGTTTCTTACTGTGCAAAAAAAAATATATTTAGGATGCTGGCCAGCAAAATATATATGGAAGCTGGTTAAATAAATAAAAATATTTTTTTTAGCTTCAATAAAACATCAGGATCGGTTATTTTAAACAACCGATCCAGATTACTACTATTATGATCGGTTATTTTTTTAAAAACCGATCCAGATTTCAGATCCTCATTCCAACAAAAAAAAAGTATCAGGATCGGTTTTATATAAAAACTGATCTTGATAGTTCGTATCTGGATCGGTTTTTATTTAAAAACTGATCTAGATATGAAATTTTTAATAAAAAAAAATATTCGAAAATATTATCAAGAACGGTTTTTATATAAAAACTGATCTTAATAGTTCCTATCTGGATCGGTTTTTATTCAAAAACTGATCTAGATATGAAATTTTTAATAAAAGAAAATATTCGAAAATATTATCAAGAACGGTTTTTATATAAAAACTGATCTTAATAGTTCCTTTCTGGATCGGTTTTTATTCAAAAACTGATATAGATATGAAATTTTTAATAAAAAAAAATATTCGAAAATATTATCAAGAACGGTTTTTATATAAAAACTGATCTTAATAGTTCCTATCTGGATCGGTTTTTATTCAAAAACTGATCTAGATAACTACTATTAAGATCGGTTTTATGAAAAAACCGATCCTATTAGTTTCTATTTGGAACGGTTCTTTAAAAAATATAAAACCGATCCTGATAGTATCAGTATCGCCTTCATCAGGATCGGTTGGATTCCGTTACTGATATGTGTATATAACCGATCCTGATTCCATATTTTCCACTAGTGGTTGACTATTGCACCTTATGCAAAGATAACCCATCTAAAACCGAAAAGCCCATAAGGCAGATACTGGAAACCAAAAAATTCAGCATGCAAGCTGAAAAATCCCATAAGGATGCATACCACAAAAATAAAATCAAACCGATAGTCACAGAAAACAACCATATTAGTATAACACAAAACCAACCAAGTGTATATCTAAGCCTCACAATGGGGCTGAGGGAATCAAAAGTAAACACAAGATATGGCTGAAAAGCCCAGGACCTGCTGCTGGCTTCATTCTTCATAAATCACCATTTGTAGCCCTCCTCCGTCAGCTCCTTGAGTCGCAGCTGCTTCATCCTCGGGACTCCAAACGCAAGGGGTATAAACATATCCATCTATGAGATCAGTTAGAAGAACACATTACTAGTTGTTATATCAGATCTGCTATCTGCACTTGAAACATTTGACGGCAATCCACACAAAGTTGGAATTTCTAGGAAATGTGACTCTGATGTGTTTGTTGTGTTTGTATAATGCAGTTCACTCTTCACCTCTGTTTCCTGCAATCTCAAACAGTATTCTAAGTTCCATAAAACATCTCCCATTGTCGGTCTATCAATGCCATACTCTTGCAAGCACTCCATGGCTGTCTCTCCAAACTTCCTTAGAGAGTTCTCTTTGATCTCCCCGACAAGTTTTGGGTCGATAATCTTTTCTAACTCGCCTTTTCGCTGCCACATGAGTGCCCACTCTGTGAGGTTAAGTTGTTCTCGGTCAAGGCTTTGGTCAATCACAGGCCTCGCACAAAGCACCTCAAAAAGCACAACTCCAAATGAATATACATCGGACTTGTCAGTTAGTTGTTGGGTCTTAAAGTACTCCGGGTCGAGATAACCAAAACTACCTTTCACTGCTGTGCTGACGTGGGTCTCACCTAAACAGGGCCCTAGTTTTGAGATGCCGAAATCTGACACTTTGGCTATGTACCCCTCTCCTAAAAGAATGTTAGTTGATTTCACATCTCGATGTATGATATTTCGTGATGGCCCTGTGTGGAGGTATTGTAGGCCCTTGGCTGTGCCGATGCAAATCTCCAGCCTTTGCTTCCATGAAAGAGATGGCAATAAATTGTCTATACCATACAAATAGTTCCTTAAAGTGCCTTTCTCCATATACTCATAGACAAGTATCATCTCAGAGTGCTCATCACAGTAACCTATGAGGGATAACAGATGACGGTGACGGATATTTGATAGAACTTCAATCTCTGTCTGAAATTCAGGGAAACCTTGGTTGGATTGGCATGAAGCTCGTTTTACAGCAACCATAGTTCCATTACGCAATCTCCCCTTATAAACTTTTCCAAAACCACCTACCCCAATTAAGCTCCTTTCATCAAAATTATTTGTTGAAGTTTTGATTTCAGAAAAGGCAATAAGCCTAGGAGATGCAACACTAGTTGCTCTGCACGAATACTGATGAGACCGTGAAAATGGTGTCCCTTCTTCTTCTCGCAGATTCATATGGCACCGTCCCTTATACCAAGTTGTATAAACACCAAACATGATCATTAATATTAATATTATAAAGGCACCCCCAATAGTAGATCCAAGGATAAGAGCTGGCAACTTCCTTTTCTTTTTCCTTTGAAGAGGAGGATTATAATTGGTCATCTTCATGATCTCCAATCCGTTAAGGAAACCATTTTGTACCTGACTTTCCTTCCTATCTAGGCTAATGCTTACAGTTATGTTTCGTGCACCCATAACATGTGCAATAAAATCAATATAGAATGGCTCCAGTGAATAGGTCGTGTAATCACTAACTCTCAGGTTATTTGGAAGTGCCAAATAATCCATGATATAGACCGCAAAAACAAGCCCTTGATCCAGGCTATTGATCTCTGATATAATATCACAGAAATGTAATCGGATAAGATAATAATAACCTGAGTCGACTCTGAAACTCCATGTGATGTTGATGTTAAAACCAGGATTGGAGATGAACTGAACATCAGAGCCATTTATTATCCGTGCCGTGTTATAAACGTTTTGTGGGGCTATCTCCTTTGAGCTCCCTTCAGAAGGAATGAAGTGTAGATTCGTAGATACCGATTTAGTCTGAGAGGCATCAGCATTGTAGATGTAAGGGTCATCAGTAACCCAAGTTCGCCACAGTGTATCATTCTCTGGGGTGATCAATGGGCCTGGAATGTTTACCCGATAGAATGTTTCCATGCCCTGATTGGCTTGGTGTGTATTGAATGTATCAGTTGTGCCGATTAGAATTGGAATGTTACTAAATAATTGCAGGGGTGCGGCATCGAAAATTTCTATCACACTTATAAAAGCAACTGAGTTGTTTTGTGGAGTGAATTTGAGTACCAATTTGTCAGAATCCATGGAAAGAAAAAACTCTTTTATAATGAGTGATGTAAGAGCAGAGATAGAAAAATTGTTTGTTAAGCTGTTGCCATTGGAAGTTGTTACCATGAAATTTGCATTGGGAATAAAGGGAGGGAAGTGAAGGCGCAGTATGTTGGAAGTATTGGGTACAACATTGAATTGGTAAGAGAATGGAGAGGGTCCGGAAGATATGCGCATGGTGGAATAGAGAGGGTTTGTGGAAATATTAATGTTTAAAGGGATGGTGCTTGAACCGGGGATCAGGTACTTCTCGTCAGGGACAAAAGTGCGAGGAGGGGAATCATTGTTATGCGTCAAAGCGGAGTTAATTAAGCCACACTGGATGAAGTAGGAGGTATTCAGAGTGAGTGAGACAGCTCTAGGGATGATGAGGGAGAGTAAGATACACAAAAGAGTTGCTTGATGTAAAAACTCCATTAATTAAAAAGAGATAAAGTTATAGGTAGGAGAAGATAAAGGATGAGCAGATAGATAGCAGCCAAGTATTAGAGATACAATAAATATATCATGTTATGTTATTGGAAGTATAATTTCGTGGAGTACATCCTGGTGTTGACTTGAGCGTGGACTTGACTATGAGTCTATGAGGTTCTCAAAAAATCTCTGCCTTATCTTTGATTCTGAAGATATCTTCTAAGTGACAGCAATCTCTTTTACAGCCGATGAAAAGTCCAACCATGGTCTTTGGAATGACTTGAGAGTAGGTTCGATGGGTTCAAACACCGTCCGATCTGCTTTAAGATTCCTGTGCTCCACTTCAAAGTTTGTGTTTCTACTTCAATTTTTGTTCGCATAATCTAGGGCCCGGTTACTCAAATGCAATGACTGCATTAGCATCTTGTAAAACCTAATATATGAGATAGTGTATCATGTGCAATAACACAAGGTTTGATCACTCGAAGATTATTTTTATTCATTTTTTATTTAGAATAATTATTTCAATCCCCACACTCCAGTACCCGCATTATACCCCCATCTCTTAATCAAATTTTAACTTCCCATAAACTAACTTAACTAGCTAATTTAATTAAATTTATTCAAAACACTAGTATAAATACTTGGAAGATAATAAATTAATGCTTGCAAATTAAGATATTAATACTTGCATGTATAACTATATGGAGAGACCACTCAAACTACATGGGGAGAATAATTATACACGTTTTTAGAGGTGGGTTTTTTTTTCTTTTTTTCAATATCTTACACATTTCTCACGTTCTATGAGGAATTTTGCGAATCTAAAACCACGAATGTATTCTACGCAATTTTATCTTTCAAATGAGATCCATGATGACGTACTTTCGGATTTATCGTCACACAAGTATTTATACCTCATTGTGCAAGTATTTATACCGCATCGTACAAGTATTTATACCTATACTTGTAAGTATTTATCCCCAATCATGGACCCCGCATCTCCGCATCACATTTCCCTAATCGTCCCTGCGTCAATCTTTCTCTAACAAAAATAGTTGACGACATAGGTATAAATACTTCAGTGCATAGATATAAATACTTGTAATACTTGATATTAATACTTTTAAATGTCAGCAGTGTCATATGTGAAAAATACTATGTATAAATACTTAAATGACGAGGTATAAATACTTGTGTGATTACGAACTCGAAAATATGTCATCATGGATCTCATTTGAAAAATAAAATTGTGTACGTTCGTGATTTTAGATTCGCAAAATTCCTTATAGATCATGAGAAATGTGGACGAGATTGAACAAATAAAATTGGGGGTATAATGGGGGGATGAGAGTGCGGGTACTCATATCATCTCCCTTTTATTTATTTATTTCGAAATTACTAAAACTGGCAGTTGAGATTCATATATTTCCTTTTCAATTACAATTACTCTAAATCAGATGTTTATCTCTTCTCCAATGAAATCATTATGTTTCATATCTCTTTCACAATAGATTGTGGAATGTGGACCCCTTATTCTCTTTCATATCTCTTTCATCTCTTTCACATTAGAAATTATTGAGTTAATTTCTACCAGGTCAAGCACGTTCCCTCTTGCCTTTTTTTCCACGCTACCTTGACATTAAATGACTACTCTCTCCTGGTCTATCTCTTTTTTTTTTTTTTTTTTTTTTTTCGGGTCATGGTCTATACAATAATTAACATCACTGATCCAAGCTAATCAAGAATATGCACTCTACGGCAAAAAATCGCTGAAATGTTTTTTTTTTTTTCCAATTAAACTCTTCCATGGAACATCTACTTTTTTAGTATTGCAAGGAGGACCTTTTTGTAACAATTGGTCTAAAATTTCAATATTACTAAATACTTGTAAGTAATAAATAAAACCATTATTGAATGATCATGTGGACCCTGCTGGTCAATGAAATAATTCTTAAGTTTCAAATTTCAGAATCTAAATAGTCAATGATCAACAAATCCTAATCATTCAATTAAAAGTTACTTTAATTAGGATCTAATTGCTATTTTCTTTAATTAATTTAATTCAAACTTTAATTATGTAAATATTGTTTTATTTATTTTTAATTATGGTTTATGATTAATTAACAAGAGGTTGGTTAATATCAAAACGTTTGTTCCAGAGCCGTGGTGCAACCAATTATTTTTCTGATTTTCAAAGTCCAAATAGTTGATCAAAACCGTTAGATGTCATCTCTATATTAAAAAGTATTGGAAGGCCAAATTTTACCCTCGCAAATACTGTCTTATTGTTGAAGTATTCAATTCCGCATCATCTCAATTAATGTCATTTAAAAAAAAATTCGAATGTAGTACAAAATGTATAGATATGAAAATATTTAACAAGGAAAATGACGATATTAATTTAATATTTATCCAACATTAACAAATAAAGTTTACGCCTAATATAGTTTGCAGACTACATAAACTAGTCACGACAAACTTTATATTATTAACAGCGGAGGCAAAAATAAAATAAAAAAAAAGATAAATATATACAAGTCCGCAAAATATATAGAGTTGGGTTACATAGTACTTCGCGAAGTAAAGCGAGTGTTTTACTTCACACTCATATTTTGCGATTTTAAAGTTCAATACATCGATCCGAACACAAAATATATATAGAGTTGTTCTCTTACGATAGGGCTCTCGTGTAATGCACGGTCACGATACTAGCTAGTGTGTGTATATATATTATTATTACTTTTATAAATATGAAGAAATGCACAAATTAATACACAAATTATACACAAATTAATATCCAGCCATATATAATGTTTCTAAAATATTCGGACAACATTTCTGGTCAAACAAATACGAAACCACATTGACTCCTATTGGCATACACAAATTAAGCATCGTATATACCATATACAAGTCCGCAATATATATATATATATATATATATATGAGGAGGGTTCAAATGCACCCAAATGCACCCAAATGCATCCTATCTTTCAAATCTTTTTTCTCCGTTTTCAAAGTCTGAATAGTCAATCCAAACCGTTAGATATATATTAAGATGTGCTTGGAGACCAAATTTTACATTTTTTGGAATTTTTTTACTATTTATTAAGCCACTTTGAAAATCGCTGATTTTACATTTTCTGGACCATTGGATCAGCGATTTTCAAAGTGGCTTAATAAGTAGTAAAAAAATTCCAAAAAATATAAAATTTGGTCTTCAATCACATCTTAATATATAGATTGCATCTAACGGTTCGGATTGACTATTCAGACTTTAAAAACGGAGAGAAATGATAGGGTGGCTTTGGGTGCACAAAAATTTGGGTGCATTTGAACCCTCCTCTATATATAGAGTACGGCTAACGCGCTTCCTCTAGCATATGGACCGAAATGCTTCCGGTGGAAATTTGAAATTTCAAAATCCAAATAGTCGATCTGAACTGTTCATCTTTTTCTCCATATTAATATCTGCTTGGAGACCAAATTTTACATTTTTCTGAAATTTTTTACTATTTATTAAGCCACTTTGAAAATCGCTGATGCAATGGTTTTACTGTTTTGTTAAGCCACCGTTGGATCAGCGATTTTCAAAGTGGCTTAATAAATAGTAAAAAAATTCAGAAAAATGTAAACTTTGGTCTCCAAGCAGATATTAATATGGAGAAGGAGATGAACGGTTCAGATCGACTTTTTGGATTTTGAAATTTCAAATTTCCACCGGAAGCATTTCGGTCCATATGCTAGAGGAAGCGCGTTAGCCGTACTCTATATATATATATATATATATATATATATAATATATACTAGTATCATACCCGTGCGTTGCAATGGGGCATACAATAATTATCCAAAAATTAAGATACATGTTAATAGAAAATTTATATGATTATGTATTTTTAATTAACTTTAATTGTGATCTCTGATAACAATTTGATGATGTAATGATTCTTTATTTTTAAGTACCAATGATATCAAATATATAATAGCTCAATTTGAATTTAATATCAAATATCATACAATAATTCAATATCGACATATAATATGATATCAAAAAACATAAATAAAAAGTGTTATCGTGTGTATGTATAGGATACACACACACACACATATTATAAAAGAAATATATATTAACACACACGTTCCAATTTATATTATTCTTCTTCTTTGTTTCCAATTTAGAATATACACACACACACACATTGATATATTCTATGTTGGAAATATATTCTAAATTGCCCACAACAATATGTATAGAAACAAAGAAAGAGAAATAAGGAAATAAAAAAAAATGATTTCTATTGTGATCCGTATAGAAACGAAGAAGAAGTAAGGAAACAAAGAAATAAGAAAATGGAAGGTGGAGTCTTCTCAATTGAAGAGAAGAAATATGGAAACAAAGAAATAAGGAAATAGATAAATATATCGCTAAATTTCAGAGTTTGTTCAATTTTCATTGTAACGTATCGTGTGGCAGCACATGCAGTGAGTATGTTTTTAACTAAATTTAGATTTTTATACATAAAACAAATGCATTTAATCAAAAGAAGACAAATTATGTAATTGGAGGGCTGAGATCAAATCCGAAGTTTCATCTTTCAATAGTAGCCGTTGGCGGATCGGACACCCAACATGCTTAATAATAGAATGGAAATATATATATATAGAGAGAGTGTGTGTGTGTGTGTGTTAGACTATGGTGCTATGCATATATATAGTGTAATGTAGTGCTCTGTATTTTTTAGCCGTCGGATGAGTTTCAAAATCCGTGAAAAGTTTTGTCGCCGACTATTTTAAATGAAAACTAACCAAGATTTTAATTATACTCTTGTCCCTCAGTTACAAACTTACGATATCTGTTCCACCTCCTCTTGACTGTCTGCCCCCACGCCCCTTCTTGTGTGTGAGGAGCCTTATGATCTGGTCTCCTTGGATTGAGAATCAACCAGTTGTAATTACTAAGTCTCTCTTCCTCTCTCTTTCTCTATCTCTGATGTCTCTCGTTGATCAGCTTGTGAGGTACCACTCCCGGACCTCTCAAGGAGAATCCCGAGGTCTTTTGAAAAATCATCTCGGAATCTTTGAAGGAGAATTCCGAGATTTTTGTTTAATGATACCTTTATCAAAAACTAAGTGGGTTATCATAAGAAATACACGAGCTCATCACACAACAAACGCTCATAAACCATAAGAAAAGTTGAGCAAAATGAATGAAACCCAACCAGGGTACAAAATCAAATGCTTCACTAAATCTGAGTAAAAATGAAATGAAATCCCATGTGGATACAACATTGCAAACAACTCAGGCAAAGCACTAAAGACATGAGAATATAAAAGATTACACAAGTATAAGAATCTCAAAAAGGAATCTCAAAAAAGAGGCACACCAAAAATACTTAACAGACTGTTAAAATATAAAAGATTGTTCAAAATTAAAAGTTACCAACAGTCAACTACAAATACAAACTATTATCTCCCCACAACCCGGAAAGTCAAATGTTACAAGCAAACATTCATATTCCCTACAAACCGAGGAAAGATTACACAAATACATGAAAAATAAAATACAAAGACACTATCCTGTCGGCATCCGCATAACTCACCGTCATGCTCCTCGACATGCCAGCTGCAAAAACAATCACACATAAAATAAAATGAAGATAAGAAGAAGACAAAACGTCCCCAGATTAGGTCACTTCCCCTCCTTTTCTGCCACATTCTCTTGTTCTTCATTAGCAGACGGAGCGGCATCAGGGAAAACAGCGGATGGACGAGAACTTCTGCCCTCGACACCCTGTACACGAGGGGTAGAAGGAATACGAGGCTTCTTCGCATGAGGCATAGTTGGATCCTTCGGCATTCCATCCGCGGGCCAAGGGTAAAGAATTCCGGTTCCTGTGCCACTCGAAAGCTCAATCTTTCGAGTCCCCATCATCATCTCACCATTGGGACTTACTAATAAGTCAGACTTTATGTCCCAACTATAGCCGCGGAGAGATTTTGGCCTTTGTTTTTCTTGGGGAATCCTCACAAACCCAATTTGCTCGGGAGTAAATGGATATATTTTAGTGAGTTTCTCAAATTCCCGATAAACCAAGAACTTCATCACCTCCTCACACGAAAGTACAGCAGCATTCGTAAAAGCTCGACTAGCCAAAAATCGTCTCACAATGCCAGCGGGATTCGCCTGATCAAGCTTCTCCTGAAGTATAGCCACTTCGTGCTCTAAACCTCGAATACATTTTTGCGAGGCTTCTTGACCTTTTTTCAGTGTTGCATTTTCATTAGCTAGCTCTTTATTTTTCCGTTCCAGAGTATTTACATCTATTTTTCGAGTCGCCAACTCCTGCTCTATAACAACAATTTTCTGATCCAAAACATGATGTTCCAACTGAGCCTGCTTGGATTCTCTACACTTACTGATGGCAGCATTTTTCCACCAAATGTTCTCAGATTCGAGAATGCCTATTCTCTTATGGTCTAGCTGAGGAATGAAGAACTCCTCTTTCCTCTTGTGGTGGTCATCCTTCAAGTGGACCAACATAGACCCTAACTCAAAAACCCGTGTTATTGATTCTTCCAAAGCACGGTCAGGGTTTGTCTTCATAAGGTCTAGCATATAGGGAAGTTGGTTAGCTCGGAACATCTCGCGGGAGTAAGGATCGATACCCTCTGGACGACCGCTCGGATCCTGCATAGCAGAGTAGCCAGGAAGCTGCATAGCAACACTATTTGGGTACTGTGGAGGAAAACCCGCCTGCCAAACATACCCAACGTTAGGAATGGGATCAGGAAGAGGACCGGCGATTACGGCCACTACGGCAGCTTCGTCAAAGTCGTACATCCTGGGAGCCTGGCTGGCTACCACCGCAGATGGAGGAACGACAAGGTCCTTTCCCTTTTTTCTCCTTTCTTCTTCTATCTCTTCTTCACTTTCTTCCCCTTTCTTCTTCTTTAGGGAAGCAGCAGCTTCAACAACTTGGACAGCGGTTTGTGGCATGTCATCGCTGTCCAAAACACGACTCTTCTTCAGTCTGACAACAGTGCCTGATGGACTCGCTTCGGAAGAAGGACCTCTCTTTTGTCTGGCAGCCATAGCCTCAGTATTCTTCTCTTTGGTCTCGGCCTCCTTGGCCCCAGCCTTCTCCGCCACACGTCCCTTCGACTCCTTCGTAATTAAAGGGTTAGCAGCAATAGGAAAAACGTCAGTGCTGTCATAGACAAAGTCCATCGACCCAAAATCTGCACATGATAAAAAAAAAAATTACAATAATCGTAAAAACAGAGTAAAGCTAACGAATATTAAAATAAAATAAGAAATATAGCGTGAAACAATTTGGGACGTCAATAAAAACACTAACTTTGCACCAATTCTATGATTTTCTCTACCAACCCCGTTCTTTGTCTGAAAGATCATTTAGCAAACAGATAGTCTGTAGCACCCCATTGATCCTTAAAGGATGTCATTCCCAAAAAACCCTTTCAAAGATGGAATGTTTTCATAGTTAGGAATATACACCTATCCTTCAATCCATGGATATATCAATCCTATTGAGACTAGTGTTGGCAGTGAAAATAACCCTCGAATCCTTGAGGTCCTTCGCCACACGCTTCTTAAAAGTAACGAAATCATCACTAATTATCGACACTTGGAAGAAGTAACTAAAAAGGTTAACGATGGGCTCATAGTCCTTGAGTTATTTTCGAAACTGATAAAATATGGAAGCTCGAGATGATGCACTAAGAAGTACTAGAGGTTAGAGTTTGAATACCTTGCACGCAAACTCGGGTTCACATGAACTCGCATCCCTCAAAGACTATGACCAGTCACATCGGAGTGGGTACGTATCAAATACAACCAAATACTTTTAAAGATCAATATTAGGTTTTCGTTGGAAAATGATTCCTATTGGGCTTTTATTTTCCAATTTAGTGCTTGGTAATATATTGATCAAGTATATGCCACTAAGAATGGCATCTGATCAAAATATTTTTGGAACATTTGATTGAAATAAAAGTGCTCTTGTTACTTCTAATAAATGTCTATTTTTTCTTTCCGATACACCATTTTGGTAGGGAGTATCTATACAAGTTGTTTGGTGAATTATTCTTTTTTCTTTGAGTAAATTTGCAAAATTATTATTTACAAATTTCGTACCATTATCCGATGTAAATATTTTAATTTTGGCATTAAATTGTTTTTCAACACAATTTACAAATTCTAAAAACACTTCATCTTTTGATTTAAGCAAATAAAGCCATGTGGTTCACGAGAAAACATCAATAAATAACACAAAATATTTAAAACCATTATAAGAAATTAATAATTAAAGCCGGACCCCATACATCGGAATGAATTAATTCAAAAGGTGCTTCGCTTTTACTAATTGACAAAGAAAAATGAAGTCTTGTTTGCTTAGCTAGCTTACATATATCACAACTAATACAATTTTAAAAAGAAAAATTTAAAAGATTCTTTAAAGTTTGGTCGGAGGGATGCCCGAGTCTCTTGTGCCAAAGTTCTTGATCTATTGACTTCTTTGTTGCACTAAAAAATAATTCTTGATTTTTTAGAATGTAAAGCCCATTTTCTAAAAATCCATCACCAATCATCTTGATTTAATAGAATGTGACATTTGCATTACAATTTAGTTCATTTGTTAGTTATTTAATTGAAACTAAATTAGTTGAAAAAGCTTCTAAATATAATACACCCTTAATTTCTTTATTTCCATTATATTATTAAGTACGTTGGGTGTCCGATCCACCAACGGCTACGATTGAAAGTTGAAATTTCGGATTTAATCTCACCCCTCCAATTACTTAATTTGTCTTCTTTTGATTAAATGCATCTAAATAATGTGTAAAAGTCTAAATTTAACTAAAAACATACTCGTCACACATACCGTCACACGATGTATTACAATTAAAATTAAATAAATCTGAAATTTAGCGATATAATTTGTTTCCTTATTTCATTCATTTCTTATTTCTTCATCTCCAATTTAGTGATATAATTATGTTTCCTTAGTTCATTAATTCCTTATTTGTCATGAGAGTCTGAAATTTTTTACCAGTTAAATTAAATGAATTAAAGTTATCACTAATGTATCTGTATTTAGTATTTGTTATGAAATGAAATCACGAGAAACAAGCAATCTGAAAATTAATCTTGACATAAATTTCAAGTAAGGTAAAAAACTATTCAAATTTACAAAGTCAATTTTAACTTAGCATTAACCATGACTTAGTTTAATATTTCAGTTCGTAGATTTTGACAGTGCCTTTTGCAACTTAGGCTTTAATTTGTAACTTTTGTTGGTTTTAATTTAGCGTTCTTCAATTATAAAGTTAATATGGGATACATAGATGATTATATGATTTTAATATGTTGTCATTCAACTTAAAAAAAAATCAGCGTCTAAATTGGTAGTTTTGTAACATGTAATTAAAATACAAAATTGGCAACAAATTTATATGGCATATAAATAAAATTTGATAATTTTGTTTCTAATTTTGTGTGCAAACATTAATGAGTCTAAGCACAATAGAATTAAAAAAAATATTTAAATTAAGGATGAAGATAATTTGAGTATTTTCATTCTATTATTAAGCATGTTGGATGTCCGCTCCGTCAACGGCTACGTTTGAAAGTTGAAATTTCGGATTTAATCTCACCCTCCAATTACACAAGCTGTCTTCTTTTGATTAAATGCATTACAATTAAAATTAAATAAACTCTTAAATTTAGCGATATAATATATTTCTTTATTTCATTTATTCTCTAATTTAGCGATATAATTATGTTTCTTTATTTCTCTTATATGTTTCTATAGCTATTGCGATGAGAAATCTAGAAATATCATCAATTTTGTTTATTTATAGATCACAATGGAAATCAATTGAAAATATTAGAAGCACAAATTAGCAGGGAAGGAAGATAAGAAAAATAACAAAATTAGAATGGTCACCAAGAAATGCGATAACGGTATTTTTGATACTTGACAATAGTAAATTTAATAAAAAAATTTCACCAAAGATGCTTGACAATCTAAGTTTTAGATAAATTTAAAAAAAAGTTTAGCGTTAATAAAATTATAGAATGATGTCAAAGTTTATCATTTCAATAAAGATACAAACTATTGTACCTGCTTTACAAAAAATTGCATCAATTTTTTTTGCTGGGAAGCAATTTGTGTGACAATTTTTTGATCTACTATCAAACCTACTTTGCATATAATGTAAAGTTGCAAATTTGACAATTGTTGTACCTGCTAGGAAGCAATTTTTGCACTTTACTATTTTCATTAATTCACTAGACACCTGATTAATGTTGGAACCATGTCGACAATTATGCACCTGATGAGGAATCCATGTATCTTTTTATTTAAATTTAAGTATTGATATGTAAAATTATATCATTACATTAATGTTGATTTTTTCATATTATTTTATTTGAGGATGTGTTATCTATTTTGACATATATAAGTATTCTAAAAATAGTTCACAACTTTACATATCTATATGTTATTTATAATTCAATATTTGTCGCTGCTAATTTATTTCTTTGTCTAGATAAATTTAATAAGTAATTCTTCCTATATATAATCATGACTATAAAACAAATAAAGAAGGATAATAAATCTTAGTGGTGAAATACATATCATACAAAAAATGAGGTGATCGTATCAAATATATTAAAAAGTTACATTTGTGTTACACTGCTTAAAGAAGAATCAGTTGATCTATTTAATATCTTAATTTACAACAGTATTAAATTAGAAGTAAAAAATTAAAAAAAAAAGTATTTAAGAATGATAAAATCGTATTTAGAAAAAAAAAAATTTATGCTCTCATTTAAAATATTATTGTCATTTTATTTAATTTTTTTAATGAAAATATGTCATTTTGTATGAAATTTTTTTAATGTTCTCTTATAATATAATTTGTTGCAACGCACAAGCACGTTACTAGTAAAATATGTTAAATGTACCACTATCATTCATTTGGACTTTCATACCATTTGCTACTTGAACTTGTGGACTATTATTATTAAATATTCTTAAATCTGTCAAAAAAAAGTTTTATTTACAAACATATGATTAGTAGCACCGCTATCTAAAATAATTTGATTAATTAAATTAGATTTAATAGAGTTTAGAGCTATACCATCCATATTTTCATACCACATGGAGAACTGTTGAAACAGCTGCTGCATTTGATCCTGACGGCCTGACCCACTTGGACCAGCTAAGCTGGCGCCGGTGCCTCTGTTATTTCCATCCCGATCTCCCCCTTTCTCCGATGCTCTTCTGTTCGGTCTGAGATGGGAATGCTTGAACCAACACTTCTCGCGATTATGGCCAAGTTTCTTACAGTACGAACACTTCTCCCCCTCCAATCTCAAGTTAGTGTTTTGAGGAGCCATATTGTTTTTTAGGCTTTTGGGTGGCTGAGTTTACAGCTCTTTGAGATTTTTTGGGTGGCTGTTACAACAGCACTTTGGTGGCCCCTTTTTCTTTGGCGCTTGATTTTTGGATCTTATTTTTTCTCTGATATCAAGTGCTTCCATCCATTTTCTCTGTTTCCTCCCAGTCCCAGCTTAAATTGAAAATAAAAGATTTATTGTGTGTCACAGTTTGGTCGAGAAGGGAGTTGGAGGATAGTTATTTTATTCATGGGCTGGGATGAAAAAGTTGAAACAGAGAGGAATACGAAAAAGATGATGAAAAAGTTATATTCAATTCTTATGTTACATGGTGTATTTATAGATACACTCCAACGGTTCTCTATTTATTAATTACAACGGTAAAATTTCTGAGTTAGGTGAAAAGGTGGAGTTTAATTTAACTCTCTTTTATCTAATACTAGCCAATGATGAGATTGCCACATGGCATTGAGGCTAGTTAATCATATTTATATTTATTTCTACAATTTATTTTTCAACAAGGCTGGCTCACAAATAGAGAAAGAAATTAGTCACGTCATTACCAGTTTGGTCACGTTACATTATGGCACTGCACGTCATGACATGTGTGTCGATTATGTGTCGCGTGATATGACTATTTTCATGATGTAACTGTTGTATATCATTTTAGTCATATCACGTCACGTCACGTAAATTGATCCAATCATGTCACATGACACATTATGTGACAAATTTTTTCAACATAATTTCTTAATTGTAATTTATTTTGTAATAGTTTCTTATTTTTTGGTATATTTTGATATTCTTTTTTATGAACTAACTTAAAACTTGAAAACAATAATTAGACGTGATCAGTCATGTCACGTGTGGTCAAAAGAAAAATGAAAAAAGGAAAAAGAAAAAAGGAAAAAGAAACGAAAAAGAAAAAGAAAAAGAAAAAGGAAAAAGAAAAAAGAAAATGTAACTAAGCCAAAAGAAAAAAAATTAAAGATACGAAAGAAGAAACATATAATTAAAGTATCCTATCCCTCATGTAAAGTATCCTATCCCGCAATTGTGACACATTTTGCACTTAGAACGCACTGCTGAACCAACAAGTGCAAAACAATATCAATACACACAGTAATGGGGTTTATCTTACTATTAAGTAATATTTTCTTGTCTCTTATTAGGAAAAATACTTAAAAAAATTTCATTGAATTAGGCTAATTGAAATTCAAGATGGAGTTCAATATATATATATAGAACGAGCGAGAGCCTAAATATTGGTCACTCACCACCTTATCTTTGTAGTCCGATCCGTTCACTACTACAAAAATGGGATCTTCTAACGCACAATTTGTAAAGGTTTGAATTGAAGTATTTTTGGTCAAAAACGAAAGTACAGAGGTGTTGTGGTATTTTTGGTAATTAATTCAATATTTATTCTATTGGTTCTACAGTAAAAATGATATAAAGGCGTATCTAGTTTCTTCTACCGAAATTGTGAACTGCTAGAAGAGGTTCAACTTCTTCAATCGATTTGTTCTTTAGAATTGATAGAAGAAGTGTCACATTTATTCTATCGGTTTTGCACTTAGAACCGATATAATAAGTGTCACATATCTTCTATCGGTTCTACACCTAGAACCAATAGAAGAAAATGATCTTCTTTTATTTGTTTTTTACTACGGAACTGATATAATAAGTTTGTCAACTTCTTATATCGGTTCTACACTCAGAACCGATAGAAAAAGACCATTTTCAATTCTAACTTAAATCGAGATTTGTACAATTTTCACTAAGTTCCTGCTCCTCACAAACATTCTATGTCTTCCTCGTCTGAATTCTCTTTCCCCATATCTTGCATCCTCTCTTCTTCATCTTGACAACCAATCCCATCTCGTGTCCTCGCTTCTCCCATATTTGATTCTCTCAAGCCCTAGCCGCTTCTCTCATATATGATTATCTCAAATCCTAAATGCTTCACCCATATCTGATTCTATAAAACCCTAGCCGCTTCTCTCACATCTGATTATCTCAAACCCTAAACACTTCTCTCATACCCTAGCCGCTTCTCCCAGATTTCGGTCTTTTAACAACTTGGTAAAGGTTTCTCTCATAAAACAACTTGGTAAAGGTGGTCGATTTGAGCGCTAATTTTATAGCAAGGATTATTT
Source organism: Carex rostrata (assembly GCF_964058835.1). Taxonomy (NCBI): domain Eukaryota; kingdom Viridiplantae; phylum Streptophyta; class Magnoliopsida; order Poales; family Cyperaceae; genus Carex; species Carex rostrata. The sequence continues at coordinate 2,956,550 of NC_135951.1, forward strand.
GTCTAATCAGTTTTTAAATTGTGTGATCGATATTGCTACTCATTGGCATAATGCAGGTACTTTTTTCTATTGAAATAAGTATTGTTCCTAATGGCACCTAGATGGCGGGAATATGGTGACTTTATATTTTAAAAACTTTTCAATTCGATTTTTTAATATTAAAAATCTCAAGTGTGAATAAAATAAATAGAATAGTAAGAGAAATTAACACAATAGATGTTAACAGAGCTTGGCAAAACAAGGCGTACATCACCGGGGCGTCGCAACCGCTTCTTGGTGTGTCTTTCGATGATCCAATGAGAAAGAAGTTCAATTTGTGAACTGATGAACCCTTACAACCAACGAGAAGTCACATGGCCAACTCATGCAAAGTGAGCATAGAAGCTCGAACCAGTGAGCCCCTACATAACAAGCGGGAAGTCACACAGCTTTGAATAACGTGAGCACACTAATGGCTCTCATGAAGAACCCTAAAAAATAATCACTCTAACCTAATTTATTGAGAGATTGGTAAGGTGGATTTGAAGTTGTTGAATGAGAATTCAGATTTTAAGAATAGACAACAATAATGGTTTTCTTAAACAGAAAGAAAATAATAAATTAATTACAATTTGTTTCATTAATTATCAGGGAAGTTTCACATTTATACTTGAATATTGTTGAAACCAAGATATTCTATTTCTTCCATTTGGATTTAAAAAATTTCAATATTCAAATATCGTGATATTTTTGTTTAACATATGGTCGGTATTCTCGCAGCTCCCGTCGTCGTTAATAACATGATTTCCCCGGAATATTGCTCCTTGAAATGGATTAGGAGTCACTGCTACGTCCTATCAATCGAATCAATATGCCTTTTCTTATTATATTTTGAATTCATGCATATATATTAACTAAACAGACAAATAGTATGGTCATATATATCATATTTTAAGTCACATAAAAATAAAACTGGTACATTGCTGGTAATAATCTTAATTCGTAAAATTATTGAAAAATATATTACAATCTGATGCTGGAAAATAAGCATTACCACTCAATTTTGCAATTAAAAAATAAAGTTATATTGTATGTTGTCCAAAATAGAAACACTTAAAATACATCAATTGTAACATTTGTTGCTCTTGAAATGCGTGTTTAGATCCCGTATCTTAGATATTAAATTTATCTAATTTTCTCAAAATTATTTCAATACTACAAAATAGATCCATGATTAAAAATGTCTATTTTTTTAAAGATCAATCGCTACCAAAACTGGCGATCTAACGGTTGTATATTTTTTCCCTTTTTTTTATTTCAGTACACTCGTAGATACATGTACTCTACATATGCACCACAAAGTAAAATCACCAGTATATATAGCTTTTAATTGAATTTGATGGTGAGTCTTTAAACAACATGAATTGTGATAGTTAAAATGATTTTTTTTTCTTTTTAGACAAGCGTTCAAAGGGTTTTGGATATTATAGTTGAAAATTATGAGTAATACATATCCCCGTTCCTCTTCTTTTCTAAATTTAAATTTCTGATCAAAGAATATTTATATTTTGATAAAAATATTTTTCATATACAGTGGCATCCCTAACTTCCTTCTCAAAAATCATAGAAGTTCAGAACCAATTAGGTCACATGGAGGTCATTAATTTATAATATTTCGTGACAATTGTCAATTGTCATGACTTAACTGAAACAGACGTGTGCGTCGACACAATATTCAAGTGTTTAAGGGGCGAGTTTATGGAGACAGTTATCATGCATAATAAAAAAAAAATGAAAAAGGAAAAGGCAAAAAGATGAAAAAGAAAAAGAAACATAAAAGGGGCACCACTAATGCAGTTCATTGATGGGCTGACCTAATATTTCACTTTGGCAAATAATGAAAGAAAAGGGGGAGAGAGATTTACAGTAGTCCATAATTATTTAAACAACCTTCCACTCTTAATACTATAGAATTTCTTGCCCTCAAAAAGCATGATCATAGATTATGCAATAATTTTATTTGCCAAACCATTAATCAGCTTTTGAGTTAAAATTAATTTCTGGACGTACTGGCATGAGGTGAGGTGCTTTTACGTTGATGTTATATGGCATGTCAATCTCTCTCCCCCTTTTCTTTCATTATTTGCCAAAGTGAAATATTAGGTCAGCCCATCAGTGAACTGCATTAGTGGTGCCCCTTTTATGTTTCCTTTTCTTTTTCATCTTTTTGCCTTTTCCTTTTTCATCTTTTTTTATTATGCATGATAACTGTCTCCATAAACTCGCCCCTTAAACACTTGAATATTGTGTCGATGCACACGTCTGTTTCAGTTAAGTCATGACAATTGATAATTGTCACCGATTTTATAAATGACCTCCATGTGACCTAATTGGTTCTGAATGAATTGGAAGTGAAATCAGTAAGTTGACTAAAGAATTCGTATCAGGTGAATCAGAAGGAATCTGTTGAATCGGATTGGAAACAAGAATTTTTCAGAAATAAAAACTTTTTTTGTTCTCAAAATAAAGGAAAACGTTTGTTAAAAAATAGTTTATCAAAAAATTATATCAGTAAAAAATGTTACTTCAAATAATCCATTACTATAATATTATACATAGATTCAAAGCTAAATAAGTAGACTACGGATTTTTATATAGAATATAAAAACAAAGGAATAAAGAAGATTACCAACTCAAAATGCATAGAATTACTGATGGAGTTAAATTGTAAATTTTATTTTTAGAAACACTAAGATGTTACATATGTGATAAAAATAAACACGGATGAGAAGACATGTACTGTAATTTTCTGTAGTAAAAAAAAAAAAAGCTTTTACTTAAGATAAAAAGAATAACAAATATTTATTTTTGTAATGTATAAAAATTTATCAGTTTCTTATATAAAATATTCATTTTTTTTAGGTGCATTAGCAATTCACAGTAGTTGATTTTAAAGTTAATAGGCCACTTTCCTTGAGTGCAATTGGGCCACTAAAAATTAGGTGAACTTCCATTATTGTTTTCATTTACAAGGATTATATATATTCTCAACTTTATGCCTAGTTAGATTTTAGCATATATGCAAACCACAACCTCGTCGATTAACTGAAAGATGAAGGCATATATCCATATCTTCTTCAGTTAATTAACGAGGTTGCGGTACAATTACCAGTAGCTTATTTTGTAGGTTGTTTGAAATGAGAGGTTGCTTGCTTCAAAGTTCAAATAACAGAAGAGAAAATAAGGGTAGTATTTTGGATGAGGTCTATTTTAAAGGAAAAAGAGAACATGTTTGGTTTCCTTTTTCTTTTCTATTGCCTTTGTTGTCATTTCTTTTCTTTTTTTTAGGGATGAATTGATGGATGGGTGGATGACTCTATTTCTTGCATAATTTGTCAGTTGTCAATTTTTATCAAGGAGAGCCCGTCTCTGATAGGTGGTTAATTTGTATATACTTTGTTTGATGTTTCATATTCTGACCTTATCTCTGGTGAAAAATTAGGTCCATCAATGAACTGCATTATTGGTGCCCATTTTTATGTTTCTTTTTCTTTTTCATCTTTTTGCCTTTTCTTTTTTCATTTTTTTTTTTATAATGATAGCTGTCTCCGTAAGCTCACCCCTTAAACACACTAAAAATTTTCATGCATTTCGAATTTACACATATCTATTGTATCTATACATACTTGAATATTGTGCCGATGCACACATGTCTGTTTGAGTTAAGTCATGACTGATGACAATTGGCGGTTGTCAAGTGATTTAGACCAGCTCAAAATATGTTTTGACAACTGTGAATAACTTAAAATTCACACTTAACTTTTTTTAATGCACACATGAGTACTACATCAAAACACACGTATTCCATCAATGCACACACCCATACTCAGTTACTTTAACTTCATAAAAAATTGTAACATTTGTTTAAAAGGTGAGAAATGAATAATGATATGTGCTGTTGATCAATTAAACAACTACAACATATAAAAGTACTCCATGTAACCTAATTGGTTCTGGAAGTATTGGAAGTGAAATCGGTAAGTTGACTAAATTAAGAATCGGTATCAGGTGAATCGTAAAGAATCTTTCAAATCGGATTTGAAATAAGATTTTTTTTTCCAGAAAAAAGCTTGTTTTGTACTCAATTAGTCGAAAAATTATATTAGGACAAAAGATTACACTCAAACAATCCATTATTATAATATAATACAAAATATTTGCTTACTATAATATAATACAAATATTCAAAGCTAAATAAGTAGACTAATGCATTTTTACGTAGAATACAAAAACAAATGAAAACGAAGGTTACCAACTCAAAATGCATAGAATTACTGATGCTATACATTGCAGAGATATGCGCCTCTCATACAGTATCAGCACATACAAACATTAATTGATGGAATTTAAATTGTAAATTTCAATTTTACACAAATAAAATATTACATATATGACAAAAATAAACACGGTTGTGAAGACACGTAATATAATTTTCTAGTAAAAAATAACCTTTCACTTAAGATCACAATAATAATAAATGTTTTCTTTTTGTTATATATAAAAAATAATCACTTTCTTATATAAAAGATTCTCTTTTTTGGGTGCATTAGCAATTCACAGTGTATATTATTTTTAAAGTTTTAAAGGATAAATGAAAAGGCCACTTTCCTTGAGTGCAATTGGGCCACTAAAAATTAGGTGAACTTCAATTATTGTTTTCATTTAAAAGAACTATATATATTCTCAACTTTATGCCTAGTTAGCTTCCAGCATATATGCAAACTTGTCATTTCATCTATTCCATACTTGCTGAAGAAGTTTGGTATCTAGGCTTAACCTTTACAAAATCAAAGCATTTTACCCAAGAAATATGACCATATAGATGTTCCAACTTCAATGAACTTGTACTCCTCTCTCTCATCTGACAAGTCCAGATCGCTACCCGACTGCATCTCTCACATCTTTGGAAAAGTAAGCTTTTTTTTTTTTTTTTTATACATTTTTATCAATACAGAGTGTTGATTTATTTCTTTCTTCACAATTCATGTATGCGGATATAGCTGGTGTTGTCACTGTTTAGGTCTCGTTAATTGCTAAGTTTAGATTGATCATAAACAAAGCTATTTTGTTGCTGAGCTGTTTATATTGATCCATGTTTTAATTGTTTGAATTTCAGCAGCTTTTTCAGCAAGAAAGGAAGTTTTTGTGCATGCTGTAATTAAGAGAATGTCACTCGCTTGTGCAATTTTTTTCCATCCTTTTAAAGGGGTGGGAGAAATTAGGCGCAAAATCCCATTGAAACACTAGAAACCTCTCCACTTTAGAGAATTAAAACCCCTCTCTCTCTCTTTTTCTCTCTATCTATCTAATATCCACCCATGTCACTATCCACACAATATCCCGTTGAAGTCCTAGAAACCACCGGTTGTATAAGACGAATCGAAAAGGTGATGAGATCACATATGTTTAGCATTGCGGGGTACTCTTTAGATACGGATATCGCTAAAGGGGGGTTTATCGAATCGACCATTTTTGAGGTCGGTGGGCATGATTGGAGTATCAAGTACTACCCAAATGGTTCCATTGAGGCGAAAGCTGATGACATATCACTATATCTTTTCCTTAAAAGCAACTCAGAAGTTGTAAAGGCACAATTTAGGTTTACTATTCTAGACCACTGTGGATGTGCTTTAGCCTTCAGCGAAACATCACAAATTAGAAGTTTCAAAACCGATTCAAATTGGGGCTATCCTTCATTTGTTAAAAGGGAAGTGCTGGAGTCAGGTATCAAGGATGATTGTTTCATAATTAAATGTGTTGTTACTGTTTTTAAAGTTTTTCCCGCGGAGCCAACTACACAAATTGTTGTACCCCTTAGTAACATCCAGCAGCAACTAGGCCATCTTTTGGATAATGGAAATGGAGCAGATGTTACATTTGAAGTGGATGGGAAAATTGTTAGTGCTCATAAGTGCATTCTCGCCACGAGATCTCCAGTCTTTTTGGCACAATTTTTTGGTCCGATGAAGGAAAAATCAGATACAACAATTAAAATTGAAGAAATGGAAGCTCCAGTGTTCAAAGCAATGCTTCATTTCATATACAATGATTCCTTTCCCGAATTAGAAGAGAAAGAAGGAAGTGATGAGAAACAAGAGACAAAATTAATGTCTCAGCAACTATTGGTTGCGGCTGATAGATACGGTTTGGAGAGATTAAAGGTAATATGCGAGAAGATGTTGTGTGGTAGTATTAACACAATGTCGTGCAGTAGTATTAACACAGATGAGGTGGTGACCTTGTTGTCTTCTGCTGAGAGGCACAGTTGCAATTATCTCAAGGCAGTATGCTTGAAATTTTTAGCCTCTCCGGGAATCCTTCAAGGGGTAGCCGCAACTGAGCAGTTTCAATATTTAGTAAAGAATGATCCGTTAATTTTGAAAGAATTACTTGAGAAACAAAGTTAAAAGTATTAAGTGATAGTTAATTAGCTTCCCTAAGTAGTTTTATTTTTATTTTTGTTAAATGTATCTGGATTCCTGAATTATGGTATAGTTGGAAGATTTGGTATTTATTGAAGTAATTGAATTTTTTTTACCAGAACCAACTATCCATCAAAAGGTGGCTTGGTCATGTTATATGGATTGTACATTATACAATTGCATGACCTCAGTTTTAGTCATTTTGTTTGCATATTATTTTTTTACCTGCAAAAAATAAATATTAAGCGAGTGGTCCTTCAATGAACTTTAATATATGCATTTATTATGTTAATTGTCGAAATATGCATGTCAAAAATTGTATTATCTACATTATTTTTTTTTTGTAACGCACTCATACTTTTTCTTTTTCTTTTCAATTTTGGCCAAGGATTTAGGAGAGTATCTTTGTTGTTGACAACTCTTTTCATCTATGCAACCCATAGCATTAAAAACTCGAATATTGAGCCGTAGCACCGTATATATGCAACACCAAGGATTTAGGAGAGTAATCATAATAACGCACAAATAATATTTTGTTATTTGTCAACTCTAGATTATATATGCAACACCATTGTGTGCTATTCTTCAAAATAAGTACCCTATGCAGTTGAGAAGAGTCTTCATGATTGCCATCTTTATATGATGGAGAGAGCGATGCAATCGAATCTTTAGAGACAAATTTTGCCCTATTTTTCAGTTGGTTGGTCAAGTGGTACAATAAATGTAATTTTTATTTTATCTTTGCTCAATACTCATTGAGCAATTTCTTGCTTTTTGACTCTTTTGATTGTATCTATATTTAATTTATCAATAAAATATAAGATTAGGGGCTTGACCCCTATCTTATTTTCAAAAAAAAAAAAACTCTAGATTATATATTTAAGTTGTAAATTTTAAGTTATTCTAGATTTTTGTATATTCTTAATAGTAATTTCACATTTGTTGTGCGCTAAGAGAGAGAGAGAGAGAGCGAGAAATTGGTTTTTGCGCTAAGACTCGATTTTTGGTTTTGGATAAGTCCGCAAATTTCATCTTCAGCACGTTATTTTTCTTTTTAAACAACGCTGAAGGCCTGAAAGTGGTTTTGGGCTTGGCCCATTATATATTTTTTTTAGAACTGCACTGCACTGAAGAAGAAGATTTGGGCATACTAGGTTCAGAAAGAGACAAAGAAGAATTGGGTCTAATATTTTTTCACTAAATTTTAAAATTCAGCCATTGAGTATATTTCTAGGCCATTGAGTCAATTTTGTTATCATAGAAAAGTGTTAATCTTTGAAATAGTGATTTGTACCTGAGTACCAACTACCAAATGCTTCCCTGGTGCAATCGGCCAATCCATTTTGTTTCAATGTTTTCTAAATTTTTAAATATTTTTTGTTATTTTTTTTGTTATGTCAGGTTAGACAGGTCCCGACTCGACCCGACTTGTATCGATCAGAGAAGCAAGAACCCATACTCTTCCCATTATTATGTCGGATCAGGTCGAGTCAAGTCAATTAATGACATGTAATTTATGTGGGGCCAATTAAAGGGAATTGGTTCACACTTAAAGCTTTGGCACAGTGAATTGAGTAGAACTAGAGTGTTCTTAAATTTATCAAGTTTTTTTTTGTGAATTCAACTCTAAAATTTATCAAATTGGCTTTAAACGACGAATTTAAACTATTAAAATCCATCTATCTATGAGTGATGTGTCTACATATAATTTTTTTTTTTATTTTTCAATAAATCTTGTATAGAGTCAAGTGGTCAAAATTATAAGAGCTTTGTATTACTTTGGTTATATTTTTTTTTTGCACTATGTCCAATCTTTCAAGGAAATGTTTTCATAATCCACCAAAAATTAATTAAGATAGAAAGTGCTAGCGTATCGCACGTACTGTGCAATGATGAAAGAAGATTTGGGAGATTCGCTCGGTTCTCGCTCATTACTTCTCCATGATTTCAACCATTTTTCTTGTAATTATATTAAAGATATTTACCGGGAGGCTAATTTGAAAAAATGCAAGGTAGGATGTTATTCCAACTAATTCAATTTATTTTTAACCCTAAACCCTTGCTATTCTAGGTTTAACCCTATATGCTTATATGCCTCTCTATTCTAGTCTTAACCATCGCTATTCTACTCTACGCTAGAATAAGGATCTCTATTCCAGATCTGCATTCTTCTTATTCCCCTTAATCCTCCCAAAATCTGAAAATATTACCCTATTCTCCTATTCTTACATATCTACTCTCTTTATTCCCTCTATCCCTTCTATTTTGTTTTTTATTTGACCAAGAAGTAAAGATGTTTTCATTCCTTGTGTTACTGTTCCAAGAACTTCTCTTCTTTGCTGTTTTATTTTATGTTCCTCTAATTTTCTTTTACTTATTTTCATTATTTTTTATTAATATCAAGGAAATATCAAGGGTGCTTTCGAGTTATATGAGAATGAAATTGAATATGCTGTAGAGAAAAAGAATGTTAAAGTTGCTTCAAGTCTTTACATTAACTTTGCACAATTCACATTTGCGGTATGATCCTAGAAAATATTTAATTTTGAGGATTCAGCCGCTTTGAAAACTGTATGCCCTCAATCATACCTGCACATTGGAAAATAATTATAATTCAATTTTAAAATTCAAATCATAAAATAAATCAGAGGTATGATAGAAATTATAATATTTTTATTAATTCCTTAATAATCAGTTCTAAATTATATTTCTCTCAATTTAATTTTTAATTTTTATAGGCAACTGCATGGTAGCAGGGATGCGGCTAGAGAAGTCTTTCTTAGGAGAATTAAACAAACACCATACAATTCTCTAATCAAAGTTCTGTGTAACTTTAATAAATTATTACTATATTTGCATCTGTAAATTTTTCCAAGCAATGATTATTTGTGAAACTTGTAGGTGTTGATTTAATTTGAGATGATTCATGGTGGGACCAATCAGATACCGATTTTGGATTCGATAATATCTAATGTGATAGAACCTCGAATTGATGAATCTGCACCTTTATGCTATGAAGAACGTGAAGAGATCTATATGTTGTTTTTTTGATGGGAGTGCCTTTTTTTTAAATATGTAATTAACTGATTATTCTTTTGTTTAAACAAAGCACAGATTGGGCCGTACTATGGATTAATATCTCTATTTTCAAAATTCAAACAATTGATTTGAACCGCTCAAGATGACTTCATATGAAAATGTAGTTGAAGATTGGATTTTACTTTTCTTTAGAATTTTCTTACTAGTTTATTAGATAGGTTGAAAATCACCACTTTTATATGGTCGGTAATTTTAAAATTAGGTGATTTTCTACTAATTTTAAAAAATAGTAAAATTTGATCTCCAAGTGTAAATTTTCATATGAAAATCATGTTGAACGGTTCGGATCGACTATTTCGACTTCGAAAACGAAAATATAAATCCATAGTACAGATCAATGCGCGCTTTTTTAACTACCATATATAGCTTCACATTCATAATTGAGATAACCTTATTTTTTGGTACAGTTAGTAGACCTTTAGATCAGGAAGGCGTGGGCCCGCCACTGTGTACGTTTCCCGAAGGACTCACAAAATGTATTCCCCCTAACTGATTCCACTAGCAATTAAAGAGCAAAGTTAGAGAAAAATGAAGCCATATGAGGAGAAAATGAGGTGATTTTGCAACCGAATTCGGAATCAATAGTTCTCAAGGAAACTCCAACTCCATAATCAAAAACCAACTTTGCTGTTACTGCACCTGAGAATAATTTCAATACCAATAATAGGAGAGTGGGCTAAGCTCAAATCGTTTGTTCCTGGGCTCAGGAACAAACGATTCAGTTCTCTGATTTCCGAAGTTCAAACGGCCGATCCAAACCGTTAGATGTTTAATCTATATTATAATGTGCTTGGAGACAAAATTTCATATTTTTTGGAATTTTTTTACTATTTATTAAGAGGGTTTGAAAGTTGCTGTTTTTTTATGGTGCAGAATTTTAATAAAAACAGCAACTTTCAAACCCTCTTAATAAATAGTAAAAAAATTTCAAAAAATATGAAATTTTGTCTCCAAGCACATTTTAATATAGATTAAACATCTAACAGTTTGGATCGGCCGTTTGAACTTCGGAAATCAGAGAACTGAATCGTTTGTTCCTGAGCCCAGGAACAAACGATTTGAGCTTAGCCATTCTCCCAATGATAGTATCGATCATAGTAATGATGTTGAGAAAGCTGACCCGGTAAGAGCAAATCCAGAATCTGAAACTATAGACCCGAAACCTGACGAGTCTTTGCAAATAAGCCCAATTAGGCCTGCTAGCCCAATTCAGGGCGAATGCTCAAATTCAGAAGTGGAATTGGGTCAAAATCGACCCGTTTCGAATCCAGACCTGCCAAGATCTAATAATCCGGTACAAACTTCACAACCGCCATATCAGACATTTCCTACAGAAGTCTTGGCACAATCTTTGGTTAGTGTTTTTGTGCATTTTGCCATTTCAACCTTGTTTTTTTTAATTTTTAAGAGTCTATTTGTCACATGTGCTTGCTTGTGCGAATATATAGCTCATAGCGCACCCATAAATGTAACATCACATGTATCCTTTTATAGGGAAAGGTTAATTTAATAGAAAAAGCTTCCTTATGATTACATTTAACAGAAGTTCTATGGCCTATAACCCTCATTTTTTAGTTGACAATGGTGAATTTAAAAATTTACATCTAAACTATATTTCCTTGCACAAATCTCCCCTATCCTTATTGTGAAAACTATATTATATTCTCATTAGACAAGTGATTAGAGTTAGAATTTTAGAGAGGTGTGATGAACAATAGGATGAACAAAATTTGGAGGGACCTTGGAGAAATTACCTTGGTCTGAGCTCTAGAGTTTAGGTTTTACGGTTTAGGGTTTAGGGAATGCTCATGCTAGTAATGGGTTTTCGTAATTAAATAAACACTAGCAACCAATGGTTTCTTCTCCCCTTCATTTATTATATTTTTGGTTAAAAACTGAATCGAGTTGAACTAACAGAAAAAATGATAGAATGGAGGGCAAGTGTGTCCATTTTAGATGTGGCAACACAACCAAAATCAACTACAACATATGTACTATTGCCTCCAGTTACAGCAACAGGTTTTACAGCAAAACCAGTTCCAGTCAAAATCATTCCTCTCCTAGCAACAACTCTTTACAGGAGAGTCGAATCATTCCTCGCCTAGCAACAACTCTTTACAGGAGACGCAATAGCAGTTGCAGCCACAGGTGATGTATTACCAGCAAATGTACCAGATGTATTTGCAGCAGTCGATGCAAGTTCAACAGCAATAGCAGCAGCATTGGTACCAGTTTCAGCAACAACAAATGGCACTGGCGAATGCACCTTACTCTCAGGTCTCTAGTTTTTATTGTTTTTATTTATTTATGCGAGGCTATGGTACTATGCATAGCGCAAATTGGTCCGTACTACAGATCAATTTTTTTCGAGACCAAATAGTCGATCTGAATCGTTCAACATGATTTCCATATGAAATTGTACTTGCAGATACATTTTTTTACTACTTTTTAAGACATGTAGAAAATCACTTGATCTAAAGATCCTAGACCATTTAAAAGTAGTGATTTTCTACCTCTCTAAATAAAATAGTAAAAAAATTCAAAATAAATATAAAATTTAGACTCTACGACTCTATGTACATTTTCATATGGTGATCATTTTGAACGGTTCAGATCGAATGATTGGATTTTGAAAAGAAAGATATTGATTCATAGTACGGACCAATGTGCGCTATGCATAGTACCATAGCCAATTTGAAAACAACCAGCAGTCTAACCAAGGAGATACCTCAGGTTTTTGTATAATTTTTTTATTAATTTGTTTATAATTTAAATTATATTTATGGGCTACAACACTTTGAGTTAATTCAAATTTCGTATGAATTTTATGTTCTTTCAATTGTTTGCCAGATAAAGAGCAGGTAGCATCTTCATATCCGTCAACTCCTTGGTAACATTGTAGTTTAAAAGTTGTGTCAATTTGCGCTTTCTAACATTGTAGTTTGACTTTGTACAGCACACAGGCTAAAGAATCAGAACAGCATTGCATATGCTTAGTGCGCTGCATGAAGCCAAAACTACTCTGTTAAGATATTTACCCAGATTTGCGCTGGGTTTGCAATATCTTTGCATTTGATTTTAACTATTGGTAATTAAATAATAATAACACGAGACAAAACAATTAGCAGATCGAATTTAACATGACCGAAAATGCCCAAAAAAAATTAACTTTAAAATATCAGAAGTATCTTACATGATGGTTTATCATAACAAATTTTAATTTGGGTAATCAAAATCAGTAATTTGAAATTACTTTTGTAATTGGGATACTACTTCTCTCCCAATAAGTTCAATACACAATTAATTACTTAATTGGAAGGTTGTGCTGTTTAAATCAGTAGAAATAAAATCAAATAGTGTTGTTATGCTGCCAAACTGTAACCCCAAATGTACTCAAGTTCATGAAATAAACAAGCTCAATTGGAAATTTCTTATTTTCTGTTGGAATTTTGAAATTTTCTTTTTTGCTTTATCAGTTCTGTTCAATTTTTTTTTCTGAGTTTTGCATCAGAAATTGCCAAAACGTATAAATAATTTTTCTTTGATAATAAAAGAAACTTGAATAAATTTGTAAATAAAATAAAATAAAGGTCATTTATGCAATTTTGACATTTTTGCCCACCTAAATCACATGCATATCTAATCTGACTACAATAAGACATCCTTTTGACAATCGCCACGTGACATTTTTGCCCACCTAAACCACCTTGCATTTTAGTTTTTAAGCTTCATCCATTAGCGTTGTGTTTTAAGTTTTGAGAATCTTTATTGGGCCTTGATTTTCAGTCAGGCCACGGCCCACTGTCATAGAAGAGAAAGATATTCATATCAACTAAGATACATTATTTTTTGGGTTTGAATCTGATCCGTTCATTACATATTAGTACGAATTTTAAAGAATCCATGAGCATTAAAAGCTTGACGGGATTGATCCGGATTATGATCAGACGGCCTGGATTGAAACTCAAATTGTGAGGTAATGCAGAGGATCTAGACTCAAAGATAGTAGGTGCATCCCCACACAGATCCGCCATGGTTTTGGAATAATTTTTTAGTTTGAAATTCTGATCATCCAATTAGAATCTGATTCAATTCAAATAATTTGAAAATTCAACAATTCGTTATTACAACAAATATACTACGACACCATAAATTACCACAGCCGCTGTCCAATTTTACATATAATACATATTTAGTGGATCCCTTCCTCTTCTCTTTTGATTCTATTTTTCTCCGTCTTTATGGCCTAAGCACCTTTGTTCGTGCTGAGTTCAACTCCTTGGTAACATCTTTGATAGAAATGCGTTCCTTTGGAGACTCTTTGGAGCACATAAGCCCGCATTGAATCACTGAAACCAAACAACTATAGACAATTTCAGGTGCATACAGATTGTGTTCTCCATCAGTTTCAGAGAATAATTTGGGGTCGACTATGTCCATGACTTGGTCGGGGAAAGCCATCTCAACTTGCTTCTGAAGGCTCAAACCATCTATGATTCTATCGTCAGTTGGACTTACTCCAGTGAACAACTCGAGCAAAAGAACTCCGTAGCTATACACATCTCCTTCTATCGATGTCCGACCACCCATTCCATACTCTAGACAATGAAAAGTTAATAGTTACAGCCCTAAATTTAGTACAAAAGCATAGTGAACTGTGACTCTACCAATTAACATCTATATAATTCACCTAGTTTCTTTAACTTGGGCACACATGATCGTGCATATAATTGTGTAATTTTTTAAAATTATATAGCCCAAAACGGTGAATTAAAGAAGTATGCAGGTAATAAAATTAAGTCACAATCATGTCAGTATAAATGAGGCAACATATATTTTCTTTGAACCTTTAAGTCTATGAATAGTTTTGTTGCAGGGACAAACTAAAAAACTACTTCTCAAATAATAAGCTATGCTATATATACCTGGAGGAATGTAGCCAATAGAACCTTTGATTCCACCGGTGCTTGACATTGATTGAGAATGCATGGTATCAGGTCGAGCCAAAAACCTTGCTAATCCGAAATCACTCACATGTGCAGTCATGTCATCATCCAAAAGTACATTACTTGGTTTGAGATCACAATGCACAATTGGCACTGGTAAATGGTAATGGAGATAATCTAGCGCTGCTGCCACATCAACTGCGATGTTCAACCTCTGGATGAAGCTAAGGCTTTTGAATGGCCGATCCGTGCATGCATTTGGATGCAACCATGTGGCCAAGCTACCATTTGGCATGTACTCAAAAACCAAAGCCTTGAAATCATTGCCTTGGTGGTCTATGCTAGAGCACAAGGTCAACACTTTTGTAAGGTTTCGGTGTCTCACATTTTTTAATGTCTCGCATTCAGAGAAAAAACTTCTAGAAGCACTGTGTTTCTCAAGGTTTAGTACCTTCACCGCAATGGTTGTCACATTCTCAAAACTCATAACGGCTTTGTAAACTTCTCCAAATGCACCTCTTCCAATTAGATTATTTGGAGAGAAATTTTTAGTAGCTCTAAAAAGGTCATTGTATGAAACAGGCTCTAACCCATAATTCAAAGCTCTATCAGATTGTGGATTGTTTCGAGGGTTGTTTCTAGTACAATAAATTACTAACAAGCAAATAATTGTGGTTATACAAATAAAAGAACCAACAACAGAGCTTATGAGCACTATGTTTCTTCGAAAGTGATTTCTCTGTGTGGAAGGTTGTAAAATGCAGTGGGATAAATGCATTTGAGGTACTCCACCACAAAGCTTTGGATTTCCTCTTACATCTAGACCACTGGCATTCTTGAAAATTCCTTCTTTAGGTAATGCCCCCTCAAAATTATTGAAAGAAATATTCAAATATTGCAAGTTCATTGTACCCAGGAATTCAGGGATTTGACCAGAGAACGAGTTGTTAGAGACATCTAGGATTTGCAGCCCTCTTAGTTTGCTCAAGCTGGATGGAATTGGTCCTCGAAACAGATTGCTATCAAGATAAAGGGCTTCAATTACTTGGCATCCATCAATTGTGCTAGGAATCTCTCCACCCAACTTATTTTCCGAGAGACGAATTGATTGTAGGTTTTTTAAGTTACCAATTTCTGGTGACAAGATGCCACTTAGATAATTGTGTGACAAGTCCAAACTAATGGAAAGAGAAGGAAGACCCATGATTTCTTTGGGAATTTCACCTACCAACTTATTATTGGAAATATTCAGGATTTCTAAGATTTTCATGCTACTTAATTCTGGTGGTATACTCCCTTCCAATGCATTATTATCTAGATATAGCTGTATCATTTTGGTGAGGTTGGCAAAACTGGATGGGATTTGACCTGAAATTGTGTTACTACTCAGATTTAACATTCCCAGTTTGAAAAGATTCCCAATTTCTATTGGAATGTTGCCGCTGAGAAACATTCCGCCTAGGTTAAGCTTATCTAAGTTATTGAGTTTTCCGAGCTCTGCTGGTATGCTTCCTGAAATTAGGTTATTAGACAGTGAGAGTTCAAGGAGACTAGTAGAAAGGTTTGTTATAGAAATAGGTAAAACTCCTTGTAGTTGGTTGTTGTCGAGATATAACCTTTGTAACAAAGTACAATTGGTCAAAGCATCCATGAAACTCCAGTCATGTGGTCTCTTGGCTTCTAGTTGATTAGAATATAGCATAAATCTTTGAAGATTTTTTAAGGCTCCAAAGCTAGATGGTATCACACCACTGAAGTAATTATTATCTAAGTCAACTTCAATAAGAGCAGAACAATTGGATATGGATTGTGGGATTTGTCCTTTGAGTTGATTGTCATAGAGGCGTAGATATGACAACTCTGGTAAAGCATTGCACATATCAAAAGGTAGAGTTCCATCAAGTTGGTTATAAGGAAGTTCCAACATATACAATGCTGATAGGTTGTAAAGGGAGTGTGGTATTTCACCTGAAATGTTGTTCTGATAAAGGTGAAAAAACTTGAGATTTTGAAGCCTCCCGAGTTCACCAGGGATGAATCCCCTTAACATATTTTCGGAAAGATTAATATCTATTATACTTTGAAGATTACCCAAGGTATGTGGAATGGAACCATATAATTTATTTTTGTTAAGATAAAGTTGTAGTAAGTTAGTAAGGTTTCCCAAGCCAGGCGGGATGTCACCACTAATGCTATTTTGGAAAAGATAGAGAATTGATAGTTTGGTAAGGTTTCCAAAGGTAGGTGGGATGGAACCCATGAAGTTATTATTATAAAGATAAAGAGATGATAGGTTAATAAGTTTGCCTAAATCATCTGGAATATCGCCATCAAAATTATTTTGGTCAAGATAAAGATATATTAGGCTACTAAGGTTGCCCAAGGTGGAAGGAATTGATCCTGTGAGATTATTGACATATAGTCCTAATAATTGAAGCTGTGGGATGAGACCAAATTCTAATGGTATGCCTCCTGTGAGGAAGTTATTCCCCAGATCGATAGTTTTAAGTTCTTTGCATTGCACTAAGTTAGATGGGATGGTTCCATGGAGATTATTGTACCACAAAGATATTACTTCTAGATTTGAACAATTACTCACAGTAGATGGAATGGTACCATCGAGAAAATTCACACTCAAGTTGAGAAAACGTAGCCTACCCAAATACCCGATCTCTACCGGGATGCTTCCTCTCAGCTGGTTATCAGAGAGACTCATTCTTTGGAGGAACGTGAGGTTTGCTAGAGATGGAGAAATATAACCTGACAAATTTTTGGAGTCAAGAACGAGAGCAGTCACTCTATCAGGATGGTGCCGGCCACATAAGATCCCTTGCCATTGACAGTGGTGCAGTGACTCATTCCATGACGAGAGAACTCCAAATGGATCATCATGTATTTGAGACTTGAAGGAAAGAAGAGCTGATAGATCAGTTTTACTATTGGTTACTATGGCAGCGAGAGAAAAGGAGGATAAGATTAAGAGACTTGAGAGGAGGTGAATAGTGAGCATGGTATAACAACGTTCCATGATTTGTGTAATGAAGGCAATGGGTTTCTTTCTCACAGAGTGCTGCCATTCTTATAGTTAATTAAAGGGAGATGTATGGTTAGAAATTGAAGAAGTTGACCACAAGATATTCGCTCATGAATCATTCTAACTAACTGTTATTTAATTGGCGTACTGGATTTAATTAAAAGCTGGAGATGACTGGCTATTTAATTGGCACGTCTTTTGAATATGACTCATGCATACAAAGTCTAAATTCAGAATATGAAAGTTGACTGGCTATTTAATTGGCACCTCTTTTGAATATGACTCATGCATAGAAAATCTAAATTCAGAGTATTGAAGGAGTTGACTGGCTATTTAATTAGCACCTCTTTTGAATATGACTCATGCATACAAAGTCTAAATTCAGAATATGAAAGGAGTTGACTGGCTATTTAATTAGCACCTCTTTTGAATATGACTCATGCATACAAAGTCTAAATTCAGAATATGAAAGGAGTTGACTGGCTATTTAATTAGCACCTCTTTTGAATATGACTCATGCATACAAAGTCTAAATTCAGAATATGAAAGGAGTTGACTGGCTATTTAATTAGCACCTCTTTTGAATATGACTCATGCATACAAAGTCTAAATTCAGAATATGAAAGTTGACTGGCTATTTAATTAGCACCTCTTTTGAATATGACTCATGCATACAAAGTCTAAATTCAGAATATGAAAGGAGTTGACTGGCTATTTAATTAGCACCTCTTTTGAATATGACTCATGCATACAAAGTCTAAATTCAGAATATGAAAGGAGTTGACTGGCTATTTAATTAGCACCTCTTTTGAATATGACTCATGCATACAAAGTCTAAATTCAGAATATGAAAGGAGTTGACTGGCTATTTAATTAGCACCTCTTTTGAATATGACTCATGCATACAAAGTCTAAATTCAGAATATGAAAGGAGTTGACTGGCTATTTAATTAGCACCTCTTTTGAATATGACTCATGCATACAAAGTCTAAATTCAGAATATGAAAGTTGACTGGCTATTTAATTGGCACCTCTTTTGAATATGACTCATGCATACAAAGTCTAAATTCAGAATATGAAAGTTGACTGGCTATTTAATTGGCACCTCTTTTGAATATGACTCATGCATAAAATGTCTAAATTCAGGAAATAAATCTGCTACGATCCTAAGGGATTGTAGGGTTTGTACCGTAGTAGGAAAAATCGGCCGATTCCAATCCGATACTCCGATCCCGTATCGGTATCGGCCGGCTCCGATCCGATCCTGAGCCGATCCTCACATAGCAAATCATAAAAAAAAAAAAACCCGATTCTGAGCCAATCCTGAGCCGATCCCGATCCGATACTCCGATCCCGTATCGGTATCGGCCGGGACCAATCCCGATACCGATACCGATACCGATTTTTCCTACTATGGTTTGTACAACATATTGCACAATATATATGTTTTTATATGAGTACTGTGTTATGTTCAACCTCCTATATATTCTTCGACTCCAAAACTACTAATTTTTGTGAAGTAAAAATATATATGTTCATCTTCATTCATTCATCCTCAAAACTTTACAAAAAAGAAAACTATAGATAAAAAAATAAACTACCAATTACATTTGCCGTCAATTGCGTGTTGTCAATTGCGTGTTGCCGATGGCATATTTATTAACGCCATTTGTTTTGAACCGATGTCAAATGTGTATACATTTACTTCGAGGCGATAGCCATCAGTTCGAAACTCGATTACGGATTGCAATTTCAACCGATAGTGAAGTATTTTTCTGTAGTAGCGATAGGTGATATCTTCGCACCAAACAAAAGAGGAAATTTTACAAAATGACCTACTTGTAAAAAAAATCGGTCAAAATACCTTCTCTTTAAATTCTTTCACAAAATAATCCTCTAGGACCTACTAAAGTTAAAATCTCCCTTCCCCTCACTTTACTCCCACCCTTTTCCTTTTTCTCTCTCTTAATTTGCCTCCCTAGAATTTTTTATTCCTTCTCTTTTTATTAATTTCTACGCTAAGAAGAAAATGGCCTGTGCCCCCTCTCCACCTCCTCTCCGCCCCCTCTAGTTAAGCCCTGAAGTGTGCTCCTCTAACACTCTCTGCCTCTTTTAGTTCTAAGAGATTGAAGCGCATACCGTGCCCCTCTCCGTCTCCTTTGATTCTACTCAAATTAGTTATTTGCCCGATCATACAAAGAAGAGTCAATGTATTGCTGTGTATTTGTTAATGTGTATTCATATATAATTGAATTATTTGGCGACTAACGATATTTATTTTGACAACTCATTTTGATTTGCACCATACATATCTGAAATAACAAGGCTACGGTTTCTATTTTATAGGATTTGTACAGTTTTTTTTTTTTTTTTTTTTTGAGAAATGCTAGCTGGAGTACTGGTTCCAGTTTTCAATTGATGTGCAATTGAAGGAAGCGGACTATCAAAATGGGTTTGATTTAGTTTAGTATTAATTATTTAATCTAGAAATTTTTAATTTTTCTTTTATTCAAGCGTACCAGTTAGTAATTTTATTTCCAATTAAATTGTTCTTACATGATGTAATATTATTTTCAAATTATGAAAACTTTGCATACGGACTATTACTCAACTGTGCTTGTCATATATCACATGAGAAGTCATTTTCAAAAAAAGTAACATATATGCAGAGGGATGTCCCGAAATTTTTATTAATACTCAAAAATAATATTAAATTACGCAATCTGCCCACATTTTTGTGGGATTTTGAAAAGGAGGAGGCATCGGATGACACCCTTTTTTGGTGACATGGGATGACACCGTGCATTTTCAAAGTCCAAACCGTTCAACTTGATGGATATGTTAAAATGTGCTTGCAGATCAAATTTTACATTTTTCTGAATTTGTTTACTATTTATTAAGATGGGTACAAAAATTCAACGGTCTGAATATAGCGATTTTGTTAAATACTTAATAAATAGTAAAAAAATTCAGAAAAATATAAAATTTGATCTGCAGGAACATTTTAACATATCCATCAAGTTGAACGGTTTGGATTACTATTTGGACTTTGAAAACTTTGAAAATGCACGATGTTATTCGATGTCACCAAAAAAGGGTGTCATCCGATCCCTCCTCTTCGAAAAGTGCCTCTTCCGGTGACTAAATAACCAGACGAAAACTATCTTTCCGGTTGTTTAATCATCACATCCAGAAAATTAGTCCAGTAACTAAATAACCAGAAAGATAGAATTAATCCGATTATTTAGTCACCGGAATTTAGCACACACGCTATCATCACGTTTCACTCACTATCAATTCTCCATTAAATTATATTATTATGTAAAGATCAAGCGGCAAGCAAGCCCAACCTAGAATTTTGAATTCTCTTGACTTTATTTTAGCCTACTAAAGACAACTTATTATTTTCTATTTATCACATTAAAACAGCTCTAGTTACTAGGCTATACCCATACATGTCTATGATGAAAAATGGTTTTCTTGGGTTTATGGGGACAGGTGATCTTTTGAATATTCTGTAAATCTGTAATGTTAAAAAATATTATTTTTATTATTTATAGAAATAACTATTCTTGATGCCACCTGCTTTAAAAAAGAAGAAATATGTGGCATCAACATCATCATCATTATTCTTAATAAGTTCAGTCAAAAGCAAGCGGTTTCAACATATCAAGTTCACAATAAAATCTATGTTTTTTTTCTTTAGCATTCCAATTTGAAGAATAATTTTTTTTATTGAAAGTCAGCTAAGCTGTCCAATTGCAATAAAACGGTATACTTTGACAAATTCCGGTGATGATAGCGTGATGATAGCGTGTGTGCTATCTTTTTAAATTCCGGTGACTAAATAACTGAATCAATTTCATCTTTTCAATTTTCTGGATCCGTTGATTAAACAACCAGAAAGATAGCATTTCTCCGGTTATTTAGTTACCGGAAGGGGTACTTTTTAAAATCCCATGAAAAAGTGGGTAGATTGCGTAATTTAATATTATTTTTGGGTATTAATAAAAATTTCAGTGAGATGTCCTCTGAATGTTTCATATGCGCATATATAATATAATTTCAATTATTTAGAAATAATGGTAAAATTTTCATAATATAATTTTAATTATTTTTGTATGTATAATAAGTGATAAGTTTGCACATATATATCATAAAAGAAAATTCATATACTTCAATCTATGAAGAAGTAAAATTACAATGCACGCTGCCACCACCTACAATAAAAAAGAATCATTGAAAAAAACTGTGTATTTTCTCTAATGGGACCGTAGTTTTAAGGGAAAGCCAAGAGAGAGTAAAAAGAATAAGTGTATAATTATAGGAAGGGAAATTTTAACTTTAGTGGGTCTCAGAGGATTAATTAGCTTGTCAAAAAAATTTAAGAGAAGGTATTTTAGCTGACTTTTTTTTTAGAAGTAGGTCATTTTGTAAAATTTTCCCAAATAAAAGAGAAATTTGATCGTTTTTTCAGACCAAAATTGGAACACAGGTTTTTAAGATTTGTACCAGGTTCATTAGAATTTGTGTAGATTAAAACGGACAAGTGCAGATTCCTCACTCTACACAGTGAAAACTACATAGAGAGCCCAAACCCAATTGGTTTATGGGCTCTCTTGGGCTATACTGGGCCCAAACCCAAAACTATTTGCCCTTTCAACACACAAACTCCATATATTTATCTTTTCATTAAAATAAAATTCTCATATTTAATTGAGAAATTTGATCAAGGTATGAGTTCATTATTTTAAAATAAATATGTTTTTATCAGTGACAGAGCTATTAGTAAGAAATCAAAACACTTGCTCTGTTGGCAGTATACACCTGTTTGTCTAACACTTGGCAATTGGCACACTAAAATTACTAAGACTTCTTTAACACATGGCAAACATGATATTTTCTACATACATGACACATTTATCATTATTCTTGTTTTTAATTGCCACAAAAAAATTGTATCAGACATTCAGACTCATGTATTATAGCTGACAAACAAACAAAAAATACAGGTCATGAAAATTTCACATGATATATTGAAGAAATATATGTTCCAAATGAAGCACAAAAGACTCAATTAATTATTTCTCTCTGGGATGAACTATATTTTTATCCCAGTTATTTCTCTCTCAAATGAAGCCCAAAAGACTCAATTAGGAAAGCAGTTTTAGCTGAGTGCAATCGTTTGCTCTGCTATCCAAGACCGTTCAGGATCGACTTGTACATCTTCGATCTACAATAAATCAAAAAATTAAAAATTTAAATCACCAATGCAAAGAAAATTGATAAAAGATGAAGACTGAGACTATGGTTCTATGCATAGACAGTTGATCAATATTTCCATTTTCAAAGCATAAACAGTTGATCCGAGCTGCTTAACATAATTTTCATATGAAAATATATTGGCCGTTCAAATTTTACATTTTTTAGAAATCTTTTTACTATTTTTTAGATAGGTAGAAAACCGATTGATCTAAAGATTCTAGACCATTCAAAAGTAGTGATATTCTACCTATCTAAAAAATTAGTAAAAAAGTTCTAAAAAGTGTAAAATTTAGTCTGTAAGTACATTTTGATATGGACATCACATTGAACGGTTCAGATCAATTGTTTGGACCTTAAAAACAAAGATATTGATCGATAGTATGGACCAATATGCGCTGCGCATAGTACCCTAGCCTCACTCAAAGATGAATATAAATACAATTTTCTTGATTCAATATACAAAATTTCTTTATTAACCTGTGCATTTTCAACACAAACAAAATCTTTGTAGCATGCTTCCATCTGTAAGTGTGGGTTCCACAAGACAGCATCTGACCAGCTGCATTTTAATGTTTA
The DNA here is from genome assembly GCF_964058835.1 of Carex rostrata. Lineage (NCBI taxonomy): Eukaryota > Viridiplantae > Streptophyta > Magnoliopsida > Poales > Cyperaceae > Carex > Carex rostrata. Next base: position 2,979,931 of record NC_135951.1, read on the forward strand.
AACCATATTTAATTAAGTATCATACAATTTTCAAAATATTATATGGTTGAAGTATTAAATTTAAAAAAAAAAAAAATAGAAGTCATTACTTGGTATTTTCGACAGTGATGGTGTCGCCCAATCCATTTTCAAAAGTTAGCTTATTAGGGGCATTTAGGTAAACACAGTCAACAAATCCTGGGAAGTCAACTATTTCCCTGTATCACATAAATATAAAGCATAGACATAAAAAAATGCATGATAAGTTAGATCTGATAATTTTCAACTTTAATAAAAATATGATATAAAGCAAAAATTAAGGACCTCTCTTCAGTCCCCTCTAAAGGGTTTTGAGGATCTGGATCCTTGTTTAGGGTTTTACAACCCTTTAACCCTTTTACTTTTGCACCTGTAACTGAAGCCTATAAATTAAGAGGAAAAAAAGGAAAAATAAGTATATTATTATAAAGGATAAAGTAAGAAGAATCCACAAATTCCCTTTATAATGGCCTCAAAATATCATATATGTCCCTGAAAAACAATAACTAGTACTTGTCACTAAAAAAAATCAACTACATCCTCCTCTTCCACTTTCTCAAAAGATACCCAAAATACCCTCCGATCTTTCTCATTTTCTGAAGAGGAATCATGAACAAATGAGAAAGAAATTAAGGGCATTGTTTGTGACATTCCAAAGTTTAATGGGGGTTAATTAACAAGACATTTTCATTTTCTTTGGCTATTTGTGAATTTAATATTTTGAAGGGGTGCTTGTGAAATTGTGGCAGTTTAAGCTCTTACTTACTCCGAAATAGGTATGGAGAGCAGAACTGAAGGAGAACGGCTTTGTGTCGGTATTTTTTATACTCAGAGATGTCGACAAACTCTTTTCACCCAATGTCACCTAAAAAAGTAATATGAAATAAGAAAGACAGCACTGCAACATAAAATCAAGAAGAGTAGGTTTTTAACTCATAAATTGGAATTTAAATTGAATTTGTGCTCATTTATTGGTAAATTATTCGAATATGAGAAATAAAATCCAAAAAGTAGTAAAACTTGAGGAAAATATCCGAGAAAAGTGTACAATATATGCAGGCACATGGTGGTGTCATACCAACTGGTACCATTTGTCAGATTTATAGGCCACTTATAGTACAAATTGAACACAAATCAACCTATGAGAAACCAAAAAAAAAAAAAAATACAAAGTATAGAAGCTGGTTCACCACTTTTCCATTTTCTTCTCAAAGTATACTAACTGGTATGGTTTTTGTACCAATTTGGTACCAACTAGTAAACAACAGTGCCAATCATAATTGGTATAATACTAAAAGCAACCCGACATTCTTTTGAAACAACAGAGAAAAGAGAAGACAAGTTATTGAAATGGAATTAAAATTTAAAGTTGTAAAATTTGACCTTGTAAAGAGCATGAAAGCTATAGTCCCACATGGAACGGCTATAAGAATCATCTTTTAGTTCCATTTTGACTGTTGTTTCTTCTTCGTTATTTTCTGAGTTTTTAGAGATTGACCAATTCATGTTTCGTGCAAATCCATGCTGTACCAACAACGGTTAAAAATGCAATTTTTTTAATTAAATTTTTTTACTAGAAAAGTTGTGTTTTTTTACCTGTTGAATACGACCCGGGCCGAACTGGGGGAAGCAATGTGGAATCCCTCCACTGGTTCAAATTTAAAATAAATTTAGGAAGAAATTTAACACAATTTCATGAATTACTATAAAAAAAAAAAAAATTAACCTGATAGGCTTTTTGCCATTAAAAACAGCATCCGGACGAACAAAGAGTAAATCCTTGCCACCAGGCACCTTCCAAGAGGTAACGCATGCCCCGAATAGATAAATCTCTGCTTCACTACAAAATGTTGTAAATTTATAATGGAAAAAAAAATTACAATATTTTTGTTGGTTATTTTGATTTTGAGTTACTTCAATGGTGAAGTATATAAAGCCAATATTTTGCTTTACAGAGTTGGTGATTTTGAAAATTGAAATGTAGCAATTAGCATACAGCAACAAAAATAACATCATAAAGTGGTAGAATTTTTGTTGGTTCCTTTGATACTCAAAAGATATGAACTTTACAAAACAAGATGAATAGAATAGAAATTTCACCTGCCAGAAGGAGATTTCAAGGTGATTTTGGGAAGGCCCCCATTTCCTTCCGAAATCTTTAATCCCGCCTTGATGCTCAATCCACCTCGCCTTGATTGAGGAGAAAGATTCAAACTTTCGTCGATATATATTAACAAATTGACATTTCATTGTTTGAATTAGAAGAATTACCTTGTATTATTGCGAGGGGTAGTTTTGGAATTGGAGAAATGGAGAGGTTTGAGAGGAGAAGAGAGCATGGAGGAGGAGATGGCAATGGAAGCCATTGTTGAAGTGGGGAAATCGTTTTGGATGGACCAGGTCTTATAGACCGTTGAGAATTTGTTGAGTAAATCATTATCGACCGTTGATAATTGTGATGAGGTTCAATCTATTACAATTTAAAATATCTAATGCAAATATTAAAGAGTGAGTCTATGGTACTATGCATATCACGGGTTGTTATCGTGCTACGGCTCTATATTTGAGTTTTCAAATTCTAATGGTCGATCCGAACCGTTCATCTTGTTCTCCATATTAATATGTGTTTGGAGACCAAATTTTACATTTTTTGAAAAAATTTTACTATTTTTTTAGATATTTAGAAAATCACTTGATCTGAAAATTCTGGACCATCCAAAAACAGTGATTTTCAATAAATCTAAAAAAATAGTAAAAAAATTTCAAAAAATGTAAAATTTGGTCTCCAAACACATATTAATATGGAGAACAAGATGAACGGTTCGGATCGATCATTAGAATTTGAAAACTCAAATATAGAACCGTAACACGGTAACAAATCTTAATATGCATAGTACCATAGACTCACTCAATATTAAATATATTAATATTTCGCAAGCAATTAGATTAGTATCAAATAATATTCAATTAAGTAAAATATTAAAAATATGTCATCACTTGTTGACTAAATCATTATTGACCCTTGAGGTATTTAAAGGTCAAATTGTCAAATTTCTTTTTTATGTGATCACTATCCAAAATGTTTAAATACGCAAAATTGTGATCTAATTGCTTCGACATAAATAATTTAATCTTATTGTAATTATATATTATATAATTTTAAATTTTGAATACAACTAATATATATTTCAATGCATAAATTTTGGGCAACTAAAAAAAACAAAGATAATAAATCTCAGGCGCACAAAATCTTCAATTAACACAAGAAACAAAAATAAGTTTTGTTTTTTTTTAGAGGAATATACCTTTCATTGAATGGAATTGCTTTAGAACACTGATATTTTACTAAATATCTACTCTCGCTATATATGATTTTTTTTTATTTTATAATGTTTTTTATAAAAAAGGTTGAACTTTTTATTTTTAAAGAGTTAATCATGCACAATTTTTAAAGCAATAAATAAATAAATTATGTATTAAATAAAAGTTAGACAAAATTAATCACTAGTTTCACTTGTATATTTGAATGCATAAATTTTGAAAAAAAAAAGATGACCGATCACAATTTATACAATTTTATATTAGAAAACCAACAAATAATCACATTATTTACATCTAATATGAAATTTTAGTTCTATACATCATTGATTTTGAACCTTAGAACTTGTACTAGCACCACCATCTCCTCCATTGCTCTCTCCTTTTTTCTCTTTTTTATCTTCACATTTATACCGGCATCCATGCCGCCTCGGCTTCCCTGCATCCTCTATGTCACTATCACTTTCCATGAACAACGATCTAAGGCACCGTCTCCTTACACGTGGTTCATTTTCGGGTTTCCTCTCTTGGTTCAAATTTAACCCTCCTTTCAAATTGGGTTCCTTTCTTTGCACATAATTCACCAAATCTAAATCCTTTCCACTTGAAGCAATCTCAAAATGAACACCTGGATCTCTTGCAACACAAGAACTCTCTTGTATTGTCGAGTTGTTTATGCTTTGAATGTTGTTATTGACATTTGGAGTCGCCGGAGGTGCATTTACAGCGTTTTTTATCGCCATATTTGCTCCCAAATTTTCTCCGGCTAGGGTTATCATGAAAACACCATCTTGGCCATTGTTGATAGGTTTACCAGAGAACGAACTTTTGAATTCGTCTAACTCGTACCGTGGAATTGTCGAGATCGAAATTTTGGTTGGATTTGTGCTCGGGTTTTGTTTCAAACTTGATCCTCTTGAGATTTTCAGTAGCACTAGATCTCGAGACTTGGTTTCGGATACATGGCGTGTTGCAATTGGATCCGAGGTCTCATTTTTGTCAGTGTGTAATAGGTCTTCACGGATAGACATGATTGGTAGTTAACAAAGAATAATGCTTTGATTTTTTGCTATGTTCAACATTCATAGCATAGTTATATCCAAAGAAATGGAAACTATGTTGAAATATATGCATGTTGTAACAAGTTTTGTAGCAAATTGTAAATGGGTACTGACTGAAAAGTGGGACCTAGGAAAGCAAAAAAAAAATGTAGCTTTATAGAAGGGTTTGAACCTGATACCAAAATTTGGCATCCCAAATTAGGTTGCTTGAGTCATTCCAAAAGATAAATATAAAATTCAGATTACTTCACAAGGTTGCAACTTGAGGAGGAGGTTTACTTCAATTGCTGCTTGTTCATAAAGAAAACATGCCCTTTTATGTTTTTATTTATTGACAAAAAATGCAAATAAAAAAATTAGAAAATAAAAATAAAAAACCTAAAAATTACATGATTCTTGTTCTCCGTCGGTTATTTCTTCTCCATCTCCACCTCTCCTTGATATCATTCCCACTACAATCACTGGGCCCACAATCAGTGCTACAATCCCCTAATGTACCACCTAACCCCTCATCTCTTGTTTCTCTTAATTGAGCCGTCTCAGCCAAGAGATCTTGTATTAACATGTCAGTGGTTTTAGTAGTGATACCTCTCAGGTACCAGGATATAGGAGGTGGTGGTACCAGTGCAGGTTCTAACAGTTGCTGTAGGCTGACAGTAGACCCCACCCTCCCTTTGCCATTTGTAATTTTTTCATATTCGGCGAGCGTTTTGGGTACATTTTCGGGAAGTGAAACAGGGTTGTCTACGTAAAGTGGTTCTATTTTCCAGCAGCCTTCGAACCTCTTCATGAACCCTGTTCTTCCCTGTTTGAATTTAACCTGAAATTTGAAGAAAAATTACAAGAAAGCAACATTATTTTTGATTTTATGTTACTTGACTTTAACAGATGAGCAACAAAATCGCACAATTTACTTTGTAAACTTGACTTTAACATGTAATTTATCAAACTAAAATTTTGTTTATTCTATTTTTTATCTTACTGTACCGTGTGATTTTTTCTATCTTGGTCAACAATAACATGAACTGAAATTGTACCAGACCACCAGAGAAACCGCCATATGGCCGCTTGCTCCAATTCTACCACTTGCCTCGATCCCTCATCAATCAACACTTTCCTTGAAATAACTTCCTATTAACCAGAAATTAAAAAAAAATAAGAAAATAAATATATATAGTAGGTAAAATTGCATACATATAGATTTTTCACATGTGACTGGTAACATGCTTTATTTATTTAATTATGTGAATTTACCTTGATATTTTTGAAAACCCGTTTATTTTCAGGATTGATAATTATGTTATAGATTGCATCCGGAGGCAACCCCGCCTTGAATTCGACATTCAAATTGCAGAGAGAATCCTTTGGTACTGTTACCTTAAAACATTAGAAAGAATAGAAAAAATGTTTTGAGCTTCACTTGAACATCAAAGTTGAAACGCTTAGCAGTAAATAGAGTGTTGTAAAAAACGGCCGTTTAGGCCGATTAATCGGCCGATTAGTCATTAGCGGCAACCAAACCGACACAGATTATTCCCGATTAATCGCTTATCAGTATCCTATCCGTCCGACGAGCGCATACCGTTATTTACAACACTGGTAAATAGATAATTATTATTATGAAATTAACCTTGATTTTTGGGGCCTTGTCAGACCAAGTCGGATTACTCTTCCAAGCTTGGAGATGCTTATCAAAACTAGCCTCATAATCAGTTTGTGATGTTGTTACCTCAGATGCCGTAAGGCATTTTGAAGTAAGGGTACTCCGGTCATTTTGCAGAAATTTCTTACAATTTACCTTAAAAAAAAAAAAAAAAACCATTTTGAATACAATTCATTAAACAAAAGTGTGAGATATCTTTCTTTATTTCTGCAAGAACAAAACAAAAGTAAATTGAAAGAACTCACCTCGATCGAATTTTGAAGTCTTCCAGAGATCTGAGAGATGAAATTAAACCCTAAACCTAGTATTGCTGGTATCGGATTTGAACTGTTATCCATTTAAGAATTGATGTCTAATTGTCTAGATCAATTACCTAATAGAAAAAGAGCTTCACTTTGTAAACTAGCGCGCGCGAGAGAGACTGAGAAATAGGAGCAGTAATTACTAATTAGTTATCAATTTGAGAAAGCAAAACTCGTTAAAACGGGAAATTACGGAAAACCTTATACTCTAAGTTAACTTAAATCTTGAGTTTAGATCTGGACCGTCCAATTTAAATCTGCACGAATATAAAGGTCCAGTGCATTTCATTTGTGGACCGGATTGTTTCGAATTTTAAATGGACGGTCTAAAGATAAACTCAAAATGTAAGGTACCTCCGAGGATCTGACTTCAGTTGCAAATTTAACAAAGTAGTTTTGGCGTCGTGCAGCGAACAGACCACATGAAGCGCTTTTTGATTATGTAGTCTGTGCGCTGCATGAAGTTAAATCTACTCTGTTAAAATCTTTACTCGAACATTCACGAAGGGCGAGAACAGAGAACTGACTGTTTTATAAATTAACCCTTCAATATTTACAAAATACAAAGCAATTCCTCCAGCCAGGTGTCTCGATTTCTTCCGAGCATCCCCAATTTCCGAGTGCGTATCCTCTGAGATATCTCAACTTTTGCGTGACCGACGTGTCCGGTGTCTATTCGGGGGTGATGTGGGGGTCGTTATTATGTGTGCTTTGAGATTTGTGTAGAACGCATTTAAACGGTTGGGATTTTCCATAAAGTCACGCAAAGTTTGAGATATCTCGGAGGATACGAATTCCCAATTTCCAGAGTGCGTACCGTCTGAGATAGCTCATATTTTCCGTGACCCACGTGTCCGGTATCTATTCGGGGATAGAGTAGGGGCCAGAATTGATTGTCTTTGAGATTCGTGTATAACATATTTGAACAGTTCAGATTTTCTAAACAGTCACGTAAAATATGTGATATCTCAGGGGATACGAATTCAATTTCCCCAGCCAATAATCTCAGAATTTTGCTTCCTATGATGTGTCAGACAATCCACATTTGGCTGTTACCTGTTAGTATTGTATCTACCGCAAAATATCTGGACTAATTGTTATCCAATTTCCCGTGCGGCCGCATGGCCTACCCGCCTAGGGACTTCCATTAGTTTCTATAAACGGGTCCCACGTGACTTCTCACATTTACTAGGACAGATCTTCTGTGCAGACTAAACTACTTTGGTTTATGAAACATGACAAAGATTAGAAAATATCTGAACTTGCTTTAGTGGGGCAACAACAGAATAAACCACATAAGATCATTATCCATTCTCACCTGGCGCCAAAGTAGCAAATACCTTCTCTCCCTCCCACACGTGTCCTGATCGATTGAGTTCGTATCCTCTCAGGTAACAGAATATGTCTGTTTTGATCTAAACCGTTAGATCAGAATTCGGATCAATCCGTCCCTTTAATGTTCGTGCCAGGTTCTAATTGAACGGTGCTGATCTAGATGGAAATATTCTGTTCCCTTAGATGATTCAATTAACACTTCATCTTTCTTCTATATTTATCTCATTCTCTCTCTCTCTCTTCGATCCACAATTCTCAATGTCTCTGCTCCAGCTGCCGCACCCAACCTTACTCCGTCTCGTACCTCACCTCTCCATATCCGCCAATGGCGATTCAAGGTGTTATCATTTTCGACCATGTGTTTCGATCAGAAAGAGTGGAGCAAGATCGTTGCTCCGATCCGTGCGGATTGAGGCAATGGCGGATCATGCTATGCAAAAGATGAACTTGAATGAGTATATGGTTACTTTGGAGAGACCTCTCGGGATTCGCTTTGCTCTTTCGGCTGATGGCAGAGTCTTTGTTCACTCTATGCAAAGAGGGGTATGCGCAAATGTCCTCGAAGAGTTATAATTTACAAATTTATGATTCCCCCCTTGTACATTCTCTAAATTTGCCATTTTTTGTAAGGGAAATGCAGAGAAGTCAAGGATTATTATGGTTGGAGATACAATAAAACTAGCTAGTGGCTCCTCAAATGGTCCTTTTGTCGAAATAAAAGACTTACAAGATACACAGTACTCATTTCATTCCCTCCTTTTTTTTAAAATTTGATCTTTGTCAATTATATTTCATGAACTCTTATTCCCAGAATTACTTTTGAGTTGTATGGAGTTGCCTCTAATCATAGTGACAAATGAATTACTCGGGTTCGGTTCAGCGGGGTCAAAAAACCGTGATTTGGGAATAATTCGGATATAATTTGGGAATGATTCGAACCTGAGGTATCAGTGCCACAAGGAAGCAAAAAAAATATATATATATATCACAAATAATTCGTAAAATTCAGGAAAAATTCGTAAAATTCATGAATTATTCGCGAATAATTCATCGTTTGGTTCGCCATCACCAAAAAAAGGAATTATTCGTCAATCTTGTGACTATGCCTCTAATTGCTTTAACTGTATATTGTTCTTTGTTAAATGTTGAGAAATTTTGTGCATTACATTTACATATTACATATTTAATTGGGTTTTCGATTTGATTACTTTTTGTTTCAGAAATATCATTAATGAAGCTTCGGGCCCATGTAGCCTTGTACTAGAAAGACCTTTTACTCCTTTCCCACTCCATGAGTTGCCTCTAAATGCGGATTATAGTATACTGTTCAACAAAGGCCGGGTACCACTTACTACATGGAACAGTAAATTTGTACAAACCTCCTATCTAAAACTCAACTTAAACGGAAATGGGAACGGGAACGTGAACATGAACGGAAACGGAAACGGAAACGGAAACGGAAACGGAAATGGAAATGGAAATGGAAGGGTGGGTTTTGCTATATTTTCACCTCAGCTTCTTTCACCTAGCGGGTGGGCCCAACTGTCAGGAGAGAGAAACGGGACGATGAAAAGTTCTAAATTAAAAACAGAGATTATTGCTAAGTGGGCCGAAGAGCAGGGTGGAGAGACCGATTGGTCTTTTGGGGGTTTTCCATTGGAGGAGTATATTAAAGCTCTCGACCGAGCAAAAGATGAGTTGTGTTATAACCATTCGCTTGGTATGCAGTATACCAAGGTATGAAGGCATTTCATTGTACTTTTTATTTTATTTTTTTATATCAATCAACTGGCCTCCTTTCAACTATCTTTTTGACTAATTATATTTTTTCTATTGTAGATTACCGAACAAATGTATGTTGGGTCATGCATACAGAGAGAGAAAGATGTGGAGACCTTGGCTAATGATCTGGTATTTTTTTTTAGTTTAAATGGCTGACACTATTGCTTGTTAGTTTCTGGAAGATTAGTTAACATATATTGTTGATTTGTAGGGAATTACAGCTGTACTTAATTTCCAGAGTGAAAGAGAACGCATCAATTGGGGGATAGATTCGGGTTTGATTAATCAATCTTGTAAAGATAACAATATCTTGATGATTAATTATCCTATTAGGTTCTCTCTTTCTTTCTTTCTCTCTCCAAATTTCAAAATTTCCAGAGGACCAAAGAATGAAACTTCGCTCATATTAATGGCGTCTTGCTGCCTGCGTCAATGAAATTCAAAATTATTAATTGTGTATTATAATTAAACTATAAATCTCCATTTTTCAGGGAGATCGACTCAGCAGATCTGAGAAAGAAATTACCCTTTTGTGTGGGGCTTTTACTGAGGCTCCTGAGAAAAAATTACAAAATTTATGTAACATGCACCTCTGGTTTTGACCGATCTCCTACATGTATAATTGCATATTTGCACTGGATTCAAGACACTGCTCTTCATGCAGCATTTAATTTTGTTACTGGGCCCCATGTTTGTCGACCCAACAGGTGATTTTAGAATTCTAAGTTTTAGTTTTGTTTTTATTTATTTTCTTTTAAGGAATTGTACATTACACTTACTAATCAAATATCATGCTTACACATGCAAATGAAAATACTCTATATACACTTGCTAATGTAGTGTTATTAGTTTGTATGAAGAATGGAGGAAAGATGGAATTTTGGGCCTGCACATTTTGTACTGACACACATGACCATTACCCAGGATTTTTACATTTTTTTACCAGTATGGTAAGTAGCGGTAATTAGGGGTGTTCATTGGATCCGGTTTATTTGGTTTCAACCGAGTCAACAAATTCTGGATTAAATGTTTTGGTTTGGATTGAATTTTGAATTACTTTGGATTTTTATATTTGGTTCGGTTTTATATCTCTTATTTTGGTTCAAACAAGCAAACCAAAATTTACTTGCTATTTACTTTAATTTTTTTTGTTTTTTATGATTCGTTTTAATCTCTCTTATTTCAGTTCGATTGAACTGGTAATTTCATTTTTTTATATTTGTCTAGTCCATATGTTGATCCTTGATTAGCGAAAAATGAAAGAGCAAAAAATCTATGAAAAAATACAAATTTAGATTTTGACAATCCATTAGTTTTAATTTGGTGTATTTTAATGAGTGAACATTTTGTGAATGCAGAGTGGCAGTTGTGTCAGCCACGTGGGACCTGATAGCCATGGCTGATGTGAAAAACCAAGAGGGACACCCAACCTATTCTGTTACTTTTGTCTGGAATAACAGTCGTGAGGTAATTACATTATTTTACTTTGTATCATCTTCATTTTGGAAATTTCATATAGAATTTTACCAATGCATGCTTGCTTGCTAAAATAAAAGGGGAAATTTAATTTACAAAATCATTAATCATTACAATGCTGTTAAAGAATTTTTGTGCTGAATTTCAAACTTGTACAGGGAGAGGAGGTGTTTTTGATAGGAGATTTCACAAATAACTGGAAGGATAAAATCCCACTCGCTCATAAAGGCGGGACCCGTTATGAGGCTGAAGTCAGACTACGGCATGGAAAGTATGACCCAATTGTCATTGATCTTTTTGTGTACAAATTAATCACAGGAGTCGTAACTTTCCTTTTTTTTATATTAATATTTCTTTCAGATACTACTACAAGTTTATAGTAAGTGGTCAATGGAAGCACTCGACCTCATTGCCAACAGAGCATGATGAGCATGGCAACATAAATAATGTTATTAGGGTTGGTGATATTGCCCAAATACGCCCCTCCTCTAAGCACCTTCATATAAATGTACGTTTTTTATATTTACTCATTTATTTAGGTGTCCTGCTAGTACCTGACAGTATATTTGGTTGAAATTTGATCAAGTGATTTGCTGTTGATTTGGGATAAATTATAACTTTCTCTTTCCAATAATGCCCCAGTTTGATCAGTCTAGGTTTGCTTTTATTTTTTTATTTCTAGAAACAAGGAAACAAAGGACTCAACCTTTAAATTTTTACTATTTTTTAATCACAATTTAACATGATAAATATTTAGTCTGTGTTATCTTAGCATCATGTTGTGACAAATCTCGGCTACACATTCATCTTTACTTTTGTTATATACCAGTTTTCAGATGCGAAACAACATTTTCATATTTTTTAAATCTGACATGTTGTAGGACCCATTGGCGGTTAAGGTAATAGAGAGGCCGCTAACAGACGACGAGAGGTTCTTACTCGCTTTTGCGGCGCGACGTATGGCCTTTGCTATCTGTCCCCTCAGATTATGCCCTAAATAATCTTTCTATCTCTCTCTCTCTCTCTCTCTCTCTCTCTGGAGCCAAAGACCATGTTTTAAAGCAGTAGTCTAGCTATAGAAATGTGATCTTTTAGAAGAAGGCCTGGAATGTTTAGCAATAGCTTTTCTTGTTTTTTTGTAGTAAGTGGCATCTTTAATTTTGTGATTATAAAATAGTACTACACGAGTCATTTTGATGAGAAATAAAAACTTGTGTTTTAATTTAGATCGTCAGAAGGGTGTATATGTTCTAAAACTGTTCTATATTTTGTTGGTTATTTCTAGTTGTTCGTCCTTTAGTATCTTTACAAATGTCTTTTTAGTTTTAAGTTCATTTTGTGTACCAGCTGTTTGGTACCGGTATTGCAATACAAACATGTTGATGATTCCCTTGTGAGTTTATTTAAAGTTAATAAATTTTATTTAGCACAAATATGTTTTATTTCTAATAGGAGATTACAAAGTAGAATATGGTTCAAAAACTTCAGAGGGTGCACTCTTGAATGTACAACATAAATGTATATCTTTAATAAGGTAAATATTGATGTTTTACAAATTCACCCTCAAGGAATAGGAGATACTACAACTTTGCCCCTAGCTCGACCAGTTTCGAGATAGGAGAAAGCCTCAACCACTTGAGAGAAAGTAAAGGGACCTTTCGGGTCAATAACAGGTTTAACCTTCCCGCTTTCTAGAAACGGGTTGAGTTTTGTCAATGCAGACCCGTCGGAAGTTACCACGAACCGGAATCCAGGCGGAGTGACGGCACCTGTCAGAGCAACAACACTTCCCCCTTCTTTTATTGCTTTCACAGCCTTCTCACATTGTCCTAAAATCATGACATAGAAACAAATAAAATTGAAATAGATGGAGAACTAGAGAGCACTTGTGAAGAATCAGTCTTCATCTCTGAAATGAAAATTTGTTACAAGAGATGTCAAAAAATTCTTACCGACTGCATCGTATACTACATCAAACTTCTCCGGTAGTTCCTCGAAGTTTTCCTTCGTGTAATCTATAGCCAAATCTGCCCCTAAGCTCTTTAACAGCTCCAGTTTTCCTGTACTTGCAGTTGCCGCAACTCGTGATGCGCCAAATACATGCTTTGCTAACTGTTATACCGAAAAAAATAGCCACAAATTATCTCAATCAGTTTACAAGTGATAGCTAAATGTACTGAAACATTCACTTTGTTAGAGAAATTGGTGCTTTACCTGGATGACCAAGGACCCGACCCCACCGGCGCCACCCAAGACAAGAATTGATTTACCGGGTCCGAACCCGGCCCGTTCTAGCCCTTCGTTTGCCGTCTCAATTGCAAGTGGTAGCCCTGCTGCTTGCGCAAAATCCAAGTTTTTGGGTTTCAAAGCGAGTAATTTCTCTTCTACGGCAACATACTCAGCCAGAGAACCGTATTGCTTCGGGCCATCCAATGCCTTCTCACTTACATCTCCATATACTTCATCTCCTTCTTTGAGGCTTTTTACTTGACTACCCACCTTCACAACTGTACCGGCCACGTCATATCCTGGTACGGTCTACTGATATAAATTACTGTTAGTATAATTTCTTTGATCTATGTATATGATTGCATTTTTTTGTTAGGTACACTGTACAAAAATAATATCAAGCACCAACTAGTTTCATTACATATCTAAAATAATAATAATAATAATTAATTCCTCAAAACATATAATTTGGTCCTTTCTGGCATTTTTTTATATATTTTACTGTTATTTGCTTAAACTCACCATTATTTATCATAAGTTTATAACCTTGTATCACCTACTGTTAAAATTAATAATATTATAAGCAACTTTGAATAAGCCTAAAATTAGATAGTATAGTTTGTATACATGCATGATTAATGCATCAGTTACAAAAAGGCCAAAAAAAAAATAAGCAACTTGTGTTATATGTTTGACATAAAAATATTTTCTTGTAAGAACATTTACCAAATGCCACTCACCGGCAATGGAGAGTCGGTGGCCTTAAATTTGCCGAGCCGTCTCTTAAAATCGACCGGATTTAATGCAGCTGCAGCCACCTTAACTAAAACTTGGTCCTCTTTAATTTCTGGTACCGTCACACTCTCATCGAATCTCAACACACTCACATCTCCATAATCATCATACACCCAAGCCTTCATTTGCACCGGTACAGCCTCGCCGGAGACCGTGGTACTGGAAGGAGAATTAGCTACTTTCGGAGGGGTAAATTTGGCAACTGAGTTATTTGTCAGTGGAAATTTGGTCTTGAAATTGAATGATTTGAGGTTTAATTTTGGTGGAATTAATGGAGAAATGAGTTTGGGTTTGAATAAGGATGTGCAAGAAGAGGAGGAGAGAAGAGCTTCCATTTTTTCACACCTTAATCCCTTATGGTTACAATTAAATGCTTTATCTTTTTAAAACTTTTGAAAGGTGGTTTTTTCAGGATATAACAACAAAATAGAAATATATGGTCACCGGTCGGTAAGGATATGAGACCAAAGATGTGGTCACCTTTGTTTTTTGTCTACTTGTATGAGTTGTCTCCCTTCTCTGTTACCCACCTGGATAAACCACATACACAATTTATCATTTAAATTGGCTTTAAATGATAAATTCTAATTATTATTATTATTATTTTTTTACATTTGTTTAAGTTCAAGAGGTTGAAAAATGAATTATTTTGATGTGTTTAGTAATTTATTTTACTAGTTTTCAAACTCTTAATCTTATATAAAAGAAACTTGTTAAAATTTGAGGTATTGATTTGTGAAGTGCATCAACAGGTCTACAGCTTAAAGCTGCTTTACATTTTGGTTTCTCATTTTAAAGCTGCTGCTAGGATCAAACCTAATTGCTTTATAATTATATTAATTATATTTTTCCCCTAATTTTATTAAAAAAAAATAGAAAAAAAAATCCCACAAAATACTTATTAAATCTATATTACTAAAAGGCAGTCAGAGTAAGTCACAAGACTCACAACTAAGATTAGACAATACTACATAAAAAATAAAAAAATAAAAAAACTACAGCTTTTTAGCAAGAGCAACCAGAGCAGCCAACCCGGCATCAGTAAAGCCTCCCCTCGCACTCTGACGACCCGCAGTAACACTTCTTGACCTTCTCGTTTCCCATCGAATCACGCACCTCTCCGATGGTATAGTTGTAATGATACGTCATCTCTTGCATCGGCGGTATATTCTCCGCTGCGAAAAGCATTACATGAGGCATCCTCTTGTCATCATGATCAAACAACACGTTTTGCGCATATAAGTTCGGGGTACAGCTGTGGTTTATGAACCGCCCCACGTTCCCCATCTCCGCCGCATCGATCGTGAACCCCTCTGACGCACTGGCCCCACCACCTGATGACCCGATATCCGGTATAAAACTCGGCAACCCTTCCCATAATGCTGCATCATCATAGTTGTGCCCGATGTCGAATAAGTATTCATCATTGTCTCTCTTTTCGGCTTCCTCATCCCGCAATAACTCCCCTACATACTCACAAATAAAACTACCGGAGGGAATTGAACTTAAAGAGCGGACACCCCAGCCTCGAGATTCGGTTTTAAATATCTCTAATGGGAACTTGATCCCGTTCTGAGTCACCCGGTTGTAGCATGAAGGAGGGCACCGGCACGATGGCCCACATTCATATATTAGCGGTTTTGCTTGAATGATTGCACCATTGAAATTGAAAGCAACCTCACCCCCGTTCTTAGCTGCACATGAGCATTTCTTTGAACTGAAGCATTTGCCAGTACAGTCACAACCCTTTGGAGGGGTTTTTTCATACCAGTTCGGGTATATGGTACTGGTTACGTACTTAAATGTCGGGGGTTTCTCATCATCTATTGTATTAATAGCACATATTGGTATCTTCTCTTTTCCCTGAGAGATATCTGGTACACAAAGACCTTCTCTAATTTTACATTTTTTGGATTTGGTAGCGACATAAAGACCGAGTTCGGGTTGACCCGGCATCCTTTTCAACTTGTATTTAAAAACCTGGGTGATGTACTCTTGCCCGTCAATTTTATGCTTCTCAGGTTCTTGCCTGAATTCTTCTACCATATAAAGACCGTCATATGTGAATGTCTTCACCACCTTGATACCGGTATCACGGGTGTTCAACCCGTGAATGACCCGCACCGGCAATTTCATTTCCATGCTGTTCTTTAAGGCGAGGTTACCTTTCTCGAGTTTTTGATCTTCTGGTTTCGTCCTCTGCCCTTTCCTACCAGCTGGCTGACCACCGGACCCGGTATAAATGAGCACATCAGAACCGTCCATTCCATCAGAGTATCCACCTGACGCAACAATACTGGTTGCAACCGGTATTCCATTGACTTTGGTCCAGTCAATGCCGCACTGGAGAGGTCGGTGGAGGCCAATCAAATGGAGCTCCATTCGGTACCGGAACTCATCTCCCACTTCCACACCCGGTACATGACCCACTACAGGATTACCCGGGTCAATGTACTCATCAGACTTTTTAACAATCTCGGCCGCTTTGAGGTCATTCCGGTTCCTCGCCTTTGGTTTATTTGACTGAGACCCGGTTTCGGTTTCGTCCTTTTGCGGTTGTTTACCAGATCCAGATTCCTCCTTCCGTAATAACACTCTACACACCATTTGAAATAAACGAAGGATTTTTTTCACCTTACCACGTGCATTCAAATGTTGTCTCTCGCCACCAAAGGGTGTTACCGGGGGTAAGGTCAGAGTCATCAGGTTAGGTAACTGTGAGCTTATTGGGTTATCATCCTTAACGGGTCGGATACTCTTTTTGGCAACTCTGCTTCCTTTTTTCTTTGTGTTACCTTCTGAAAGGCAGGGTTTCGAGGAACGTGAAACCGACTTTTTGGCAGAGACAGCCGGACGTATTTGAGATAGTCTGATTGCCTCACTGGTGCAAGGATCCATTGTGGCATTGTCATCATTGCATGTACGTAATGGATCAATTGCCTCACTTTTATCACGCCTTCGTCCCAATTTTTGACCAGTATTCTTTCTCGCTAAAACCTTCTGCCTTGAGACCACTTTCTTCTTTCCTGTTGAACCGACATTCTTATCCATTTCTGGTACGTTCTCTGAAAAGACGACAATTGCTTTTGATTGCTGAGAATCTACATTTACACCTATCTCTGCATCTGATCTACCATCATTGCTTGTAGTAACTTGTTCTGCATTCAGTTTCTCGATTGCAACAGCTTCAACAACATCTGGTTCAGCAGTTTCACCATTTACCAGTGGTTCTTCACAATTTGGTTTCTCTGCATCTGGTCTACCATCATTGCTTTCTGTAACTTGTTCTGAGTTTGGTTTGTCGATTGTGACACCTTCAACAATGTCTGGTTCAACAGTTGCACCATTTACCAATGGTTCTTTATCCATACTGTGAAGTTCACATTTTGGTTTCTCATTTGTAACACCAATTTCAAAATTCTCCATGGACTGTTCTTCTTTCTCAACAACTATAAATTCTTCAACCTTTGATTTTGATTCTTCATCAGTACCAATTTGGCCATTTGCCTCGATTTCACTATCTGCATTGTCACTTTGCTCATTCGCCTCTATCTCACTATCTGCATTGTCACTTTGTTCATTCGCCTCGATCTCATCTTCATTCTCTTGGTGGTTTATTTCGTGAGAGCTTAATGGATCGGGTTCAACAGGTTGTGGGTCAATTAAACCAAGACAGAAATCGGGTTTCCTACCGCAACCACGCGGAAATCGACGGATTGCCGAAACTGCCCTTCTCTTAGGTGGGGGATAAACCTTGGAATTCATCCATCTCTTATTACTCAAATCCCCCTTCTCCTTCTCAGCCAATAGGTTTTCATTTGGTACTTCCACAGCCTCTTGATTCAAATGATTACCCAGTGACTCTCCATTACCAACAGGGGAATTGTCAATTTTGCCCTCAGGAGGAGGAGGAGATTCAAGGAGTTGGTTCGCATGATCAGGTACAGCGTTGGAATCAGAAACAAGAGTAGCACCATTTACCAGTAATTCCTCATTTGTAACAGGGATATTGTCGATTTTTCCCTCAGGAGGAGGAGGAGGCGGAGAATCAGCAGGGGCAGCGTTGGAATCAGAATGAAGAGTATTAGTAGTTGTAGAGGTAGGAGTGGTGGGAGTGAGACTAACTGAGGATGAGCAGGAGGGAAGGGGAAGGGACGGCGGAGACGGCGGAGGCGAAGGTGGAGGCTGAGATTGGTCGGAGGGGGTGGGAGGCTGGGGAGGAGGAGGAGGAAAGCGACCGCAGCCAGGAGGCCACCGACGAACGGCGGAGACATGGCGAGGTTTGAGATTGCGCGCCGATGGTGCGTCAGAGATCCGTCGCGGCGGTTTGGGCTGAGGTTCAGCTATCGCCACCGCTGCTCCGTCCATCTCTCTTTTCTTTTCTTTTTGTTTTTCGATTTCATGATGACAGTGATAGTAGTTATCTCAAGAGATAAAATTCATATCATCTAAGGTAACAGAGATTTTGAGTTCTGATCTAGACGGTTCGATCTGCTTTAGCACGAATATTAAAGATATCCGAATTGGTTGGGATTCTGATCAGACGGTCAGAATATAAACACAAAATTTGAGTTGGATGGAGATCGGAGAGGAATTTGGAAAGACAGATGAGAGTTTTGGTGAAAAAGGATTTTTCATTCAATTTCTGGTTTAGGAATTTGGAAAGACTGATCAGAGCTATGGCAAACTATTAATACAAAGAAATATGACTGGAGACTAAATTTTATACTTTTTGAAATATTTTTGTTATTTTTTAGAATTGATACAAAATTATTATTTTTTTCAGAAAATTGTTGACCATCTAAAAATATAAATTTTGTATCTATCTTAAAACATAGTAAAAAGATTTCAAAAAATATAAAATTTGGTCTCTAATCATATTTTAACATGGATATCATATTGAGCGGTTCAGATCGTCTGTTTGAACTTTGAAATTAAAAATAAAAATTTTGAGGTACGATTGGAGCATGAAGCAATGTGGCATTTGAGCCCTTAACTTAATAATATAATAAGATAATAAATTCTAGTATTTTATTGTAATAAAAAATATCACAGAAAATGAATATACATATGAATTAAAAGTCCTCCGATTTATTTTCTACGAAATACTAAATTTTAAACGTATTTATTTGGTTTTTTTATAATATATCATGGTTCTAATCTATTTAAATATCATTCATAAATGTGGTTGAATAAATATATTTTTCATTGATCTAATTTTTTTTGATAAAAATATGTTATTTTCTATGATAACATTTTTTTTTATTTTTTTTATAATATTTTCAGCATAAACATAATACTAGTAATGCATAAATTAGTATATATCTGTCTTTTTAAGCGAAAAGGGAAAAGAAATCTGCACCGTTCACTTAAAGGGATGCACAAATATTCAAAATTTAATCAGACGGCTATGAAAGATGAACCTTCATTTCAAAATCATGGCTGTTCGATTTTTTTTTTTTTTTTTTTAAACGCGGTAACAAAAAATAAATTCGGTGACCTAGCTATGACCGGTTAGCACTAGTTTGTTTTCTAGAAAAGTTTGCCTATAAACATATCAAGCTCTCTCCTCCTAATTTCCTTCAAAGCACTCCCCCTAGAGAGAGAGAGAGAGAGAGAGAATCTAGAAAGAGATGAAGGTTATACTGAAGAACTATGTGATTGGCAAGGTGAAGGAGAGCGACATGGAGGTGGTACCAACGGAAGCCGTCGAATTGAAGGTGCCGGAGGGATCGAAAGATGTGATTGTGCTGAAGAACCTCTACCTCTCTTGTGACCCTTACATGCGGAGCCGTATGACTAAGCACGACACGCCATCCTATGTTCCCGACCTCGTACCTGGCGAGGTATCCATTTATATATCCAAATATATAAAACATTTCAAGGAATATTTTTGCTAGTTTTGTTCCTGCAGTTAATGGTATATCTTTTGCAAGTGATTTGTATTCATCTCTCTAAATTCTGATATAAACACTTTTAAAGAAAATTAATTGTACTTCATCCTTCTCTGGTGAATTGCACAAGTACTTGTTAGCAGTTGACTATATTTGCTTATTTAGGCTGTAGGCTATATATAATAGGATCTGAATCAGCTGTAATCCGAGATCAGTGAACAGTGATTATGAAATCTCTGCAATCTAAATCTAGCCGTCAAACTGTTTTGAGATGTGTCCACAGAAAAACTAGCTATTTCGAGATATGTTCTTGAAAAAGTTTCGACAGTTGGATTCAAGATTGCAGGGATTTCAGACTACTGTTAACTGGATTCAGAATTGTAACATATTTATTTTCATATTTAATATTAGTTGATTGTAGACCATTTCAAAAAAATTATTTGTGACAATTAGTTTCCGAAGTTTCTGATCTTTAGGGCATGTTCGGCCGACAAATGAGAATGGGATTGGGCACAGGAATTGAACTGAAAAGAACTGTTTCCGTGGGAAATAAAAAATTCAGTTCAACTGAATTTTTTTTTCCCACATGAACAGTGATTCGCCCGAACAGGCCCTTAATGATTTTTTCAGTAGAAGTCCTTGCAGTTAAATTGTGATTAACATGCATGCAATCAAAGTCCTTGTTACTTCAGTTTACACTGTTTAATATTTCAATAGAAGATATATAGCTGAAAAGTCATGTTATAATTGCAATGTCAATGTTGTACCTTTTTGTCTAGCACTGCTAATTTGTTGGAGAGATGTCATAACAATATTCAGATACTTTTTCTATAATTAATTTGTTGCCACAAAAATTGAAAGGTGACAAATGAATTAACTTAAATTGATGTGGCAACAGTCAGGAAATAACAATGTCTTGAAGATGTGATCTTAATTAGACGATTGTAAGGTCATTATCATTTAGATCCGGACAAATCCGATCGGATGCATGGGATCTCTTTAATGTTTGTGATAAATCAGATCGAACGGTTCGAATCTAAACATTTTGATGTGATCAGAAAAGAAGTCAGGTAGACAACTACATAAATAATCAGACAAACATACCCCACACATTAAGGTTTAATTCTGCATAGAATACTTGTTGTAAACAAAAGTATTTTAAAATATTCAAAATCAAGAAGCCAAGAAGCCAAAATCATAATAAGAATTCAGAACATAACATCAATCCATAACCAAGAACCATAACGAATGTATGAAAGAAATAATACAAGCTCAAGTACAATTCATTGGAGAAAAAATCATGATCTGAACCCTATCTCTCCATTGCTTCGTATAAATCATTAAACCAATCTGGATTTAGCACCGGGCCATATATAGGGCCAGGTGGTTCTCCCCGTCCAGGACCTCCTCGGATAAGGCCTCCTCCTAGTGTGGGGATGGAGGTTCCGCCTGTGGATAATCCTGAGTCTCGGGCAGCAGCATGGTCAGTGGGATATCAACCGCTAAGAAGGGGTTGTGGATGGACCCTGTTACTAAAGGTGATGCTAATAAGCCAACTCAAAGTGCAGGAATCCGGAAATATATCCCTACAACAACTCTTCCAATGTCTTCCATATTCGTTGGGACACCGACGTTGAACATAATCAAATATTACACTCTAACTAAGAACAAGAAAAAGAGCGATAAATGCACTGATTAATAGAGGTCAAAGTTACCACCTTCCATCAATGAATGAAAGGTGTCAGCCAATAACCGAATGGTGTTAGTTGTGGCTAGGTAGAAAAGAAGAAGAATTTATTACATTTTCTTTAATTTGCGTTTTTTTTTGCTATAGAGCAAGGAGAAGGGGATGAATCTGATCAGTGAAACAATTTACGTATAAACAATATTTAGTTTCCTCCAATATTTTATCTATATTAAGAATTAAAGACTAGAATTCTGATTTTTTTTTGTTAATATATTGTCATGTATACAACAATTAAATACGATCAATTTATAAATGTTATAACACTATAATCACAAGAAAGAGATGTTCATTCATTCAAAGAACATGCATGTTATTCTATAATCTTATAATCACGAAAAACATGTTTACTTATTCATTCAAAAAACGTGTTATTCTATAATCTTTACATAATCACGCAAAAAAAATTATTAATTCAAAAAAATTGCACTTATTTTATGAATGTATGATGGGTTTAATAACCGATTGCATTTTATTTCTTTAATAAAAAAAATAGAGATCACCATAACCGGACATGTGGATCCATCCACATGCATTTCATGGTTGAGTAAAAATTGGTATCAATGTAATCAATTTTGCAATAATGCTTTTCACATTATTATTACTCTATTATTATTATTGATGCAAAAAAAAAAAATCAAATCTCTCCAACTTTCTCTAAATTCACCGAGGATATTTCTTGTTATTATAGACAACATTTGGTTTTCCAATATTTTATCTATTGAGAATTTAAAACTAGGATTTTTTTTTTTCAATTATGCTAATATGTTGTCATGTATACGAAAATTAAACACGCTCAATTTATAAATGTGATAACACCAAAATATATAGCGAAAATCATTACCTTTTAGTACGGAAAATGGCGGAAAAATATATGCAAAATATTCATTTTTCTGAATTATTCATCACAAACGTGTTTTTAGACTAGTTTGGTAGATTTTGGAGAAAGTTGTCAATTAGGCCAAAAACGGAGCAAAAATGTTATATTTAGGCCGATTCTGACGGAAGCGTCAAAATACAGTGAAATACGGCTAAATACCTCACACGAAATGCACAACATGCAACATGATAAAATTCACTGAAATACGGCTAAATACAGTGCCTTACGGTCTCAGCTATACCGCATGCGGTATAAAAGCCTATGTCGTAAGGGACACACGGATTGGATCCGTGAACTGTCTAGTTTGAATGAAATCTCAGCCGTTGGACAACAATCTTTTAGAGTGACGAATCTCCAGATGTAACAAGCCTTGCTACGCATTGAAGTCTATTTTTAGCGCTCCAAATATAGCATAAAAGCTATATTTTGCATCCATGTTCTCCCAAGATCTCCATGACTCCACACCCTTTAGAAAGACTATATAAACCCCTCTTGTAATAGGAATTAGTATGCATGTTTTAGTTGTATAAGTACATAGTTTATAGCAGAATATTGCATGTAATTTCTGGAGTTTGGAGAAGAAGAGACACTCGAAGTCCAAAGTGAAAGAAGAATGAGTCATTTAAAGAAGAAGTGTTTTAAGTTCTAGGTTATGTCTTTATTTTATTACTTCTTTTATTTCGTTATGACTTTGAGTAGCTAAACTTCTCTTCTCTAGAAATGGATGTAATGAATTCTAATTTATCTCTTTACTATAATATTTTTTTTATGTTTATTTAAGATTAAGTTATACTTAATATGTTATTCTATTATCTTTACATAATCACAAAAAAAAGGATATTCATTCATTCAAAAAATATGTATTTATTCAAGAAATAGATAGAAAATCAGTTCATTTGAAATTCCATCTGAAGCTTGCATGCCTCAAGATATCTTTTTACATAATTAACATATATTTATGCAAAGTTATTCTACAATACATGGAAGTTTTTCCATAGACCTATATATATATATAGAGAGAGAGAGTAAGGCTACGCTACTTCGCAAATTAAACGGGCTGTTTTAATTCGCGCTCATATCTCTAGCTTCGAAGTCCAAATAACCAATCCAAACCGTTAGATATTTAATCTATATTAAAATGTGCTTGGAGACCAAATTTTATATTTTTTGGAATTTTTTTACTATTTATTAAGATGGTTTGAAAATCGCTGTTTTTATTAAAATTCTGCACCATAAAAAACAGCGATTTTCAAACCATATTAATAAATAGTAAAAAAATTCCAAAAAATGTAAAATTTGGTCTCCAAGCACATTTTAATATAGATTAAACATCTAACGGTTTGAATCGGCTATTTGGACTTCAAAACTAGAGATATAAGCGCGAATTAAAACAACCCCTTTAATTCGCGAAGTAGCGTAGCCTTACTCATATATATATATATATATATATATATATATATATATATATATATATATATAGAGAGAGAGAGAGAGAGAGAGAGAGAGAGAGAGAGATAGGCTAATGTGCATTCGAATGTATATGGTCCGAAGTGCTTACGGTCCAAATTTGATTTTTCAAAATCCAAACGGTCGATCTGAACCGTTCATCTTGTTCTCCATATTAATATGTGCTTGGAGACCAAATTTTATATTTTTCTGAATTTTTTTACTATTTATTAAGCCACTTTGAAAATCGTTGATCCAACGGTTTTACTGTTTTGTGCAGCCATCGTTGGATCAGCAATTTTCAAAGTGGCTTAATAAATAGTAAAAAAATTCAGAAAAATGTAAAATTTGGTCTCCAAGCACATATTAATATGGAGAACAAGATGAATGGTTCAGATCGACCGTTTGGATTTTGAAAAATCAAATTTAGACCGTAAGCACTTCGGACCATATACATTCGAATGCACATTAGTCTATCTCTCTCTCTCTCTCTATATATATATATATATATATGAGTACGGCTAACGCGCTTCCTCTAGCATATGAGCCGAAATGCTTCCGGTGGAAATTTGAAATTTCAAAATCCAAAAAGTCGATCTGAATCGTTCATCTCCTTCTCCATATTAATATCTGCTTGGAGACCAAATTTTACATTTTTCTGAAATTTTTTACTATTTATTAAGCCACTTTGAAAATCGCTGATCCAATGGTTTTACTGTTTTGTTAAGCCACCGTTGGATCAGCGATTTTCAAAGTGGCTTAATAAATAGTAAAAAATTTCAGAAAAATGTAAAATTTGGTCTCCAAGAAGATATTAATATGGAGAAGGAGATGAACGGTTCAGATCGACTTTTTGGATTTTGAAATTTCAAATTTCCACCGGAAGCATTTCAGCCCATATGCTAGAGGAAGCGCGTTAGCCGTACTCTATATATATATATATATATATATATATATATATTAGTTAGGTAATTCAACATCGATCTGATCATATATTTTTGGGAACATACATCTGATCAAACAAGCATGGGGAATTGAGAGATACACCTAATCATATAATTCTGGAAACAAATTAAAATGAGATAATGAGAGATATTATTAAATCTTTTTACAAATACATTCCATTTTTAACTAGATTCCCTTAATTTCCCACATCAGAGAGGAATCTTCTCAAGTTGAAGAGAACAAAAGGAAAAAATAAAGATTCCTCAGTGCTAATTAATTAAGAGTTAATGACAAAACTAAAGTTAAAAAATATAGTAACTCTCCTATGTTTTTTTCCTTGTTTTGATTGTTATTATATATATATAGTGTATAACATAATGATATTTTGCATTTCATATTCATAACCCGAATCCACATTTAAACTGCAGTACAAGAAGAGGAAGCAACATTTTGTATACAAAAAAAAATGAAGTTGAACAAGTGATCTCTCATTCTTCTTCCAGTATCAATACTACTACAAGGATACAAATTAGGTAATTAGTTCAAACACCAGTAACAAGAGAGCTTATCGGATCAATTAAACCGAGACAGAGGAATCTTCTCAAGTTGAAGAGAATAAAGGACAAAAATAAAGATTCCTTAGTGCTAATTAATTAAGAGTTAATGACAAAACTAGATGTGAAGAAATATAGCAACTCTCCTATTTTTTGCCTATTTTGGTTCTTATTATATATATAGTGTATCACATAATGATATTTTGGTTTTCAAATTCATAACCCGAATCCAAATTTGAATTGCAGTAAAATAAGAGGAAACAACATTTCTATACAAAAAAAATGAAGTAAAAGTTGAACAAGGCATGTCTCATTCTTCTTCCAACATCAAAAGTCAAAACAGTAACAAGGGGGGAGAATTAGGTAATTAGTTCAAACTATATATTCTATTGGTTCTATTCTATTTTATCAGTAATTGGTTCTATTCTATTTTATCAGTAATTGGTTCTATTCTAATTTATCAGTACTGAGAGCTTATCGGATCAGGTTGAACGGGTTGTGGGTCAAATTAAACCGAGACAGAAATCGGGTTTCCGGCCGCAACCAAGTGGAAATCGACGGATTGCCGAAACTGCCCTTCTCTTAGGTGGTGGATAAACCTTTGAATTCATCCTTCTCTTATTACTCAATTCTCCCTTTTCCTTCTCCTTCTCTTTCTCTAAAACAGTCAATGGATCTCCATTTGGTACCTCCACAGCCTCTTGATTCAAATGGTTAGAATTGTCGATTTTGCCCTCAGAAGTAGGAGAAGATTCAAGGGGTTGGTTCACATGATCAGGGACAGCATTGGAATCAGAAACAAGAGTACCACCATTTACCAGTAATTCCACATTTGTAACAGGGATATTGTCGATTTTGCCCTCAGGAGGAGGAGGAGGAGGAGGAGGAGAATCAGAAACAAGAGTTGTAGAGGTGAGAGTGCTGGTAGTGAGACAAACCGGGGATGAGAATGAGGGAAGGGAAAGGGACGGCGGAGGATGAGGCGGAGGCGAACATTGGTCGGAGAGGGTGGTAGGCTGAGGCGGAGGAGGAGGAGCAAAGCGACCGCAGCCAGGGGGCCACTGACGAACGGCGGAGACATGACGAGGTTTGAGATTGCGCGCCGATGGTGCGTCGGAGATCCGTCGCGGCGGAAAGGGCTGAGGGTCGGCGATCGCCACCGCTGCTCCGTCCATCTCTCTCTCTCTTTTCTTTTCTCTTTCTTTTCTTCTTGATTTTAGATTTAGACAGTGATAGTAGTTATTGCTAGAGAGAATTAATATCACTCAAGGTAACAGGAATTTTGAGTTTAGATCTAGACGGTTCGATCTGCTTCAGCACGAATATTAAAGAGAGCTGAATTGGTTCAGATTCTGATCAGACGGTTCGGATCTAAACAAAAAAATTGAGTTAATTTGGAGGTCTGACTCGTAATTGGATGGAGATCGGAGAGGAATTTGTAAAGACTGATCAGAGTTCTGGTGAAAAAGGATTACATATTTACATTCACGCAATTTCTATGATGCTTTATTTACTATTTTTTTTTGGGAGGGAAGGGGGGCATTCACATCCGCTCCAATATCTGATAAGGAAATATTTTACAATTACCAGATCTTGACCGTTCTTTTTAACTTGGCACAAATCTCAAAGCCCAATAATACTGTCCCTTCAGTGACCCAAATCTCAAACCGTAAAGTGATAGTAATCCTCTGCAATACCTGAGAGGATACGGATTGTGTGCGCACGCGCAATGTCAGAGTTTGAAAATTTTTGAATAAATGCCAAGTCTTTCATTAGTGTTATATTTAGACTTGTGATATCTAACTGACAAATAAAATCAAAGTTATAAAGAGTTACGACATAATTTCATAAATTTATCAAATGTCTTATTTTTTTGGCATACACTCCAAGAAAACTTTTTCTTTACAAAATTATTTAAATCAAAATACTCATATCTCTATAAAAAAAAAAAAAAAAAAAAGTGGAGACCGTCTGTTGGGTGCAGGGAGACCGCCCGTAGTTCTGGCGGTTTGCTAATATTCTGGGCCGCCCGTGAGCCTGGCGGTTGGGTTATTTTTGAAAAAAAAAAACAGAACTGATGGTTATTTTTAAAATTAAATTTTATTTTTTGGGTATTAATAAAAATGGCCGATGTTGCGTAGCAGAAAAAGAACATTTTTCAAAGTTTTTATTGTTCTTCTTGTTTTAATCAGAAGAGGTACCGAGTAAGAGAGAGAGAGAGACAAATATGAGATGCATATATCATATATGATAGACAGATATAATTAGCTAGGTAATGATTAACAAAATATTTTTAAGAATAAAGTATTGAGAAGTCCAATATTAATGAGCTATTTTTCAATTGAAAACAAAATCCTGACTTTTGTTCCAATTAAGAAATCTGAGGACTGAGCATGTTTTAATAAAAGTTTGAATTTATTTTTGTTGTACAATTTTTGTAAAAGTGCACAACACAATATGATTCAAATTTGAGTGGAAAATTACTCTTGAGTCGAATTTAGTTTGATTAATGGATTGGTTAATTAACCAAGTGCATTTTGATAATTCGAAAAAACAAACAAAAAATAATAATGGATTGACTATTGGACTTCTCAATACTTTATTCTTAAAAATATTTTTAGAAATATGACATTTAAAACTTGCTGAAAATTTGTTGAATTGTAAATTAAATCAGCCTAATTAATATTACTGACATGGATCCGGTTAAAATATTCCAACAGCACTTAATTAATTGAAGATTTAATTTGAGAAGATAACTATGTCTATAGGTTTGTATAAAAATAAGTCTTAATTCAACCAAATTGTAAAACATTCTTTGATGAAAAGAAAAGAAGCAAATGTTGGGTTTTATGCTACTTAAACAAGCTAGACAAAAATAAAAAAGTATCAAAATTAAGAACATCATGTGTAACTAAAATCAAATAAAAAATTATATTTTCAAATCAATAAGCATCATACCTAATTTATATTCTCCAAATAAGAACTAATGTCCTTGAGATGTAGGGCTAAAGATCCTTCATCTTCTTTGTCGATGTTTATGGTGATTGATGCCTTGCAGCGACTTGATTGTTGATATGTACTTCATAGTATCCACCAAGAAATAATTAGAAACCAAAGTTTCCTCTTATTAGAGATTAATAATTTTCTCACTCCTTAATCCTTATCCTTCAAAAGAACTAGATATTTTTCTAATTAAAAGGAAAAATAAAAAGTTCTAGTCATATGATTTGAGCACTAAAATGAAAGTATATTTTTCAGGCCATTTAAAATATATGAATATTAGTTATCAAATGTATTGTCTTCCTAGCTAGTTTATTCATTTTGCACCTCACAGATTATATATTGAGAATGAGTAGCAGAACATTTATCAGATAATATAAAATTAAAGTATGAGCACAAGTATATAATGCATTAATTTATACAATTTATGCCGAGCTATTGGATCGATGAAACTAATTGATGATTATGCAATATGTTGTATATCTAGAAAATCTAATATGATTTAATTAAATCATATATATATCATAATGGTTAAAGTTCTAACAAAATTGTAGACATTGATCTCCACATGTATTGAAGCATAGATGATGCAAAGACAATTAATAACGTACGTAATTTGCAGACTTGAGAGTATAAGTTCTTAGATATACAATTATACAAATCTCCTCACAAATTCCTTCAAATTAAATTCTCATCGAAATCATTTTAGGATTTGATTCATGAATCTACATCACTACAATTTTTGTGACATCATTTCCTTCAATTGTAACACATTTTCCTCGATTTAATCAAGATCAATTATTGACGAGTCTGGCTAGTATAACATCAGTGACATTTATATAACACCAACTTCAAAACCTATCAAATTGATTTCAAATGGTGAATCCAATCCGATCTACTTCATTAGTTGTGCGTTAACATGCAAAATTTATAATTTTTCGAATTTCTTTAGTATCAAGTCAAGCGGTCAAATGTGTGAGTTTTTAAGTTAATTTTAATACATTCATTTTTCAGCATTTTTTACCTCTTAAAATAACTCGAAAATATAAAAGATTTGCATGTAAACACATCACTCATAAAGTAAATCTATTTAAATGGTTTAGATTATCCATTTGAAATCTTTTCAATCAATTTTGAAATTAATGTCATTTGACACTGATGTCATACTAACTAAACTCTTTATTGACAGTTAGACAATTGAAAAAATTATCACTTGTGAAAATGTCTACAGCCCTCCAAATTTATGTCACTTATATTCCAAAATAGATTTTACTTCTTTATTTTGCCTATCATTATCAGGATGAAGTGCAAATTCGTCCTAATTAATTTGATCATATAAAATTATAAATTGAGATCAATTAATTTTGTCAATAATATATAGAAATCTATTGTACATAATGTTTCATATATTACAGAACCAGTTATGTAGTAAGTATTAATTAATTCATTAAAATGAAAATGTTCTTACATATATACGAAAAATATATGATAGAGATGGAAAATTAATTATTGGATATGGAAACCACACGACCATCCATTATTCATTTTGACATAACTGAATTTAGAAAAGCATGATTTTTACAAGTAAATCATTTGTGCTATTTTTTTTGAACTGATGAGTCGGATTATACCTCAATGGTTAAAATGCAATTAGAACATTACAATTTTATTATTATCATTTTTGTTCATTTTTTAAATATATATTAAAATGATAATTATTTTGATGATAAACGAAACTTGTTAAATTTCTAATGCATTATTACTTTTGTTAGTGAAAACAAAGGAAGACTACCGTATGTGTAGCTTTCTCAATGGACCAAATCACATTCAATTAAAAGCCAAAGATAATTATGTAATTTTTCTTTCATTTTTATATATATACTAGTTAGCGACCCGTGTGTTGCCACGGGCAATGAAATTAAGTCTCCTTTTAAAAAACCGTGTGTTTGCAACGTGGATAAAAAAAAAAAACGTATAGCAAGTTGGGCTACTGCTTATCAAATTTTGAACTGTTTGGCAATACATTTTTAAATGGACTACTGATTATCAAATGGATGGACTTGTGCACAGTGAGTAATCCAAAATTTCAGTTAATTTTTTTTATGGCTATAAAAAAGATGATCAAATGAAGTGGTGAGAGAAGATTCACGGAATCACAGTGGAATGGAATGTTAGAAGGACGTGATTGTCATGAGGAGGAGCTCAAAGAGAGGAAGAGAAAACAAGTCAACAACAACCAACCTTTTCAACCAATTATTCTCGTTGATTGCTGGCAATCGAACTACTTTATCGGTATGTAAACCACACTATCAGTCGTAAATAGTGTACCAACAATAACTTAGTTGCTACTATCAGAAATAACTATTCAGTAAATCTAACCATCTAATCATTAATTTCTCTACTAGGGTTAAAATCTTAAAAGGATCATATTCATCCCCTCTAGGTACCTTTAGTAAACAACATATTATACTATTATACGTGCAAAAAGCTTCCATATGTATTGGACACTGGTAACTATAAGGATGTTAATAGGTAACAATTTGTAATGTTGAAGATTATACCATTTCATGTGCAAAAAGCTTCCATATGTATAGAAATAAAATAGGGGTTAAGAAGGTCTTTCTTTGTGACAGAATATGTGGAATGAGACGATACATGAAAGAATTGATTTGTCTGTTTCTGTGACATTAAAATACCATCACCATTCATCCATTTTTTTAATATTATTTTAGTTAATTTCTATAAACAAAAACTTGTGCAAATGAGACATGAAATTGAACATTACAAGTACATTGAATAAAGGGTACGGCTTCTATATAGTCGGAAAAGATTCTCATTTATTTTATTATATAACATGAAATATTGTAGAATTATACAATCCCACGCGTTGAATGGTTCTACAACCAATTGTTGTCTATTCTAAATAAGTCAAATTCATATCGGTTGACAATTTTTCTCATACACTACACCCTTGAAAAATGTCTTAATCATGCAAAATCATTTAGTCCAGAAATAAGAATTTTTATCTCTATATATACTTAAGTTTCCACATTTATAATTCAAAAATTCCTAAAAAATTTCCTCATATCTCATTTAAGAATATTTTCATAATTTTGTCATTCTATTTTCTCAAGTAATTTATGAAATAATTAATCAAAAAAAAAAAGAGAAAGGAAAATAATAATATTATAATTAAAAATTAAATATTCTTATTGCTATATAATGAAGAACCAACTGCAAAGTACAGAAATTCAGCAATAGATATCCCTGTAGCAACTCTTCCAATGTCTTCCATATTCGTTGCGACACTGAGGTTAAACATAACCAATTAGTACACTCCAACTAAGAACAAGAAAGAGAGCGATAAACACACTGATGAATAGAGGTCAAAGTTATACCTTTCATTCACCAATTAATGAAAGGTGTCAGCCAATAACCGAATGGTGTTAGCTGTGGCTATGTAGAAAAGAAGAAGAATTTATGGCATTTTCTTTAATTTGTATTTTTTTTGCTACAGAGAAAGGAGAAGGGGATGAATCTGACCAGTGAAAACAATTTACATATAAACAATATTTAGTTTCCTACAATATTTTATCTATTGAGAATTAAAGAGTAGAATTCTGATTTTTTTTATTTTTTTATTTTGACAATATATTGTCATGTATACAGCAATTAAATACGATCAATTTATAAGTGTTATAACACTATAATCACAAGGAAGAGATGTTCATTCATTCAAAGAGCATGCATGTTTTTTATAATCTTATAATCACAAAAGAATGTATACTTATTCATTCAAAAAATATGTTATTCTATAATCTTTACATGATCACACAAAAAAAGTATTTATTAATTCAAAAAATTTGCACTTATTCTATGAATGTATGATGGATTTAATAACTGATTGCATTCTATTTTTTCAATGAAAAAGATAGAGATCAAAATAACCGGACAGTCGATCCACATGCATTTCATGATTGAGTGAAATTTTTTGAAACAATTAACTAATGAGCGAGTAGCCAAAAAACAATTAAGCACGGTGACCGCTACCTTTAACATGGTCAACAACAATCGAACTGGTGTATATTCCTCGATAACAAGTGACCAAAACAAATTACATAAATAGACCAAGATGCCAAAACCAAACATTCTGGCTGTTACATGATTTAACATCGTTAACAACAATGGGTGTATAAAGGGCCGAACAAAAGCTAGTACACATGCAATAATGGCCATTACCGTCATGATCGACGCGCGATGGCGACGAACATCATACATGCCTTCAAACATCGATCAATTATCTGATGGTAATAATTAGCTCCTTCCATCTCACTCTGTTGTCTCTCTAGATCTTTTTGTTGCATATACTAAGCTAGCTACAAATTAATTAATGCTTTATTAATTGTGGAATTTAATTATAGGGAATTGAATATTATTTCTAGGATGGTACGTACATAAAAATAAAATTTTCAATGCAAAACTAGGAGCGTCTCTTTTTATATATCCTAATTTAATATTTATTTCTATTTAAATTCTTAATTGGTTCTACTTTCCAATTTTTATGGTCCAAATTAAGGTTTTAATTCAACAATTTAATTAGTGTTCATCTATATAAATAGTTAATAATTACAAAAATAGAGAAGTTAAAATAGTAATTGCATAAATACATATATTTTTATTTAACTATATATATATATATATATATATATATATAGAGAGAGAGAGAGAGAGGGGGGTTGGCTAAGATCAAAGTGGTAGTTTCTGAGCTTTGGTGCTATCAATTCATATATATATAGAGAGAGAGAGAGAGAGAGAGAGAGAGATGGGCTATGGTGCATTGTAATGCATGGGCACCCTTGTGCATTGGATCATAAATCACCGATTCAAAGTCTAAATGACCGATCCAAACCGTTCATCTTATTCTCCATATTAATATGTGCTTGGAGACCAAATTTTACATTTTTTGAAATTTTTTTACTATTTATTAAGTCATTTTGAAAATCTGGGTGAACAGTAAAAACAGTAAAAATTTCTGGACCATTGGATCAGCGATTTTCAAAATGTCTTAATAAATAGTAAAAAAATTCCAAAAAATATAAATTTTGGTCTCCAAGCACATATTAATATGAAGAACAAGATGAACGGTTTGGATCGGTCATTTGGAATTTGAATCGGTGATTTATAGTCCAATGCACAAGGTGTCATACATTGCAATGCACCATAGCCCATCTCTCTCTCTCTCTATATATATATATACACAGAGAGAGAGAATGGCTAAGCTCAAATCATTTGTTCCTGGACTCAGGAATGACGACTCGGTTCTCCGGTTTTCGAAGTTCAAACTGCCGATCCAAACCGTTAGATGTTTAATCTATATTAAAATATTTTTGGAGACAAACTTTTATATTTTTTTTAAATTTTTTTATTATTTATTAAGATGATTTGAAAATCGCTGTTTTTATTAAAATTGTGTACCATAAACTACTTGTATAGGATAGCTTTGTCTATAGTCACTCCTAGAAATTAGGAATAAATTTACTTAATAAAATGCTTTCTTAAGCTTCCTTGGACAAGTCAATCATCATATGAGCACCTCATATCAGAAATACCATTTGATTGCTTCGAGCAGTAAAGAAAAGGGTATGTTCCACCTTTATTTTTATTTTGTTATCTTAATTTGCACATATATATACAAGTAATGTGATTTGAGCACCATTGATATTTTTTTAGTTTAAATTGGATTTAGAATTCAGTTAGACACCAACAATAACAAAATTAAGTCAAGATGTTCATTCATCCCCTCCATCTTTAGAGACCGGATCTCTTTTAAAACAAGAGTCTATAGTTTTTTTTTTTTTTTGAGTAAAGGTTGGAGGTTAAGCCACATAACTATTTAATACTCTTGTTATTACAACAAAGAATTTCCTCCATCCTGATTTCGAACCCATGACCTCTCACATAGAGACCATGTGCCATAACAACTAGAGCAAAAGCTAGTTGTTAAGAGTCTATAGTTTTAAAAAACTACATAATACAAAATAGAATTGACAGCAAATCACAAAGAATATATATTTAAGAATTCTGCAATATATAGTACAGTAATTTTCTACACGCATTTCCTGTATATATTTAAAAAACCCCACAAATTATGAGGAATTCGAAAAAAAAAACAGGATCTTCAATTCAATATGCAGCTCCATTATTAGAGGGAAGTATATTGAATTGGAGGCCTCCCAAAAACTTAGATATGCACTGTAATATACTGATATTTAGATTTTGAGGAGACCTCCAATTCAATCTGCACCCTCTCAAAAATGGGACCGCAGATTGAATTAGAGGCCATGATATTTTTTGAATTCTCCATTTTTAGTGGTGTTTTTTTTAAATGGTGTTAATAAAAAATTCGGAAGCACATCAAGGCATTGCCAAAAAAGAATACTAAATATTAGTGGTGTTTTTAGCTTCCCTCTATCCATATTTAGGTAAGTCATCTATGACTTTTTAGTTTTTAAATAAAGTTTTAGGCACTCTTCACGCATTTCTTGCCTTGTGGTGTCTTCTATTTCGCTTGGCATGCTGCTGTTGCATTCTACTAGGTTGATGATGTTTCTAGCTTTTTGATATTTATTTCAATCATGTCGTTAGGTGAATACATGACATGAGGTCATGCATCTTTTAATGTTGTTCTCTCGTTTGGTAAGGTCCGGATCCTCTAAAATAATTTAAAATTTGAGTTGGATGGGACTGTCCGATCAGAATTTAAATAAATTCAGTTTAAATTTGAATTTAGGTAGCTTATTTAGGTCCTGTTCGGTTGCTGTACAGGTTTGCGCAAACAAAAACCATAAAAAAAATTATTGACTCAGGTTTTGAATGTGTAGTCATGAATCCAATTATATATGCATGCATGCAAGTACTCACAAAAAATAATTACACAGTGTGACTTTTTTTATGTAAGCACTCAAAGTATAAAATTTCATCCACATTTGTGCAAGTATAGTAACAATACAAGTTAATTATTTATCTAGACAAAATTAAGCTTATCTCTAAGAAAGTAATTGGGAATAAATATATACACAGGCACAGACACACATGAGCTTTGTACGTACTATGAGCAACAATCATAACAATTGCAAGCTAAATTAAGTTTTCACAATTGCAGTTTTCAAAATTTTCAAACATAATTAATTTGAGTTTTGTGCATATTTGATTAAATTTTATTGGGTATACATTTGAGTTATCAGAAGTTAAAACGTACAGGAAATATGTATAAAATTTGGAGGGACAAATAAGTAATTTCATAGTTTTTTTAGTGGTATATATGAAATTCTCCCTTATTAATATTGGCAGAATTTCATGAAAGATACTGCAAATCAGATATGTGTAGAATGAGACTTTAATCTAGCACGATTTTTAAAGAAAACCTCATGTATTTCAAATAAATACCGAACTGAATTTGGCCCTGCTAGCTGCAAGTTCTATTATCTTAGGGGATACTCATACATCTTATTATTTTACCATATAATAATCAACAAATTTTGTAAATTCCAAAACCTTAAGAAACAAAAATATGAATAACAAAATTTATCAAAATAATTTGTTTATCTAAGCTGTAATACAGGAACTGCTGGTTCACTGCACCAAGCTCATCTAGATGAGATAGACTAACTTAGTTAGTTAGTGATTGATTGTAATAAAGGAATACTGTTAGGCGGTTAGACAGATGGTTAGATAGTTAGAGATTTGGTTAGTGTCTTAATACACAACCTATATAAACAGCTATTGTATTCTATTCAATATCAATAAAGATCAATTTCTCTCAATTCTTGAAATCTTTCATTTACCAGTACATGGTTTCAAGCTGCATTCTGTACCAACCATTTTCAGGATATAATACGAAAAATTAATGTTTTGTTACACAATGATATTACTTTAACAAACACAAATGAATTATTTTTATTGATTAAATATCGAAAAAAATGAATATCTCATACCGTTGTTTGTTATATATCATCTAAGAATATCAATAGCACCTTAACTATAACATTTTACATCTTAAAAATTTTGAATCTAAGAAATAGGAACAGTCACCCCGTATATATATTTTTTTCTCATACATTAACTAGATAGTTTCGAAAAGTATCAACGCATACTGTATTTTTTATATTTGAGCATCACCAAGCACCATATATTGTGGTAATCTACAGTCACTGATAAATTACAAAAATAAAACTACACAAAATTGAATTGTATAATTCATGAGTAAAGCAATCACAAATTTAATTAATTTTCACACAATTTTGTATGAACATAAAACAATAAAAAAAAAAATAATGGCAGAGTTCAGTTATATTGTATTATTTTTTAAGAAATAAAATACAATTTTGTTTCCATTTCAGTATGAAATATATATTTTTTTTTTAATTATTGAAACAACAACTCTTAGAACTTCATACAAATATAAATTTTCATAAGAAAGCCTTTAGCAAGCAGCCAAAATTTATATATTAATTCGAAAATTGAGAAATAGATCAAATTAATAACCAAAAATATGCAAGACGTAACAGCTAGCATTAAACAAAGAGGGGCATATTTTAATTATAAGTATAAATCAAATAATATTCTAAAAAAAAAAATGGAGGCTACCGTGATTTTTTTTAATACTATACTTGTCTTGCTTGTAATGATCGTACGAATGAAAATTGTCAATCCAATATTTGTAAGAGAAAATATGAATTGTTAAATATTACAACTATACGATATATACAAATAAATTTTCATAATTATCTCACTTTATTACAGGGATTTAGGAGTTGGACTACATGTGTTATTAATTAATAACATTTATGTCGAAGTACAACAAACTTCAAAATTTATAAAATGGATTTCAAATAACAAATTAAAATTGTTTATATTGATCTACATTACTAGTGATGTGTTTATTTATTTATATATATAATTGATCATAACTAGTGATGTGTTTATTTATTTTAAAATCATGTCGGTTGAAATGAACAGTGTGATGGATAGACTGTGCTTCCCTTGACTTCCTGTTAATGATTCTCTTGATCACACGGTTCGATTATTTATTTGGTGCCACCAAATCAAAAAGTTCATGCTTAGAGTCTCAGACTACCATCTTCTTCTTTTTTATAAAAAGTAGTCTTATTTTTTTAGACAATTAGAGAAAAGTGTATCGACTTAAATAAAAATAAAAAATAAAAAAAATAAATAAAACTTAGATCAGAATGATGGGTACATGCAACAACCATACTGGTTAATTATTGATCAGTAAAGCAAGATAACCATCATGTGTTCAATTGCATATCCAAAAAATTGAAGCTCATATCACATCACGTGTAAAACTAACGGAAGTAATAATTATATTACCTATTTTCTTAACATATTTATCCATTCAAAATTACACCAGCATTTGATTTTAACAGTCTCAAGATACTCATGCTGGAATGAAACCTCTCCCAATACCTCTTGACTGGGCTTGGGCTTGGGCTTGGGCCGGATTGAGTTGTGCTGTTTGGGCTATTGTGGGCTAAATTCACTATATAAAAACTTTGAACAAACAAAAATTAAATTAAATTTCAATATACATAATTAAAATTTGAAAATCATAGAGGTGGTTTAATTAGCCACCTTTAACAAAGTCTTAGATCCGCTCCTGATAAATATATAATTAATTATTTAGTATAATCAGTTGTAAACACTAGCTAATTTTGTTAATAGAAATACATGCTAGCTTGTCTAGCACAATTAGTTTGCGTCCTTTTAATATAAACACATATTTTTCTGGTCTTTGTGCATGCAAAGAGGTGTCGAAAAACAAGAATTGGAGTGTAGATTGGTAGGAAATGTATGGATATTTTAGCATCTAGCAAGCTATGATTATTTTTTTGCCTGTTGCTCTTGAGTCTTGTTTCAAGTAAACCAATGTGCAACAAGCACACGAAAAGGGAATTCCTATCACCTAGGTAACATAATATTTTTGTTTAAACTTGGATCGTTCGATCAAAATCCGAACGGATATTAAAGGAGTCCCCCCTGTGCATTTCACATTTCATGGATTAGTCGGGACTCTAATCAGACGATCATGTTCTAAAAAAAAAAAATGTTACCTTATAGGATATGGAGTTATTGACTCCACAAGAAAATACTCATTCTTCACTAATTATTATCAAGATTCTAAATAGCGTTTATAGCGGCATTGCAGCGAGACCAAAAAAAAAACTTTAGCAAATAACGTAGTTATAGCGAAAACTATCATATATAGCGTTTTTTTTTTTCTTTTCAAAAATTAAATTTTATATTTCTACTAATAATAAACATTATCTCGAGTTTTATAGAAAAAAAAAAACAAATTGATTAAAAAGTCCTTAGTTAGACCATACTTGGAGTACCGAATTAATGGATCAATACTTGTAAGAGTATCGAATTAAGAAGTCCTAATTAGTTAGATCTATATCCTCCTATATACAAGACTTTGGTTTTGTTTCAATTTTTCAGGGACTAGATTTTATTTTATTTTCTGAAGAGTCCAACGCACAATGCATGATACAAATAATTTAATTGATATAGTCCAATGCACAATGTTCAAATTTATTGATATATATATATATTTTCTTAATTTAGAAAAAACATGTAATTTAATTTTGGTTTGAACTTTAAAGTCTATTTAAATTACAAAATAATAATAATAATAATAATAATAATAATAATAATAAATCCATGTAGCATAGCTAGCTGCTATTGCCACTACGCGCTATGTGCTATATATAGCATATCGTTATTACTGCTATAGCGGTCGTAGCTCAATTAGCGCAATTTTACTTCGTAACTTAGCTTTTTAGATCCAAAACTGCTCTAGTTGTGCTATAGCTAGCCCATTTAGAACACTGGTTATTACTGATATCCAACCTCTTAATGATCTCTTATGCATCTTTTATCTTTCCAGAAAATTATAATAAAATGAAAGAGTGTTACAATTGGCTTCCAATTTGTCCAAAAAAATATTGAATAATTTAAATAAATTCTAAAATAAGATAATCTTAAAAATACATTGGCTTCCAATTTTAGTGTTACAATTGTTTAGTTTTTTTTTTATAAATTGGATTTGCATGGTGATTATGGCTGAAGGTGTAGTATTAGGGCATGATTGAGGTGCATGTAACTTTCTAATTAAGGGCTTGATCGAGGTTATCGCTTGTAAGATATGACCATGTGATCCGAAAAGATTGAATTTGTATGTATAATTAATCATTTAATTAGTTGCTTAATGATGATCGGATTTTTAGAAGTATATATATAAGGGGTATCGCAATTTAATTTAATTTTGTATATTTGTGAACTACAAAATACAACATAGTATATATTTACTTAACATATATTGATTTGATAATCCCGACAGAATATGATTTGCAATACATGTTTCATTTTTTCGGAATGCATATGCATGTTGAACAGTAGAATGAAGTTTGTGACGCGCGGCACGGAGCCTTTGGATATAAGTGGGGATTCAAATCGGACGGTCCTCAAAATTTGAGTTAAGCAATGCGGGCAAGAAAATAGCTTTCTGAATTCTTTTTCTTGAAAGAATCCTGATTAATTTTGATTATTTATTTATATATTACCCTCAGAATTCTTTTTTTATGATATATGAGTTTCTCGATCTTTTTCTAATTATAATGTATAACAATTGGGAATGAAGTATGACTATGGTGTAGCATTCAACTAAATTGTATTTAATTAAAAAAAACATTTATATAATAATTTTGAATCTTAGGGGTGAAAACGGAGCCAGATTATTAGAGGGATATCCGCTCCGAATCCGTTTGAAACGGATACGGATCCGGATAATAACGAACTACCTTGATTTTACCCGGAAACGGATACGGAGAATACATATCACCTGCAAATGGAGCGGATATCCGCAATATCCTTAGCTAAACATCCTCCGCACGTTCTCTCCTCTATCCAACTTATCCTCCGCATGTTTTTTTAAATTAAATGGTCTTTCAAATTCTTAACAGGAGCAAACACAAGGGCGCGAAAAAAAAGACGGGGGAATACATTAATGTTAAGGCTAAAAACGCACAGGTAGTAATACTTTTGAATCGTTTAGAAAATATCATGGTTCCTGTTGTACATAACATTATTGTTATATTTTACAAAAATTACAGCTAAAATATGAGAGAGCTATGACAGAGAAGTATGGACCGGATAGAGACACATGGCCCACATACAACAATGACCTATGGTACTCTACGGGCATTGATGATCGGAATGTCAACGGCGACAACTATGGTCTCGGTGCTCTAGGTAAAATAAACATTCTTTGAAATTTTAAATCTATTTTTAGTTTTGTCAGATAATACTAATTGTCTTACTTTTAATGTTCCAGGCAAGACGAGAGGCATGTTTCGCTCCAGTGGGTCTAGCGATTCTCAGTCGCATTCTTCACAGTCATATTCTTCTATGCTGCCAGCTCTGCATCTCACAAAAGAAGATATCGACAGAATATCTTCTCAGGTACTTGATCAGATGGAGGCTCGGTTGGAGGCTCGGGTGGAGTCTCGGTTGAGAGCTTCTCGAGTACGAAGTTTGATATTTAAGTATGTTTTAATTGTGAACCCTAAATCCCTAAATTCTAATTATCTAAACTATTTTCTTACAACCTCACAGGACGGAGGTTCGGGCTTGCACCAGGCCTCGCCGCCCGCTCCTCAGGATAACGAGGATGATGACGAGAAACAGTTCTCAAATGTCGGCGGCGATGGTACTGCTTAGGTGGTTAGGTATTTATATCTTGTTCGGATGTTTGTTTTGACATTCCTGGTTTAAATGTTACTTCAAATTTAGATTATCTGTTACTTGATTGTTATTCTACATTTATGTTTACATTACTTGACATTTCGTTTTTTTATATTTGATGATATAGTATACAGTTTTCTGATATTTATGTTTATATATGTTTTGTATGTATCGATATCTTGTATTATGTGTATGAATTGATGTTATGTTGTATTATGTGTATACATGTATCGATGTCTTGTATGTGTATTATGTTGTATGTTGGTATGTGTCGTACCAATTATTAAATTGTGCAAATTTAAATAATAATAAAAATTCTGAAAACCTGACATAACACTTTCTGCGACCGGTTTTAAATATCAGCGATCCCTTTTTTGGTCTCAGGAAAAAACTATCAGCGACCGTTATTTTGGTCGCAGATACTTGTTTTTCTGACGTCAACAAAAAATAGCGACAAAAAAAATGAAATTGGGTTACCACCACAAGAAGTATCTGCGGTGGCTGACGTCATTCAGCAACCGGTGACGTCATCAGACAAGTATCTGCGACAAAGCTTACAACGACAGGGTTATTAACGACCGGAATCACTATCAGGGTTACTAGCGACAAAGCTTACAACAAAATCGGTCGCAGAAAGTCAGATTTGTTGTAGTAATTTTCTAAACCATACCCTATCCAAATTAATCAGATCCAGGTCGGGTCCAGTTCGGTTCCGAATCGAATCCGGATAATCAAGTAAAAGTAGCACCTCTAACCAACACTCGGCTCACACAGATGCTTTTTCGCAATTGGGTTCAATCAAGATGCATAGGGCTCAGCAAATCCCTTATTATCTGCACTCATTAAATAATTCTGGTTATACTTGTTACTATTATGCTGTAAAATGAATCAGCTTGGGTCCAATGGCCATCGGACTCAAAGTGGTTCCAACGGGTTCTCTCACCGTCGGATTTGTTTTAGTATTCATGTGTACGGATTTGAAAGCAGACGCGAAATTGTGGGTGCAAATCCAAAAGCAGATCCGGTAGTGAGAGAACCCGTTGGAACCACTTTGGATCCAATAGCCATCTGACCCAAGCTGTTCCGGCTGTAAAAATATCTAATCTTGGTTACTATTCAAGAATAATATGAGAAGGATGTTAAAAATAATAAGTCTTTTATCAAAATAGACTGTTTGTTTGGGACTAAAGTCTTGATTGTTGTTGTTGTTTTATTTTAATGATCCGATGGGCATCGGTTTCTAATTACCTTTTTATAATAACAAATATATAATTTGAATAAGACTTCATATAACATTGAAAAGATCTTCCCCAAAAAAAAAAAAAAAAGTTTATAATTAATTTGGGCCGATTAGATCAGATGGTACATGAGAAGTTAGATATTAAGTTGGGTATTAATTATTTCTTCTAACGAATTATATATAATTGACGGCCCAAAAACATGCTTCCACTTGTTAGAATTCTAGCTTTAATTAATTCATCTCCGTGTACGTCTAAAAGCCTTCTTCATGTTAACATAAATCGATTCCTTCACGAAAGATACGATCAATTGCATGCCTTGTTAAAAGAAATAGAAATTAAGCCAGGTAAGAGCAAAATATCAAATTTTATAATTAATTCCGGCCAACATGCACATTGAAACATAAAAATAAAAAGAAAATTAAGACCATTGACAATTAATATAGACTAAACTACTATATGATAATATAGTAGCAGCTAGGAGAAACTAACCAGTTTTCAGCATAATCATTCCTGACGAAGTGACCGAAAATAATAATAGCGATAAATGAAGTCGCCCAAAACAAACACGGGGACTGCTACAAACATCAGCAACAACAGTCGGGCTGATGCTGATGTTGATGCCTTGATGGCATCATAATTCTGAACAAGTGGTCGAAAACAAATACATAAATAGACCAAGATGGCGAAAACAAACACGGTGGTTGCTACATCCATGATGGTTGCTACATCCATGATGGTGGCTACATCTAACTAGTGGTTTGCTAACGGGTTACCCGTGACCCGTTCCGGGTAACCCGTTAGGGGTAACGGGTAGGACGGGTAAAGGGGTAGGCCGGGTACGGGTAAAACCCGTGACGGGTAGACGGGTAATTTTCTCAAAATCTCTATCCGGTCCGTTTATTACCCGTACCCGTTGCGGGTTGACGGGTACGGGTACCACGGGTACGGGTTCGGTCCGGGCGGATTTTTTTTTTTTTTTTTCTGTTTAATAGAAACGAACGGCCCAGATTTACTTAGGATTGTAGCATATTTAAATAAAAGGTTGGATTTGGAATTGGAGGGACCTACAATCCCTTAGAATTGTAGCACTCAGTGAGGAATTGCACTGGATCTGAATTTTAAAAGAGGCCGCCAAAAAATATTTGAAATTCAAATTTTGTAATGGGTCGGGTACGGGTAACGGGTACGGGTACGGGTAGACGGGTACGGGTAGGCGGGTACGGGTAGGCGGGTAAACGGGTACGGGTACAACGGGTTTTTTTTTCAAATGTCTTGTCCGGCCCGTATATTACCCGTACCCGTCTACCCGTTTGACCCGGGCAACGGGTACGGGTCAAACAGGTAACGGGTACGGGCCGGGTAAAACGGGTTTAACCCGTTTCGGGTATAGCAAACCACTACATCTAACATCATCATGAACGACAATACGCGCAGTACACTTGCGATAATGGCGATTAGCGTCAAGACGATGATGGCCAACTACA
Organism: Carex rostrata; assembly: GCF_964058835.1. Taxonomy (NCBI): domain Eukaryota; kingdom Viridiplantae; phylum Streptophyta; class Magnoliopsida; order Poales; family Cyperaceae; genus Carex; species Carex rostrata. The sequence goes on from NC_135951.1 coordinate 3,023,920, forward strand.
GACATACCTTAAGACATCCATCAATCTGAGCTCCTTCCATCTCGCTAGCTAGATCGATCTCTTCTCTCTTTTTCTTGCTTTTTATATATCAAATTGACACAATTTCATAGAAATATATGGGAGATGGGGAGACAAATTAATTGTCGAATTTATAGATGGATTTCAAATAAAGCCATATATATATATATATATGGTCCGTCACTTTCAATAATAGAAAATTAATTTATAGATGGATTTCTAATTTAATGCGGGGATAATTGAAAAATATTAGCGGAATAAATGGGGAGATAAATAGCTGTTAAGGAAGTTAATGTTGAGGAGAGAGAGTGCGGGAAAAGAAATCATTTAATAAATGAGAGTCATAAAATACTTATGAGTGAATCTATGGTACTATGTATATCACGGATTGGTAATATTTTCATTTTTTTTAAATTTTAACAGTCAATGTGAACCATTTAACATGATCTCCTTATAAATATGTACTTGCAGACATAATTTTATATTATTTAGAATTTTTTAATATTTTTTAAATATGTATATATATACTATGGCATTGGTTGTGTCATAATTACTTTAATTCCATTGGTAATCATAATCTCAAATGATATATCAGATTTTTGTTTTGTTTTGTTTTGTCCATCTATTTGAATTGTTTTTGTGTTTCACTTAAAAATAATTATTAGTGAATAAGAAGAAACTTTTCAAAGAAAGATAATTATGTAAGAATAATTTATATTTAGTAACTTTTCACAAAATATTTTAGCAGAAGTCCTTTTTGGTCGTTGACAACTGGACGAACACCTTTTACAATTTATTTATTGATAAACTAGTACTGTGCCGTGCCCGTGCGTTGCAACGGGATACATTATATAGACAACCACGATTTGATTCAGGCAATTAATAATGCATCTTCACTTAAAAGTTAAATGCAGAGGATGAGTGGAGTACTTAGTCGGGTGGCAAAACAACAAACTAACTGTTGGCGAAACATCAACACATACACTTGCATAGAAATAAATTCACCCAAATTCATTCAAATCAAAACTTTTGTGATGGAGCAAAAAATAAACAAATGAGAGTTACTACCCTCTTAAAATAACTAATACAGATTTTGAAAATATTATAAATGTTGGATATATTTCTTTGAAAATAGATGGAATACAATATAATTTGATTTATTAGAAAGACTGTAACAAATAACCCGGATTAACATTTTTCAGGCCGGATTTTTTGCGGTTGTAAGAAAAATTAATATATTTCATTTTATGTTATTGTAAAAAAAACAAAAATGTTTGGATTCTGAGTTATTGATCCCGGTTTAAAACACTTCTAGGTAATATATAAAATATTGTCATCCTTGTAGTACATTTAATTTATGAAAAGTTGTATCTATTTTACGCATCACTCATAAGGTAGGCGGATTTCAACAGTTTAGATTCGTCATTTAAAGTTAATTTGACAGATTTTAGACTTGAGTTCATAAAGGAACAGTAAACCGAAACGATAGGTAGAAATCCAAAAATTCTTATTCAATAGCATAATCTCAATCCATATATATATACAACGTTGTGTATTAAGTATTATACAGACGATTCTAACCAAACAGGAATTAATAAATCTTCCTTTTCAATGACAGACGATTCTAACGTTGTGTATTAAGTATTATACTCAGTGAAATAAAGGTGAGATGATACCTACGGGTTTTTCCTCAAAAAAAAAAAAGGTGAGATGTCCTCTATTGATTCTTCACAGTTCTCCTCGTTGCTCTCCGTTTGTTTCCTGTTGCGCTCTCTCCATTACTGACTTGTAACAGTGGCGGAACGGATACTCGTCTCTCCAGGTCTTCTATCGCTTTGACCGAGTCAAAATTGACTTTGTTTCTTCTAGTTCGATTTGGGAACGTGACATTAAATCATGAAGATAAAGACAATCTCAAATATTAGATTGTGAAGAATTTGTGGGATGCCTACATCCTAATGGTAGCCTCGTACCCAATCACAACTTCTGCTAACCTACCCAAAAAGCTCCATCCATTTTGTTGTTAAAAAATTAAAAAAAATTAAATTATTTATAATATGCATGAATTAAATCTTCCTTATATAATAAATTATTCAGCTTTTTTAATTTGTATGAGCTGTACTAATAACCACAAACTGTCTATTTTAGAACACAATCTAGAAATTACAAATAGCGAGTACAATTATGGTGTTCTTAATTTCACCATTTTTTTTTTTTTGAAGTTAACTCTAAAATCTATTGAATTGACTTTAAATAACGAATCTGAACCGTTCGAAATTATTTACCTTATGAGTGATATGTGTATATTTTAAAAAAATTTACTTTAAATTAGTTTAAAATAAAGTTAAGCGGTCAAAATTAGAATTCTTATAAATTAATTTTGATGTATTTATTTTTTGAATGTTGTTTTACCAATTGAGTTGACTCTATATAAAATTAATTCAAAAAAAAAATTAATTTTTCCATATAGATACATCGCTCGTAGGGTATATGAATTTTAATAGTTCGAATTCATCATTTGAAATCAATTCAATTGATTGTAGAATTGAGTTTATAAAGTAACTTATATAATTCAAAAACACCATAGTTATTTTTTTTTAGGAACAACTCGTAAGCACAGAAATATAGGTTAACTTTTCTTATGCTGCCCCCACCCTTGCTGTGTTATGTGATCCCAGATTTTAATTTATAGTAGTCGATCATATACAAATAAATTTTGATAATTTCCTACTAACATTTTTTTTATTTAAGGAAAAATTTCATGTTTGCCCTTAAAAAATATTGATATTATGTATTTCCTCTTTTAAATTTCATAATATCATATTTATCATTTTAAATTTAAAAAATCATCATATCATATTAATCATATTTACCATTTATTGAAAGAAAAAAAATATATGTCACCTTGTATGCATCGTAAATAGAGATATAAAGCATTTGCCCTCCCAAACTAATTATACTAATTAGAAGACATATATTTCTCTTATACAGATTATAATTTTTTTTATTGAATACTTTATATTGTTTAATAAAGAGTAAAATGTAATTTCAACAGCAAGCTTAAAAAAAATTGAAAAATTAAACTTCCAAATTAATTTGTACTAAATAAGATGTTTGAATTTGTTTAGTACATACTTAAAATGTTAAAAAATGCCGGTTGAGAAATTATATTGTTGCACTATTTTTTTAACAAAATTTTACTTGTCAATGTTGTAAAAAATGATTATCACATTTCAATTTTATTTTTATGTAAATCAATAAGTTGAAAAATCAATGTTTATAAATTATCTTCATTAGTACTTTTTTTTTTATAAGTTCTTGATAACAATTAAAATAAATTTGAAATGTCGAAATTTTTTACATGTGTATGGATAAAATAATGTAGATCACATCCAACATTTTTATTTTAAATTTAAAATTTAAAATTTTGAGTTATTTTAATTTTTTAAAGTAAAGGCATGATGAAGAAACAAAAATTGAAAACATTTGAGCCCTCAAAAATATATGAAGCAATCAGTCTGGCTCTAGCTTTAGTGCAAGTACATTTATAAAGGTTGCCTTGACTGGAGATTTTTGGTCATGGCATTGACTGCATTTTTAAAATTATTTCTGGATAATTAAGACCATAATCAATTAATAATGCTATGAGGTGGTTAGTACTACTTTTGGAAAATTTAAATTTTAATAGATCTAAAGTACGTATTATTTTCAGATTATTGTTAAGTTTCCAAGAAAAAGGTTAATTATTTGTGTTTAGAGAAATTAATACATATAAATGACAAATCATAATGTTTCATTAATTGATTTTTCTTATAATTAATTGGGTGATCAAAACGAACTAAAAGATTTTATTAACGGTTTAAATTACTGAAGCGTTGTTAAGTAGAAAAGAATATATATTTGCATATTAATTACTAGCTAGAACATCTCTCGGAAATTGTTTGGCAATTTATATATGTCTTGGAAATTGGAATTCACATACATGATTATATGATTGGTTCTAGTTAAATAATAAAAAAAAACAACATTATTTCTATATCTATATTGCTAATCTTTTTTAAGAGGATTTAATTAAGAGGAGGGACTCACTTACAACATTTGTAAGTCAAAATATTTTACAACAATTTTGTTTTGCAATTTTTAAAATTTAAACAGTAATTGTTGTATTCTCATGGACTTGACAGAGGAGGCGTACCAGTTTTTTTTAATAAGTTTTCACTTGCTGGTAAATGTCTAAATGGCAAGGAGTTGTCAGAGGAATAAGAGTTTGATCTTACAATTTGATCCGCCTCTTTTGTTGAAATCGTATCCTCTGAGATATCTCAAACTTTGCGTGATTTTATGGAAATTCCTAACCGTTTAAAGACCTCTGCGCGAATCTCAAAGCACACAAAATATATTAAGATATCTCAGAGGATACGCACTCCCTTTTGTTCCTTTCACAAAAGCAAAGGCGTGGGTCCCAGTTTTAGTTATTTAGATACTTTCTTATATATATTAAGATTTGGCAAATTTCCTTCGGTGTAAACCAAACAAACCGAATAAACCAAACTAAAACCTTGGATCGGTTCGGTTCACATATGCCCAGTCCACAAAAGGAAAAACGCTTTTGCTATTATTTTTGCGCCGATTAAATTTTTTAAATTGCGACCCCACAGGTCAGATTCTTCTCCCTCCATAGCAAAAAAAAGAAAAAGAAAAGAAAAGAAAAAGAAAACGCAAAAAATGGAACAACTTCGTATTCTTTTCTACCTAGCCACATATACAATTCGCTTATTGTCTGACACCTTCCATTCATTGATGGAAGGTGCTGACTTTGACTTACATTCCTGCCTCCGTTTATCGATCTCTCTGTTATCCTTTGTTACAGTTTACTATTTTATCACGCTTACTCTCGGTGCCCCAATGAGCATCGGAGATGTTGCAAGAATTCTTATTGGGATATCCATTGCCGGTTTCCTCCACTTCATAATTGATTTATTTGCACCACCTCCGGTACCGGGGCCCATCCACGGCCCCTTCTTTGCAGTAGAAATACCACTAACCTTGCTGGTGCCCGAGCCTCAGGGTTACCCACAGCCATCCCCAGACGAGGAGGAGGTGGTCTTGCCCGAGGAGGAGGCCTTGCTGCCCGAGGAGGAGGCCTTGCTGCCCGAGGAGGTCCCGGACGGAGAGGAGACACCGGGCCCGATATACGGTGCAATTCTGGATCCGGAATTATTTGAGGACCTGTATGAAGCGATGGAAAAATAAGCACCATTTTTCCTCCATTGAATTCTAGTTAGAGCTGAAGCGTTGTAATTTGTTGTTAGTTCATATACCTTAGTTCTATTATACATTTCTAATGGATTGATGTTGAGTAACTTCTTTTCTGAATTCTGGTTATATTTTCGCCTTCTTGGATTCTTGATTTTGATCATTTTAGAATTCTGTCTTTGATAATTGGGTTTTTTCTGGTATCTAGTAATTGAGGGCTGTATCTGGTATCGTTAAAAAAATTAAGTTATTGGGTGGCACCAGTCGGTACCAATCCATTTTGGTATACTGGTATGCAATGACTAATGCAAGATTCGCAATGCGTATCTGTTTTTTGTTTTGAGGTTCGTGCAGCAAATAACAGAATTTGCAGTTACATTTCAAGTTTTAATGAAACAATGTTTAAGTGGGGTTTTTTTCTTAGTATATTCTAACCATGCCTTGTACGAATGTTTAAGCACCAGACATCTGAATTTCCTTGGTCGAATTGAGCTCTTTCAACTAATTCTTAATTTCTTATCTTAGAGGGTCTTATTTGTGAGTTATCTACTTAAAAAGTAAATAAGGCAATGGGCAGACCAAAAATTATTATTAATATGGAAAAATCAGATAAGGAAATGGATATACATAGCATACTGGTAATTGTATGGTTATTTTAACTTGCTGAATTTAAGTTTTGAGTCTGTTACATCTTAATTTATACTTTTTGTTTGAGAATTGAGATCAATGACAGAGACTGTCAAAGGTACAATAAAAAAGTAAAATTTACAACCTGGTCCCTGCAATTAACATAGCATACTGGTAATTGTATGGTTATTTTAACTTGCTGAATTTAAGTTTTGAGTCTGTTACATCTTAATTTATACTTTTTGTTTGAGAATTGAGATCAATGACAGAGACTGTCAAAGGTACAATAAAAAAGTAAAATTTACAACCTGGTCCCTGCAATTAACATAGCATACTGGTAATTGTATGGTTATTTTAACTTGCTGAATTTAAGTTTTGAGTCTGTTACATCTTAATTTATACTTTTTGTTTGAGAATTGAGATCAATGACAGAGACTGTCAAAGGTACAATAAAAAAAGTAAAATTTACAACCTGGTCCCTGCAATTAACATAAATTGCAAACCAGGCCTTACAACTAACAATACTTAAAAGTTAAAACCAAAGCTCTCCCTCCTGCATTATTTTAACTCCTGGTACCGCTGCTCCCATCCGTGTATTATTGAAAACCACCGCGTTTCTCTGACCCCACAGCCACCAGCACACACATAACATGCGGTTTAACCATTCATCCTTTGTCAGCGATGTCTGATGCTTCGTCGCTTCCCATGAATTCTCCCAAATATCTGGTACTGACTGTCCCGGTATCAGTACTGGTACCAGCAAGCGTTTCATGGCTGAGTGTTGTACTATGTTCCATACTTCTAATGTTCCTTCTTCATAACACATCCCTTGTCAGAATTTTATTTTTGAGAAACAGAAATCCTAGTTAGCCCCAGTTATCAGTTAGTTAGCAAGCATGAATTGAGATCATAGTTAGCCCCAGTTATCAGAAGAAAAAAAAAAATTGTACAAAATTAGGATTGGAAAACAGAAATTCTAATATTGGTGCTTCACAATCAGAATAAAAAGAAAAAAGAAAAAAAAAAGAGGAATGCTTATTTTTAAAACTGTCCTCTAAAAAAATGAAGCATCTGTATGAATTATATAACCTCATGAAAATAGAGACACGAGTTGACTTATAATTAATAGTGGTTTTTCCAGGTGGAAATTGCAAATATCTCCTAATGCCATCTAAGGAAATTACATAACTCCAAGTTTTACACGAAATTTTTCAACAATTGAAGCGGAAAAAAAGTACTAAAACTTATACAAAAAAATGATAATTTATCAGCCTTTATTACCTGCACCGATTGAATCCGTAGGTACTGTGGAAGAAGATTCGGACTGGAGGGGACTTGTAAACTTACAGTGCTACTCTACTGTGGGATCCACTACTTTACAGTTTGAGATTCACTTTCAGTCGTTTTGAGATTCGGACTGATGCAGGAACACTATTATTTGAATTTTGAGATTAGTGCAAAGTTAAAAGAACGGATTCTCTTATGTGACGACCTCAAGCTCAGACAGGATCAATGAGTACCAATTGGAATAAAGAATACGAATTGGAATTAAGAAAAGCTTTGAATTTATTAAACTGAGTAATCTGGTTACAGCAGAAATTGAGAGAGAAAACTAAGAAATTGGAAATAACGGATTACAACATTCATAATCTAAATGGCTAAGATAGTTCTATATATATAGGCGATGAGATTTTAGTTTAGATCAATCTGATTTGTCCAGTGGATTGCTCAAATGAACGTCAGAACGACATGTCAGCGCTAACGTGGAACCAATCTGCTGAGCTGTCTTAATAAATTGGCTAGCGACCCCTTCCAGTTCTGTTCGTCTAGTCTCCAGTTCAAACGTCTCTTGTTCTGACAGCCTTGGGCCCATATCGCAGCTACCATCCCTTTTAATGAACTCTTCAACGGTCGATTTTCTTTTCTGTTGCGAGGGTCCTACTTGCAGCGACTTGACCCCGTCAAAATTGGGTCTAAAGGGAAAGAAATCAGCAGTCAAAGATAGATAGAAAACCACTGTTTTTGAATGGTATAGAATTTTCAAGTGATTTCTATTTATCTTAAAAAAATATTAAAAATATTCTAAATAATATAGAATTCGGTCTGCAAGTACATATTTATACGGAGATCATGTTAAATGGTTAAGATCGATTGTTAAAATTTTAAAAGTGAAAATATTAATCCATATTTCGGACCAACCCGTGATATGCATAGTACCATAGACTTACTCATGAGTATTTAATGACTCTCATTTATTTTTAAAATATGAGTTGGGTCAAACCATCCAACATATTTTAAACTCCAATTTATTAATATAGAGAATTTCTCCACTTTATTTCTAACTCATAATCTTCTACATAAAAAATATGTACCTTTATCACTAGATAAAAAGTTTTTCATGACTCTCATTTGTTAAGTGATTTCTTTCTTTACGCACCGTGTTTTGCTAATGCCAATATCTATTTAAAAGACAAATACGTACTGTCAGTCTGCCACTATTTAACATATTTCTTGAAAATGTCAATACGCATTCCTCTTTCAAATAGTGGCATAATTAGCAAGTCAACCTTAAAGTTTCTATTTTTATTTAATCAATGGTTTTGTCTTTTGTATTTAAAGTTTGAGTCTTGACGCCAGATGTAAGCACCAGGTGCGCAGCTCATAGGGAAAAAAAAAAGGAGTAAGAAAAGAAAAAAAAGAATCACAACGTATTGGGAATCACAACACTCTTATGAGATCATTTTTCTCATAAATTCTGATGAAAATGAAATTTTGAACAATATTTTATAAAAATGGTAAAATTCGACGCCAAATGCAGAAAAATAAAAATAAAATAATTTTTTTTATTTTTTTATTTGTCTGCTCGCGTTACATGTTTAGGGAAAATTCCATTTAATTGTTTCTCTAAACACGTTTGTCATACATAATATGTAACAATTACACGTGCCGAATTCATGAATTGGTCGAATTTTTTCTATGTTTTAAATCTTCATGACTTAAAACATAGATAATTATTCTAATTAAAAATTTGATGAACCCGTATTTTTTTTTAAAGATTTGCAATACAAACTAAATACATTACATAAGTATGCAGCGAGGAGCCTGTTGAATTTTAGAGTTTGAGACAGATTGAGTGAATGAGAAATTTATATATTTCATTCATAAGATTTTATTGTACAGTTGGGCCTTTTATAGGTTAAAGGAGAAAAAATAGCTGTTGGGAAAATATAATCAATTTGTAGCCATTATTTTTCGAAAAGAAATTAACCAATTTAAATATAATCCATATTTTTTTATTCACGAATATGTGATGCATGGCGGAACTTGTCTTTCGATTTTGTTTCGAATATATGTGAAAGAGTTGATTTTATTCACTACAACCTTTGGTGTAGCGGGTAAATAACAACGTTATACTGATTTAAAGTTCATTTATTACATGTTACACTCGTTAGCATATTTGCAAAAATTCACAGCAAAAGTTTGCTCTTTTTCAGTTTCGATCTCCTATGGCGCTCTTCATGCAACAACTATAGTGGAGGGTTCAAATAGTCCCAAACTCATCCAAAACATGAAAAAGAGCACAATCTCAGTCGCATTATATATGTTTCTCTATTTAATAGATATATGCCATGGCTATAAATTTTGACGACATAACCATATCATGCATTTAACCTTTCTATGTAATGTAAACTATAAATATTACAAAATTAAGCTCTTTCTATAAAGGCAGTTCTTAATATATAGTAAGCACAAGCTAATAATTATTTTGAATTCAACATGCAGTGGCGGAACCAGGAATGATCGGTAGGGGAGCCTAACTAATTTCTTTCAGGATATCAGTTTTAGTTTCATGTTACATGATTGAATGAAAAGAAACAACAGGGACAGTGAAAAGAAACAGAGGTGCCAAGGGCACATAAACAATATAGGGATGCCAGTTTTTATTTTTTATTTTTTTATAGGCCAAAGGTGGGGGCCCAGGCTGAGGTTCTACATTAATATAAAATTTAAATTGAAAACAGACCAACGGGGCAAAAACTAAGCGGAAGCGGGCAAGCGTTGGGCAAAAGTGACCCGAAAATAGCCCAGCGCGGCAAAAACTAAGCGGAAGCGGGCAAGCGTTGGGCAAACCTAAGTGGAAATTGTTTTTTTTATTATTTTTAAAACTTTTGGAATTTTTCCAATTTTTTTGAACTTTCGAAGTTTATTTGAATTTTTGAAATTTTTTAAGTTTTTTCGAATTTTTGAAGTTTTTGGATTTTTGAAGTTTTTTTGAATTTTTTTTTAATTTCTTTGGAATTTTTTTGGAATTTTTGAAGTTTTTTTGGAATTTTTTTTATTTTTTGAATTTTTTTTAAATTTTGAAATTTTTTTTATTTAATAAATTTTTTTTTATTTTTTTTTATTTTTTTGAATATTTGACATGCGGGATGTTGACATGGGGGATTTTCAGGGATGGTAACTCTGGGCATGGCTAGAGCCAAAAAATGCATATTCCCCTATAGGGGGACATGATTTTCAAAAGGGGTGCCCCCTAATGTACATGCCCATGGGTGTACATGGCCCCGTCGGTGCCCCCGTCGGTGCCAACGTCGGTGCCCCCGTCGGTGCCAGCGACGGTGCCAGCGTCGGTGCCCCCTCGATGCCAACGTCGGTGCCCCCGTCGAGCCAACGCTTACTCGCTTTCACTTAGTTTTTGCCCCGCTGGACTGTTTTCGGGTTATTTTTGCTCAACACTTGGCCGTATCCGATTAGTTTTCGGTCATTTTTGCCCAACGCTGGCCCGACGGGGATACCGACGCGGGCACCGACGGGGGCACCAACGCTGTCACCGACGCGGGCACCGACGCGGGCACCGACAGGGGCACCGACGCGGGCACCGACAGGGGCACCGACGCGGGCACCGACAGGGGCACCGACGCGGGCACCGACGGGGCCATGTACACTCTTATGAGATCATTTTTCTCATAAATTCTGATGAAAATAAAATTTTTCAAACATGAAATTTTTCATAATATTTTTTAAGGGCAAACATGAAATTTTTCCTTAAATAAAAAAAATGTTAGTAGGAAATTATCAAAATTTATTTGTATATGATCGACTACTATAAATTAAAATCTGGGATCACATAACACAGCAAGGGTGGGGGCAGCATAAGAAAAGTTAACCTATATTTCTGTGCTTACGAGTTGTTCCTAAAAAAAAATAACTATGGTGTTTTTGAATTATATAAGTTACTTTATAAACTCAATTCTACAATCAATTGAATTGATTTCAAATGATGAATTCGAACTATTAAAATTCATATACCCTACGAGCGATGTATCTATATGGAAAAATTAATTTTATATAGAGTCAAATCAATTGGTAAAACAACATTCAAAAAATAAATACATCAAAATTAATTTATAAGAATTCTAATTTTGACCGCTTAACTTTATTTTAAAGTTAATTTTTTTTTTAAATATACACATATCACTCATAAGGTAAATAATTTTAACGGTTCAGATTCGTTATTTAAAGTCAATTCGATAGATTTTAGAGTTAACTTCAAAAAAAAAAAAATGGTGAAATTAAGAACACCGTAATTGTACTCGCTATTTGTAATTTCTAGATTGTGTTCTAAAATAGACAGTTTGTGGTTATTAGTACAGCTCATACAAATTAAAAAAGCTGAATAATTTATTATATAAGGAAGATTTAATTTATGCATATTATAAATAATTTAATTTTTTTTTTAACAACAAAATGGATGGAGCTTTTTGGGCCGAAATTTTTAAAAATACCAATTTTTTAAAATTATTAAACCAAAACACCAATTTCGGCTGGAAATTATATTTTTCGCATGGCCGCTTCCCGGGGAAGCGGGCACTTGGAACCGAGCCGCTTCGGGGGGAAGCGGGCACTTATTTGGGCCGCTTTGGGGGCCAACGGCCACCTTGATTTTGCTTTTGTTTTTTTTTTTTTTTTTTGGAAAACATATATTTTTTTGTATTAAAATATTAGAAATGTTGAATATATTTCTTTGAAAATAGATGAAATACAATATAATTTGATTTATTAGAAAGACTGCAACAAATAACCCGGATCAATATTTTTCAGGCCGGATTTTTCGCGGCTGTAAGAAAAATTAATATATTTCTTTATGTGTTATTGGAAAATAATAAAAATACTTAGATTCTGAGTTATTGATCCCGGTTCAAAAGTCACTTCTAGGTAATCCAGAAAATATTGTGATCCTTCTAGTACATTTAATTTATAAAAAGTTGTATCTATTTTTGAAAAAAATTAAAATCTTTAATTTATTTAATTATTGTTTTTCAAAAAGAATTATCAAAATAGATACAACTTTTTATAAATTAAATGTACTAGAAAGGTCAAAATAACTCAAAATAGATACAACTTTTTCAATTTTTGTTTCTTCATCATGCTTTTATTTAAAAAAATTAAAATAACTCAAAATTTAAAATTTAAAATTTAAAATAAAAATGTTGGATGTGATCTACATTATTTTATCCATACACATGTAAAAAATTTCGACATTTCAAATTTATTTTAATTGTTATCAAGAACTTATAAAAAAAAATGTACTAATGAAGATAATTTATAAACATTGATTTTTCAACTTATTGATTTACATAAAAATCTAATATTTGAGATTGTCTTTATCTTCATGATTTAATGTCACGTTCCCAAATCGAACTAGAAGAAACAAAGTCAATTTTGACTCGGTCAAAGCGATAGAAGACCTGGAGAGACGAGTCTGGGAGGGCAAGTCGGTCAGGGAACGTATAAAGAAGAGGTACAACATTGTTACTGGGGTCCGCTACTTGAATTGTATTGTATCCGCTCCGCCACTGTTACAAGTCAGTAATGGAGAGAGCGCAACGGGAAACAAACGGAGAGCAACGAGGAGAACTGTGAAGAATCAATAGAGGACATCTGACCTTTATTTCACTGAGTTGGCGCTTAGGTGTCGTATCGTCATTGGAAAGGAAGATTTATTAATTCCTGTTTCGTTAGAATCGTCTGTATAATACTTAATACACAACGTTTATTATTAAATCTTTTTTTCCCCTGTTCTGTGTAGGTATGGTAATAAATTATATAAGTGAATTCAGTTTGAAAATGTTTCTAATTCTTTGATTTTTCTTGCTAAATACCAATCATTTACACAATTGAAGTTAAGTATTATATGCTATATAAAGTATTTAAGTGATGGGAGCCAAGTCGAGCAATATTATATATGTTGCTCAACCAAAATTGAACTCATCTTTATTTTATTTTTATTTTTAAAAGGCACAAGGCGCATTTCATTTAACATGAAATAGTGTTTAACTTACACCAAACATCTGCTATTATCTACCCCAGGTAAAGTTTGTCTCTACTCTCAAGCTACATTGATGTGGGAGCAAAATATAGTCATCAAGGAACCAAAATATTGCTGTAAAGATAGACTATTGTAAGTTTTAAGACATTTGATGGGCGGTAAAACTTGTGGCAAATTCTATCATTTTTCATGTGCATCATATAAATATAAATTATGTCACATTTTAGAAAGTCAGATTACAAAATTACTAATTATTTTTTCCAGTTGTCAAGGTAATGGATCGCCATTTGTAGTAGATACCCTCTTTGAGATGTTACTTCAAGAATATCATAGATGACGCTGTTCAGCATCAGCCTCAAAATTTCTCATACCTAAGCCTATTTTTTCACTGATTTAAGTAACTATTTTATTGGGTGCAGGCCACACAACAACTGCAGAGTAAGAATACATTGGGCCAGCAGATCACTCACAGTCTGATGGACATAATATTGGTGGGGGCCGCAATGGACATTTACTAGATTCTGATGAAGAACCTTGACACTGAGGGGTGCTGCTACTTGGTCAATGCCATTTGCAACCAACTATGATATCCCAACAATCACACTCTTTACTTCTCTCTCTCTGGGCTGAAGCAAGAAGTGTAAGTCTTCTTCATATTTTAGCTGTTCCATTTCCGGTTTACTATTATTTATTCTTTTTGACAAAAGTTTTATTATGATATCACCTACCTACCTAAGGAAAGAGATAGACAGTTTAAAAAAAAACACTATCTTTAAACATGTTGACAAACACAAGGAAGAACCTGAGAATTTGGGGTTGTAGAGTATTCTTTTTGGTAGCATGATGTGATGTTTTTGTGTGTTGCATGTTTAACTTCCATACAAAAATTTGCAGTAATACAGATGAAATTGCCCCTGTAATATCAAACCAATGGTTTCTAATTTAACAAATATGGATAATATTCCTTGTTGTCATCATACAAAGAATTGATTCAAGAACAGCTAACAAGGGTGCTGTTGGATTTATGTTTTGTTTCGCTTTTTTTCCTTTTAGTTCTGAGGCAAGACCAAGAAAGAACGGGATAGTAGAAGGCACCAATTGCTGATTAGGAAGTTGCTTAGAAAGCTGAGATAAGGTCGGTGACTCTTGTTCATGACATGTGAGATATAAATAGATCGAGTTAGTGCATAATACGTTTAATACACAAAAAAGAAATTGTGTTCAAGTTTGTACATAAACTTTTCTAGACAGAAAAAGAAGTAATTTTCTCTAAAATAGATTGTGTGATTGGTCTCAGTTCATTATAGATTGTGTGATTGGTCTCAGTTCATTATAGCATGCATGCCAAATTTATCCTTTGCATAAATTACGAGCAATGAAAAAGAAATATCTTGTTTTCAAGAAGGAAAATTTTAAAGCCTCTCTTAGTAATTTTCTCTATATTTTGTGTTTTCTTGCAAATGTGTTGCTAAGAGATCCGACCGTAGAGAATGTAGTACCAGTTGTGGAGGAGCTGAGGAGAAGATTACACATTATGTTGTGCAAAATGATGCAGATGCCTCCGAAGAACATGGTTAGTGATTACAATTGCATTTACGCCATCATAGTATTAGTTCCGAAAAATTGTATGATTGCCACTATACTGGTACACATATTTCACTCATATAAGCTACCATACCAATGAAAATCTGATAATTTATTTCAATAGAGAAAGGTAACATGTTATTTTTGAAAAAAAATTACAAAACTTAACCTCAATGAAAAAAATGGAAAAAGGTAACGGAAAATAAAAATGATGGTGACGACCAAATGGTTACAAGTGCTCCTGTGGCAAACAGGAACTGAGGCAGTTAAGTGACATGTTATCAGTTTTTGGAATAGAAAATAAAGTGTTTAACCTCACCTAATGGGTCTTCCATTCCTCTGACATTAGAGGCAGCTGTAGTTCTTGGACTTCTATTTTTTCATCCTTAAATTTCTATATTACTTCAATACTTAAGTTTAGCATCTTACTTATAATTTTATTTATTTCGCAATGCATATGGTGCCATAATGCCCTCTTGGTTTGAGATTTATAAGTTGAATTAATTATATAATCTTTGCACGGGAGGATAAGGGTTGGCTGGGGAGAGGGAGGGCGGGCGTGGGGTGAAGAAATATCATGTAGGAAATTAGAAAAGAAAAGGATACATGAAAGAATGATAAGGGTAAAATAGTCTCTTAATATTTTATTAATATTAATTTATAATTTTTTAGTGAAAAAAGTTAAAAATGGGTATATTGATAAATATGTTATGTTTAGATGGGTAAATATCTAATTTTCAATTTTGGATGGGTAAATATCTAATTAAAGAAGTTGTGATGGGTATATATCCAAATTTCTCCAAAAGTTTTGATTTGAATGAATTTGGGTGAATTTATTTCTATGCAAGTGTATGTGTTGATGTTTCGCCAACAGTTAGTTTGTTATTTTGCCACCCGACTAAGTACTCCACTCATCCTCTGCATTTAACTTTTAAGTGAAGATGCATTATTAATTGCCTGAATCAAATCGTGGTTGTGTATATAATATATCCCGTTGCAACGCACTTTGATTCAGTGGTTGTGTATATAATATATCCCGTTGCGTTGCAACGGGCACGGCACAGTACTAGTTTATCAATAAATAAATTGTAAAAGGTGTTCGTCCAGTTGTCAACGACCAAAAATGACTTCTGCTAAAATATTTTGTCAAAAGTTTACTAAATATAAATTATTCTTACATAATTATCTTTCTTTGAAAAGTTTCTTCTTATTCAATAATAATTATTTTTAAGTGAAACACAAAAACAATTCTAGTTTTATATCTCTCCTCCTTATTAAGGAGCTTAATGTCTAGATCCTGCAAGGGTCTTGATTTACAGTTTTTTTTTCAGAATGATGTTCAGCCGTTGAATTTCCAGATCGCACATTGATGATTTTTTTAAATTATGAGCTTCAACACTTAAGTATGCATTGGTCGTGCCGCATATGATCCCAGTGCGCGTAGACCGCGCGCCGCACCCGTGGACCACGCCTCTGAACCACGCACGGCACCTGCGAACCGAGCCTGTGCACTGCGCACCTTTTTTTCTTTTTTTTTTCTGCTGAAGGCGGGATTCGAACCCAGTTGGGTTCTTGTCACACCCCGCGGCCACGGGTAGTAACAGTCCCCCGCCGTAAGCATACAACGCCGTGTATGCTTACAAGGCTAATCACAATTTAAACCAACAACACGCAATTCAAAACAAGTTTCTAATATATATAATCAGAGTACACAGTCTGGACAGTAAATAATACAATATAAGTATCTCATCCGGATACCAACCACGAGGCCTACCCTAAATCTATACAACAAAACATATCTAGGGTCGTATACTGGTAAGCTACTAAGGCCTACTACTCTCGTGCCTCTCCGGAATCCATCGCACCAATACCTGTAAAATAACGGGGAAGGTGGGGGTGAGAATAAATTCTCAGTGCGAATTTTTGCCACATATGAATTATTGGACTTGCAATCAAACTCTATATTCAATAATGAAACCCAAACAATAACAATGCAACAGTATATAAGAAAACATAAATAACAGAATGCCACTACTCGACAACAGTTAATCAACCTGAAACACAGTTTACGGAATTTCAATATGGATTTCAAAACACAACATCTATTTTGGCTTAACTCGATTCCTAACTCAGTTCATTAGGGCTGGTAGCAATTACAGATGTTCTTTCGAGCTGAACCGTTATCAAACCCACATCTGTAGGGTTACAAGCGCCTACAGATGGCCAACCGAGCTGAACCTTTATCGGACACCCATCTGCAATTGCTGTTTGGCTTAACCATTTCCTAAGGTTCGGGTACAAGTCACCAATACAGGTCAACTTGACACAAATGCAACACACGGAATCAAAGTTACCTATACAGGTCAACTTTGCTAAATCTCAAGCAAATATATCTCAAAGCCACACATACAGGTTAGTCTCACAAAATCATAACACATGGTCAACAGATAGCTCACCGTCACCTTATCCAGCCACCTTAACAGGTCGGTCTGGCAAATCCATAACAGGTCAAACGCATAAGTCAGCAGCGTCACCCTATCCAGCCACCTAAACAGGTCGGTCTGGCAAATTCTAACAGGTCAAACGCATAAGTCAGCAGCGTCACCCTATCCAGCCACCTAAACAGGTCGGCCTGGCAAATTCATAAACACCGGTCAACGGATAGGCCACCGTTACCTTAACCAGCCACCTAAACAGGTCGGCCTGGCAGATTCATTCACAACAAGAACAATTCATAGAACTAAACAATTAATAACCGTACCAACATGCCAATCAACCTTAACTAAAACCATTCAATCCTTCTCATTTATGCAAGAATCAATATGCAGTATGAATTCCAAAATATGCAACAATTAATCATTCAACATGACAAACGAATAAATAGTTTAATTCCTGAAAATAAAGTATCAAACAAGTCTAAGAATCCCGCACCTGTTTGACGAGCGTACCGCTTAAGCTAAGGATCGGACATCTCGTATGGTCTCGCAAGTTCTTGCTCGACCGAGCCTACACCTATATCATACGTATACTTGGTTTAATTCGGGTTCAGTGGTCTATACGTTTACTTAGGGCTTGTACAGTCCTAAATCAGTTCTCATGGTTTGGTATCGATTCTTTTCGGTTCCTTCTTTCTTACCAAAATCTCACCAAACGGTACACAATTCCTTCTAGGCCCTCTAGCCTTATACTATGTCACTTTGGTAACCATCAATCACCGCTTTACTACTTTGGTTCTCGGTTCATTTCAATTTACCGTTTGGTTAACCCTAATTTGGTCAAAATCTCAAATCAGTCGTTAAATGTTCTAGAAATTCACGATCAGGAGGCAACCCTACCGATTACAAGTCTAATTGGTCGGGTTAAGCAAATCAAATCACGATTAGGCCAACTTTCAATTTTGGCACGAAACCCTAGAAATCAGATTTCATAAATCGGAAGAAATCGGGAAAAAGAATGACAAACAAACTAGTAAGAAGTGTAGAGGAACTAGTCCTCGAGCAATTCGAGCACAAATCTCGGGTTTAAAACGAGAATCCGAGAAATCGAGAAAATTCGAGGTTTCGAAAGCAAAAAGGAGAGAAAGAAATACCAAATAGAAGGGTTCTGAGAGATCCTCGGCTGCTTTCTCGGTTCCAAACTCGATTTCTCGCAACAATCGGGAGTCTGAACGAAACGGAAACTCACGGGATCTTTTCCTTCTCTCTTGGACGAATTTCACTTAGAAATGGGGAATGGTGGAAGAGAGAGAGAGAGAGAAGGTTTAATTTGGGTTTTAGGGTTAAAATTACCCTGAATGCGGATTAGCCAATCCGCACTGCGGGTTACCTAATCCGCACTCGAGACTTAGTCGGTTGTCAGCCGAATCCAGGAAAAGTCCGAGCCTACTGCGGATGAACCTGATCCGCACTGCGGTTCACCCTCATCCGCACTCACTACTTAGCCGATTTCAGGAAAATTCAGTGCAATACAGAAATTCATGAGTGCGGCTAAACTCATCCGCACTGCGGATCCCTCACCCGCACTCACTACTTAGTCATTTTTTTGGCAAAATTCCAGAAAAAGCCTGAGCCACTGCGGATGGCTTCCACCCGCACTGCGGTCAACCTAATCCGTACTGGGGCTATAAAATTCCGAAATCTCGAAATTTCGACGCGGTTTCAATTCACAATTAACTTACTTATTTAGGGGAACCTTAATTAAGGTTTAAACTTCCATTTTATTAACATGATTTATCGATTCTTTCTTTTAAATCATTCGAATTTAATTGTAAAAATTTCATAACGTAACAGTTCTGTTGGTGCCAAAATTCTTACCACTACACTAGAGTTCACATGTGTTATTTTGTAGATAAATATAGTATTTAACTATTTTTCTCTACAAATTTGATTTAAATTATCTCTCCTCCTTATTAAAGAACTTAATATTTTCTACTACATAATTTGCTCCTGTTGCTGTGCACGGGCACGATTACTAGTAAAACATATATATTTAAGGAAATCAAATAAGCATTATAAGCTACAACAACCGACATTTTTATTTTTACCTCATTCAAAAATTATTTTAATAATAATAACCAAAGTTTAGCAAAAGTTTTAAAAATACCCCACCCGTGGAAATTTTCCACGGGCTGGAATTTTAATTCCCGTTTTTTTTTTTTTTATAAAACAGAAATTTGTTTTTATTTTTTATTTTTTGTATTGAAATATTAGAAATGTTGGATATATTTCTTTGAAAATAGATGGAATACAATATAATTTGATTTATTAGAAATACTGTAACAAATAACCCGGATCAATATTTTTCAGGTCGGATTTTTCGCGGCTGTAAGAAAAATTAATATATTTCTGTATGTGTTATTGGAAAAAAATAAAAATGCTTAGATTCTGAGTTATTGATCCCGGTTCAAAAGTCACTTCTATGTAATCTAGAAAATATTGTGATCCTTTTAGGACATTTAATTTATGGAAAGTTGTATCTATTTTTGAAAAAAAACAAAAACTTTAAGTTATTTAATAATTATTATTCAAAAAGAATTCTCAAAATAGATACAACTTTTTATAAATTAAATGTCCTAGAAGGATCACAATATTTTCTAGATTACATAGAAGTGACTTTTGAACCGGGATCGATAACTCAGAATCTAAGCATTTTTATTTTTTTTCCAATAACACATACAAAAATATATTAATTTTTCTTACAGCCGCGAAAAATCCGACCTGAAAAATATTGATCCGGGTTATTTGTTACAGTCTTTCTAATAAATCAAATTATATTGTATTCCATCTATTTTCAACGAAATATATCCAACATTTCAAATATTTCAATACAAAAAATAAAAAATAAAAACAAATTTCTGTTTTATAAAAAAAAAAAAAACGGGAATTAAAATTCCAGCCAGTGGAAAATTTCCACGGGTGGGGTATTTTTAAAATTTTTGCTAAACTTTGGTTATTATTATTAAAATAATTTTTGAATGGGGTAAAAATAAAAATGTCGGCTACAACAACCAGTGGAAGGGTGTATTAATTGCACTTGTTTTTTAATGAACAAATCAGCCTCCATACACAAAAAGAGAGGTCATACAACATCTCATTGCGAGTAGAATTAGGGTGTTCTTAAGTTCACCAAGTTCCTTTATGAACTTAAGTTTAAAATATGTCAAATCAGCTTTAAATGACGAATGAAAATCGTTAAAATCCGCCTACCTTACAAGTGATGCGTCTACATGTAAAACCCACCTACCTTAGCGGATTGGATATTTTTATAAAAAGTCCAAAAACTTGTTTGGGTATTAATAAAAATCATGGGGGATTTAAAGTTGGGTAGTAATAAAAATCACGGGGATGGAGCCGATTTTTTTTATTAATATCCTAAAAAATATAGAAAATAACAAACCTACCCTCTGATTTTTTTATTAAAAATGCCCTGACCGCTCAGACGTGGGGCGGTCAGTTTTTTCTACCAAACCGTCTAGCATTGGGCGGTCAGCTACAACAATATTTTTTTTCCCTTTTTTTAGAGATCTTACTATTTTCATGTAAATAATTTTGTAGAGTTTTAATTTTTTTTATTTATGGTGTATGCCAAATAGATTGTTAGCATTGACAAACTTTACTACACCCCCGATTTGATTGTCAAATACTTAGTCTTATGTTCATTTTGTATATTGTCAATTTTGAATTTCTTCATTCAGTCTGAATTTTACCAAAAAAAATATATATATCCGAGTTTGTACCATGTTAGTTGCTTTAATTTTTAATCCAAATTTCAACTTTTTATAACTATCAAGTCACTGAGTAAACTGGATGGAATCTCACAAAAATTAATCAAGTTGTTGTGTAAAGCTGCATTAGAAGTAAATTGATTAAGTGATGATCTTTGAGTGGTAAAGTTACGGCTATAATAATTATATTTTAGATCGCAGCAAAATATTCAAAAAATATAAAATTTATGTATGTTTAATTTGCTTATCCGACTTGAAGTAGCTATCTTTTAGTCACCTTATTTGAAATATAATAAATCTTAATTTTATGCATTAATATTTTATAGACTGAATATATAGGTTTCATGCAACGTTGTTTAAATTAAATACTTTTATATTTAATTTTATATAATAAGGAAGGCACTTGTGATATTTCGGTATAAGGGCTCATTTGACAATAATTGGAATAGCCCAAAAAAAAAAAAAAAAAAATTAGCGCATAGTTACTCGTGAAAAATTGTCCTCTAAAAAAATGAAGCATCTGTATGAATTATATAACCTCATGAAAATAGAGACACGAGTTGACTTATAATTAATAGTGGTTTTTCCAGGTGGAAATTGCAAATATCTCCTAATGCCATCTAAGGAAATTACATAACTCCAAGTTTTACACGAAATTTTTCAACAATTGAAGCGGAAAAAAAGTACTAAAACTTATACAAAAAAATGATAATTTATCAGCCTTTATTACCTGCACCGATTGAATCCGTAGGTACTGTGGAAGAAGATTCGGACTGGAGGGGACTTGTAAACTTACAGTGCTACTCTACTGTGGGATCCACTACTTTACAGTTTGAGATTCACTTTCAGTCGTTTTGAGATTCGGACTGATGCAGGAACACTATTATTTGAATTTTGAGATTAGTGCAAAGTTAAAAGAACGGATTCTCTATGTTAAAGATTCTCTTATACGGTATCCTGCTGGATACAAATTCATATTGGTGACGACTGTAGATTAAAAACAATTATCAATGCACCAGTGATCGCACAGAGTTAAAAACAATTATCAAGCTAATGAGGAATGATTGGAGAACTAAAAAAAAATATGAATACTTTGATGTATGACTTGTTATGATTATCCTTTTTGAAGTGTTAATATCTTATCTTCTAAGTATTTATAGCTACGAAGGTATACATATCTAAGTATTTTTTACATATAACACTGAAAGTATTAATATTTAAGTACTAAAAATATATTTATTTATATATAGATATATAGAGATGAGCTATCCTACATTGCAATGTACTGACCTCTTTGTACATTAGATTATATATCGTTGGATTAGTTTTAAGATTCGTGCGATTCAGTGCGGATCAGTCGCTGATCAATTCAATTTTTCGGAAATTTTAATCCTCCAGTTACTGGAGGCATCCAGTCACTTTCATCTCTTTTCCAACATTTCCCCTCCCCGTCGTCCCCGATTCCCTCTCAGAACAAAAAGAAGAAGAAGAAGATCTCAATCTCCTCAGTCGATTCTGTATTGCCCCTCCTCCCTCGACCCCCTTCATCTCGCTCACAGAAGCGATCTATTCTCTCGCACCTCCTTCCCTTGTCCGTTCTCTCTCGCCATTGCCCTTCTCCTTTTCTCGCTCTTACTCTTGTGCTTGATGGTGCCCCCACAAACAAGCCGTTTGGTGAGTGATTCGGTTCCATCGAGATCTCAAATCAGTTGATTTTTGTTGCCTCCGTGTTTCACTCGCCCCCAATCGCTAACTCCTGATTCCCCTCTCAGTGGTCCTGCTTAAGCTCCATCTTTGATGGGGCATGGATTTTGTCAGATACGCAATCTGAAAATCTCAATTTCACTCGCAATTGAGCCAATGAACAATTGCTTGAACGAGCGATCAAGATCTGAGCTTGAGCTCAGACCAATGGTAAAAAGAAGATAAGAGAAATTGATACAAAATTGGGATTATATTTCACATGATAGTCTGTTACAAGCATTAGCATTACCTGATTGATGCTGCCATAAAAGAATGCATAGAAGATCTGCCCTCCTGGCAGGCAGCGACAAAGGTTGCGGAATGTTCAAGGCTGCCTCGGGTTTTGAGGAACAATGTCTTATTGTAAACAGGGGTCTGTTTTATTTCCTGTTTTTCTAGGTTTGTAGTTTTTGAATCTCAACTGGTACATCTCTCTTTGTTGTAGTTTCTAATAAGATTTTAGTTTTTAGATTCCAAACCAGTAGACTCTCTGTATTAGGGAGTATTCCCTCCTTAGTCTTTACAATGTAATGCTTATTTTTCAGTTGTAAATGATACCTACGGGTTTGAAAAAAAAAATGATTGCGAAAAACAATTTCTACTCGACAAAATGCAATGTCCATCAAAATTTAAGTCTATATACCAGAGGCCATTAGTTTCTGTCTTCACATTTTTTTAAGAAAGATTTTTGTTCACTTTTTTTTTCCTTTCAATTTTACAAATTGATCGGTCGGTATTGAGTGGTATGATAGCTATCAGGGTACATATGGAGATTATTGTTCCAGTTACTTTCCAATTAAATTGATCTTTACAGGCATTTTGATTTCATACTTTTCTCTTGAAGGTTCTCTTCTAGATCGGCACAATACACACTTCAGTTATCTGACAGATGACGAGATTAAATTTCTCAAAAGTTAACAAATATATGAATAATTCCAAGCAAGAATAAGGATATGAGGTTAAAGAACCTCATAAAAAAAGTAAAACTAGTTGAATATGAGGTTAATAAAAACATAAAATTTAACTTACTCGAATAGGGACATTCTCATCTCAATATCCCATGAACAACTCACTGCTCTAATTGTATAACAACAAACAACATAAGCAAATACATAGCATAACAATTATGAACAAAAATCAAAATCTTAAGCAAACAACTAACATCCTTCAATTACTGCATCTTTTGTGTAAAGAAAAAAAAGAACAGAAAACTATATTGCCGACTGCACTAAACAAAAATGTCAAACATTGTTAACCAGAAAAAATAATTAATTTGCCCTTGCTATAGCTTGTTGTGCATTACAAATATGTACAACCCTAAGACAATGCAATTTATATTTGCATAACCATCTCAACAGTTCTTTTTTTTTTTCTTGCTACTTGTGGCCGTACCATGCAGGTTGGTACAGAGGCTCCTCTTGCCAAAATGTGCTAGATGAGTTGTGCTTCATCTTGGCTCCAACTTAATGACACTCAATGCCATAATGACAATGTCTTTCAACCTATTTGAGGAAGACCATGAAAGATTTTAAGATTGTACATAAATAGTAACCGTTTCAGGTGCAAGCCAACCTGGAATGTCAAAATTCCTTTTGTACAAAGTATCAATTTGGTGAATTGAAAATACATAACAAGTATGCAAATTTACTGCCAGCATCTTTCGAAAACCAAATTCAGTAATCAGTATACATAACTATACTAATTACTTCACATAGGCTTATAACAGTAAATAGCAATCACACAATTTTTTATATTAAATTGAACAAAATCTGACAAAACAATGTGTAATTTGAACAAATTAGTAGTTAAATTGCCTGCAAGTATCTGTGCGAGGTCCAGAAACCCTGTGCGATGAGACCGAGAAACCCAGTGCTAGAGAGGAGAGAGCGGTGGAAAGGGGTCACTGCGGTTTAGCGGAGCAGGAGAGGGCTCCGAAGGGAGAACGGGGATTTGAGGTTTTTCGGAGAGATTCGATTTTTTTTAGTCGGAGGAAGGGTCGAGAGAGGGTGAGCATTGAGCAGTGGTGCAATAGAGGACCAGCGGTGGTGCGAGAGAGGGTCTAGATTTTGCGCTGAGAGAGAGAGAGGGGGTTCCACAAGACACGAAGAGGAGGAAGAGGCTCTAACTGGAGGCCTCCATTGATGCCTAATGGATGCGAAATTTTTGAAATATTTTCGCTGATCAGCGACTTTTTTTTTTTTTTTGAGAAAATCAATGAGGGTCTAGCCCACATTTTTTCATTAACCATGATTGGTAACATTTTGTTGAGTTTCTGAGTGAGAAACCCTGATTACAAAACAAAAAACGAAAAGAAAGAAAACCAATAAAAAAACTACAAAGAAAGAGTCCAAAATAAAAGTTCCAAAATGAAAGAAAACTATCCGAACTGTTTTAATCGCTTTACTTCTCACTCCACGTTTGGTTCTTCTGACTGATGAGACACACTGACCTCCCACTGTGTAGTAACCTCTCGCACCAATTCATCCGTGTTTTTGCTTATTTCTCTAAAGATGCGGTTGCATCTTTCGCGCCAGATTATGAAATGTGTGATTAGCATAAGCTCTCTTGCCTTATCAGTTACATTTTTTTCGATCAGAACGGTATAGATACAAATCTTTTAGCTGATCAGCGACTTTGATAAATACAAATCTTTTAGCGGATCGTACGGTATAGATTACAATGCACAGATTGGCCTATACATTGCAATGTAGGATAGCTCATCTCTCTCTCTCTCTCTATATATATATATATATATATATGCACTTAATTAAAGCACATGATGCACTTAAATTTATTTTTACAGTAAAAAAAAGGTCCGCAATTTATGTAGGGAAATTTTCACTTTTTAAGATTAACAATTTGATTTTCACATAGTAATGTGCACTTTAGTTGGGCTCTTTTGGCATTGCTAGCGCAAATGGAACTACTATGTCAACCTCTTCATCATATTATATAGGTACGCTTGAAGGCCCAAATTAACAATGCCAGGCCCAAAATAACCAGATTTGGAGTGATATCATCACATACGTAAGCGTTTCTCTAGCCCGTAAAGTGGATTTCTATGTACAAATATAAAGAATAAAGTCTGTTTCAATACAATTCAATTAATTCAAATTCAAACTAGTTTTGGATCTATAAATGGAGCACTAATTTAAGGAACACCCATATATTAAAGGTTGACTTCAAATTAGTTGTTCAATTGCCCAAAGCAACACAAGAGTAGCGGGGAAAATAAATATAAGTATCCATTAAAAAATCAATTAATTCTTTGAACAAAAGCTTCAACATGTAGCCGCATTTGTCATTGTCATCAGGACCTAGTTGTACCAGTTTGTTGTACAGAGTGCCGATAGTTGCCAACCTGAAATTGATTGAGATTTGCTAAAAATCAGATAAAAAGTACAAATTCAAATAGATGGACAAAACAAAACAAAACCAAACAAAACCAAACCAAAATCTGATATATCATTTGAGATTTTGATTACCAATGGAATTAAAGTAATTATGACACAACCAATGCCATAGTATATATATACATATTTAAAAAATATTAAAAAATTCTAAATAATATAAAATTATGTCTGCAAGTACATATTTATAAGGAGATCATGTTAAATGGTTCACATTGACTGTTAAAATTTAAAAAAAATGAAAATATTACCAATCCGTGATATACATAGTACCATAGATTCACTCATAAGTATTTTATGACTCTCATTTATTAAATGATTTCTTTTCCCGCACTCTCTCTCCTCAATATTAATTTCCTTAACAGCTATTTATCTCCCCATTTATTCTGCTAATATTTTTCAATTATCCCCGCATTAAATTAGACTGTCCTCTTTCGGAAACTAATACAAATTTAATATTGATTTCTTTTCCGGCAATGGCGATTTATATTTTAATATCTGCAGTGTAGAAACTAATACAAATTTTAGGAAACTAACCTTCATTGCAACCGGAAATTCAAGACTCCTTCTTTCGGCCTGGCCTGTTCCTTCTTGGGCCTTTGTGATTCGCTATGACTTTCCCTTCGGCCATCTCTGCTCTGGAGTCTGCTATGCAGCAGGTTCTTGCTGAGGTGAAACGTCTTCAACCTCACTCTTCCACCGAAGTTCATTTCGCCCCCACTACAGATAATCTGGTCAGTCCTCTTGTATCCCACGTGTCTCCATCAGGACGAATTAGTCTCTCCGGCGGAGTCCTCTCCTCTTCTCCAGTTGGATCCTCTAAGCCCCCAGCGGTTCGATCAAATCTGGATGGCTTCTCTTCGTGGCAACCTTCACGCCTCTTGAAACATAACCCTAGCGTGTTTCCCGACACTTCTTTTGCTGGCGCTGTCCGATCTCCTACGGCTCATATTCCTTCCTCTGTGTTGCCTGCTTCCCGTCCAGTGCTTGCTAACCCGCCTCATCGACCTCCTCCTACAGCCTCTCACCCTCCTTCTAAAGCCCATACTAAACTCTCCTCCATCCGCCGCTCTATCCATACCAGACACCCTTCTTGCTACCGCTGCGGTGACAAAGGCCACATTGCATCCTCTTGTCGTAGTTCACTCGTTTGCTTCGCTTGCAACAAAGTGGGCCACCGATCGGTAACTTGCAAGAATCCGATTAAGATCACTTCCATGTCATCCTCCTCTCCTCCGATGGACTCTCTCAATTCCCGTCCATCGATGAAATTCTACTCCAACAAAGACACTCGTCGTCTTCGTGAGATCCTTTTAAAAGGAGTGGTTTTATTTGATCAGCAGAATAGAGGCGCCCAATTCATTCAATCACATCTGAAAGCTCGTTTCCCGACTATCCCTGATTGGCAATGGGTTCCCCGCAAGGTTGCCTCTCAATACTTCCTTATTGACCCACCTGATGATACTTGGCGTACCATTGCTCTCCGGGAACGCAAGATCTCACTTGGAGATGTGGATTTTTCTCTGGAACCCTTCTCATTTGCCCGATTTGGGAAAGGTTATAAACCTCAAACCTTTTGGTTGAATATTTTAGGATTTCCCCAAGATTTGTGGGTTCCTAGTGAAATCAAGAGAGTAGCGGAGAATCTCGGTGGTTTCTGGATTGCCACCGATCCGCAATCTTTCGATTGCCATGATTTAGAAATTCTGAGGATCAAGATTGGAGTCCCTGATCGTTCGATTATTCCCACCTCTCGCCGTTTACAATTCACTGATGAAGATAAAACTGTGTTCTACCATGATCTCCTCATTATGGTAGAGGCACCCTCTACTCAAGTTTGGCAGCAAGTCACTCCCCCACCCTCTACCTCTACTACTTTGGTGGTCCCTCCACCATTGGAGCTACCCCCTCCTCCACCCCCTCCCCCACCACCTGTGGTACCCCCACCTGAGGTGCCTTTTGTCATCCCCCCTAAACCTATCTCTCCAAGGATAGCAATACCCACTCCCTTGGCTGCCACTGACAATCGCTTCTCGGTTCTAGCTACTGAGAGCCGGGAACCTGTCAATCTGGACGTTCAGCCACTTGTCTCGGTACTGAATCCGAGTTCAGATACTTTAGTTGTTAACAAATATTTGGATTCTGACCCATGGACCCACAACGAACCTAACCCTCAACCTCCGATGACATCCACCAAGTTGGTGGCCAATCAGCCCGTGGCAGCACCTACTTCCTCTTCTGAAACACGTAACAGTTTGCGTATCAAGTTGCAGTCCGTTGCTGATAATAAGGGAGCTGCTGACAAACCAGTCAGACGCAGTACTGGCACAGGTATTAAACTATTGCTCGATCAATTTCCATATGCACATTTAACTGATTCTGAGTTGATTTCTATGTATGAAATTGGTGGTTTTTGCTTGGGTCCTACTGAGGACATTAAAAATAAAGTTATCCATAAGTTTCGCACCATTTCGAAACTTGCGTTATCTACAGTTTTAGATGAACTTGCTGATAATCATCTGGCAGTTCAGTTACCTTCTTCTTTGACCGACATTAGTGATTTGGTGCTTAAAACACCAAATTCAGGGCATACTACACTTTTAAATGGTTAATTTCCTTACATGGAATGCACGCGGTTTAGGGAAGGCAGTAAAACGTAGACTAGTTTCTGATTACATCAAAGCACATTCTATTGACATTATCGGGATTGTAGAAACAAAAAATGAATCTTTTACTTCACGCATACTCAGTAATCTTAGTTCTATTATGTCTCAATGGTTTCAAAGGCCATCTTTAGGCTTATCTGGAGGCATTCTAGTTGGCTTTGATGGTTCTAAATTCGATTTAATTAATCATTGGATTGGTGATTTTACTATCTCTCTACATTTTAAGAATAAATCTGATCATTTTGAATGGATCTATACTGTGGTTTATGGTCCTGTCTTGTCATCCAAGCGACTTGCTTTTTTTACTGAACTTAGACTTATTCATAGTTACGGGATTGCCGCCTGGTTACTCACAGGTGATTTTAATCTTATTAGATATAGAAGGGAAAGGATTGGTCCCTCCTTCAACATTGCCTTAAGTAATAGATTTAATACTCTTCTTTCAACTCTTCAACTTTTAGAAATCTCCTTATCTGATAGGAAGTTTACATGGTCCAAATCCATCAATTCCACTTCTCAAGCCCTTTTAGACAGAGTGTTCTGCTCTGTAGAATGGGTATCACATTATCCTGCACATAATTTAACTTCTTTGCCTAGATTCATGTCTGATCATAACCCACTTATACTTAGCACATCTGCTCCTATTTTTCACAGTACAGTTCCTATCAGATTTGAAAAAGCTTGGTTAGCTCAGGAAGGGTTCATTGAACTCTTGACTAGTTGGTGGCAATCTTTTCCCTTAGGTCATGATCTAGGTAAAGATTGGCAGGTAAAGTTACAGTTTCTAAGGAGAAAATTACGAGGCTGGCATACAAATGTAATGGGGGCTCACAAAAAACAGAAACATAACCTTCTCTCTCAAATCACCTTATTCGAAGAACTTGATGAATCCCATTCACTGTCTTATCAAGACATGGAATCTTGGCAAAATTGTCAGTCTACTCTTCATCAACTCTATCTAGATGAAGAAGTTTACTAGCAACAAAGGTCACGTCTAAAATGGTTTTTAGAAGGTGACCTTAACACCAAATTCTTTCATGTTACAGCCTCCACCAGAAAAAAGAAAAATACATTTTTCTCTTTAGAAATTGATGGAGTTACCTGTTTCGACCCTGTTCAACTTAGAAGGCATGTTACTGCTTTTTATAAAAATCTGTTAGGAACCACTACGGAAAGGGACATTTCCCTCAATCCCAATTTATGGACTGACTCTGAAAAACTGTCGGTATCTCACAGTATCAGTCTTGAAGCTCCCTTCTCTTTAGAAGAAATTAAAAAAACTCTCTTTTCATGTAATCCTAACAAGGCCCCTGGTCCTGATGGCTTGTCATTTTTATTTTACCAATCTTTCTGGGATGTGATACAAGGAGATATTCTCCAATTATTTCAAGCTTTTTATCACAATACTCTAGATTTGTCTAAACTAAATTTAGCATCCTTGTGTCTCATTCCCAAGAAAACAGATCCAAAGTTAGTCACCAACTATCGACCTATTAGTTTAATCAACTGTAGCTTCAAATTACTTACAAAGGTTCTTACTGCTCGGTTAAGTAAGGTTATTGATTCTATCATCAGCGACTCCCAAACTGCCTTTATTAAGGGAAGGTTAATTATTGACAACATTGCTTGTGCACATGAGGTCTTACACACTATTCACCAAAAGAAATTAAAAGGGGTTTTATTTAAGCTGGATTACGAGAAAGCTTTTGATAGAGTCCATTGGGACTTTCTTTTCGAAATTCTCCAAGCCAGGGGATTTGGAAATCTTTTTATCACATGGATTAAATCTATATTGCATAGTGGTCAGACTTGTATTAATTTTAATGGGTCCAATGGTACATATTTCAAATGCAAAAGAGGTTTGAGACAGGGTGATCCCTTGTCCCCTCTTTTGTTCAATTTGGTTGCTGATGCCCTTAACAAATCTTTGCAACAATTACAAACAGCAGGATTTATATCTGGTTTGGGTAATTTTGGATCTCTAGGACCAGTTTTAAATTTACAATTTGCTGATGATACCTTATTATTTCTTAAAGCTGATTTTAGAATGATTGAAGCACTCAAGCTTCACTTGATAGCTTTTGAAAATCTCTCAGGTATGAAAATAAACTATAATAAATCTGAAATGATCCCCCTCAATATACCACCTGAGGAGGGGGCTGCACTGGCAGCTATATTTGGCTGCAAAACTTCTCAGTTGCCAATTACTTATTTGGGGCTTCCTTTGCATTATAAAAAGCCATCCCTTAGGGATTGGCAATCTGTGGTTGATAAAATTGAATCTCGAATTCAAGGTTGGAAAGGTAAACTTTTGTCTTATGGAGGGAGACTTACTCTCCTCAACTCTGTTCTATCTTCTATTCCTATTTATTGGCTTTCAGTTTTTGTGATGCCCTCTAAAATTCGATTGAGAATTGATCAATTGAGGAAAAGATTCCTTTGGTATGGAGGTAATACAGTGAAGAAAAAATATTGCCTCGTCTCATGGGACACTGTTAGTAAATCCAAATCACAGGGGGGTTTGGGAATAATAGATCTTAAACGCTTAAATCAGGCTTTATTAGCCAAATGGTGGGTCAGATTCAAGAACCACCAAATCTCTGGCATGTGGAAAACTATAATTCTGCATAAATATGGTCTATTAGGGTTCTCGTCTACATGTTCCCCTTTCTGGTCTGGTATTCTGAGACATACAAATGCTGTTGAATTAGGTCTTACTAGACACTTGGGGAATGGTTCAACCATTCTTTTTTGGAAAGACCGTTGGTGCTCTGACCAACCTCTCTCCTCTCTCTTTCCTAACCTCTTTTTACACACTACAGACCCTGATCTCTTGGTTATTGAGGCCTATGTAAACTCTTCATGGCAACTACTTTTCACAAGACAACTTACTGGTACTTTATACTATGAGTGGCATCACCTGCACATTCAAATACAAAACTTTGTCCCCAATCCTTCTACCCCTGATACACTTTACTGGAGCTGGTCATCGGTGGGTAAATTCACCGTGCATTCTTTTTATCGATGGCTAGAGTTTGGAGGCATTACAAATATTACTTTTAAAACAATTTGGTTGTCTAAAATGCCCCTCAAAATCAAACTTTTCTTGTACTTGTTGAAAAGAAATAAAATCCTCACTAAAGGTAATCTCATCAAGAGAGGATGGCAAGGGGATCATGCTTGCCCTTTTTGTGGTAAATTTGAATCTACAGACCATTTGTTTGTACAGTGTACTTTTGCCAATTCTATTTGGCAATGGATCGGATCACATAATAACTTCACCTTTACAGGCACTACTATGGATGACATATGGTTTATTAATGCATGTATACCTTTAAAACACATTCCTTTAGTTGAATTTGTTAGAGGTGCAGTACTTTGGATCCTATGGCTTGAACGGAATAAAATCTGTTTCCAAGGCTCTTCTCTACCCTCTTTGCAATCGGTAGGATCTAAAATTATCTCACTTGTCAAATTTTGGTGTACTAATTCTAATACAGGATCTCTTTTACACTTATCTCTTATTTTACCGATGAATACTAATGATCTCTGCTCTCAGGACCTTT
The DNA here is from genome assembly GCF_964058835.1 of Carex rostrata. NCBI lineage: Eukaryota > Viridiplantae > Streptophyta > Magnoliopsida > Poales > Cyperaceae > Carex > Carex rostrata. The sequence continues at coordinate 3,056,343 of NC_135951.1, forward strand.
TACCTCATTCCGAGGAAGAAGCCACTTCCCTAGAGGAAGAAGTGGCGAGAGAAGAGCTACCAGGGGCACCCACCCGAATAGTCAACGTTTCAATCCATATGCTTGGTATAATCCCGACTACATAGCTTGACTGTGCAAGGATGAAGACAGTTTTTGAAGATATGCTGACTACTTGCATCCTTTTGTAGTTTAGACCAACATTTATTTTGCTGTCATGTTTGCTTTGCAGTTTGCTCTTTTGTAGTTTGCTATTGTCGTTCTTTTGTTCAGCTACCAGTACTTTGTATACATGCTTTGAGCTCTAGCTAGTTGGAGCTCTTCGCATTTGACATTATGGTTTCTTAATGAAATTGGTGGGCTACACCCACTTTATCAAAAAAAAAAAAAAAAAAAAAAACCGACCGAACGAGTAACTGGAATTCTGAGGTTCATATGGTAAATGTGATCGCCGCTAGCTCCCCTTTGTCCCCAACACCAATCTGTAACTAATAAAATTCTGAGGTTCATATGGTAAATGTATGCATAAGAACCAAAAATTTTGAATTTATTTAATAGATAACCATAATTTAACCTTTCTATGTAATGTAAACTATAAGTGTTAAAGAAATATCAGCTCTTTCAATAAAGGCAGTTCTTAATATATATATAGTAAGCACAACCTAATACAAATTTTGAATATATCCCACAAGGTAATAATTTCATAACAAGGTAATTGCATTTATTATTTTTTTAAAGTTTAAACTGATGTTTCTGTATTAGTTAGCTACATATATATAAATAAACTCTAAATTGTTAAATAGGTATAAATTAATTGTCAAATTAAGTACGCCAAGCAGTTTCTTTATGCGATTACTATTATATCCAATAGAAGTAAACATGTGTATATATATCTATATTTATGTAATTACTATTTTTAACTTTTTTTTTCTATTTCGTTATTTATAACTATATATATTTAACTGAACTCTAAAAATGGTTCAGCTAAAACCTTTAGAATTTGGGCCATATATAACAATTGAAAATTACAACAGACATATTAAATTGGGATATATAATTAAAAAGAGACGCTTCTAATTTTGCATTGACAAATTAATTTTCTATTCTCTTGAAAGTGACGGACCACATATATATATATATATATATATATGTGGCTTTATTTGAAATCCATCTATAAATTCGACAATTAATTTGTCTCCCCATCTCCCATATATTTCTATGAAATTGTGTCAATTTGATATATAAAAAGCAAGAAAAAGAGAGAAGAGATCGATCTAGCTAGCGAGATGGAAGGAGCTCAGATTGATGGATGTCTTAAGGTATGTCTGAAGTTGGCCATCATCGTCTTGACGCTAATCGCCATTGTCGCAAGTGTACTGCGCGTATTGTCGTTCATGATGATGTTAGATGTAGCCACCATCATGGATGTAGCAATCATCATGGATGTAGCAACCACTGTGTTTGTTTTCGCCATCTTGGTCTATTTATGTATTTGTTTTCGACCACTTGTTCAGAATTATGATGCCATCAAGGCATCAACATCATCATCAGCCCGACTGTTGTTGCTGATGTTTGTAGCAGTCCCCGTGTTTGTTTTGGGCGACTTCATTTATCGCTATTATTATTTTCGGTCACTTCGTCAGGAATGATTATGCTGAAAACTGGTTAATTTCTCCTAGCTGCTACTATATATCATATAGTAGTTTAGTCTATATTAATTGTCAATGGTTTTAATTTTCTTTTTATTTTTATGTTTCAATGTGCATGTTGGCCGGAATTAATTATAAAATTTGATATTTTGCTCTTACCTGGCTTAATTTCTATTTCTTTTAACAAGGCATGCAATTGATCGTATCTTTCGTGAAGGAATCGATTTATGTTAACATGAAGAAGGCTTTTAGACGTACACGGAGATGAATTAATTAAAGCTAGAATTCTATAGTGGGCCTGTCCTTTAACAAGTGGAAGCATGTTTTTGGGCCGTCAATTATATATAATTCGTTAGAAGAAATAATTAATACCCAACTTAATTTCTAATTTCTCAAGTACTATCTGATCTAATCTGCCCAAAATAGCCCAGCGGGACAAAAACTAAGCGGAAGCGGACAAGCGTCGGGTCATTTTTGCCCAACACTTGGGCCGTATCCGCTTAGTTTTCGGGTCATTTTTGCCCAACGCTAGCCCAACAGGGGCACCGACGCTAGCACCGACGCGGGCACCGACGCTGGCACTGACGCGGGCACTGACGCGGGCACCGACGGGGGCACCGACGCTAGCACCGACTGGGGCACCGACGCAGGCACCGACGCTGGCACCGACGCTGGCACCGACGAGGCCATGTACATCTATGGGCATGTACATGAGGGGGCTCCCCTTTTGAAAATCATGCCCCCCTATAGGGGAATATGCAATTTTTGGCACTAGCCATGCCGAGGGTTACCACCCCTGAAAATCCCGCATGTCAAATATTAAATTTTTTTTTTAAAATAAAATAAAAAAAATAAAAAAAAATTCAAAAAAATTCAAAAAAAAAAAAAAATTCAAAAAAATTCAAAAAAAAAAAAAAATTCAAAAAAATTCAAAAAAAAAAAAAAATTCAAAAACAAAATAAAAAATTCCAAAAAAATTTCAAAAATTCAAAAAAATTCAAAAATTCATAAATTCATAAAAAATTCAAAAAAACTTCAAAAATCCAAAAAAACAATTTCAAAAATTCGAAAAAACTTCAAAAATTTTAAAAATTCAAAAAAACTTCAAAAATTCAAATAAACTTCGAAAGTTCAAAAAATTCAAAAAGCTTTCAAAATAATAAAAAAAACAATTTCCACTGATTCCGCTTAGTTTTTGCCTCGCTGGGCTATTTTCGAGTCACTTTTGCCCAACGCTTGCCCGCTTCCGCTTAGTTTTTGTCTCGTTGAACTGTTTTCAATTTAAATTTTATATTAATGGTAGAACCTCGGCCTGGGCCCTGGACCCCCCCCCCCCACCACCTTTGGCCTATAAAAAATAAAAACTGGCACCCTGGCTTATATTGTTTATGGGCCCTTGGCACCTCTGTTTCTTTTCACTCTCCCTGTTGTTTCTTTTCATTCAATCGTGTAACATGAAACTAAAACTGATATTCTGAGATAAACTAGTTAGACCCCCCTACCGATCATTTCTGATTCCGCCACTGCATGTTGGATTCAAAATAATTATTAGCTTGTGCTTACTATATATTAAGAACTGCCTTTATAGAAAGAGCTTAATTTTGTAATATTTATAGTTTACATTACATAGAAAGGTTAAATGCATGATATGGTTATGTCGTCAAAATTTATAGCCATGGCATATATCTATTAAATAGAGAAACATATATAATGCGACTGAGATTGTGCTCTTTTTCATGTTTTGGATGAGTTTGGGACTATTTGAACCCTCCACTATAGTTGTTGCATGAAGAGCGCCATAGGAGATCGAAACTGAAAAAGAGCAAACTTTTGCTGTGAATTTTTGCAAATATGCTAACGAGTGTAACATGTAATAAATGAACTTTAAGTCAGAATAGCGTTGTTATTTACCCGCTACACCAAAGGTTGTAGTGAATAAAATCAGCTCTTTCACATATATTCGAAAAAAAATCGAAAGACAAGTTCCGCCATGCATCACATATTAGTGAATAAAAAAAATGGATTATATTTAAATTGGTTAATTTCTTTTCGAAAAATAATGGCTACAATTTTTTGGCGACGTAACTATTTAACCTTTCTATGTAATGTAAACCATAAATATTAAAAAAATCAGCTCTTTCAATAAAGACTGTTCTTAATATATATAGTAAGCACAAGCTAATAATTATTTTGAATCCAATAAGATAATAATTTCATAAGTACTAAGCCGCCTCTATTAATTAAAAAATGCGAGATCATATATGGTTTCAAACCTCGACTAGAACGTAACTATATATGTTTTTTTTGTGTATGTGTGTGTGGAAAATTGCAGGTTCTAAGTCTGTCTAAAATTTATCTCATGCTAGAAAAAAAAATGCATCAGCCACTTATAACATGAATTCAATAGAAATGATTTTTTTTATTTGTTTGTTAACTTAATTGTTATCTATTTTTTCATGAAAAAGGAAAAAGAACTGCCCATTAAATACAGTTATTTAGCTTAAAAAGAATAGCAAAAAAAAATAAGTTTCATTTGATAATATAAAAAGAGACAAATAAAGTTTTTGTTGTTGTTGTTGTTGTTGAAAGTCTGTAGGTGATTGTATTAATAGAAAGAGTTACAAGCTAGTTCTTACATAATATGAGACAAACATCAAGAGTTACAAGCTGATTGTATTTCATGTTCAATGCTTCTAACTTCCAATACCTTTCTAAAATAATTCAATCAAACATCAAGAGTTTAGTTGCAAGTTTGGCACCCTTTGTTATTTTTTTGTGAACCTAAAAGTCGAATTGCATCTGAACCAGTACCAAAGGACATATGAAAATCACCTAATTTGATATCAAAAGATTAAAAACATTAAAACAACAATGAAAATAAAAGCGGTGGCCTTTCGACAATACTTGGACCCGACATGCTGTGATCGGATACCCGGACCTGACCTGCCGTGTCGGATCTAAACACTTGTTTGACTCAAAGCTACTAAATCCAAGTGCAAAAAAGGTTTGATACAGCGTTACCAATCTTAACGATATTTGAAACTCGCAAGTGGCTGACGATGGGACCCAATGAATAGAATAAACCGGATTAAATTTGAAAAAGGCTGAAAATTCCCAATGAAGTCTCATAAAACTTCAGACTCACATGTGAAGTCCCTGATAATTTTTTAAAAGACCCCTCGCCACTTTAAAAACTTATAATCGTCACAAGATCTGATAAAAAACAGATCTTGGAATTTTGTTGGTATTTATGGAACTGTTTTGGGGGTTTAGGATGGCTAATTTCAGCTTTTGTATGAATCTGATTTTTTCAGTATTTTTCTGATATTGAATCAGAATTGGATATTGGTTTGTAGTTACCAGGTTTACTGGTAAAACACGGAAGCTGGGAGTTTTATCGGGTTATTAGATATTGCTATCGGTTTTTTCAGAACCGCTCTAATACCATGTTAATTTTTTAGTAACAAAGAGAAGAAGCAGAGAGATGATGGAATTGTATTATATATTTTTTGTTGTTGTTCTATTTTCACAATCTGATATATGGATATTTATACTCTCTTTGAGGCTATTTTACCATTAGTAATAACGGTAACATCCTATGCACCTATAACTATTTTATTTACAATTCTACCCTTATTCTTATTTTACATTTTTACTCTCTAACTATCTAATTATTTTCAACACATAAAGATGACTTTAATGCATCACAAAAGTTGTCCCAAGCACAGGTCTTAATAACTAATTTTAGTGCAGTTCCCGATCAGATTGTCAGTGTCAGTACCAGTAGCAACAGCAGGCGTTCGCACCTCATCCTGCAATGCCTGAACGAGCTTGGCTTCATCAATTCCCGTCTTGGTGGATGTCTTGCAGCGTTCTTCCTGGTTCGGGCATAGAACTTTGTAATCGGGCTCCTCCCCAAGATCCGCTGACTATACACTGAATCAATAAACATAGAAATACTGTTTGTTAAGTTAAAAACTAACTATATATACAATACTGAGAAAACACATTTTATAATTGGATAGATAATTCCATACCAATAGGCTTATAATCAGAAGGCATTGTGGCGATTGGGGTTATAATTGGTAAGTCGTCATTTACCAATAAATCTTCATTTTCAATATCCTCCATTATAAGCCTTCTTATAATTCGAGCTCTTCTCTCGTCTCTACGGGTAACCTCTTGAATAGTAGGGCTATGATTATTCTTAGTTTGCATTCTTTTCCTTTTGTTTCTGCTTCTTTTCTTTGTTTCATCAAAACTGAGCCTTTCACATCCTGATATGGAAAAAATTTGTACTAAAAAAATGAATTGGCCAACTTTTCTGAAGACCACAAATTCACCGGTATCGATAGAGTGGTCCAGTACGAAGCGGCACCAGCCATGCCCAAAAGCCAAACATCTCCTTTTCATGCAAACTCGTACCGACCAGCGGGTCCCAGATGAGTCTTCCAAAAGTATGTTTTTGTCTAATAAGTCAGTCATTATTGTTTGAGCAAATGCAGGTGGTATGTACTGCATGCATCAATAGTATGATCAAGTGAATTCCTGTAGGATTTGAACTAACTTACAAAGAAAGAAAAAAAATAACAAGAAAATAAGTCATACCAAAAATTGATTGAAATCGCCAAGCATGACCTTAAAGAAAGATGTTGTACTTGTATCTGTATCTGATACTGATACTGATAAGGATTTCTGACTGCAATTTATGCATGCTTTTGCTTTCTTGTTTCTTCTGCACAACACTCCCTTCTCCTTCTCTCTAGTTTCATCCCCCTCCATCCCTCTTTCTTCTTAATTTCTGAAGTGGGCAAGGTAAGGAACCCAATTTGAGATATTTGGTTCTCGCTCTCCTAATAATTAGGTGATACAATTCACACCACCTCCACCTGTGCACCAATACAATTCCCAAGGCGCAAAATCCGGAGCTTAGAACAGAGATACGACATTATTGAAGAATAAAGATCATTAGCCTCAGAATATTCATCATTGGCAATTTTAGGCAACAAATAAAATAGCCTCCAATTGTACAACTGTTCAACTATTTTTTGGTACATAGCTTGATTCATGTAACGGCTAGTGAATCTTTGTAATTAAGACACAATTAGGGTGTAGATTACAGCATAGGTAATTTAGGAAATAGTCCAACGGCTAGTTAGAATTCTGGCCTATATATACTCATGTATAGACCATGTAAAAAATAATAGCAATAAATAAAACAATTTTTCATCATTCTTCTTTCCACTCTAAATTTCAATATGGTATCAGAGCAGGATAAATCCTGACTCAAAATTCGAAATCAAGCAAAGCTGCAGATAACAAAGAACTGCAAGCAACATCAAAACCAGCTCTCAGAATTAAGCAACAATTACCTCAGCCAATTACTTGACGAGCTACTTGTGCTTTCAATCATCTGTCATCATCGAGCAAGGCTACAATATACCAAATAAGTTTCTGTTCTTATCAGTTTTTATTTCCTTAATACCAATTCTAACAACATATCAAATCAGAAACCAACTATTTGTACCAGAAAAAAAACTTAGAACCTTACCAGAAAACTTCCTTTTTTATCAACAAAAACCAGAAATTTCAGATTTTTACCAGTTCACATCAGAAAACCAGAAAAATCAGAAAAATCAAACCCAAGCTTCGTAAGCTTTACCAGCAAACCGAAAAGAGAAAACCAAGCTTTACCAGAAAACCGAGAAAAACTATACCAGAAAGTTTTTACCTTATTTCGCCCCTTAACCCGAGAAAAGATGCAATCTAGTCTCGACGGATACTCTAACCCTAACCCTAGAGGACCGGCCAAGACGAGGGGCACCACAACAGTCGACTGGTGCGCCTCCTGCAAGCGCGCAGGGCACAACCGTGAAGGGTGCTACACCCTCATCTCCGGCCGGTGCGCAACAAGGGAAGGTGGGGCGGCGGAACAAAGGACAAGGGTTTTAGCAGCTGGCTCAAGGGGTCGGACACAAAGAATGAAGGGATTGAGTTTGGATCCGAAGCACCAGCTACACAAAAAAGGGATCGAATCTCCTGCCCCCCTGGGGGCAGGAATTTCCTGCCCCCAGAGTCACTGTTAGTGGGCCCCACCCACCCCAAACCCCAAACCCGGCCCCACCCACTCTAAATCCGATCCCACCCCACAGTGACTGAGGGGGCAGGAAAATCCTGCACCCCGGGGGGCAGGTGATCTGCTCCCCACAAAAAACACAAGCTGCCGACTCTACTCCCTTTGGATTCTCTGTGGCTCAAGAATTACAGCTGATCCAACTGATAACTCAAATAAACAGGTTGCTACAGCAGCAAACTTCAGGTTTTGTACACTCTAAATCTACTTTTACTACTTTTAATTCTTCCAAAATTGACAATAATTTTAAATCTGCAAATATGTGTCACAACACAAGTAAATGGATTATTGATTCAGGTGCCACTGATCATATGACATGGGATAAAAATAAATTAGAGAATGTCACACAAATTAAAAACCCTCAACACGTAACTGTTGCAAATGGAAACAAGGTTCAAATTCAAGGTGTTGGTACTACCAAATTTCTCACAAAAAATGTGAATGATATTTTGTATTTACCAGACTTTAATTCAAACTTATTATCGGTTAGTAAAATAACACAAGAATTGAATTGCAATGTCATATTCTCATCAAATAAAGTAACCCTTCAGGATCGAGAATCGGGTAATACAATTGGTGAGGGACGTTTGAAAAATGGTATTTATTATCTTGAAGAAAATAACAATAAATGTCTTGTGTCATCAAGTTCAGTAGATCGTGACAAATTACTGCACCAACGATTTGGTCATCCATCTGATCAAGTTTTAAATAAACTTTTTTGTTATAATCTTGATTCAAAAAACTGTGATGTGTGTAAATTTTCAAAACAAACTAGATTACCATTTTCTTCATCCACAAATATGTCTGAAAAAGGTTTTGACTTAATTCATTCAGACGTTTGGGGTCCAGCCCCTATCAATTCTTATAATCACTTTAGATACTTTGTCACATTCATTGATGATTTTTCTCGTACAACTTGGGTATACCTTTTGAAAGGAAAACATGAAGTTTTTTCATACTTTCAAGAATTTTATAATTTTGTCGAAAATCAGTATAATGCAAAAATTAAAATTTTTAGGTCTGATAATGGGACAGAATATATAAATAAAAATTTCGTAGAATTTTTTAAACAAAAAGGAATTTTACATCAAACCACATGCATTAACACACCTGAACAAAACGGAGTTTCAGAAAGAAAAAATAGACATTTACTTGAAGTTACTAGATCACTGCTCTTTCAAACTAACGTTCCAAAGACTTATTGGTCAGACGCGGTGTTAACGGCAACTTACCTTATAAATAGATTACCAAGTGCTAGACTTAGGAACATGAGTCCTTTAGAAATTCTTAAGGGTAGGAAAATTGATCTTGACCATATAAGAATATTTGGGTGTACATGTTTTGTACATATAAAAAGACAAGACAAATTAGATAAAAATTCGGTTAAAGCTATTTTTTTGGGATACTCCTCAGAAAAGAAAGGATATAAGTGTTATTACCCAAAAAACCATAAGCTTTATATTTCACGAGATGTGTCATTCTTTGAAAATGAACCATATTATCAAACAAATGAACAAGAAAATACACAAGGTCAACCAATACAATTGTCTCCAAATAATTTTATATTTCCTGAAGAAATAAATCAAGAACAGGTTGAAGGAGATCACACTAGTGAAACAAGTGCAATCCCTTCAGGGGGAGAAAATGAAGAAACTGAGTCAAGTGAAGAAACAACTCAAGAAGAGATTGAAATTGACTCAAGCGAAGAAGCAACTCAAGAAGAAACTGCCTTGAGAAGACCGGTAAGACAAACTCGGCCTCCCATCAAACTAAGGGATTATGTAACCCATGAGGTGATGTATCCGATTCAAAATTTTATTTCTTATGATAAGGTATCTCCTACATATCGAGCCTATTTGGGTAGCATCAACAATCAAACCGAACCAGCCAATTTTAATGAAGCAAACCAAAGTCTGATTTGGCGTAAGGCTATGAAAGAAGAACTTCAAGCCTTAGAAAAAAATAATACATGGGATATTATTCATTTACCAATAAAAAAAAGACTGTAGGTTGCAAATGGATATACAAAATCAAATACAATTGTGATGGTACAGTTGAAAGGTACAAAGCTAGATTAGTAGCCAAAGGATACACCCAAACTTATGGTATTGATTACCAAGAGACCTTTGCACCAGTAGCAAAAATGAATACAGTTAGAATTTTGCTATCGGTGGCCACCAACTTGGGATGGGATATGTTCCAAATGGACGTAAAAAATGCATTTCTTCAAGGAAATTTGGAAGAAGAGGTCTACATGACTCTTCCTCCAGGTCACAAAGATGCATCGAATCCAGCACTGGCGTGTAAGTTAAAGAAAGCAATTTATGGTCTAAAATAGTCACCAAGAGCATGGTATGCCAAGCTAAGCTTTTCTCTTTTAAGAATTAATTTTAATAAAAGCACAGCTGATTCCTCCATGTTTGTTAAACATTCACAAAATTGTACTATCATTATTCTTGTCTATGTAGATGATATTATCATCACTGGAAATAATAATGAGGAAATTAGAAAGGTAAAACAATATTTGAAAGATGAATTTGATATCAAGGACCTTGGTAACCTTTCATATTTTCTAGGAATAGAAATAGCTCACTCAAGTAAAGGCTTATTTCTATGCCAAAGAAAATATGTCATTGACCTGTTAAAAGAAACTGGTAAGTTGGGAGCTAAACCAGCAAATACCCCAATGGAAACCAATATTAAACTTGGAATTGAGGATGGTGAACCACTACCTGATATAGGACAATATCAAAGGTTAGTAGGTAAGTTAATCTATCTTACAGTCACTAGACCTGATATTGCATTTGCAGTTAGTGTTATAAGCCAATTTATGCATGCTCCACGTACCAGTCACTTGAGTGTTATCGATAGAATACTAAGATATCTTAAAAGCACTCCAGGTCAAGGAATTTGGATGAAAAAAAATAATTCTAATGAAGTGGTTGGTTTCTCTGATGCAGATTGGGCCGGTAGCTGTGACAGAAAATCAACCACAGGTTTTTGTACCTTTGTAGGAGGCAACTTGGTCACATGGAAGAGCAAGAAGCAGAATGTGGTGGCAAGGTCAAGTGCGGAAGCAGAATATCGAGCCATGGCATCTACTACAAGTGAGCTCATCTAGATCAAGCAACTACTTAGCGACATGAAGATGGAGCACACAGGGGCAATGAAAATGTACTGTGATAATCAAGCTGCACGACATATTGCATCCAACCCAGTGTTCCATGAAAGAACAAAACACATAGAGGTTGACTGTCACTTTGTCAGAGAAAAAGTACAGTCGGGAGAAATTGAAACACCATTCGTCAGAAGCAAAGAGCAACTGGCAGATATTTTTACTAAAGCACTCGACAAAGCCAGTCATCTAAACATACTTAGCAAGTTGGGCTCAATTAATTTATTTGAATCCAACTTGAGGGGGAGTATTGAAGAATAAAGATCATTAGCCTCAGAATATTCATCATTGGTAATTTTAGGCAACAAATAAAATAGCCTCCAATTGTACAACTGTTCAACTATTTTTTGGTACATAGCTTGATTCATGTAGCGGCTAGTGAATCTTTGTAATTAAGACACAATTAGGGTGTAGATTACAGCATAGGTAATTTAGGAAATAGTCCAACGGCTAGTTAGAATTCTAGCCTATATATACTCATGTATAGACCATGTAAAAAATAATAGCAATAAATAAAACAATTTTTCATCATTCTTCTTTCCACTCTAAATTTCAATAGACATAAAGAAAATAATTTATTGGAAATAGGATAAAACTCACCGTTTCTATGCAAGTCAAATTTATCGAGTCAATTGCCTTTCGATCTGACACGTGTATCGTAAATTAAAAATAATAATTACCAAACATTTAAAAAGGCACTGTTAGAACTTAGATTGCATCCGTTCAAAATCCATTTTTAGTTGAGATAAACGACCTATATTAAACAAACGGTAATTGAAATCAACGACTATTTTTGACAGTACCTATCGTTAAGTTCGTAATAATTTTGAAATTCTACATACTAATACATGATTTATTGATTTATCTTCATCTTCTCTTTTTAATGATATATTTTAAATTTCGAGAAAGAGCCCGAGTTCTTTATTTTTCATAAAAGAATTAATAATTTGCACTCAAGTTTAAGGAGTAGAACTAGGGTGTTCCTAACTTCACCAAGCCACTTTGTGAACTCAAATATAAAATCTATCGAATTGCATGGTTTCAAACGACTAATTCAAACCTTTAAAATCCTGATGCATCTACATGTGAAATTTTTTAAATGTGTGAATATTGTATAACTTGTTTTACTGATAATTTAGACTTATGTGCTATTATTGTTAAATATGTAAGTATAATTTGATGTGAAATTGTGTGGACTAATTTAGTCTGTTTGAATAAGTTAATTATAAAGAAGTACGTCGTTAAATAACCGGTTACTGAAGTTTGTTGTTGATGTTGTATTGTTTTCTGTTTGTTATTTTTTTTGCGACATAGGTTGATGGGACGAATGATAGATGTGAGCATGCCTTTATTGTCCCGATCTTGACTTGGCAACGGGTCAATGATAATTTATTATAGAGAAATCTGATTATCTGATTTATCAATTCAGCAAATTCATATAAAATTGCAACGACTATTCGAAATCAAGACTTTGTAGTCGAAATTCCAATAGAACATTAAATCCAATAATATCGATATCATAATTTTTAACAAAATATTTCTTTTCCCGCATTTTTTCTCTTTTCATTTTCATTTTTTTTATTACTTTCCGGATTGAATGAGGGGGATATTTTTATGGGAATTATGCGGTCACAAAATTTTCATTAAAAAAATTTAATTTAAAAAAAAACATGTATGTAATTAATAATTATGAACGACTCGAAAGTATGTCATCATGGATCTCATTTGAAAGAGAAAATTACGTAAAAGACGTTCGTGATATTAGATTCACAAATTTTATCACAGATCGTCAGAAATATTGGCGAGATTGAACGTGTATCAGTTAATTTATATATCCCAATTTGTTGTAATTTTCAATTGTTATATATGGCCCAAATTATAGAGGTTTTAGCTGAAGCATTTAGAGTTCAGTTAAATATATATGTAGTTAATAATGAAATAGAAAAAAAGTTAAAATAGTAATTACATAAATATAAATATATACATTTTTACTTCTATTGGATATAATAGTAATCGCATAAAGAAACTGCTTGATCACTTATTTGGCAATTCAATACCTATTTAACAATTTAGAGTTTATTTATATATATATGTATATAGTTAATTAATACCGAAACATAAGTTTAAAGAAATAATAAATGCAATAGTATAATTTCTATTAGCTAATCTTGTCAATACTTTATTCTAAAATATCATGAAAAATATGACGTTTATAACTAGCTTAAAATATATATATAGAGAGAGATAGTGTCACACCCCAAATCCACGGGGTCTGACAGCCTGCCGCGTGTATAAATCAAGCGTCACATATACACGCAAGGCAGTGGATCTTTTATATGCATTGCCAATATCCTCATCTGCTGCGTCCGAGTAACAAACCTGAAAATAATCGGGAGGGTGGGGGTGAGAATAAATTCTCAGTGCGAAATTTGCCACAGTTTAGATTATTGGACTTGCAATCAAACTCTATATTCAACAATGAAACCCAAACAATAAACAATGCAAACAGATACATATAATCATAAATAACAGAATGCCAATGCACGACAACAGTTAATCAACCTGAAACACAGTTCACGGAATTTACAAGATGAGTTTCAAAACACAACATGTATTTTGGCTTAACTCGATTCATAACTCAGTTCATTTGGGCTTGTAGCAATTACAGATGTTCTTTCGAGCTGAACCTTTATCAAACCCACATCTGTAGGGTTACAGACGCCTACAGATGGCCAACCAAGCTGGACCCTTTATCAGACACCCATCTGCAATTGCTGTTTGGCTTAACCATTTCCTAAGGTCCGGTTACAAGTCACCAATGCAGGTCAACTTGACAAATGCAATCACACGGAATCAAAGTTACCTATACAGGTCAACTTTGCTAAATCTCAAGCAAATATATATATATCAAAGCCACACATATAGGTCAGTCTCGCAAAATCATAACAGGTCAACGCATAAGTCAGCAGCGTCACCTTAATCCAGCCACCTAAACAGGTCGGTCTGGCAAATTCTAACAGGTCAACGCATAAGTCAGCAGCGTCACCTTAATCCAGCCACCTAAACAGGTCGGTCTGGCAAATTCTAACAGGTCAACGCATAAGTCAGCAGCGTCACCTTAATCCAGCTACCTAAACAGGTCGGTCTGGCAAATTCATAAACACAGGTCAACGGATAGGTCACCGTCACCTTATCCAGCCACCTAAACAGGTCGGCCTGGCAGATTCATTCACATCAAGAACAATTTATAGAACTAATCAAATAATAACCATACCAACATGCCAAGTAATCTTAACCGAACAATTCAAATCATTCTCAGTTATGCAAGAATCAATCTACAGCATGAATTCCAAAATATGCAACAATTAATCATTCAACATGACAAACGAATAAACAGTTTAATTCCTGAAAATAAAGTATCAAACAAGTCCAAGAATCCCGCACCTTATTATGACGAGCGTACCGCTTAATTTAAAGATCAGGCGTCTCGAATTGCCTCGCGAAATCTGGCTCGACTGAGCCTACACCTATATTATACGATTACTTGGTTTAGTTCGGTTACACTCTCAAAACTTAATTTCCAAAAGCCGTCTTTCAATTCGTCAATTCTTTTATACCTTTCGGCTCATTTATAATCATTTTAATTCAAGTCCAATTCTAACATTATATATATACATCATGTCATTTTCATTTCAATTCGATTCAAGTATATCCCAACCGCAAAGTCACGGCTATCATTCATATAAATTCACATATTTTTCATATTGGTCCTCCATTAATCTAATTTCACACATTGGTGTCTACTTTGCAATTCAACCCTTTTCATTCCTCTTTATTACTTAGCATTTATCCAATCTCACATAAATACACACATATGGTCATAACAAGCTATTTCAAAACCTATTTACCAACATTTCAATTTAAGGCCCCTTTACAATTATTTAAATTCACATATGGCCGGCCACCATTTCAAACAAATTATTTCTTACATTTTAGCCCCTTTAATTCATACAAATCACCATGGTTCTATATTTTACAATTCCGACCATTAATAAAATTATTTTACAATATAACCCCTTATACTTAATTTATTCGAGCAATTCGATCGAGTCGGGAAAATCAACAACCCGTACTCGAAAACTAACAAATTCACATCCTACGACATTAATCAACTCATCCAGACACAATTCAAGAAGTTTATAATTTAATTTAAAAATTAACCGAAAGAGAGGATGTCAAAGGAGAACGGTCGATTTCGAGGGTTTCATCTCGCTCCGCCTTGCAGCCGTCTCACTTGAGCACTAGCAATCACCATAGCAACCTCACGAAAACACCCGCAAGCAATAATGGCAAACCCCCAATTTCTAGGGTTTCGGGTTCTCATGAAATTAGCGGCAACCGTGAAGAATAGAAGGAGATTAGTTCACGGGTCAGAGAGAGAGAGAGGAGAGAAGGGTTTTCGTGGTGGTGGCGGGGATCAGCGAGCGAGGAGGGGTGGTGGTGCGGAGGGGCAGGGAAGGCAGAACCGAGAGAGAGGGGGCGGTGCTGGTGGGGCTCACGGTGAGGGAAAGAGGAGAGAGTGAGGGTGGCGGCTGGTGCGGCTCGCCGGCGGCGGGAGGGGGCGGAGCCCCTTTTTTTTTCTTCTTTCCTTTGGCGTAACAGAGAGGGGAGGGGAGGGTGTGTCACGGACAGGGAGGGAGAGGAGAGAAAGAGAGGGAGGGGTGTTTTAATGGGGTGCTTTGAGATCCGTGCTGGGTTAAATCCAAGGGTTCACAAATATATGCATTTTCAATATAGTTCCATTTAAATGATTCATGGTTCATTTACTTTGTAAAATCGAGTCGAAGTTTCATAAAATTTTGCAATTAATTTCGTATGTATATTTCGGACATTTATTTCTCAATTTAACATTCGAATAATTCGTTCTCAATTTAAGATTCGAATAATTCGTTCTCAATTTATATAATTTTTATATATTCCATTAACTCTCTAAAATTCCTAAATGAATTAGTTTTATAAATTCTAAAATCCAATTGTACAAATAATTCCGTATAATTATGCTCTTATTTGGAATTCAATTTATTTATTTATTTACACGAATCTAATTAAATGAATTTCTTCTTTCCTAAAACTTAAAAAGAATTGTAACGGATTTTCTAAGTTTCTAATTTACCGAACAATTATAATTTTATTTTATTTCTAAATCTCTCAATTTTGTTATACATAATTTCATACATTATTTATTATTACGAAATTTCAGTTTCGTTTTAGTCGGTCAGAAAATTTCTGAACGATCGTTTAAATTAATTAAACTTTTTATTTAAGTCAAATGATCGATTTATCCATTTAATCATGTTTTAAAATTTCAGAATGTAACAGATAGGCTACCATACATTGCAATTTATTGAGCCCTCTATGCATTGCACTGTGAGTTATTTGATCTCCTTCAAAATTCGTGCATATTAGATAGATCTGATTGAGAAAATTTCGCTAAATCTTAAAATTTTTGAAACTGAACCCTCCATTTCCAAGCAAACCCCCCACTTCGTCTCCTTCTTTCTCTCTCATGCTGAGAGACGCGCCAGCTTAAGGCTGTGCTCCACAATATGCTCATTAAGGAAATGAAAGGGATGGGAGGGAAAGATAATAGGTAGTTATTTCACATCCTCTACACCTCAAAATTAATTCACGATAACAAAAGATATTCTAAACTTAACTTTAAATATTTCTAAAACCAACCAAAAATATTTTGTAAAATTATGACTACCTTAATTAACAAAAAAATACTTTACGTATCAACAAATTTTGTTTTATACAACGTTAATGTAAATTTTGAAGTTTATTTTTTATCATTAATTGTAGGGTTTTACTTTTAAAGTCTTGTTTGGATGGAGATCTAGCAGGGGAGATCGAAGAGTGGAGAGGTGAAGAATAAAACAGAATAGAATGGAATAAAAAAAATATTAACATATTTAAATTTTTTGTATTTGAATGATTAACGATCAAAAATTAATTTAATTTTTCTTCTAGTCTTATTTAACTTTTTATAAGTGCATTCTCGATGCAAGATCAATTCAAGTCTTTTTGGCATAATTTTTTAGTCCAATAAAAAAGAACTGTAATACAACAATTAATTAAAGCGATAATCTAGATTGATGTATAATTCTAAGACCGGAGATTTGAAATTTGGATTACAAAAAATAATTTTCTTTTTCGTTTTCAATTATGTTTCATTTTTTATATTAAAATGTTTTTATAAAAAAATTAGGGTTAATTTCTCGTGATCTTTTAATAGCTCTTCAATATTTTATTAATTCATGTATTCTTTATTGTATCTAATATGTTTATTTCTTTGTTATTTGTCCACAAAATTAACTATATATTCATAGTTAACGAGTCATTCTTTGCCTCCTAAAAAACTGAGTTTTAAAATTAGAGAATTTCTTATTAGGTACTCAATTTATAATTGTAAATATTCTTTGATCCAATTCATTGTTTATTGGAACAATTGAATGCATAATTGACCATACAAAATATTTAAGTATAGTGCGTACTTTCTGTAAAATGAGAAAAATTATATATCTCATAGCCTTTGAGCTTATGGGACAAGAAGCTAATGGTATTGGTATTTGTTTGAACTACATCCAACACATTAATTATGTGTCAAGGTATGACACTTCACACTTCTAAATATAATATGGATGATAGAATAACACATTTTGAATGAATGACCATATTTTTTTTGTGATTATGGTGTTATCACATTTATATTTGGTTTGCTTTTTTTTTTTATATATATATACTTGACAATATTTTCATTTTTATGATACCGAAATGTGATAAAATATTTTGTTTTCTTACAATGTATCTAGCCATTAGTTCTTACTGATAAAATATTGGAGGAAACTAAATCCGAATATTGATTCAATAAATAAAATTAATCAACCTCTAAACAAAAAAAAGGAGGAAGTGACGTTTCAAGAACTCAGTAATTCCAAATTTTTATTTCTTGGAAGCCATGTCAAAGGTAATTTTCCAAAACTATGCTTTAAAATTAGAGAATTCATTATTACGTACTTAATTTATATGCAAATATTATATGAAGACTTATATATTCCTCTTTTAAAAAAGGAGGAAGTGATGTTTGAAGAACCCGGTCCACGCTGTTTCTATTATTTTTGTGATAACTAATTGTTTTAAAAAGCTGAGTTTTAAAATTAGAGAATTTCTTATTAGGTACTAAATTTATAATTGTAAATATTCTTTGATCCAATTCATTATTTATTGGAACAATTGCATGCATAATTGACCATACAAAATATTTAAGTATAGTGCGTAAAATGAGAAAAGTTATATATCTCTCATAGCCTTTGAGCTTATGGGACAAGAAGCTAATGGTATTGGTATTTGTTTGAAGTACACCCAACACATTAATTATGTGTCAAAGTATGTCACTTCACACTTCTAAATATAATATGGATGATAGAATAACACATTTTGAATGAATGAGCATATATATATATATATATATTTTTTTTTTTGTGATTATGGTGTTATCACATTTATATTTGGTTTGCTTATTTTTTATATACTTGACAATATTTTCATTTATATGTATGATACCTAAATGTGATAAAATATTTCTTTTTTACAATGTATCAATGTATCTAGCCATTAGTTCTCATTGACAAAATATTGGAGGAAACTAAATCCGAATATTGATTCAAGAAATCAAATCAATCAATCTCTAAACAAAAAAAGGAGGAAGTGACATTTCAAAAACTCAGTAATTCCATTTTTTTTATTTCTCGGAGACCATGTCAAACGTAATTTTTCAAAACTAAACTTTAAAATTAGAGAATTTATTATTATGTACTTAATTTATATGAAATATTATATGAAGGCTTATATATTCCTCTTTTAATAGCCAATTTTCAACTACTAACATGCATATAGAGTAAATCTAATATAATATAGAGTATAATATAGCTAATTAACATGTATATTTCTGTCATATATTGAAATATGTCAGAATTAGATTTGGATCAAGTTAGATATTTTCACCATGTTTGGTTGTGGCCTAAATGGTGGAATAAGGAGTTTAGGCCTCGTTATTCCACCAAACGTGCCTTAAATGAGCCGGCTTAAGATGGCATAAGCCGATCTTTAGGCCGGCCTAAATTAAGCCACCTCACATGGTGGTTTAATTTTTATTCCACCTCGTGGCCTAACTTGAACGATTATAATAATATTTTATTTGTATATAATTAGTATATTATTGTTAATAATTATTATTAGTATATAATTAATATCTTATATTGTTAATATATTAAATAATTATTATAATAATATTATATAATTAATATCCTTTTATTAATAATTATTATTAATAAATAATTATATAATTATTATGTTATATTGTTAATATATTAATACTGTGTAATTAGTATCTTATTAACGATATATAACTATATAATTAATATGTTATATTGTTAATATATGAAATAATTATTATAATAATATTATAATATTGATAGTTATTATTAATATATTAATATTATATAATTAGTATCTTATTATTAATAATAATTATTAATATATAATTAATACCCTATATTGTTAATATATTAAATAATTATTATAATAATATAATAATATATTAATATTATATAATTAATATTTTCTTATTCATAATTATTATTAATATGTAATTATATAATTAATATGTTATACTGTTAATAAATTAAATTATTATTATAATAATATTACAATATATTATAGTTGTTATTAATATGTTAATATCATATAATTAGTATCTTATTATTAATAATTAATATTCTTAATATAGTAAATTATTATTATAATAATATTATAATATATTATAGTTGTCATTGATATATTAATATTATATAATTAGTATCTTATTATTAATATATAATTATATAATTAATATTTTATATTGTTAATATATTAAATTATTATTTTAATAAGATTATATAATTAGTAATTATTATTAATTTATAATTATACAATTAATTTTTTATTATTAATAATTATTATTAATATATAATTAATATTTATATTGTTAATATATTAAATAAATTTTATAGTAATATATAATATATTACAATTATTATTAATATATTAATATTATATAATTAGTATCTTATTATAAATAATTAATCAATTTAGGCTTTTAAAACTTTAGTCCTCCACCAACTCTAACCAAACAATAAATAATTTAAGCTATGATTTAACTTTAGGCCTCAACCAAACATAAATAATTTGACCGGCCTAAGTTGGAATAACCAATTTAGGCCTCCTTTGCTTTAGGCCACAACCAAACATGACGTTTTGGAATTCAGAAGAAGGCATCAGATACCATCAAAACTGGAGATTAATGCTAAGCCCGGCAATTGCCAAAAAGATAACAAAGTTGCCTGCTAATTTGATTTTGGGCAAACACGTTATAAACGAATATCACTTTGAATATTAAAATTTTCAAAAATAGAGACATGCTTGTTTAATATTATAAGTGAACACATTTTAATTTAATCAGATATGATATGATATATATATATATATATATAGAGTTAGGCTGGGGTGCTATGGATAGCATAGAGGCCTCTATGCTACGGCTCAATATTCGAGTTTTCAAAATCCAAACGGTCGATCCGAACCGTTCATCTTATTCTCCATATTAATATCTACTTGGAGACAAAATTTTACATTTTTCTAAATTTTTTTACTATTTATTAAGTATTTTACAAAATTGTTGATCCAACGGTGGCTGCACAAAACAGTAAAACCGTTGGATTAGCGATTTTCAAAGTGGCTTAACAAATAGTAAAAAAATTCAGAAAATTATAAAATTTGGTCTCCAAGCAGATATTAATATGGAGAATAAGATGAACGGTTCGGATCGACCGTTTGGATTTTGAAAACTTGAATATTGAGCCGTAGCACGGGAGGCCACTATGCTATCCATAGCACCCCAGCCTAACTCTATATATATATATAGTTTGATAATATATATAATGTCTCATTTATTTCAATTCTTTTATCAAATGTTTCGAATAACCATATTCTAAAGTAAAACACAATTTGAATTTGTATTCCATCATCATATCTGTGCGATCAAAAATATTACAAGGCTTTGGAGGCCAAGTTCGGAGTATGTATTCAATTTTACTACCAACGGTTCAACCTTTCACTTCAAGCCACTCTCTCAATGGTTCAACTTTCAACTTCAGCGTTTAGACAATTGAATAAATTTAGTTTAGTTTCTCAGTTTTGAGACGTCTGTTCATCTTCCACTTCAAGCCACTCTCTCAATTGAATATAATTTAAATTGGACTATATTGGAAAAGAATGCATGTTCAACATATAGATTATTTTTTGTAGTGTTCGATGTATAGATATAGAACTCAGTGTAATATCGAGGATAATATAGCTAATTAACAACCATCGTTTTGTCATATATTGAAATAGAGAAGGGATCCACTTATAACATTTGTATGTTATAACATCTTATGACAATTTACTTTTGTGATTTTAAAAGTTCAAATAGTCAATCCAAACCGTTCAGCATGATATCTATATTAAAATGTTCTTGCAGAAAAAATTACATTTTTTTTTTGTATTTTTTTACTATTTATTAAGTATTTCACAAAACTGTTGTTTTTCAGTGATCGAGAAACAACTGTTTTGTAAAATACTTAATACATAGTAAAAAAATTAAAAAAAATGTAAAGTTTTATTTTCAAGTATATTTTAATATATATATCATGTTGAACGGTTTAGATCAACTCTTTGAACTTCTAAAATTACAAAATCAAATTGTTGTAAGATGTTGTAACTTACAATTGAAAAAATCAAACTAATCAACGTTTAAATAATGATCAGAAGGGGATGAGGAATTGACGTTTTACATATATAAAGGTAATCCACCTCTGTATGACCTACTAAATCGATAGATCGATTATAAGAGGTACATTAACATACGAGAAGGTAGAAAGGGTTGGTCATTCTTATGATCTTTACTATTATTCTTGTTTTTGTGTTGTCCCTCCTGAAGGTAGTTTAGAACCAGGATGACCGGCAGAGCAGCAGGATAACCTGGCAAGGCAGCACGATGAGTTACAAGGTTATTTGTGATATTTTCAGTTTTTTTATAGTAGGCACTAATTTTTTTTGTTATGCTTTTATATTGTAATTTTTTATCATTTTTTCTCGTATCATGATTAATAAATTCTTTATGAAAATATTATAATCTTGTATTTTTGGTTCAGACATTAGTTCTTATTTCTAATATATCTCTTTATTTCTTATTTGTCCACAAAATTAACTATTTACAGTTAACCGGACATTTTTTGCCTCTTTATAATACTAAGTTTTAAAATTAGATAATTCCTTAATCTATATGCATATATTTTATGAAAGCTTATATATTTCTCTTTTAGTCACCAATATTCAACTACTAACACATGATGCCAAATAAATCTCAGTTCGCCAATTTTGCATCAACATCCTCAGCATTATGATAACTTAAATTAAACTCCTGCCAACTTAAGCTCTCCTTTTTATTTGTAGAAGTCTAATATAATAGCGAGTATAATATAGCTAATTAACATGCATACTCGTTTTTGGAATTCACAAGGAGGCATCAGACACTATCAAAATTGCTAGGTCTATTTTTATCATATCCTTTAAAATTATGGAAGAAACAATACAAGCTCACGGCACAAAAATTCTACATGCATTCCTCTCCGTTCCATTGTAATAAAACCTCTCCTCTCTATATATCCATGTCAATCTCTGCACAACATCACGATGGTTGGAGTATTGCAGGATACTCTTTAGATGAGAATATCGGCAAAAATAAGTTTATTGAATCAGCCATTTTTTTATGTTGGTGAGTATGGTTGGAGTATCGTGTACTATCCAAATGGTTGCCTTCAGGCAAATGATGGCAACATATCCATATATCTTCGCTCTCAATTTCATTCAAAAAGTGTAAAGGGACAAGTTAGTTTTTCTATTCTTGATAATAGTGGATCGATGTGCTATATTACTGTTAAGCAAAACAACACCAATTAGAAAGTTTTCTTGTTTTACAGATCATTAGGTCTATGATATTCAAAGAACGGTGTTGGAATCAAATATCAAGGACGATTGTTTCGCAATAAAATGTATCATTAGTGTTTTTAAAGTTTTTCCAGTGGAACCAACTACACAAATTGTTGTTCCACCTGGTAATATGTTTCGGCAATTCGGCCATCTCTTGGAGAATGGAAATGGAGTAGATGTTGCATTTGAAGTGGATGGGAAAACAATTAGTGCTCACAAGTGCATTCTTGTTGCGAGATCTCCGGTCTTTTCTGCACAATTTTTTGGTACGATGGAAGCTCTGGTGTTCAAAGCTATGCTTCATTTCATATATAATGATTCATTTCATATATTCTCTGGATTTCAAGAGATAAAAGAAGGAAGCGATGAGAAACATGACTACAAATTACTAATGGCTCAACATCTCTTGGTTGCGGCTCATAGATACAGTTTGCAGAGATTAAAGATAATATGCGAGAAGATGTTGTGCGGTAGTATTGATATAAGCAATGGGCTTACTTTGTTGTCTTTAGTTGAGAAGCACAGTTGCAATCATGTCAAAGAAACATGCTTGAAATTTTTAGCCTCTCCAAGAATCATTCAATGGGTAGCAGTAACTGAGCAATTTCAATTTTTAATTGGAAGTGGTCCATTAATTTAAACAATCAATATATATATATAGTTTCCTTCTTCAAGTTGCATTTTTTTCTTTTTTCTTTTCCTTTTTACATTAGTTTTTGTTATTTGTAGCTGGCTACTGCAACGAAAATGATATATGTTGTGCAGTTTTCATTATTAGAAATGTATTGTTGAGTGCAGTGAAATTTCTCCAATGGATTACACTTTCAATACTCATAATATGGTGAAATTTCATTGTGAAATTAATATATTGATCATATGTCAGAATTTGAAAAATTTTAGTTTATTTTTCGTTTTATTTTTTGTGGTTTCCTACTTTTAGTTGAGACTTGAGATTGCAAACAAACTTTGCATTGCTGTATCATTAAGTGAATAATTAAATTAACAATTTATATATCATCATAAAAAAAAAAAAGTTTGTCAACGAAAGAAGAAGAAAAGTGGAGTACTTCAAAAAGCACCTCTAATATTAAATAACTTTTTAGATGAGTTCATGAAGGTCCAAAGAGAAAGCTACCTCTGAAGCCCAACATGAGTTCATGAAGGCCCGAACAAACAAATGACAAGGCCCAACAGTGATAAAAAGAACCACTTTTGTCTTTTGCAAATTAAGGAAACCTCCTCAACAAATGTCTGAACTCTCAACAGTAACCCCTCATCTTTTACACCTAATCCCCTTAAAGTTCTGTAAATCACAAATATACCCTCAGGTTTTAAATATCACATAAATCCCAAGAAACGTTCTGAAAAATTCTGAAAAAAAAAATCTAGAGCCGTAGAAAATTCATATAAATTATCTGAATTATTTAAAATTCACAAAATATCCAAAGACTCAAAAAAATCATATTAATTTCTTAGTGCTTAGAAGTGCATTCTCGATTCGAGATCAATTCAAGTCTTTTCGGCATAATTGTTTAGTCCAATAAAAGAGAAGTGTAATATAACAATTAATTAAGGGGATAATCTAAATTCATGTAGAATTCTAAGACCGGAGATTTGAAATTTGGATTACAACAAATAATTTTCTTTTTTCGTTTGGAATTATGTTCCATTTTTTATATTAACATGTTTTTATAAAAAAATTAGGGTTAATTTCTCGTGATCTTTTAATAGCTCTTCAATATCTTATTTATTCATGTACACTTTAATGTATTTAATATGTACATTTCTTTGTTATTTTTCCACAAAATTAACTATATATTCATAATTAACGAGTCATTCTCTGCCTCTTAAAAAAGCTGAGTTTTAAAATTATAGAATTTCTTAGTACATACTCAATTTATAATTGTAAATATTCT
This sequence comes from Carex rostrata, assembly GCF_964058835.1. NCBI lineage: Eukaryota > Viridiplantae > Streptophyta > Magnoliopsida > Poales > Cyperaceae > Carex > Carex rostrata. The sequence goes on from NC_135951.1 coordinate 3,081,342, forward strand.
TTGATCCAATTCATTGTTCATTGGAACAATTGTATGCATAATTGACCGTACAAAATATTTAAGTATAGTGCTTAATTTCTGTAAAATGAGAAAAATTATATATCTCTCATTGCCTTTGAGCTTATGGGACAAGAAGCTAATGGTATTTGTATTTGTTTGAAATACATCCAACACATTAATTATGTGTCAAAAGGTATGACACTTCACACTTCTAAATATAATATGGATGATAGAATAACACATTTTGAATGAATGAGCATATTTTTTTTTGTGATTATGGTGTTATCACATTTATATTTGGTTTGCTTGTTTTTTTTATATACTTGACAATATTTTCATTTATATGATTCCGAAATGTGATAATTTTTTTTTCTTACAATGTATCTAACTATTATTTCTCATTAATAAAATATTGGAGGAAACTAAATCCAAATATTGATTCAAGAAATCAAATTAATCAACCTCTAAACAAAAAAAGAAGGAAGTATGAACTACCCAATATAATCGGTTACAACTCTGCTTCCAAATATGAACTACCAATGATTATCAAACGGTCAAGGCTAGTTACTCGATGTCATAAGCGAAATTTTAAATCGGACGGTTTTGTTAATATATTGCCATAATTATCGGATTGTAATGGATACCAAGTAGACAAGCGGGAGTAAGTTTGCGAATTCATATCCTCTGCATTAACTCAAAAGGAAATTTTTGAGTTAATGTATCTGGATTGTCCGATCAGTTTCAAAATTCAAGTAAGTTAGGTCTGCACTAATATTAAAGACGATATGTATTAACGCAAAAATAGACGCGGTTTATATAACTCCATAAATGTAAAGAGAAATAATGAAATAGATTGCTAGAGATTTATTCAAATTTAGTGTGATAAACTATGTAGCAGTTTGTGTAGTGAGTATATTTTTAACTAAATTTAGACTTCTATACATAAAATAGATGTATTTAATAAAAAAAAGACAAATTATGTGATTGAAGGGTTGATATTAAATTAGAAAATTCATCTTTCAATCTCAACCGTTGACGGATCAGAACAACTACGCGCATAATATAAGAATGGAGATATCTGATCATTGAAAAACGGATACGAATTTGATATTACTATTATTGTTACATTCTATAAAATACAAACATGAAATTTATAAGTAACAATAATATACGAACATCTGAAGAACATTTTAAGGAAAATCATAATGTTTAACAGAATAATTTTTACTAATTCGAAGTAATCACCAATAATTACAACATTGTGAAAATACATTCCACTGTATACAACAATAATCTGAATATCTAGAAATATTATTTTCAATCCATAGGTAATTAAATTATTCTAAATAAGCAATATGTTATCTAGTAATTTTAATAAGTTTGTTAAAATTTAGTTTGGACTTATTTACAATATACAATAATTTATAGGGTCAAAGTGTAAATATTAATAAAAGAAGAAAAATATAAAAATGTTAACATGGCACTAGACGTTTGCTAAACCCCTAATGGGTTCAGCCCGTTTTGCCCGGTCCGTACCCGTTACCCGAGCTACCCGTACCCGTTGCCCGGGTACAAACGGGTAGACGGGTAGACGGGTACGGGTAATAAACGGACCGGACAACCTAATTTGAAAAAAAACCCGTTATACCCGTACCCGTCTACCCGCCTACCCGTACCCGCCTACCCGTACCCATCTACCCGCATACCCGTACCCGCCTACCCGTACCCATCTACCCGCATACCCGTACCCGCCTACCCGTACCCATCTACCCGCATACCCGTACCCGTTACCCGTACCCGACCCGTTTCACTTCAAAAAAATTTGAATTTTTTGAAAAAAACAGAAAAAAAAAGGGAAAAAACAGAAAAAAAAAAAAAAACCGGGCGGACCGGACCCATACCCGGATACCCGGATCCGTACCCGCGGTACCCGTACCCGTCAACCCGCAACGGGTACGGGTAATAAACGGACCGGATAGAGGTTTTGGAAAAATTACCCGTCTACCCGTTACGGGTTTTACCCGTACCCGACCTACCCCTTTACCCGTCCTACCCGTTACCCCTAACGGGTAACCCGGAACGGGTCACGGGTAACCCGTTAGCAAATGTCTACATGGCACCAAGGCCACGCGGCCCACATGCATAAGCATCAAATTTTTACTCCATTTCCACGTAAGCATCTCAAGGCATTTTTCTTCTTCTTTTTTCGGATGAGATCAAGGAAAAACGAAACAAAAAAATGAAATGAAAAAAAAGGAAGAAGGATACGGAAACAGAGAAAGCAAGAAAGAAAGAGAAAAATTTAGAGAAAATGATAAATTTGAAATATTTATCTATCCGATGTAACTACGGAAAAGAAGAATGAGACAGGATTTTTCGAAGTAGCAGATTCTTACGAGCTCAGCTTCTTTCCCTACGATATCAGGTTCGGGGTTACTGGACTTGTTTGATATTACATTTTTAAGAATTAAATTGTTATTCCTTTGTCATGTCGAATGATTGTTTGCTGCATTATTTGAGATGTGTGAATCATGTGCATAGCCCAATCAAATTATAACTGAATTTTGTGTGATATTGTTGACCTATCATTTTGTACGATTTACCGTTTGTATGATTCTCCTATTCTGGATTATGATTGAGTCACCACAAGTTTATGTTTATGAAAATCTGTTGAGCTCTGCAAATTCTAGAGTCATGACTAGACTTTGGTTACGGAATCCTTATGCGCATATGGTGAACGGCCCTCGCTAATCCCAGTACCGGTTGGGAGAGGGAATCTGATTCTGATTCTGATTCTGACGATGATTATGGGTGACTATAAAGAGACGTCTGATTGCTGTCATATCTAGTATGGGACCGGAATGATAGGTTTGTTTGATGTGTTGAGAATTACCGATTCTGATTTTATTGCATACGAAATATTATCTGACTATGAACTAGACTTTAATTAATGGTATAAGCCTAAGCACATCAGATGAGGGTCAGTGGAGGGTACTGAGTACCGGCAGGTGTGGTTTAGCGTGGTCACCTGTGTGACAAGTTGGCGGGTCATCTGTTTGTGTTACTAGACCTAATAATATGAGTTTAAGCCAAATATATCTCTGTTGAGCTTCATTTGAGATTCTGTGAGTTGGTATTCGATTGAATATTGTGATTGAGCATATGCATTCATTTATATATATATAAACTGAACTGATAATGTTAAGTTGTGAGGATTTAATTCTAGATATGGATTGATTGCAAGTCCAGTGGCTTGATCGTGGCAAATTCGCACTGCGAGATAATATTTATATTATTTCTCACCCCCACCCTTTGGGTTATTTTCAAGTTTATTATACAGATACAGAAAGACGGTTCTGGATCGCATCTAATAGCATAACCACATGAAATTGGGAATTTGGGATGTTGAAACTGATAGGATGCGGGAGATATTTCTAAAATATAGCTGCCATATTCTGTCAGATAAATTTTGTAAGAAATATTGGGATGTGGTTAATATGTAATGGTATTATTAGTAATGCTTATAAAAGATCCACTGCCTTACGTATATGTTTTAATAAATATACGTGGCGCGATTTGGGGTGTGACAATTATCCACTCCGAATTTGATTACAATACCACGTAAATAAGTCTGAAATTTTTATTAATACCCAAAAATTATATCAAATTACTCAATCTGTCTAATTTTTCATAGGAATTCGATAAATGCCCCTTTCGGTTACTAAATAATCAGATAAAGGACTCATTTCCGATTATTTAGTCACCGGATACAAGAAAATAGATCGATTACTAAAAAAACCGAAAAGGCACCCTTTCTTCGGAGATGCATGCGCGCAGTACCTGGAGCTTTTAGGTTTTTTCATCTCCTTAATTCAAATCAAACTTTTTGTCTTGTATGAGTTTTTAGTCCCACAAGGCCACAAAGCCTATATTAGTAAGCTATAGATGGTACGTTACCAAACATGCATATTCCATTTGCTTAATTAATTAACCACTACAAGACATCAGACGAGCACACGCACACTTTATTCATTAGTTCTCATTTCAATGGGTACATGTAAAACCAAAAACCAGCAAAAAAATTTCAAATAATTTTTGGTTAAGAAAACATTAAAAATTTATAAACAATTAACAAAATTATTTAAAATGTATTCTTAAATAAATTATGAAACACGCGCGTACTGCTAGGTTGAATGCGAAACTAGCAAATATGTATTCACAATTATCGACTGCTAACCAGCAAAAATAACTGAAATATTTCTATAATATTGTGACACGAATCAAATGCTTATATTCTACGTACTGCAGTGATAATTTATAAGTTTTCAGGTTAGCATGCTAAGACAACTCGGATCAGTACTACCTCCCCCTCTGGACCTACCCCGATCCAATCCACTTGTTCTTGGTTTATTCTCTTGGGAAACATTGCGTCTTTGAAATTCCAAACTGCAAAATATTTTTGCGGTTTTGTTTTTTCTCCAAAACTCACTTTCCGCAAAAGATATTTGCGGTTTTGCCTCTCTTTTTTTAAACACTCTTTTCGCAAAAATTATTTGCGGTTTTGTCTTTTTTTAAACATAAATATTTATAATTTATTTATTTTATATTAAAATATTAGAAATATTAAAATATTAGAAATATATAATATATTTCTTTGAAAATAGATGAAATATTATATAATTTGATTTATTAGAAATATTGCGACAAATAATCCGGATCAATATTTTTCAGGGCAGATTTTTCATAGCTGTAAGAAAACTTAATATATTTCTTTGAGAAAAAAAACAAAAACAATTAAATAACTTATTTTGCAAACGCTGCAGTACTTATGAAACTTTATTAACTATTCTACAAAAATGTAATAGAAATTTTTGATTAAAAAAGAATTCAGATATTTTTTGTGCCTCTTCGTTTTGATATTTTTTAATAATAAAATACTAAAATAGTAAAACTTATGTATTAAATAAATATATTGGATGTGATCTATATTATTTTTCACCACATACCCGTAAAAATTGTCGGTTTGGAGTTTGTTTTTGCGTAAGTCAAATAAGTTAAAATAATGTCGAGAGTTAATCACTTTATTATATCTTTGTAAGCATTTGATATTAATAAAATAAATTTATAATATCGTAAACCTTAAAATGCAATTAACTTAATTAATTTTATCATGGTCCATGTCTATTTCTTACTGTATTGCTAGGTGTTACTGTATTTTATTTTTTTAATTATAAGTCACTATCAAAATTAACCATGATAATTGGCATTTCGTATATTATATGATAAGTTCACATTTAATTTGTTTAATTTGTATAAACAATAGTGTGATTTGCTTATTGATTTTGCACAAATAAAGATAAAATGCTAACTGGCAAAAAATAAATAAATATATTGTCACTAAATCTTGAGCAACTGAATAAAAGAAATCGATATATAAAATGTTAATATATAACATTGGTGCTTCACATATTAATTAAGCAATTTTTCTATCATATTATCAAGCATATCTCGACGGTGACTCAAGCAATTATCTCAACTGAAGGCCTGAAGCGAGTTGAGAAATTACCTAATTATCTCAACGCTAGCCATAAATATACATAAATTAATTCGATAATATTTTCAAATTAAGAATGCAAATGAACTTAATACACACATTTAAACAAATTGACATATATATACAAATTTTGTTAGGGTAAACTGTTTTTGGAGATTGGTCATAATCATACACAATTTTGACGAGGTTTAATCGTACATACGTTTCTTTATATAAAAAACTCTATATAAATTCAGGTGCCTTTTGTACATTTTTTTTTTGTTTTTTAAATAATCGTATGTGTATGGTTGAGTGCATCAACTCATACCTAATTTACACACTATTTTGTTAGAAATTTCTTGTTCCGTACGTGTATAAATTTTTTTTTTTCAGAAGACCGTGTATAATTTGTTGTCTAATTTGTTGTGTATGATTATGGTTTTTTGTAATAGTGCTCCTTGTATATCATATTGATTCTTTTATGTGGAAAAAATATTATATATTAGAACATATCATTTTAGATGAAATTTAATTGTAGTTTTCAACCTACGTTTTAATATTTTTATGAAATTTCAATTGTTAACATTTTTATCCTCAATTTGTGACTACGTCACTGACCTAAAATACACAAGTCTAAATTAAAAAAAGAAAAGAAAAAATCTTAGTCGCACACTGTGAAGTAACGCCCACAAAAAAAAATGAGCCAGACGCTAAAAAAGTATCAACATTACTTTTGAAAATTTCTCAAAACAATGCCATTTCTCTATTTTATTTTTTAACTGCATCAAATAAAAAAAAATCGGTGAAATCCTTGCTGCAACCTTTCTGTGCGGGCCCAGTTGGTGTCAAATATTTAGCGCTTGGCATAATATTCAAGTCGTTATTACAATGTTTTTTTTAGAAAAAAAAATGAACTTAATTAATTACATACAAAGTTGGTTCTATGGATTTATCTTTGTGATCGGAGCTAACAAAATGGATTTGTGGCTATTAGAAGCAGCAAAAAATTTATCCGATCCGAAAGATTTATCTAATCCGATTAATTAAATTAAAATTGGACTCACAATTTTTAAAAGTCAAATTTATTTAATGCAATATGATTCGACAATTATTTGAGACCACTTAAAGATTCAAAGTTGACTCGATATGATATGAAATGACTTGATATCCAAACATAATTGAAAGCTGGACCATCTAAAATCGGGTAATTAAAGTTAATTATATATTTGGCAGTCAAAATGAAGGTTACAAACAAATATCTAGAAATATAATTTTTGAGTTCTTTAAATATAAATTTTGAAATATATACCATGAAAATTCAAGAACGTCAAATAGTAGATTTTATAAAAATAAATTGTTGAATATTTATATTATGAAACGATGATGAAGAGATGTGCAAAGTGCAAACCATGAGCTTCATGCAGCAGCTATTCTGTAGCATACATAAATAATTATGTCTTTAGAGGAGGGTTCAAATGCCTCCATGTTTTTGTGCCTCCATCATGCCTCCATCTCTCTCCATCATTTTCAAAGTTCAAACAGTCGATCCGAACCGCTTAACATAACCTCCATACTAAAATATGTTTGGAGACCAAATTTTATATTTTTAGGAATTTTTTTACTATTTTTTTAGATAGGTACAAAAATACTGTTTTTAGATGGTTCAGATTTACTGATTTTTTAGATGGTTCAGATTTACTATATGTTTGGAGACCAAGCACATTTTTTTGGAAAGCATAGCTTATAGCGCTTAAAACTGGGATTTATCACCATATATAGCTCATCTTTCTATTAGTGGATAAAGTACCTTGACCGTGTCCGTTTATTCAAGTAATAGTGTGCTAGTTGTCTTTTGATTAAAAAAATATGGAGAAATAGAGTATTTTATTCATACTTTGTAATTTTTGTAGGCTTATATGAGATATTTCTTATGTTTTTTTTATAGGTTAGTTAATGGAGTAAATTTGTCAAGGTAGTTTGAAGGATACAATATTTAGTTGTCCTTTTTTATGAATAAATTGCAATACGAATCAAGTATATATTGACTTTCCACATGACTTGTGATTATATAATTTAAATTTAACAAATCTACAAGTCAATTAATTACCAACTTTCAGCATGTGTTGCAGTTTGCAAGGTTACCAATAGAAGTAGCAGGAATGAGGGGTAAAATTGAGTTTCTGAAAATTCTCTTTCCTGTAACATCTCTTATTGCAATGGTGCCAGATTGGAGCATTAAATGCTTACTTAGTCATGTTACATCTGAAAAGATTGAAAAGGAGGTACATACTTCCTGTCTTTATGATTGGACTTTGGATGAATGTTTTCTGAGTGAGTCTATGGTAATATGCATATCACGATTTGGCACTGTGCTACGGTTCTATATTCGAGTTTTCAAATTCTAACGGTCGATCCGAACCGTTCATCTTGTTCTCCATATTAATATGTGTTTGGAGACCAAATTTTATATTTTTTGAAATTTTTTTACTATTTTTTTAGATTTATTGAAAATCACTGTTTTTGGATGGTCCAGAATTTTCAGATCAAGTGATTTTCTAAATATCTAAAAAAATAGTAAAAAAATTTCAAAAAATGTAAAATTTGATCTCCAAACACATATTAATATGGAGAACAAGATGAACGGTTCGGATCGACCATTAGGATTTAAAAACTCTAATAGAGAGCCGTAGCACGGTAACAACCCGTGATATGCATATTACCATAGACTCACTCATGTTTTCTTGTCAAAATGATTGTTTTTTGAGCAAAATTTTGGAAACAATAAACAAAATAACAATATTTTTTTGTTTGAACAACAAAAAATAACAATATATATTAGCTTTACTTACTGACTTTTCATGGATTTAGCATAAAGTTCTTTCCAAGAAGAGACTTGTGGTTTTGAAACAAAAAAAAAATCAAAGATATGCTATTCCAGATAGAGTTTCTTGCAGCACTAGTCCTCTGTAATTATGTAAGTAACAATTCTGACCTGTTGATGGAAAATTAATTTTCATTGAATAATTATAAAGCTAAAGCTGTTTTATCGTAGGTAATGGAGGAAGATTCTGAGAATGCAAGTGTCTACTATGCAAAGAGATGTTTCTGTTGGATGCATTTGGGGAATGCTATGCATAAAATGACCGGTTTCAGGTTCATGATCAATGCCATACCATTGATGCTGATTCTTCCAAAATGTCAAAAGTTATTCACTTTTCATAAATGTAAGTTGAACTGTTTAGATGCACTCCATATTGATACCGAACCGAACTTATCCCTTTGAATCTAAACAGTCACAACCTTTCACAGTTTCATTCGCTTCACAATAATAGGGTGCAACGACATCAGTTATGCTTTATGGTCACTAGAATAATCATTGTAAATGACTGCAAAGTGTGCCCAATCTCCTATTATAACAAAAAATCTGATAATTTTTTCTTTCTCATTTAGAATTTTGAAGACAATTTGTAACATATTTGTTTGGTTGTCCTTGTCACCCTCCTTTGTAGGCCTATTTCAAGATTTCTAGGTCTAAAGTTGGTTTGCAAATTGAGATGGAATTTGAAGAAGAAATATTTCATTAATTGATCATCATACATACATTTCATTGTGCAAAACCTAAGTCCTATTTATAATGGATACAATGGCTTCTAGCTGTTAGAGAGAAAATAGATAAATGACCAAAGAGGCGTTGAGAAAATAATCAAATACAGAAAGTATGAGGATAAGGGAAAGGAAAAAAGTGAAAGGGTGTAATTTGTAACTTTTTTTTACTTTTGCCTGGTGTATCCAAGATACCATCTCATTTGAGTTGTTTGTTTATTTTCAACAGTTAATGTTAATTTTTGTTTCTTTATTGTTGCAGGATATTGTTCCAAATGCTTTTGAAGTTTTCCCTGGCTTGAGATTGGATGCTAAAGATGTTAGGAATGAGTCCTGTAATATATATAACCATCTTATTTTGTTATCTCTGCCTCCATCTTATTTTGTATATCTCAAGAATTTTGTTATTTGTCTTGAGAGGAACTCCCGTTGTTGGCAGTGCTTAATGCTTATTAGTTGTGATACTTGTACCCTATGACGAAGATGTTTTTCTTTATGAAGTATGTAAACCTTAAAAAAATGTAGTCTTGATGAAATATTAATGAAGTATGTAAATCTTAAAAAAAAAACGATGTAGTCTTGATGCACTTGTTAACATTTGCTATGATGCAAACTGGGTTTTGTTTTCCATCAATCAGTTATTTTCAACCTAACATTTAGTTTGGACAAAATGAAGTCTAGAAGACTTGAACAGTTGAACTAGATCGGTGCAGTTTGGATTTAAATCATTTGCTTCCTAAATAATTAAATTGCGGTGCTTCGGTTGTGTGATGGTTTAGTTAATTACAGAAATTAAAGGTTCAATCCACTGCAACGTGAAGTAACTCCATATTCGGCCTGGCCTATGTTCTGTTACTGGGCCTGACCTGGCCTAGGTTCAAGAAGGCCATATTCTAGGGTTTTGTGAAGGAGCTACAGAAATAATTCTGTCAAACCAATGAATAAGTGAATTACACTGTTCGATATGATTAGTGGTAACATTTTAGCTGCTGGAGATGATTCACAGGTTAAAAGTTCTAGAAAATGGCCATCTTGCCAGGAACAAAATTTTGCTTCAAAAACAGTCCCACTAGTAAGTAGTTTTTAAAGGTACAGTCCATGGAGAAAGATCAATTTGCAATTAGCGATGAGATAAGTGGCTTGTTATACGTACGTACGTTGCATGTTTTGTTATGGTGAATTAATAGTGTACCCTCTACTTGAATCCTCGGTCGAGTTAAAAGAAAAAAAAAAGGCAACAACTCTCTTAATTACCCGACATCTTTTGGCAGCCTCTATCTTGACCAAAGCTTACGTGAATAATGCATTTTTATCGCGATCTTGAGAGAGAGATTGAGTGAATTGAAGAGCCACGAATTCATATCACTCAAGGTAACAGAACTTTTATGTATATATCTGGACCGCCGATCAGATCAGAATTCCCACGATTAAAAGAGCTATGTGCATTCCACCTTGGATTGGATTAGTTCCGATTCTGATCAGACGGGTCGAATCTAAACAAAAATATTATGTTACCTCCGAGAATATGGACTCAGAGAAAATAATTTGGAGCATGAGCTATAAATAATGTCTTACGGATTACATTGCCCCGTTTAGTTTTACTAATTCATCTCACGAGAAACGATTTATAATAAATTAGTGTTTTAAATAGTATCTTTGCATAAGGTTTGATGTGGTCGTATGTAACCGTAGTATTAATTTATCTGGTTTCCAGTAGAGTACGTGCGATATATATGCATATATGTAAAGCTAAACAGTATCTAGTTTTTTAAGTCACTCCAATGAATGGAGTGTTTATCTTCACTACCTGAGTGGTAGCACCATCCATCCATCCCAAAAGGCACCTGAGTGATAGCACCATCCTCCGGGCCCCCTTCCTCCATCGCTGCCATGGCCAGGAGTGCCTCCTCCTCTTCTGCCAGGATATGAACTGGGAAACCTTGACATCAAAGGATGGTTAGATTATCAAATCAAATGATCCAATGCCAGCCGTCCATTGTTTCTTGATTCGCGCACGACTCAAGAACTATGAACAAGATGATTAATATAATTCACCACGTGGCAGTAGGAAATTTAAAGTCATGATTATATTTTTAGAATATATAATTATTTTGGAAGGTTGATATTTGAGTGTAAAATTTAATTTGTAAAATTCAAGACAATCAGATTAATTTAATTGGTTATATACAAAAACAGTCTACAGACTTTCCAAATAAATTGATTGGTAATTTGCCATATAAAACAATACAAAAAAAATGCTATGCTCAATCAATATATTCGTAAGTCATCTTTGATTGAGGTCTAAATCATAGAATAATGAGTTTAAGCGTTGGTTATTCCACCAAATATGAATTAACTAGGTCTAAATTTAAAATTAGGCCTCAAAAATTAAACCACTTCTCTAGGTGGAATAAGATTTAGTCCATCAATTGGCCTAAATATTTAGTTGTTAAGCCAATAATACTATTATTTTTGTGAAACTATTTCCCTCTTGTCGATCCGATAATACTATGTAAGACCTTATTTTATTTTGATATAATGTAAGAAGTTATTAGCAATTATAAATTACGTAAGACTTTATATTTATTTGGCTATGTTATGTTTGAAAACTAAATACTAAGTATTGTCCAGAAACTTATGTGTTAATAGTCTTGTCTCAAGTTTAATTGCACACATGAAAAACTAGAATAAAATAGATTTGTCCTCTATTTTCACTTCTATAGAATTTTTTTTGGTTTCTGTAATAGTGTTATCAAATTCAACTAAATAAGGAGTAGAGGACATCACCTTAGTTCTGTTTTGTTTTTGCCTATGTTACTCGGATACGCTGTATAGGGCTCCTTACCCGTGTCTTATTTTTTCCATTTTTTCTGCTCTGGATTCGTTCCCTCATTGGCTCATTCAAAGGGCTTCACGTGGGTGTGGGGGCCTGTGCTATTCTCTCCTCCAACGCCTACAACGCCTTCAATTGCTGCTTCTCTCTCCTCTCTTCAATTAACAAGTACCACCTGTACGCGAGAGTTATATAACCTCGTTTCCATTTTAGTTTATTCTTATGGGACTAACACGAAACTATCCATTCCGGACTAGTTGATGAAAGATTTTCTGTGGCACTTAATTTAAGTGCAAATGTGCAATGGATCTCTGAAGTGAACATAAGTGTTGAATTTCTGTGACAATGGGTCACATAAATTAAACACAAGTGCCACATATAGAGTCGTCACTGAATTAATTGTAAAACTTATATACACAGTATCGTATTTAGTTAAATTATAAACTAACTTAAATTAATAATGTAAGTGCTGAACTAACTAAATTATTTTTTATTGCATAATACAAGTGTTGAATTTATAATAAAATTAAAATAATAAAAAAATAATATATATAATAGCCGTATTATCGTATCTAAGATTTTTGAAAATTACCGTATCGTTGTATCCGTATCGTATCTGATACGATATCTGTACCAGTATCCATGCAACATAGGTTTTAGCTATAGTAATGTACGCAAAAAATAGCAAATTAAACCATATACTTAATTAAGTCAGCTCATTTCAACCAAATAATAACAACTTAAGAGATGACATAAAGAGATTTAATCAAATATAATTAACTTAGTCGGCCTAAGTAGAATAACCAACTTAGACTTCCAAAATTTTAGGATACAACCAAACGTACACCACCTAATAGTTTCCATATCAAAACTTAATTATGTGTTTAGAATTTTTTTAGAGAAAATTTGTTTCTTATTTCATATTAGTGGACTGGCGACCAATTAAATTTTTGTTAACCATACAAATTACAAATTACTTTTCAATATAAAAAAAATCTTAAAACATATAATTAAATCGCCAATAGATTTATTAGATGATCTCTCTCTGCCGGATAAAACAGATACATCACTAATTTTGCAGTTGTTAAAAGAAGAAACATGAGTTTTGTCTGAACTTGTCAGCGATAAAAAAAAAAAAAATCCATATTTATATTATAAAACAACCAGTTATACATAAACGAGTATATATATTTGTTTAAACTAGAGATTTACATCACATATCGTTACTTTTGCTTGTGAAATTGAAGTTTTTGAGTTGATTATTAATGTTATTATGTGTTGAAAATATATACAATTTGTAAAAGGATAATAGGTATGGTCTTAACAAGTTACTAATTTTAGGATTTAACAAAATTATTAGAAGTTCAAAATTTGATATCCGCAGTTTTAAACTGTGAAACTGCGGAGAATTATTATTATTATTTTTTTTTTGCAACCACAGCTTTCATTTTCTTGGTCAACGTCATTTCTTTTATTTTTGTGGGTTCCAAATGTTTTCTCGGCCAATCCAAAACCATTTCTTGGTCAAAACTCAAAATCGTTGAAAACCAAAACTTTGAGATAAAAAAGGAAAATAAAATGGGTCGGAACTGCGACCGTATTAAAAATAAAATTTATCAGAATTCGTAATTATTTGGTTTAATTTTTTTCTTAAATGATAAAGATAAATATTTCGGATGAGAAGCAATATGTTGGACAATGATGATGGCATAAATTATTGCGGTTTTAGAGATTTTTTTTAGTTAATTTCTTTTGCTACTATTGCTAGATAAAAAACACAAGTTCCTTCAGCTGTAACCTATTTTAGCAGTTATAAGATATTTGTGTTCATAATTTGGTACTCTCCTATCCCATCTTAGTAATATTTGTTCTTTCGAATCTAACACGGGACTTGTCCAATTCAAGTACTAAACTATGTAATAAATTAACACAAATGATAAATTACATAAATTAACAATCAAATCTCATAAAACAATCATAATAATAAATAACCGAATAAGATAAAATTAAACAAGTTCATGCATTGATCTAAACCCTTAGAGAGAGATCTACTCTCTCTTTGAGAGATCAATTACAAAGTTTGGCAAAAATAAGAAGAAAATGAAATAAAGAAATAGTTACACCATTTATCAAATAAAAAATCTCAATCTTGTCGACATCTTGCTCGGATCTTCTTCTTCTCCTTCCTTGAAAAGCCTCCATAACTTCGAGAATTTCTGCAGATTTTTCGCTGTATTTTATGGAAATAGACATGCACCAAGGGATGATGAGGGAGATGAGATTGATGCTTTGAATGGAAATGAACCCCCTCTTTTTTAAAATTGTTGGTCCCAAAGGCACCTAGAGGGGGGGGGGGGGGGGGGGGGGTGTGGGGGTGAATAGGTTTTTTTATATTTTTGGTCTAAGTTATAATATTCTAACGTGTCTATAAGTTATTATTAGTAGAAACTAGAATAACTTTGTCATAAACTAAATATGAAGTAAAGTAAATAGTAGAATTTAGAGACACTTGACATGAGAGTTGTTTATGCAGTTCGGCGCTACCACCTACGTCTCTGGAGCTCGCGACCTTCTTGATGGTGCGCCTTTCTTTACCTTATGAGAAAGGAGTACAAGGTGTAACCGATGAACCCTTACAATTCTTATGGGAGGTCACACGGTCCTAACAACAAAATTCGAGTCACAAGGACTTCAAGGATTGCAAGGTGAGCACAAAGCTCGAAGTAGTAAATGATTCGATCACGCAGGTCACCCTAGGAGTTGGTTGATTTATTGAATAAGCTTGAGATTGATTGTGTATATTGAAGTTGGAGTGCACAAGCAACAATGACTTTCTCTAGATCTGTAAATACAAAATATTGAAGTTGGAGACGGCTAGAGTGATACCCCAAACCTTGGTATAGCTTCTATTTATAGAGAGCTGATGAAAAGGAAGTGGTGCTGACCGTTTTAACGGTACAGGGACCGTCACAATGGTAGGTCAATTGGAGTGGTTTGGAGTATAACGGTGGTCATTGTTGATAACGGTAGATGACCGTGACCACGGTTTCCACCATGAAAATCCTCTGGAAGAGTTAGCGTTCGGTGACGCTAAAACTATTTTAAGCATCATAGGATTTGTACAGGATTTATTTATTTTGTTATCACGGTCACTGGACCGTGACAACGGTAGGCCTCACTTAGGTCAATCTCAAGCTTATTTTATCAATCTTACATATACGTTATCCTTAATCTTGAGTTAATGCTTGAGCTATCCAATGTCTTGTGCCTTCATGACCACATCCATGATGTTGTATTGTAGTGTATTAATTCATCCTTGATGTGTAATTACTAGTCCTTCACTTGTCAAGAACCTGCACAGATACTCAAGAAGAAAATTGTAAAAATGCAATTATGTATGTTTTGCAAATCTAGTCAAACAGATATAGCAGTTTTGGACCTAGAAAGCTAAGCTACGGGGTAAAACTACGCTAATCGAGCTACGGTTGCTATAGCGCGTAGGGGCAATAGTGGTCCACTATGGCTTATGATTTTACAATTTTAATAGGCCTTAATGTCGAGATGAGCTTTTTTACTTTATCAAGCTATATCAATACAATGGAACATGTGCGGGCTATACCGCTATATCAATTAAATTTTGTATCATGCATTAATATATGGTAGTATAGTTTGTATCATGCATTAATACATGTCGCTTCACTGTAAATCCTCTATCGAGGCCATCGGAGGTGAGGCTGTCGGAGGCGAATCCGTCGGAGGTTGGTGATTTGTCGGAGCGGTGGCCGTCGGATGGGATGTCGGGTCGGATCTCAGTGGTCAGAAATTTTGAAGAAAGAGCAAGAGAATGGGAAAAAAATTAGACAGATCGGGTTTTAAATAAGGAAGATTTATATAAAGGAAGGTGGAGTAGTTAGATTTCGACAGTTTGAAACGCGTGAAAAAGGTGGGCGGACATTTTCGGAGGACTGGAGATCGGGGACAATACCTTTTCTCCTCTTATTGGAAATAGGTTAAAACTCACCGTTTCTATGCAAGTCAAATTTATCGAGTCAATTGCCATTCGATCTGACACGTGTATCGTAAATTAAAAATAATAATTACCAAACATTTAAAAAGGCACTGTTAGAACTTAGATTGCATCCGTTCAAAATCCATTTTTAGTTGAGATAAACGACCTATATTAAACAAACGGTAATTGAAATCAACGACTATTTTTGACAGTACCTATCGTTACGTTCGTAATAATTTTGAAATTCTACATAGTAATACATGATTTATTGATTTATCTTCATCTTCTCTTTTTAATGATATATTTTAAATTTCGAGAAAGAGCCCGAGTTCTTTATTTTTCATAAAAGAATTAATAATTTGCACTCAAGTTTAAGGAGTAGAACTAGGGTGTTCCTAACTTCACCAAGCCACTTTGTGAACTCAAATCTAAAATCTATCGAATTGCATGGTTTCAAACAACTAATTTAAAACGTTAAAATCCTTCTACCTTGAAGTGATGCATCTACATGTAAAAATTTTAATTTAAAATTTCGAATTAATTTAGTATAAAGTCAAGTTGTCAAAATTAGAATGTTTATAAATTAATTTTAATGCATTTATTTTTTGGTCGTCTTTTGACCACTTGACTCTATATAATATTAATTTTAAATTTTAATTTTTTTACATGTAGACATATCACTAATAAGATTTTTACATGTAGACATTTATTTTTTGGGCACCTTTTAACCACTTGACTTTATATAATATGAATTTGTCGTTTGAAACCAATCTAATAAATTTTAGAGTAGAGTTTACAAAAGTTTTTGGTGAACTTCAGAACACCCTAGTTCTACTCAAGTTAAAGTACACTATATCTTATATATCTAGGAGCTAAAATGAATATTGAGGGTTATTACAAATTTATATTTATAATAAGATGTATTTTTATTCAGCTCACTTACAATTTTTTTGATGATGAATGATTGCAGACTAATTAATTAGCTATGTCATACAAATTTCTTTATATAAAAGAAAATATTTAGTCTTGATGTTGTTACTGATGAAATGTGTACTCATAATTAATATAGAAGGCGCCATCATCAACAACTTCAGGTCATACACATTTCTTGATATTGTTAACAGGACAATGGCTATGAGTTTTAAATTTGATATTTTAAATGTGTGAATTTTTGATAACTTGTTTTTAATGATAATTCAGACTTATGTGCTATTATTGTTAAATATGTAAGTATAATTTGATGTGAAATTGTGTAGACTAATTCAGTATGTTGGAATAAGTTAATTATAAAGAAGTGCGTCGTTAAATGACCGGTTACTGAAGTTTGTTGTTGATGTTGTATTGTTTTCTGTTTGTTATTTTTGTTGCGACATAGGTTGACGGGACGAATTATAGATGCAAGCGTGCCTTTATTGTCCCGATCTTGACTTGGCGACGGATCAATGATAATTTATTATAGAGAAATCTGATTATCTGATTTATCAATTCAGCAAATTCATATAAAATTGCAACGACTATTCGAAATCAAGACTTTGTAGTCGAAATTCCAATAGAACATTAAATCCAATAATATCGATATCATAATTTTTAACAAAATATTTCTTTTCCCGCATTTTTTCTCTTTTCATTTTCATTTTTGTTATTACTTTCCGGAGTGAATGAGGGGGATATTTTTATGGGAATTATGCGGTCACAAAATTTTCATTAAAATTAAAAAAAAAAAACAAGTATGTAATTACTAATTTTGACGGAAGCAAAACTTCTTATTTAATCATAGACATGTATACTTTAAAGTCTGGTAATTTAAAATTCAGCATAATACCAACACTCGGCTCAGACAGATGGCTTTTAGCAATTGGGTTCAATCAAGATGCAGAAGCATATATGAGGTTCAATCCATTGGATTAATCAAACAAAATGCACAATACATGACAGCATATATACTTGCGCTACATATGCTTTCATATCCTGATCGATGTATGATATATATATATATATATATATATATATATATATATATATATATATATATATATATAGAGTAAGGCTTGGGTGCTATAGATAGCATAGAGAGCTACGGTGCTACGGCTCAATATTCGAGTTTTCAAAATCCTAACGGTCGATCCAAACCGTTCATCTTGTTCTCCATATTAATATGTGTTTGGAGATCAAATTTTATATTTTTTGAAAATTTTTTACTATTTTTTTAGATAGGTAAAAAATCACTTGACCTTCTTCATTAGTGAAGGTGTAAATCCATTGTGCTTTGCCAGATACCCTACCAGCGGTGGGCAACCCGGCTCGAGGTCACCTCATTAATCGCCCTGCAAAAGGAAGGATCCACGGGAGCTTCGTCGTAAGAAGGAAGCAGCTGCTCGTTGGAACTCCAGCTATGAAATGAGAAAGAGATCAGCCTACGAAAGAGATGCACGCGATGATGTTCGTCGATCTAAAAAATTCTGCACCATTGAGATATTTGATTTTCTACCTATTTAAAAAAATAGTAAAAAATTTCCAAAAAATGTAAAATTTGGTCTCCGAACACATATTAATATGGAGAACAAGATGAACGGTTCGGATCGACTGTTAGAATTTTAAAAAGTCGAATATTGAGCCGTAGCACCGTAGCCCTCTATGCTATCCATAGCACCCAAGCCTTACTCTATATATATATATGCAACCCATTCTTTTTTCTTTTGAAATTTTAATTTTTGTATTTGTAGCAACTAGCTAGAATTTAATTGGCACAAGGGGAAGAGAAATGTTTGCAGATCAATGCTGCCACGTAACAGTGACAGTAATTATATATCAATATATATATGCTAAAATCTTAGGAGAGAATAGAAGAGAATTCAAGAAGTTGATAACCAGAAAATGTACTCCTATACTCCTTATCAAAAGTAATACTAGAAATGTTTTTGTTCATTGTAATTAGATTTTTAGCGCATCATAGCACAAATATCAATGCAGAATTGAACAGTGGATGTGGATCTTCTCATCGGACTATATATTTGTTCTCTCAACTATAATAATTGAAGTATTGAACAGAATTGAACAGTGGATCTTCTTATAATAATTACGTTTTTATAATAACATATATATAATTAGAATCAGACTATATATATTTTTTCTCTCAAATATTTTGAATAAGACTTCCTATAAATTAAAATAATATAACTTGGTAATTAACCTCTTAAGCCGATTCCTTCACGAAAGATACGAGTTATTTACTTATTCCAGAGCAAATTAAATATCAAATTAAGCTAGGCATGCAAGAGTAAATTAAATATCAAATTTAATTTATATATAATTAATTCCGGCTAACATGCACATGGAAACATAAAAACAACAAGAAAATTAAAACCATTGACAATTAATATAGACTAAACTACTATATGATATGATATATAGTAGCAGCTAGGAGAAATTAACCAGCTGCAGAATCATCCCTGACGAAGTGACGTCCGAAAACAATAATAGCGATAAATGAAGTCGCCCAAAGCAAGCACGGGGACTGCTACTAATATCGTCAACAACAGTCGGGCTGGTGTTATTGCCTTGAATGCATTATAATTCTGAACAAGTGGTCGAAAACAAGCACATAAATAGACCAACATGACGAAAACACACACGGTGGTTGCTACATCCATGATGATTGCTACATCCATGATGGTTGCTACATCTAACATCATCATGAACGACAATCTAAGCAGTACAATTGTGATAATGGTGATTAGCGTCATGACGATGGCGGCAAACTTCATACATACCATAAGAGCTCCTTCCATCTCGCTAGCTAGATCTGTTCTCTCCCTTCTTGTTGCTTTTTATATGAAATTGACACAATATATGGGAGCTGGGGTGACAAATTATTTGTGGAATTTATAGATAATTTCTTTTAAGATGGATTTCAAATAAAGCCATATATAAATATATATAGTATGGTACGTAGATAAAAATACTTCTTATGATCGATCAAGAATAGAAAATTAATTTGTCAATGCAAAATTAGAAGCGCCTCTTTTAATTCATATATCCCAATTTATTGAAATTTTTAATTGTTATATATGGCCCAAATTATAGAGGTTTTAGCTGAAGCATATAGAGTTCAGTTAAATATATATATGTAGTTAATAATGAAATACAAAAAAAGAAGTTAAAAATAGTAATTACATAAAGATAAATATATACATTTTTACTTCTATTGGATATAATAGTAATCGCAGAATTAAAGAAACTGCTTGATCAGTTAATTTGGCAATTTAATACCTATTTAACAATTTAGAGTTTAATTATTTATATGTGTAACATTACGCAAAATTTCGTATATGAGATTAATATATGAAAATAAAGTACAAAATGTCTGGATATATTTTTCAGTCAAATATATTATATTCAAAGAACAAGTGGCATTTTTTTTTAATATATTAGTGAGATAATTAAGTTGCTTTGAAATTAGTTACTATTAATCTGATTATTTAAAATTTTGTTTGATTAATAATTTTTTTTTTATTGGTTTGGAATTGTAAAATATTTACAAGTACAAAAAAAAAATTGAAACGTTAGAAATGGAAATTTTATTAGATACAAAATATAAGATTAAAACCTTGTAATTTTATATTAGGTCTTCTTTGAATTACTTATGGATTGATTTACGAAACTTTAAATGTGGAGGATTAAATATATGAAAATGCAACATTTAAATAAAAAAATTAATAAAGACTAAATGGCACAAGGCCACGCGTTGGTCACTGGGTGAAACACCCACCTGTTTAAATTCACTTAACTAAGAGTTAAATAATAAAATGAATTTATTTAATATGACTAGTGGGACCCACATAGATCTATTCTCATTTCCTATTTCTCTTTTGATTTTTACTGCTTATCTTCTCCTCCTCTTTCCACTGGAAAGTTCTTTTCCTTGCGCAAAGAAGAAAATAGAGGAGGGTTTCTCTCAGTCGGTTAAGCAAACTCACAAATGGACTTGTGTTTGCTTTGTCATTCCTTTCGATTGAGGTGTACATCATTGGGTATTTCCCTTGCCCGTTATTTTTCTGTTTTGGTTATCTATGAATTAAATTTTGGATTTTGAGAAAGATTGGTTTAACGGATTTTGACCTATATATAATTAAACTTTGTAAAGATTTTATTGAAAAACTTACTTAGTAATGTATGCTAATGAATTTGTACAAGGCCTCTCTACTTTCAATTGTTCATTTAATAAACTCAATAACCATGGATGATTGCTATAGATTATTGTTTATTATTATCGGTGGCTGAATTTCTGATTTAGAACGCAACCCGAACCGTACTTGTCGGTACCAAGCTCCATCATGGCTTGTATTAGTGCACTATTACCAATTTCTTTTCTTGAGGTTTGACATCTTTCTTATGGTTTATTTGTGCTTGTTGGGTTGACCATTTAACGTTGAAGGTTGTGAGCGCTGGTACCAATCAGTATCAGTCTCTTTGGTGTATTGGCACGTTATATGTTGCTAGCAAGGACTTGATTGTAAAAGAAATATAATAAGGAAGGTATAATATGTAAAATACATATTAATTGGTAAATTGAACTTGTTAGAGGGGCCTTAGTGCAAAACTTACATGTATAAAAGCTATCTTGATAAATTTGAAGATAAAAATTTATTTGAATGACTTGGACTAGAACAGTTGATTTTAGATTGAAAGTGAATTGGACATATAGAAATTAATAAGCTAGACTTAAATTAAGTAAAGAGAGATTAAGAAAATGGTAAACTAATTAATAAAAAAAAATGCTAATCATTTTAAATGAGTATTTCTATTTATTAAATAGTGATTGAGAATGATTATAACAGTATGTAAACATGTATATTATTTGACATAGGAGTAAAGAGACAGAATGTTTGGAAGAACAGACTGCTAGTGACCTCACCTATTGCTCTACAATATCAGGTGCGAGGTTATTGGATTAGTCTGAGATTCATAACTAGGAATTAAATCGTAACTCAATGTGCATTTTGAATATTTGATTGACTGCATTGATTGATCTGTTGCATCATATGCATAGCCCAATGTAATTGAAACTGAATTACAGGTAAGTCTGACTGTCACATTGATATGGTTAATCGATTGGTTGATTCTTATTGTAAATGATTGATTGAGACCACAGTGATTGAATTGAATGAATATTGAATACTGAATACTGAAATCCTTGAACCTCCATATAGTGAATGGCCCCAACTGAATCCAGTACCGGTTGGATAGGGGATATTGAATAAATGTGAATTGTGACTGTAAGACTAATAAACTGTGGTAACTGTCTTATCATTTATTTTCTTTCCGATAATGACAGTATTGTGATATTGATTTCGTGTTGTTTCCGTTAATCAGGTGTCAGGATATTTAGAATGGTATAAGCCCTGACACGACAGATACATGTATGATATCTTTCAGTGCTACTAGACTAGATATTGTAAAGTTAAGAAACCATACGTTACCAGACTTAACGGTTCTAAAGATTAGGTTCCAAACATTACCTGACTTTATGGTTTAAAAAGATTTTGACCAAAATCATTTATTCTGATAAGATTCTTAGAGTTCTGATTTAATTGTTAAATATTTGTTATTCAATTGGATACTATTATTGAGCATTTGCATTCGTCATTATGAAATAAACTTGTTGTTTCTCGTGCGGTGATTTCATTCTGAATATGGATTTCCTTCGAATCCAATAATCTGAGTGGCAATCAGCACTTAGAAATAATTTATTATTTCTCACTCGTTTCCCCTTGTGCGTTACAGGTTTATTATACAAAGATAAAGAGCGCTTTCGGGTAATTGACAGCAGGGCCACCTAAAGGTATGGGATTTGGGTTTATTATATCTGATAGGGTGCAGAGAATATATCTCTAGCATCGTCCAGTATAAAATGTCAGATAATTATTGTAAATAAATTGGGATGTGGCAAAAATAATGGATGATATTGGCAATGCATAAAAAGATCCATGTCATATGTTACGTATATTGAATGGTAAATAGATGTGGTAATAATCGTCGCACCTCCGGATCGGGGGTGTGACAATATGTATAGTTAATTAGTACCGAAATATAAGTTTAAAAAAATAATAAATGCAATAGTTTAATTTCTATTAGCTAATCTTGTCAATACTTTATTCTAAAATATCATGAAAAATATGACGTTTATAACTAGCTTAAAATATATACATAGAGAGAGAGATTAGCTACCATACATTGCAATGTATTGAGCTCTCTATGCATTGCATTGTGAGTCATTTGATCTCTTTCAAAATTTTGCAAATTAGATAGATCTGATTGAGAAAATTTTGCTAGATTTTAAAATTTTCGGAACTGGACCCTCCATTTCCAAGCAAACCCCCCACTTCATCCCCTTCTTTCTCTCTCATGCTAAGAGACGCGCCAGCCTAAGGCTGTGCTCCACAATAAGCTCATTAAAGGAAAGGAAAGTGATGGGATGGAAAGATAATAGGTAATCATTTCACCTCCCCTACGCCTCAAATTGAAGTTGACAAAATCTTCAAAGTTTTAGTCAAAATTTTATACACATTTCACCTCCTCTCTCTTTCTCTCCCATCTGTTCACCTTTGAAATTAACTCTCTTGGAGCAAGTAAACGGCTCTAGTCAGATCTGGTCAGGGCTCTCATTTTACCTCCCCACCTATCCCTTTCCCTCACATACCTCCTACTGGAGCAGACCCTGACCGGATCTGACCAGGGTCGTTTACTTCCTACGTACGTACTAGAACGGGAGAGACCTTGGTAAGTGATTTCTCTCCTGCTTTTCTCCTGTCGGCGCCACCTCCAGCCCGCTCTCGGTGCAAAATCTCAGTGCAAAATTATGTTTTTTTTTATGATTAATATTTTTTTATGTCTACTAACAATTCAATTGATAAAAAAATTTATTTATAACGAGTCAAGTGATTCTAATTTCTAAATCTATTTCTTTATTCTCACGAAATCCTCTAAATTACTTAAAATTACTCTAATTACCCTTAACCACCATCTAAATTTTCAGATTTATTCTTTTATTATATCTACTCTTCTAATACTACATATATACATTCATAATCACTCTGATACATTAACCTCCATCTCGCTTCAATACCGGATCCGCTCTTTCAATAAGCTCTACAAGTTACTATTTTTGTATGCTCTGAAAGATAGTGATTTTGTACCAATCTTAAATATATAATAGTAGAAATTTCCAAAAAAAAAAAATAATTTGGTCTCCAAGTACATTTTATATGAATATCATGTCGAATGAATCAACTGTTTGAATTTTGAAAATAGAGATAAAATGTAAGACAAAGTTGAAATACGAAGAGACATTTTAACCCTACTCATATATGCTTGTGAAGCTGAATATAATCTTTGTGATTTAAATCATGACCACCCATGTTTTTAGTTTAAGTTTACACGTAATACAAGAGTTTGTTTAAAGGGAGCGCCTAGCTATCTCCGTAACATTTTTTATTTTTTCTTCAGACATTAACTACTTAAATAACTACTGTCATAATTGAGCAAGCTATTCCCGTAACATTTTTTTTCTTCAGACATTAACTACTTAAATAACTACTGTAATAATTGAGCACAAGTTGACTTTGTGATTTAAAGCGAGCCCCTACGCCGCACGCATTACATGTTTGCTTAAAATATCTTGAGAAGATATTCACAACGGTTACTTAATTTGATATAACATGTTGTCAGCACTAATCCCATCTGTCATATTCAATTTGAACCGCAATAAATAAATAAATAAATAAATAAAAACATTTGAAACTTATAATAAATTTATGGACAAAATGTAGGTGAACCTGCGCATATATATATGTTTCAAAATCCCTTTTTCCATATATGATGTCTCTAGAAATTTTTGGACGACTCCAATATATTTATTAAGAAGTACACAAAAAATTCCTAAAAAATATAAATAAAAAAATAGGAGTGTCAATGCATGTGGCATTTAATTAAATTCAGGTTATTCTCACGTACATACACGTCAAGAGATTTGCCAGTTGGAATTGGGTATTTTTGAAGATATTAAATCCAATCAAGATCAAATCCGAGTAGGATCCTGACAGGAATTCTCACTCTCATATAAATCTATAATCCACTAAATTAGGTAAATGGCTAATTTTGAAAGGCTAATTGTATTATTGTAATAATTAATCTAGTTGCATTTAGTAATGTTAATGGCTAAATTAAGAATTTGTATCCGCTACATTAATTAACGCACTATTTGATTTAGAACTCAATTTAATTAAATCTGCACTAGTATTAAAAAATTTGGTCGTACGTTATAGATGGGGTATGGATTGGCCGAAACTAAATCACATGGCTGAAAAGATTAACTCAAATAGTGCGTTAATGCAGAGGATATGGATTCAATTGCAGATGGCCGATCGATGTTAATTATTTGGAAGCATAATTTATGATAGGGAGCATCTAGCTATCCCCCCATAACAATCCCCCATTCCATCCCCCAGTCATTAACTACTTCAATAACTACTAACTACCTAGGGGGACCACTTACTATTTGGGGACCACATAATATTTGAAAGATTTTACAACTGGCGCGCACAAGTATTCATCTATAATGTATCAAGTATTTATCTATAACACATCAAGTATTTATATCTAATATATCAAGTATTTAAAAAAAAAAACTGGACACGTTTTTAGAGGTGAGATTTTTTTTCTTCGTTCAATCTAATCAATATTTCGGACGATTGGTGAGGAATTTTGCAAATCTAAAACCACGAATGTTTTTGACATAATTTTATCTTTAAAATGAAATCCATGATGATATACTTTCGAGTTGTCCGTTGTACAAGTATTCATCCTTATCGATAAAGTACTCATCCTCGTTGTGCAAGTGCAAATATAGAAACTGGACATATCACTCATCCATCTTTTACACGTTTTTAGAGGTGATTTTTTTTCTCTGTTCAATATAACCAATATTTCTGACGATCTATGAGGAATTTTGCAAATCTAAAAACCACGAACGTTTTCTACACAATTTTATCTTTCAAATGAGATCCATGATGACATACTTTCGAGTTGTCCGTTGCACAAGTATTCATCTCTTATCGAGAAAGTATTAATCCTCATCGTGTAAGTGTAAATATAAAAATTGGACACATTACTCATCCATTTTTTACATGTTTTTAGAGGTGGGTTTTTTTTCTCCGTTCAATCTAACCAATATTTTTGACGATCTGGGAAGAATTTTGCAAATCTAAAACCACGAACGTTTTCTACACAATTTTATCTTTCAAATGAGATCCATGATGACATACTTTCGAGTTGTCTGTTGCACAAGTATTAATATCTTGTCACGCAAGTATTCATACAAAAGATATTAAGTATTCATTTATACACATTGAAGTATTCATATCTAAGACATCAAGTATTCATTCATATATCTATATTGTTTTTCAAATTTTATTTTTATGTCATTTATTTAATACGCAGTGGCCTAATTCACCATTAATAAAGCTTTGTTCTTTGCAAAACTCGCTACTTCATGAGGAAGGGGAACATAAACATGAAAAAGATTAATTGCATATACATATACAAAATTATTTTGATACGATTGACAGTGACAGATCTGACCCGGTAGAGACGTGCTCTAGTATTCATTCAAACACATTGAAGTATTCATTCATACACATTGAAGTATTCATTCCTGGCAGAGGCGTGCTTGATTGGGATGGAGTGACGGATGATCTCCGGCAGAACGTTCGCTAGAGCAGGAGCAGCAGGCATAGAGGGAAAAAATCGAGGCGAAAGTGTAAGAGGGAGGGAGCTTATTGTATTTATCATTTCGAGGTGGGAGAGGGAGGGGAGCTTATCAATGGAAAAACGGAGGTGGAGGAGGAGGTGGGATGCGGAGGTGGGAGAGGGAGGTAGAGGCGGAGGTGAGGTGAGGTGAAGGTGAGAGAGGGAGGTGGGAGGCGGAGGTGGGAGAGGGAGGCGGAGGCGGAGGTGGGAGAAGAAGATGGAGGTGAAAGAGAAAAATAAAGGTGGAAGAGAAAGGGAGAAAGAGGAAAGAAATAAAGGTTGTTAGAAATAGTAGTTATAGTTATAGTTAAAATAGAAAGTTAGTTGGGGGATGAAATGGGGGATGGATAGTTGGGTATTGAGAGATATTTTTCCCTCTTAATGTAAGTTATACCTTTATTTAGTACTTTTTTCTTTAAACTGAATTATCAATTTGTGCTTATAAATTATAGTTTAGGAAAAAAATTAATATGTTTCAGATAAAGTGGTAAGCCTTGTTATACTTTTATAGCACAATTTTGGAATGCAATTTTTTGTGACTTTGACGATAGGATCAATTATATATTCTTATTTGATTATAATTTATTATAACTAAGATAATTTCTAAAACTATATACACAAATTTAAAAATTTACGAGAAGGCTAAATCATATACCCCACAGGTTTTAAATATTCATATATATCCCAAGAAACGTTCTACAAAATTCTGAAAATTCTTATAAATTATCTAAAAGAGCCTTAGAAAATTCATACAAATAATCCGAATCATTTAAAAATTCACAAAAAAAATTATATTAACTTCTTAGTGCTTGCATTCTAGATGCGAGATCAATTCAAGTCTCGGCATGCATAATTATTTAGTCAAATGAAAGAGAAGTGTAATACAACAATTAATTAAAGGGATAATCTAAACTAATGAAGAATTCAAAGACCAGATATTTGAAATTTGAATTGCAACAAATAATTTTCATTTCGTTTGGAGGTCTCTTTCATTTTTTTTATAATTTTATAAAAAAATTAGGGTTAATTAATTTCTTTTGATCTTTTAAGAGTTCTTCAATATATTATTTATTCATGTACTCTTTATTATATTTAATATTTCCATTTCTTTCTTATTTGTCCGCAAAATTAACTATTCATAGTTAACGTGTCATTCTCTGCCTCTTAAAAAAAGCTGAGTTTTAAATTTGAGAACTTGTTACGTATACGTACTTAATTTATAATTGTAAGTATTATCCAATTCGTTGTTTATTGGAACAATTGAATGCAAAATATTTAAGTATATATATCTCATATGTAGCCTTTGAGCTTTCGGGACATGATAGCTACCTATTGGTATTGATATTTGTTTGAAGTACACATAACACATTAATTATGTGTCAAAGTATGACACTTCACACTTCTAAATAGAATATGAATGATAGAATAACACATTTTAATTGAATGAACATTTTCTTTTTGTGATTATGGTGTCATGACATTTATATTTGATGTCTTATTTTTTATATACTGCACAATATTTTCGTTCATATGATACCTAAATGTGATAGAATATATGTATATATTTTAAATGTAGCTAGCTAATGTACAAAAGAGTCTATACATTGCAATGCACCATAGCGCGCGCGTGCGCACACACACACACACACACACACACACACACACACAGATATATATATATATATATATATATATATATATATAGAGAGAGAGAGAGAGAGAGAGAGATGGGCTATGGTACATTGCAATGCATAGACATTTTTGTGCATTGGACCACGAATCGTCGATTCAAAGTCCAAATGACTCATCCAAACCGTTGATCTTGTTCTCCATATTAATATGTGCTTGGAGACTAAATTTTACATTTTTTGAAATTTTTTTACTATTTATTAAGCCACTTTGAAAATTGCTGATCCAATGATAACAGTAAAATCAAAGGGCACCGTTGGATCAGCAATTTTCAAAGTGAATAATAGAGTAATAATAATGTGAAAAGCATGATTAAAAAATTGATTACATTGATACAAATTTTCACTCAACAATGAAATGCATGTGGATCGACTGTCCTGTTATTTTGATCTCTATTTTTTTCATTGAAAAAATAGATAGCAATCGGTTATTAAATCCATCATACATTCATAGAATAAGTGCAAATTTTTTGAATTAATAAATTTTTTTTGTGTGATTATGTAAAGATTATAGAATAACATATTTTTTGAATGAATAAGTATAAAATTTTTGTGATTATAAGATCATAGAAAAACATGCATGCTCTTTGAATGAATGAACATCTCTTCCTTGTGATTATAGTGTTATAAAACTTATAAATTGATTGTATTTAGTTGTATACATGACAATATATTGACAAAATATAAAAAAAAATCAGAATTCTAGTCTTTAATTCACAATAGATAAAATATTGTAGGAAACTAAATATTATTTATACATCAATTGTTTTCATTGGTCAGATTCACCCCCTTCTCCTCTTTTTATAGCAAAAAAAATACAAATTAAAGAAAATGGAAGAAATTATTCTACTCTTCTACGTAGCCACAGCTGACACCATTCGGTTATTGGCTGACACCTTTCATTCATTGGTGATTGAAAGGTGACAACTTTGACCTCTATTAATCAGTGTGTTTATCGCTCTCTTTCTTGTTCTTAGTTAGAGTGTACTAATTGTTTATGTTCAACCTTAATGTCAAAACGAATATGGAAGACATTGAAAGAGTTGCTGTAGGGATATCTATTGCTGGATTCCTGCACTTTCAGTTGGCTTTTCATTATATATCAATAAGAATATTTAATATTTAATTATAATATTATTATTTTCCTTTTTTTTTCTTTGATTAATTCTTTCATAAATTACTTGAGAAAATAGAATAACAAAATTATGAAAATGTTCTTACATGAGATCTGAGAAATTTTTTTTTAGGAATTTTTGAATTATAAATGTGGAAACTTAAGTACATATAGAGATAAAAATTCTTATTTCTGGACTAAATGATTTTGCATGATTAAGACATTTTTCAAGGGTGTAGTGTACGAGAAAAATTGTCAACCGATATGAATTTGACTTATTTAGAATAGACAGCGATTGGTTGTAGAACCATTCAACGCGTGATTGTATAATTCTAGAATATTTCATGTTATATAATAAAATAAATGAGAACCTTTTCCGACTATATAGAAGCCGTACCCTTTATTCAATGTACTTGTAATGTTCAATTTCATCTCTCATTTGCATAAGTTTTTGTTTATAGAAATTAACTAAAAATAATATTAAAAAAATAATAATTATGCTAATTCTCTCACCTCTGTCCCTCCTTTTCCTCGCACTCTCTCTCCTCAATATTAACTTCCTTAACAGCCTTTATCCCCCCATTTATTCCGCTAATAATTTTCATTTATCCCCGCATTAAATTAGACTGTCATTTAATAACAATCCCTGCATTAATTATGATGTCTTCTAATAACAATCCCCGCATTAATTATATTATCCTAAAATAACAATCCATGCATTAATTATTTAATTGTCCCTAGTTGTTCGGGGACAATTAAAAAAATAAATAAATTTTGTGCGGGGACAATTGACGGATTGATTTATTCAGTCATAAATAGAGGTCATTGCATAGGGATTAATACTTTGCAAATTCAAGATAAATACTTTGATGCTTCAAGTTAAATACTAACAGTTTCTGCGAAGTATTAATGATTGAGCGGTCTCCCCCATAACTTTTTTGGTAGTTTGTGCGGGGTTTTTTACGGGGTTGAGACTGCAGAGATTGTTATCAGGATCCTTAAAAAAAATAAATGAATGGTGATGGAATTTTAATGTCACAGAAATAGACAAATCATTATTTCAGTTCTTTTATATATTTTTAAGAAAATTGAATTAATAATTCAATTCTTTCATGTATCGTCTCATTCCACATATTCTGTCACAAAGAAAGACCTCCTTAACCCCTATTTTATTTCTATACATATGGAAGCTTTTTGTACATGAAATGGTATAATCTTCAACATTACAACTTGTTACCTATTAACATCCTTATTGTTACCTGTGTTCAATACATATGGAAGCTTTTTGCACATGGAATAGTATAACCTCTTGGTTACTAAAGGTACCTAGAGGAGGTGAATATGGTTATTTTAAGATTTTAACTCTAGTAGAGAAATTAATGATCAGATGGTCAGATTTACTGAATAGTTATTTCTGGTAGTAGCAACTAAGTTATTGTTGGTACACTATTTATGACTTATGGTGTGATTTACATACCGGTAAAGTAATCTGATTGCCAGCAATTAACGAGAATAATGGCTGAAGAGTTGGTTATTGTTGGCTTGTTCTCTCTTCCTCTCTTTGCGCTCCTTATGATGATCTCTTTATTGGAGCAAGTCACATTTGGCACAAAAAATAAGAAAAAACATTTCTGGTTTGGTGAGACGCACAATTGGAAGAAGAGAAGTATATTTTGGGAGTTGCCATATTGGAAAGATCATCTGGTACGGCACCACATAGATGTTATGCATCTTAAAATGAATTTCTTTAAAAATATATTCTTCACATTACTCAATGTTAAAGGAAAGATGAAGGATAATGCAAAGGCTTGTCTCGATATGAAGTAGCTATGTAATCATCCGCACTTGGAGCTGACGACCAACGATAAGGGCAACATAGTAAAGCCACACACAACCTACTGTTTGAACAAAAAATAGAGACATGAAATTTGCGAATGGGTCAAGAATTTGCAGTTTCCCGATGGGTATGTGTTCACACAAAAGTATGCACAAAGTTTCAGTACAGCAAGCTGTACTTTTTAACCTTGACTAACTTTTGAATTAGACTGCAAGTGCACAATCCTATCGTTCATATCGTCAGGTATCGATCCTAGGGACGGTTCAAGTATTAACCAGATTCTACCTAAATTAATTAAAAACTAGAAGTTGGAAAAGTTGGTTTGGTTTGTAATGTTTCCTAAGTTCAATTGCAATAATTAAATGACAGAAAGTAAAGTTTGGTTTTTAATCAAATGATAAAAGGCGTTTTCAGGGTTTCAGACTCATCTAAGTTCTGTCTCTCAGTCCCTGATACGGGTCGGACAGCTTCCTGTCCGACTCGGATCAGTCTGTCCGGGTCGTACAGCTTCCTGTCCGACTCGGACTGACTTCGAGTTAATGCACCAGATACAGTTTCTTTGCATTGTTCCTTTGTGTAGGGTTCTACTGACCAGACCTAATGTTCCTAAACCTCAACCGTCGTATTTTGGTTCATTAACTTGGTATGGAATTGCAATTTCTGCCCTCGTCGGGTTCTAAACCTCAACTGTCGTATATTGGTCCGAATTCCCTAGTTACTTGTTTGGTATACTAAAGGTAACCTCTTATCCGTCGATAAGAGGAAATGTTCACCTTTCGGCTACTACTTGGTCTCACCTTTCGGGTCACTAATCCTACCTCATGTACTTAGTTTGGTCGAGAGATTATAAGGGTTGTAATTCGCTACAGACGTGGCCATTCATCTATTGGCAAACCAATAATAATCAAACAATTTCTACTAAGCAGTTAAAATCGAACACAATCAAGCAAACACAAATTTCAACACAAAAATTACAATATCCAACATGCAAAACAAAACATTCGATTACATCTTAACCCTAGAAACAAAGAAAACTACTCAAACATGGTTCTAAAGTAAATAAAACAGATAAAATAATGAAAAGTCATGATAAAACCCAAAGAAGAAGAAGCAAATCCGTCGAAAACTCGCGTCTTTCGCTTCTCAACTTCGTCTCTAAGCTTAGACGCCAATCCAAAACCCTAGCAATGTGTTCTCTCGTCCAGAAAATGCCTCTCAGGTGCAAGGGTTTTCGTCTATATCCATCTCTGGCCGACTTTCCCTCATTGAAGATTGTTTCCTGATTCTGGATCTGTTTCCCGATCTGCCTGGTCCGACCCGGACAGGGTTCAGTCCGACTCGGACAAATGTGTTTCTTCTAAAGTCGAGTCAGCGGTCGGACTGATGGTCGGATCGAGGTTGGTCCGACTCGGACAGGATGTAGTCCGGGTCGGACAGAAGTTTCCCAAATCTTGATTTCTTCTCAATTTCGCCCGAATCCTGCAAAGTAAGAACAAACTCGGAGCAGTACCATATTCTATGAAAATTCAATGAGTTATGACCGGTTTAATGGTTCTAATCACAGGTTCTGATACAAAAATATGGGTCGGAAAGTAGATAGAATTACGAGATATCAGTATGTATCTAATCTGTCGAATATTGTGGATGTTGATGATGCGTCATTCAGTGGTATGAAAAGTCATGACTGTCATGTTTTTATGGAGCGGTTGTTACCGGTTGAATTTCGAAATTTTCTTCCTAACCCAATTTTGAAGGCATTAACAGAGGTTAGTAACTTTTTTTGAGATATATGTGCCAAGAAATTGGACCCGGTTCATATTGAGAAGCTTGAGAGGAATATTATTGTCACAATGTGCAAGCTGGAGAAAATATTTCCGTCGGGCTTCTATGACTCAATGGAATATCTAACTGTTCACATCGTTTACAAAGCACGAGTTTGTGGTCCTATCTCATTTCGTTGGATGTATACATTTGAAAGGTTGACATTCAGTTCTTCGGAGTATATTTATTTCCATGTTATATATCATTTCAGATGTATTTCAATTTTCATTTCATGATATTGTAGAATGTAGATGCATAGGACGTCTCAAAAGAAAGGTGACTTACTTTATGTCTTTATATTTTGAAGATGAGGTAGTTACACGGTTGAATCGCATAGAGCGATACGACGATGGCAGATTTGCCAAGAATGACACACAGCTTCTCGTTGTAAGCTACCCTAGACATGCAACGAGTTCAATTCCCGTCAGAGATCTTACGGATGAAGAGTTAAATGCGGCACACTATTACATCATGACTAATTGTCGCACCAAATTCGACCCTTTCATTGAGTGAGCATCTTTAAACATATTTCAATTTTCGTGGTCTATTTGCATTGTTCATCTTGGGACTAAATTTGGCATATTGTAGGCAATTTGATGCTGAAATTAGAGAAAAGAGGTCAACAATAAGCGCATCAGGTCTTGATAGAATTCGTTCAAAAGAGTTTGGTATGTGGATGCATAAATTGGCCCTTAGTGGTAAGATTGGAGATCCAAGGATTGCTGAAATTACACGTGGGCCAATCACACGACGAGTTCAATGTTACAACATGTACGATGTGAACAGTTTCCGGTTTCACACTGAGTCATACGGGATAAACAAGAAAATAACAAATTATGGTGTTTGTGTTGAAGGAGAGAATTGGGAAGGCACATCAAGGGACTATTTTGGCATACTTGAAGAAATTATTTGGTTGGAATATAGTGGCGTGAACAACAAAGTGTTCTTGTTCAAGTGTCGTTGGTTCGACACACATAGGGGGTTGCTGGTAGATAAGGAGTATGGATTAGTAGAGATAAATCATACAAGGCTTCTTCAAAAGGACGAGCATTTCGTGTTTCCCTGCCAAATAATGCAAGTGTACTACCTGCCTTATGCATCATCAAAGCGAGAGAGACAAGAATGGTGGGTTACTATCAAGACAAAAGGGAAAAGAAAACCACTTATTTTGTTCGATGAAGATGCGTTTGTGGAAAACACCCCACATTTGACCGAGTTCTTTCAGGAAGATGGTCCGCTAACCGAATTTGTAGTGCGTGCTACATATGAACTGAATGACCCAAGTCTTTTCGTTGATGGGGTTGTTCCTGAGATTATAGAAGAACAAGAATTACAAGAAAAGAATCAAGAAAATATTAGTAAAAAAAGGAAAAAGAAAAAAAGAACGTTAATTGGATTATTAGGTTAAGTGAAACTAATTGATTTTGGTTTTATCAATTCGCTTTGATTTTATCATCTTTCGTATTAGGTTACAGCAATCATTATATTTACTTAATTTTTTTCAATTCGCTTGAGTGAAACTAATTGATTTTTATTATCTCAACTCTAGATATGGCACCGAGTAGGAAGGGAAAGGGAAAGGCACTGGCGGAAGATGAAGGAGAGTCCATTGAGAGAAATGTTTGCGGTGCAAATGCATACAAAACGCCTTCTCTAGATCTGAGTTCGCGACCAGTGCTTCGGTTGGCGGGTTACAAGTAATATTCATTTTTTTGTATGTTGTAATTATGCTTTAATTGTAGTGATTGTCATGATTATTTCTATTTGCAGCACTTTTGATGTAGGACACCCGGAGAAACAAAGGATGTCACCAAAATTATTTCGCAGGAAGTACGAAATAATTATCCTAGCCCGTACTCCAGATACACGGATTTCCCCAAGGATAATAAGGATGTTATCCAGGCAGAGTTTTTGGTAAGTAAAATTTTTTGAAACAAAACCTCTAATAATTACTTGTTTTTTTTAAGCTAACAAACAGTATTAATTGTCCACTATGCATTGCAAAAGCACTACCAGTTTACATCGGATGTAGCGGAGCGTGAGGCATGGAGCACATTTAGAAGGATAGCTGATGTACGGCTGAAGGATATGCTTAATAAATGCAAATGGGCAGCAACCAAGCAGTACGAAGATTCAAAATTGAGTGGGAGCGTGGGGCTGCTCCTCGCCCCTACTGTGAATGGATCAAGCCACTGTACTAGCTCGGACTTGTCGATCATTGGTGCAGCGACGCTTTTTCCAGTCGGAGCAAGCGGAATGCAGAAAATAGGGCCAATGTTGAAGGTTTAGGGGCCACGACGGGCTCTGTGAACATGCTTGTTCACAAACAGAGCTTCGTAAGTTGTTTTTCATTGAATTAATTTATTTTCTTTCCAATTGAATATAATCGAACTAACCTTGATAATATTTTTTTAAATGAAATGGTCTTTCAAATTCTTAACAGGAGCAAACACAAGGGCGCGAAAAAGAGGACGGGGGAATACATTAATGTTAAGGCTAAAAATGCACAGGTAATAATACTTTTGAATTGTTTAGAAAATATCATTGTTCCTGTTGTACATAACATTATTGTTATATTTTATAAAATTTGCAGCTAAAATATGAGAGAGATATGACGGAGAAGTATGGACTGGATAGAGACATATGGCCCACATACGACAGCGACCTCTGGTACTCTATGGGCATTGATGATCAGAATGTCCACGGCGACAACTATGGTCTCGGTGCTCTAGGTAAAATAAACATTCTTTGAAATTTGAAATTTATTTTTAGTTTTGTCAGATAATACTAATTGTCTTACTTTTAATGTTTCAGGCAAGACGAGAGACATGTTTTGCTCCAGTGGGTCTAGCGATTCTCAGTCGCATTCTTCACGGTCATATTCTTCTATGCCGCCAGCTCCACATCTCACAAAAGAAGATATTGACAGGACATCTTATCGGGTACTTGATCAGATGGAGGCTCGGTTGAGAGCTTCTCGAGTACGAAATTTGATATTTAAGTATGTTTTAATTGTGCACCCTAAATCCCTAAATTCTAATTATATAAACTATTTTCTTACAACCTCACAGGACGGAGGTTCGAGCTTGCACCAGTTCTCGCCGCTCGCTCCTCAAGATGACGAGGATGACGATGACGATGATGATGAGGGACAGTTCTCAAATGTCGATGGCGATGATACTGCTTAGGTGGTTAGGCATTTATATCTTGTTCGAATGTTTGTTTTGACATTCCTGGTTTAAATGTTACTTGAAATTTAGATTATCTGTTACTTGATGTTATTCTACATTTATATTTAGATTACTTGACATTTCGTTTTTTATATTTGATGATAAAGTATACAGTTTTCTGATATTTATGTTTATATCTGTTTTGTATGTATCGATATCTTGTATTATGTGTATGTATTGATGTTATGTTCTATTATGTATATTCATGTATCGATGTCTTGGATGTGTATTATGTTGTATGTTGGTACGTGTCGTATCAATTATTAAATGGTGCAAATTTAAATAATAATAAAAATTCTGAAAACCTGACATAACACTTTCTGCGACCGGTTTTAAGTATCAGCGACTGCTTTTTTGGTCTCAGGAAAAAACTATCAGCGACCGTTATTTTGGTCGCAGATACTTGTTTTTCTGACGTCAGCAAGAAAATAGCGACAAAAAAACTGGTCGCAAAAACATTATCAGCGACCGACTGACATCATTCAGCGACCGGTGACGTCATCAGACAAGTATCTGCGACAAAGCTTACAACGACAGGATTATTAGCGACCGGAATCACTATCTGCGACCGGAAAACCGGTCGCAGAAAGTCGGATCTGTTGTAGTAATTTTCTAAACCATACCCTATCCAAATTAATCAGATCTAGGTCGGGTCCAGTTTGGTTTCGGATCGAATCCGGGTGATCAGGTAAAAGTAGCACCTCTAACCAACACTCGGCTCACACAGATGCTTTTTAGCAATTGGGTTCAATCAAGATGCATAGGGCTCAGCAAATCCCTTATTATCTGCACTCATTAAATAATTCTGGTTATACTGGTTACTATTATGCTGTAAAAGGAATCAGCTTGGGTCTGATGGCCACCGGACTCAAAGTGGTTCCAACATGTTCTCTCACCGTCGAATTTGTTTTAGGATTCATGTGTACGGATTTGAAAGAAGACGCGAAATTACGGGT
The DNA here is from genome assembly GCF_964058835.1 of Carex rostrata. NCBI lineage: Eukaryota > Viridiplantae > Streptophyta > Magnoliopsida > Poales > Cyperaceae > Carex > Carex rostrata. The sequence continues at coordinate 3,118,772 of NC_135951.1, forward strand.
GCAAATCCTAAAGCAGATCCGGCAGTGAGAGAACTCATTGGAACCACTTTGGATCCAATGGCCATCGGACCCAAGCTGTTTCCGCTATAAAAATATCTAATCTTGGTTACTATTCAAGAATAATATGAGAAGGATGTTAAAAATAATAAGCCTTTTATCAAAATAGACTGTTTGTTTGGGACTAAAGGCTTGGTTGTTGTTGTTGTTATTTTATTTAAATGAACTGTTTGAACTGGTAACATACTGTTTTTAAACTGGCATAAGACAGAAGATTGGTACAATATTGTTTTTATTTTTTATTTTTTAACGTTTCATAAATATTTAGAAGCATGAAATTGTGATAAAAACTTAGAACCCTATTCTTTCATTATTTGAAAATAAGAATGCTATGTATTTGTAGCAACTAGCTAGCTAGGATTGAATTGGGCAATTGGCACAAGGGGAAGAGAAATGTTTGCAGATCAATGCTGCCACGTAATACAAAAACAGTGATTTTCAATAAAGTTATTGAAAATTTTTTACTATTTTTTTAGATATTTAGACACTAGATCTGAAAATTCTGGACCATCCAAAAACAGTGATTTTCAATAAATCTAAAAAAATAGTAAAAAAATTTCGAAAAATGTAAAATTTGGTCTCCAAACACATATTAATATGGAGAACAAGATGAACGGTTTGGATCGACCGTTAGGATTTGAAAACTCGAATATAGAGCCATAGCACGGTAACAAATCGTAATATGCATAGTACCATAGACTCACTCATATATGTATATATGCTAAAATCTTAGGAGAGAATTAATAGAAGAGAATTCAAGAAGTTGATAACCAGAAAATGTACTCCTATACTCCTTATCAAAAGTAATACTAGAAATTAAATTTTTTTCTTAGTTTCACTTTAATATTGTAATTAGATTTTGAGCGCTTCATAGCACAAATCTCAATGCAGAATTGAATGGCGGATCTTCTCATCGGACCAGCTATGATCCGATGGGCATCGGTTTCTAATTACCTTTTTATAATAACAAATATATATATAATTTGAATAAGACTTCATATAACATTGAAAAGATCTTCCCAAAAAAAAAAAAAATTATAATTTGGGCAGATTAGATCAGATAGTACATGAGAAATTAGAAACTAAGTTGGGTATTAATTATTTCTTCTAACGAATTATATATAATTGACGGCCCAAAAATATGCTTCCACTTGTTAAAGGACAGGCCCACTATAGAATTCTAGCTTTAATTAATTCATCTCCGTGTACGTCTAAAAGCCTTCTTCATGTTAACATAAATCGATTCCTTCACGAAAGATACGATCAATTGCATGCCTTGTTAAAAGAAATAGAAATTAAGCCAGGTAAGAGAAAAATATCAAATTTTATAATTAATTCCAGCCAACATGCACATTGAAACATAAAAATAAAAAGAAAATTAAAACCATTGACAATTAATATAGACTAAACTACTATATGATATATAGTAGCAGCTAGGAGAAATTAACCAGTTTTCAGCATAATCATTCCTGACGAAGTGACCGAAAATAATAATAGCGATAAATGAAGTCGCCCAAAACAAACACGGGGACTGCTACAAACATCAGCAACAACAGTCGGGCTGATGCTGATGTTGATGCCTTGATGGCATCATAATTCTGAACAAGTGGTCGAAAACAAATACATAAATAGACCAAGATGGCGAAAACAAACACAGTGGTTGCTACATCCATGATGATTGCTACATCCATGATGGTGGCTACATCTAACATCATCATGAATGACAATACGCACAGTACACTTGCGATAATGGCGATTAGCGTCAAGACGATGATGGCCAACTTCAGACATACCTTAAGACATCCATCAATCTGAGCTCCTTCCATCTCGCTAGCTAGATCGATCTCTTCTCTCTTTTTCTTGCTTTTTATATATCAAATTGACACAATTACATATATATATATATATATGGGAGATGGGGAGACAAATTAATTGTCGAATTTATAGATGGATTTCAAATAAAGCCATATATATATATATATATATGGTCCGTCACTTTCAAGAATAGAAAATTAATTTGTCAATGCAAAATTAGAAGCGTCTCTTTTTAATTATATATCCCAATTTAATATGTCTGTTGTAATTTTCAATTGTTATATATGGCCCAAATTCTAAAGGTTTTAGCTGAACCATTTTTAGAGTTCAGTTAAATATATATAGTTATAAATAACGAAATAGAAAAAAAAAGTTAAAAATAGTAATTACATAAATATAGATATATATACACATGTTTACTTCTATTGGATATAAAAATAGTAATCGCATAAAGAAACTGCTTGGCGTACTTAATTAATTTGACAATTAATTAATACCTATTTAACAATTTAGAGTTTATTTATATATATATAGCTAACTAATACAGAAACATCAGTTTAAAAAAATAATAAATGCAATTACCTTGTTATGAAATTATTACCTTGTGGGATATATTCAAAATTTGTATTAGGTTGTGCTTACTATATATATATATATTAAGAACTGCCTTTATTGAAAGAGCTGATATTTCTTTAACACTTATAGTTTACATTACATAGAAAGGTTAAATTATGGTTATGTCGTCAAAATTTGTAGCCATGGCATATATCTATTAAATAAATTCAATATTTCTCGTTCTTATGCATACATAACGCGTCGATCGATCATCATAATTTTCAGAAACAAAAAAAACACATATTTGGGTTTAAAATTTGCTAAATACAAAACAGTTCAAGTTTTCATATTTATATACTTCTTTAATAAATTAATTGATTATGAAGTGTTATGACTCCGTCATCGATTGTTGTCAACGATTTTTATTAGTTACAGGTTGCTGCATATGAGAATTTAAACTTACGTTACACAATTGGCAATGTTGTCGCACCAGCTCATCCATTGATTGCATCCTGAACATATATAAAATTTTCTCTCCAGATTCTGTTTGGTCTTCGAAAGCTTCACAACAGTCGGCTTAAGACATCTATTGAAATTATAAGGTTCTGATGAGTACCGATTACTTTGGCTACTCATTTCGCCTATACAAAATAAAAAATAACATTAATTAACTAAATCCTAGTTTAAATTAATTGTTCCCTAATTTAAGAAACCATTCAAAGTAACGATTAAAATAAACTAAAAGAGGGAAGAGTGATCTAGCATACAAATTAATGGTTCCGGGAGAGGAAAGGTTGCTCTTTGTCTGTCAATCGATTTGGGAAGTTAAAATTTGCAGCGAGCAATATAGTAGAATACTTAATTTGAGAATATACTGGAAAGCTCTGGAGGAGATGTATCGATCGACCTAGGGTTTATTGGAATATATAAAATATATAATAACATCACCATTGATTCAATATGGTAACGAGTTGTTATTACTTTGTACTAGACATCATGAAACAGTCAGATGGTAAAAGTAACCCCCTCAGTGCCATCAGTCGGTTAGCCGAACCGATGTTCAAGAGTCGCTCAATACTAACTATTTATGAAATTTAACCGATGAAAAAGGAGGGGGTCAGGACTCAGGAGGGGGTCCATCAACGCCATCGGTTTGTTATCCAAAACTGATAATAGAAAGTTCAACGTAATTATAGCGCTATCACTTGCGACGTACATCATCTATGCGGGAGCACATTCAATGATAATCCCATCTGTCATATTCAATTTGAACCGCAATAAATAAATAAATAAAAACATTTGAAACTTATAATAAATTTAATAATTTATGGACAAAATATAGGTGAACCTGCGAATATATATATAATTACTCTGAAGAAGTTATTTAATTTGTTTCAAAATCCCTTTTTCCATTGATGATGTCTCTAGAAATTTTTGGACGACTCCAATATATTTTTTAAGAAATACACAAAAAAAAATCTTAAGAAAGATAAATACAAGTAAAAATAGGAGTGTCAATGCATGTGGCATTTAAATTCAGGTTATTCTCACGTATACACGTCAAGAGATTTGCCAGTTGGAATTGGGTATTTTTCAAGATATTAAATCCAATCAAGATCAAATCCGATTCGATTCGATTAGGATCCTGACAGGAATACTCAATCTCATATAAATCTATAATCCACTAAATTAGGTAAATGGCTAATTTTGAGAATTTGTATCCTCTGCATTAACGCACTATTTGATTTAGAACTCGATCTAAATCCACACTAATATTAAAAAATTCGGTCGTTATAGATTATCCGAAACTAGCTAGATCACATGGCTGAAAAGATTAACTCAAATAGTGCATTAATGCAGAGGATATGGATTCAATTGCAAATGGCCGATGGTATTTTGAAAGCATAATTTATGATATTGGGTGTTGAGAGAATTTTTTTTCTCTTTATATAAGTTATACCTTTATTTAGTACTTTTTTCTTTAAACTGAATTATCAATTTATGCTTATAAATTACAGTTTAGGAAAAAAATTAATATGTTTCAGATAAAATGGTAAGCCTTATAGCACAATTTTTTAATGTAATTTTTTGTGACTTTCGATCAATTATATATTCTTAATTGATTATAATCTATTATAATATACTAAGCTAATTTCTAAAAACTATATACACAAATTTAAAATTTTATGAGAAGGCTAAATCATATACCCCTCAAGTTTAAATGTTCATATATATCCCAAGAAACGTTCTACAAAATTCTGAAAATTCTTATAAATTTTCTAAAAAATCTAGAGCCTTAGAAAATTCATACAAATTTTCTGAATCATTTAAAATTCACAAAAAAAATATATTAACTTCTTAGTGCTTGCATTCTCGATGCGAGATTAATTCAAGTCTCGGCATAATTTTTTAGTCAAATGAAAGAGAAGTGTAATACAACAATTAATTAAACGGATAATCTAAACTCATGGAGAATTCAAAGACCAGAGATTTGAAATTTGAATTGCAACAAATAATTTTCTTTTTCGTTTGGAGTTCTCTTTCATTTTTTTTTAATATTAAAAACATTTTATAAAAAATTTAGAATTAATTTCTTTTGATTTTTTAAGAGTTCTTGAATATATTATTTATTCATGTACTCTTTATTATATTTAATATTTCCATTTCTTTCTTATTTGCCCACAAAATTAACTATTCATAGTTAACGTGTCATTCTCTGCCTCTTAAAAAAAGCTGAGTTTTAAATTTGAGAATTTCTTGTTACGTACTCAATTTATAATTGTAAGTATTCTTTGATCCAATTAATTCGTTGTTTATTGGAACAATAGCATGCATAATATTTAAGTATATATGCATACTTTCTGCAAAATGACAAAAATATATATATCTCTTAGCCTTTGAGCTTTCGGGACATGATAGCTACCTATTAGTATTGATATTTGGTATTTGATATTGGTATTTGTTTGAAATACACAACACATTAATTGTGTCAAAATATGACACTTGACACTTCTAAATATAATATGGATGATAGAATAACACATTTTAAATGAATGAACATATCTTTTTTGTGATAACTTACATTAAACTTCTGCCAACATAAGCTCTCCTTTTTATTTCTAGATATCTAATATAATATTGAGTATAATATAACTAATTAACATTCATATTTCTGTCATATATTGAAATATGTCAGAATTAGATGTGAATCAAGCGAGTTATTTTTGGAATTCAAAATTAGGCATCAGATACTATCAAAATTGCTTCATCAGCATTACCCCAGGTCTCCAGTTATCAAGAGTGCTAACCAAAATTGGAAATTTAGATTAAACCCAGGAATTACCAAAAATATAACAAAATTGGTCGGGCTGCCAATTTAATTTTGGACAATAATGTTATAAACAAATAATATGGCTGAAATGTAACTTTAAATGACAATATTCAAAATTAATATGATTTCATCCATTTTCTCTCTCTATCTTTCTCATATTCTAAAAAAAAAATTGTGTTAATTTAATCCATGGGAGCCACTCATCGAGTGAGAAACCTGGGTGGGTTTAATTATTCCGCTTGGGATACACTTAATTGTATTCTAATTGGGCCAACTATTTTTGGTTATTAAATTATTATTAAATAAAACATTGTTGTAGCTATGATGAAAGTATTATCCAATTAAGAACTGACTAATTAAATAATTAGTAATGGATGGATTCTATTAATTAAAATCAGTACGTACTTTATTAATTAATTACAATGTGCATTTGATCATTACATTAATTAACATTAATTATATACTAATTACCTTGAACATATTAAAAACATCCATCGCATATGAAATCATTACTCTATTACATAAATAAAAATCTTGAAACATTAAAACACCAACACACGTAATTAAGAAAATATAATAATTTAAATAATAAAACATTAAGTTGTTAAATATTAACATTATATATAACAAGTACCTAAAAGTAATTAATTCAACTTTCTTAATTCTTGTGCTTTGCTGAACAACTAGATATTTACCGAAAATGAAAATTTTTAATCCTTCATTGCATAGTACATGCTCTGCATGAACAACTACTTCATTGTGGATCGATCTGACGTCGGCTGCAACAAAACATCGAACTGAAGTTGGTCTAATCTCTTAACAAAACATCGAACTGAAGTTGGTCTGCATGAACAACTGAAGTTGATCGATCAGACCAACTTCAGTTCGATGTTTTGTTGCAGCCGTCAGATCAATTCACATTGAAGTTGTTCATGCAGGACATGTTATGCAATGAAGGATTAAAAATTTTCATTTTCGGTAAGGATATGGTTGTTCAGCAAAGCACAAGAATTAAGAAAGTTGAATTAATTACTTTAGGGACTTGTTATAATGTTAATATTTAACAACTTAATGTTTTATTATTTAAATTATTATATTTTCTTAATTACGTGTGTTGGTGTTTTAATGTTTCAAGATTTTTATTTATGAAATAGAGTAATGATTTCATATGCGGTGGATGTTTTTAATATGTTCAAGGCAAGTATATAATTAATGTGAATTAATGTAATGATCAAATTCACATTGTAATTAATAAAGTACGTACTGATTTTAATTAATAGAATCCATCCATTACTAATTATTTAATTAGTCACTTCCTAATTGGATAATTCTTTCATCCTAGCTACAATAATGCTTTATTTAATAATTAATTTAATAACCAAAAGTAGTTGGCCCAGTTAGAAAACAATTAAGTGTAGCCGAAGCGCAATAATTAAACCCACCCAGGTTTCTCACTCGATGAGTGGCTCCCATGGATTAAATTAACACGATATCTTTCTTTTTAAAATATGAGAGAGGTAGACAGAGACAATGGATGAAATCATATTAATATTTATTGATGTAATTGAAAGTTACATTTTGACCGTATTATTTGTTTATAACGCGACTGTCCAAAATTAAATTGGCAACCCGACCAACTTTGTTATATTTTTGGTAATGGCCGGACTTGGTCTGAATCTTCAATTTTGGTTAGCACTCTTGATAGCTGGAGACCTGAGCTAATGATGATGGAGCAATTTTGATAGTATCTGATGCCTCATTTTGAATTCCAAAAATAGCTCGCTTGGTCCACATCTAATTCTGACATATTTCAATATATAACAGAAATATGCATGTTAATTAGTTATATTATACTCAATATTATATTGAGAAATGGTTTCTGTCCACTAGATTTTGTCCACCATTTATCCACAACCTTATCCACTCCCATCTAACTGTTTTTTTACAGTATACAAGATTCAATTGAAAATTCTACTGTATACAAGATTCAATTTTACAGTTCTGCTGATTCAATTTTTACAGTATACAAGATTCAATTGTAAATTTTACTGTGTAGAAGATTCAATTTTACAGTATACAAGATTCAATTGAAAATTTTACTGTATAAAAGATTCAATTTTACAGTATACAAAGTTCAACCCAGTGCGGACGCTAATAATTAACTCTAACTGCCAATAACTGCTAATAACTAACTCTAACTGCCAATAACTTCCTATAACTGTAATTTCCGAAAGTACAGTTTGAAAATACATTTATTTTGTCATATTGTGCAAGTTGCAATTTTTTTCTAACTATCATGGGACCACTTCAAATAGTTGCTGAATGTTTTGTGATTAACTGATATATTTTATGTGATATATTGTATAATTATACAGCATGTAGAAATAATTTTATAGTATTTGTGCAAGTCAAAGCTGTGAACAAATGGTGGACAAAAAACTGTGGACAATTAGACGCTTCCTATTATATTAGATATCTAGAAATAAAAAGAAGAGCTCACGTTGGCAGAAGTTTAATGTAAGTTATCATAATACTGAGGTTGTTGATGAAAAATTGGGGATCTGAGATTAATAATTGGCATCATGTTAGTATTTGAAAAATATAAACTCAAAGAGGAATATATATATATAAGCCTTCATATAATATTCGCATATAAATTAAGTATATAAATAAGAAATTCTCTAATTTTAAAACTTAGTTTTTTAAAGAGACAGAGACTAACTATGAATAGTTAAGTCTGTTGAAGCAATATATTAGATATTGAAATGTTCTAAAAAGATCATGTGAAATTAACAATGAAATTTTTACAAAAAATTCTGAATATAAAAACATGTACTGGAATTTACTTTGAATTCTCTATATTTGATTCACCTTCACTTGAAATTTAATTGGAAATATCTAATGGCTAGCTACATTGTAAGAAAAAAAATTATTTTATCACATTTAGGTATCATATGGATGAAAATATTGTGCAATATATAAAAAAATAAGCATATCAAATATAAATGTCATGACACCATAATCACTTAAAATGTGTTATTCTATCATACATATTATATTTAGAAATGTGAAGTGTCAAATTTTGAAGCATAATTAATGTGTTGTATACTTCAAACAAATACCAATAGCAAGAGGTAGCTAGCTATCATGTCCCGAAAGCTTAAAGGCTATATATGAGATATATGTATTTTTGTCATTTTGCAGAAAGCTCAAATTCACCGAGAATATTTTTTATTACTATAAACAACATTTGGTTTTTTCCAATATTTTATCTATTGAGAATTAACAACTAGAATTATGTTTTTTTTCAATTTTGCTAATATGTTGTCATGTATAGAAAAATTAAACAAGCTCAATTTATAAATGTCATGACAATATAATCACAAGAAAGATATGTTCATTCATTCAAAAAACATGCATGATATTTTATAATTTTTACATAATCACAAAAAATGTATATTTATTTATTCAAAGAATATGTTATTCTATTATCTTTACATAATTACAAAAAAGGATATTCATTCATTCAAAAAATATGTATTTATATATTCAACAAATAGGTAGAAAATCACTTGATTTGAAATTCATTCTAAAGCTTGCATGCCTCGAGATATCTTTTTACATAATTAACATATATGTATGCAAAGTTATTCTACAATATATGGAAGTTTTGCCATAGACCTATATATATATATATATATCTTTAGTTAGGTAATTCAACTAGAAAATTATTAAAATAAAATGTCTCCAATCATGCTATCCATACTAAAGATATTTACAATATTTAATTAGTTAAAATCATGATATCCATACTAAAATATACTTGGGATGAAATTTTATAATTTTTGAAATATTTTTACTATTTTTTTAAGATAGATATAAAATCATTGTTTTTTGTGTACTTTTCAAAAATAGTGATTTTCTACCCATCTAAAAAAAATATAGTGTACAAAACTTGTGAAATAATTAAATATCTAAACTAGTGGGCTCGGACCATTCTTTTTTTTGTATTAATAGGAAAATATAAAAAAATGTCGAGAAAAGTTAACGATTTTGAGAAAATTTGAAATCTAAAAGAACGCTATGACGTGATGGTCCATAACATCTTGACTCTCTGGACGTTATGCTTCATAATTAGTGGGGGTTAACAGTAAAAAATTTCTGAATGTTATATGGTTTATAACGTTCGTTGGACGTTATAAATTAACCATGTTTTTCTTAGATTTTGAATTTCTTAGAACCATTCACTTTCCTTAATGTGTTTTTTTTTTCTATTAATAAAAAAATCGGAACTGATTGTTGTTTATTTGGTTCAGCTTAATTTTATTTAACTATATTTGGAAGGTTTTATATCGGTTGATTCCGAGTTATTTATGAGTTATACAGTGGGTGAATTTTGTGATCAAAATTGTTGGAATCGCACTAATTTAACCGAGTTTATGTTTGAGTTAGGGTGATTTTCACGATTTGAGAAAAAATTTCAGAACAAGCTAAGATATTTGATTGTGAGGTCCACGACTATGAGTTAGGGTGAAATATTACACTTCTCTTTCATTTGACTAAAAAATTATGCCGAGACTTGAATTGATCTCGCATCGAGAATGCAAGCACTAAGAAGTTAGTATAATTTTTTTGTGAATTTTTAAATGATTCAGATAATTTGTATGAATTTTCTAAGGCTCTAGATTTTTTATATAATTTATAAGAATTTTCAGAATTTTGTAGAACGTTTCTTGGGATATATATGAATATTTAAAACCTGTGGGGTATATGATTTAGCCTTCTCGTAAATTTTTAAATTTGTGTATATAGTTTTAGAAATTAGGTTAATTATAATAAATTATAATCAAATAAGAATATATAATTGATCCTATCGTCAAAGTCACAAAAAATTGCATTCCAAAATTGTGCTATAAAAGTATAACAGGGCTTACCACTTTATCTGAAACATATTAATTTTTTTCCTAAACTATAATTTATAAGCACAAATTGATAATTCAGTTTAAAGAAAAAAGTACTAAATAAAGGTATAACTTACATAAAGAGAAAAAAAAGAATCAGCTAACTATCCCCCAATTCATTTTCTTCATTTATCATCCAGTCAATAATTATCTTTGTTGACCACTAATTAAGAGGGGAACCACAACTTTTAACACTAAAAGACAAAATAAAATGCGTCATTGTCACACCCTAGATTTTTACCGTCCGGAGTGTGATTATATAAGTATCTTCACACCTTTCCTTGGCCCGTCAACCTACGTCGCCAACAGAAATGAAAACAAAACAAGAAAACGGAGTCAGCTACAAAGCTCAGTAACCGGTTATTTAACGACGCGCTTCTCTATAATTGGCTTAATTTAACAACTATTCAAATAGGCCGGATTAATCCACACAAATACACATCTAATTATGCACGCATATTTAATCAGCAATGGCACGTCGGTCTAGGTTATCCATAAAACCAGTCACATCACATTCACACATGTGTAATCCCTGTCACAGGCGATTCTCACATTCTCATAACACAATTCCTTTAATCCGCCAATCTAATGAGAAATCCATCCAACATTGGAAGGCCACTAACCCACTGGGAAATCCATCCAACAATGAGAGGCTACAATCACATATCAAATTCCAACCTCAGACCCGCTATCCCGTTAAATATGTCATCATAATCCAATATGCAATACCAATATTCAAATCAACCATACAAAATGAAAACACAGATTATAGAGAAGTCCGGTTACCTAATAGCGAGATCTTCATAATTTCAAATCGAATTGCATCAATAGTTCATAATCACTGCGACGTAGTCAGAATTCGATCGGACATTTAATGGAATAATCATTGATATCATTCATTTTATTTGCAAAACACTTCTTTTATTTTAGTTTCCTTCTTCTTGTGGCTACGGATAAAAAAGAAAAGAAAAGAGAGACAGTATCTATTTGGGTCTAATTTGGGTATGAGAGTTTATAAAGGAGAAATCAAAATGGAGAACGGTTATACGACAAAAAGGGATGCGGCATTAATAAAATGAAATAAAGGGGTTCGGTTCAACCAGGGAGCATTTACAGAGGGGTTCAATTTTAAGAATAACCGCTTAAAGGCGTCTTTTCCTTTATTTTAAATATTTATTTTATAAATAATTATAAATATAAACCGGTTATTATATATTCCCAGTGGTTACCGCTTTTCACTTTAAAATGAATAACCGAAATATAATATACTAATATGTATTTTTTCACTTAATTTACTTTCTTTCTTTTTTAAACAATGAAGTATATATTATAATTAATATATTTTCAACGCAAATAATAATTACTAAATTTTTCGGGTTGTTACAGTCATTATCGATTATTAAGTTGAGGGGCCGCTCATTTACTTGGTGGACCACTAACTACTTGAGGGACCGCTTAATATTTGATAGATTTTATAACTGACACGTGCAAATATGGATACATATGCATGCAAGTGTTAATATATAATAGACCAAGTATTCATACCTAAGATATCAAGTATTTAAAAAAAAATGGACACATCACACCCATCTTTTACACGTTTTTAGAGGTGAATATTTTTTCCCGTTCAATCTCGCCAATATTTATGACGATCAGTGATAAAATTTGTGAATCTAACATCACGAACATCTTTTACGTAATTTTCTCTTTCAAATGAGATCCATGATGACATACTTTCAAGTCGTCCGTCGCGTAAGTATTTATATCTTGTCATGTAGTTTCATACTTCGTCGGGCAAGTATTCTACCACATCGAGCAAGTATTCATACATCTTTGTGCAAGTATTGATACTTCGTCGAGTAAGTATTCATATCTCGTTGGGAAAGTATTCATAAATCGCCTGTGACAACTTGCCTTGTTGTCGACGGATCGGTAGGAGCCAATGAATAGGAAGTCGGAGGTGATGCAGTCTGGATTGAGATCGCGACGAGTTATGAATACTTACATGACGAGGTATGAATACTTGCACTACGAGATATGAATACTTGCGCGGCAGACAACTCAAAAGTACTTCATCATGGATCTCATTTGAAAGAGAAAATTACGTAGAAAACGTCTGTGACTTTAGATTCGCAAAAAAAATTCATAGATTGTCAGAAATATGGGCGGCATTGAAGTAAGAAAAAAAATCTTTAAAAATGTGTAAAAAATGAGTATGTGATAAGAAAGATTGTTTAAATAAATACTTGATATCTTACATATATATGAATATTTACAATATTAGATGTTAATACTTGCGTGTATAAGTATATATATTTACGCGCATCAATTGTAAAGTTTTTCAAATATAAGTGGTCCCCCCAGTTAATTAGCGGTCCCCCATATTATTAATGACTGATACACATTTTTGTTTTGTTTTTTTGTGCAGGAAGTTGTAGTCCCCTCATGATATAATTAATGATTGGAGGATGAATGAGAAAAATAAACTGAGGAAAGAAATCTTTATTCAAAAAAAAATCTCTCAATACCCAATATCATAAATTATGCTTCCAAATAATTAACATCGATCGGCCTTCTGCAATTGAATCCATATTCTCTGCATTAACGCACTATTTGAGTTAATCTTTTCAGCCATGTGATTTAGTTTCGGCCAATCCATACCCCATCTATAACGATCAAAATTTTTAATATTAGTGCGGATTTAAATTGAGGTCTAAATCAAATAGTGCGTTAATGCATGTAGAGGATACAAATTCTTAACTTTAGCCATTTACATTACTAAATGCAACTAGATTATTACAATAATACAAGAATAATTATATCATTCCTCTCACCCCAATCTCCCCATTTATCCCTCCACTCTCTCTCTCCAAATTAAATTCCTTAACTGCCTTTTATCTCCCCATTAATTTCGCTAACAATTTTCCTTTATCCCCGCATTAATTATTGTCCTTTAATAACAATCCCCGCATTAATTATATTGTTCTTTTAATAACAATCATCGCATTAATTATATTATCATCTAATAACAATCCCCGCGTTAATTATACTGTCCTTTAATAACAATACCCGCTAACAATTATTTATCTGTTTATTGATGTTAAAGAAAGTATTTATTATTATGTCTGAAAAATATTTATCATTGTCCCTGACATGATAATAATTTGATTTGATTAAACATTACTTATTGACAAGTTCAAGAACAAAGTTTAAGAAAGTATTTATCATTGTTCTGACAAATATTTATCATTATATCTGAGAAGTATTTTTCACTGTCTTTGACGTACATATGTTTTACTGAAAATTGCAATTATGTCTGAGAAGTATTTTCTATGTAACATAAAGTATTTATCATTGCTTCTGAAAAGTATTTATCGTTGTCTTTAACATACATATATTTTACTGAAAATTGTAATTTAAAGTTGATAAAAATTGATAACAACCAATTATTAAAAAATAATAATAACGTTTTATTGTTTAAATTATTTATATGAAAAATATACAATAAACTTCCGTTGAGCCGATTATTATATATGAATTCATATAAAACCATAGAGAATACTAACATATTACAATTCGTGCAACATATATATATACATAGCCTTTTATACATGCAATCCCATGTGATAAAACATAACATATACTCCTCAGGATCCAATACAATGTTTGTATAAAAGTTATGTCCTTACCACTTAGTTGCCAAATCTGGGTTCATGTTGCCAAAACGCTTGGTTATGATTTAGTTTGGATCGAAATTTCATACATACTTAGTTGTATTAGATCCAATATATCAAAAAAAGAGTGTGCATGTGATAAATGACATGATGCCTCTTGGTTAAAGGTCTCCAACAAAATTGCATCTCCAATGAAAAAAATACAATGATCAACATAGATGTGCATACATAAGAAAATTATAATGTGCATGCATACATACATAATAGAGAATAAAAATTTTCAGTTAAAATTTTCGTCCAAAAATTATAAGAAAATTTTATGCATAAGAAAATTGCAATTATGTCTGAGAAGTATTTATCTATGAAATAATATATTTATTTTATTCAATGTTTTTTTGGACTTCGTCCAAAAAATAGTTATAGTGTAAATGACGACGCTCATTCATTTTATTATAATTTTCTGGAAAGATAAAGATGCATAAGAGATACATACATTGTGACGTGTTGGATATCAGTAATAATTAGTGAAGAATCTGTATTTTTTGTGGAAGGTAATAATTTTTTTTTTCGTTTAGATCATGATTGTCTGATCAGAGTCCGGACTAATCAATTCCTGGGTGAAATGCACAGGGGGCTCCTTTAATATTCGTTCGGATTTTGATCAAACGGTTCAAATTTAAACAAAAATATTAATTATGTTACCTAGCTAGGTGACCATTTCGTGTGCTTGTTGGACATTGTTTTACTTGAAACAAGACACAAGAGCAACAGGCAAAAAAATAATCATAGCTTGCTAGATGCTAAAATATCCATACATTTCTTACCAATCTACACTCCAATTCTTGTTTTTTGACACCTTTTTGCATGCACAAAACCAGAAAAATATGTGTTTATATTAAAAGGACGCAATTAAACTTGTGCTAGACAAGCTAGCATGTATTTTTATTAACAAAATTAGGTAGTGTTTACAACTGATTATACTAAATAATTAATTATGTATTTATCAGGAGCGGATCTAAGACTTTGCTAACAGGTCGTGTAGTTCTTTGAAAACATAGAAAGAATGGGTAGGCCCAGGAGAGGCAGAACTCAGAGGACTGCTACACGTAGCCCTATTCGAACTCGAGCAAGGTAAGCATCAGTATCCGTTATGGAAGGGACTTCAACAGTAGAGAATGTTATTCAGCAGATGATTGGGGATATGGAAGAAATGCGCCAACAGATGGATACTAGAATCTGGGTTTATTGCATGGGTAAAAATATTTGTTGCATGGGTAAGTAGTGTTCATGCAACAAATGACTTGTTGCATTGATACTCTGACTTGTTGCATGGGCCTACCCATGCAACAACCCCCCCCCCCCCCCCCCCAAAATGTCAGTTGCATGGATAACCCATGCAACAAGTTGAAAATTGAGTAGTTGCAATGGGGATTGTTGCAATGGTATTTTTTTGGACTTGTTGAATGGAAAATCCATGCAACTGACAATTTTGGAGGTTGTTGCATGGGTAAGCCCATGCAACAAGTCAAAAATTGAGTAGTTGCAATGGGGGTTGTTGCAACGGTAAGCCGATGCAACAAGTCAGAATTCTAGTAGTGGGACGAGATAAGAAAGGCCGTAGCCACTCTGACAACTTTAAGAACCTTACCTCCGGAAAAGAATCCTACTGTCCAGCAACAGCCGACAGTTCGGCAACAGCCTGCAGTACTGCTACCGCAGCAACAGTTGACCACCGGGGGCGATAATACACAAGCAACTTTTGGCCTCGGAGTGCCGATGCAAAACCCACTTTATGTCCCAATACCGGAGGTTCCGGAAGGTAGTCGAGTTGAGATTGGCGATGATCGGCAGAAGTCTAAAAAGGAAGCTGAAGACAGGAAAGTGGCAAGTCAACTTGAAAGTTTAGAAGAAAAGATGATAATTATGCAGGGAGTACCCCTACTCAATCAACTAAGAGAGTGCAGTAAGCAAGGAAAGCGACTAAAAGCAGCAGAAAGAGAAAGGCCATACTTCAGAGTATTAACTCTAAAAAGAAAGCAGAAACGTCAACAATACACTTCGCTCTCAGACTTAGAAGAGCTTACGGGAAAGACTAGTGGGGACGGAAGCTTGGGACTTGGCGTACTCAAAGAAATGGGAATAGGTAAAGAGCAGTGGTGATGAAATTATCGTGGACCGTGTACACCGGCGCTCCTTTCAACAAAAGAAGATAACAACAGATGAAAAACCAATCATCTTGGGGTGGGGGTCTTACACACCCTTTTGGTCGGCTTTCCCTTTCCTAAGGCACTCTGCACAATCGCCTCTTTTCCCGCTCGCAGGGCTTCCATATCTAATATGGCAAGAGTGATAGGACAATCACAAAGAACAAACAAACATTGCTCTTCGGAAAGCACTGCTCACTCAAGATATCTTTGGCACATAAACACTCTCCCCTGGCCTTTCATCCAGGTTTGTATAGTGAGAAGGAAAGACAGAGTGCTTCATAGCGAATGAAAGAAAAATCATAGGATTGATTGTGCTAGAAGCTTGAATTTCTTTTCACTAGTGGAAAATATGGAATCAGGATCGGTTATATACACATATCAGTATCGGAATCCAACCGATCCTGTTGAAGGCGATACTGATACTATCAGGATCGGTTTTATATTTTTTAAAGAACCGATCCAAATAGAAACTATTAGGATCGGTTTTTTAACAAAACCGATCTTAATAGTTGTTATCTAGATCGGTTTTTGACTAAGAACCGATCCAGATACGTACTATCAAGATCGGTTTTTATAAAAAAACCGATCCTGATACAAATTTTTTTTTTTCAAAAAAATTTCTGCAAAAAAAAAAAAAAAAAAAAAAAAATCAGGGTCGGTTTTTAATAAAAAACCGATCCTAATAGTATTAGGATCGGTTTTTTATTAAAAACCGACCTTGATTTTTTTTTTTTTTTTTTTTTTTTTTTTTTTTTTTTTTTTTTTTTTAAAAAAAATTGTATCAGGATCGGTTTTATTGCTAAAAACCGATCCTGATAGTACTATCAAGATCGGTTTTTATATAAAAACCGATCTTGATATTTTTTTCGAATTTTTTTTTAATTAAAAATTACATATCAAGATCGGTTTTTATATAAAAACCGATCTTGATAGTATTTTCGATTTTTTTTTTTAAAATTACATATCTAGATCGGTTTTTGAATAAAAACCGATCTTGATACGTACTATCAAGATCGGTTTTTATATAAAACCGATCCTGATGTTTTATTGAGGCTAAAAAAAATATTTTTATTTATTTGACCAGCTTCCATATATATTTTGCTGGCCAGCATCCTAAATTTTTTTTTTTTGCACAGTAAGAAGCAATAATCAATTAAATATCATATACACATTCTAAATTAATTATCATACACATATTAAACTATTACAAAAAATTCATGTACTTCATACAAAGTTTTGTGAAGCATTACATATTATAACAATAAATTTAAATCCAAAAAAAAAATTAATTAACAAACATACAAGTGACTAATTGGGCTATTTCTTCAATTAACACACATTTATGCAATATACACAATTATGCAATTAATGTAAAGCACAACAATAAAAAAATCAATAATTACCTCTTTTGCAATCACATCACTTGAGATTAAAAAAAATCCTAAAAACAAAAACAAAGGTAACAATTAGATAGAAAAACATTTTCCAATAAAAAATACAAAAAAATGTGTTTTAAAAGTATAATAATGAGAAAATTAGATAAAGCTAATACCATGATAGTTGATCGGCCGGATGATTAAGTAACTTGAGAGAGATGTCCTCAAAACTGTAAAACAATATACAAACACCATTAATTCATTTTTGAAACAATAAAAAAAATAAAAAATTGGCACAATTGAGCCGGAGGTGCGAGATGCTCGGATTTGAGAGGAAGAGACGGAGAGAAAGATAGAGAGACACACGGAGGAGAGAGAGAGACGGAGACAGAGAGAGAGAGTACTGAGGATTTGAGAGGGAGATACGGAGACAGAGACAGAGACGCTAAATTGAAAATGAGAGGCGCGAAATGAAAATAAGAAGAACCCTAGCTAAGCTGGTTATATAGAAAGTTATCATTAGGATCGGTTGTTTATAAAGAACCGATCCTAATAGTATCAGGATCGGTTTTTATAAAAAAACCGATCCTGATACTAATTTTTTTGAAAAAAAAAAATTGTATCAGGATCGGTTTTATTGCTAAAAACCGATCCTGATAGTATCTGGATCGGTTTTTAGCAATAAAACCGATCCAGATAGTTTTTTTCTTTTATTTGGAAAATCTTTTCATATGGTTATGTTTAAATAAATATAAAAAATTACATATTAGAAATATAAGTTAATTATTTAATAAAAATTTTATTTAATTTTCAAATGACTTGTGCATATAATATATTTTCTTTTCATATGGTTATGCATCAATGACTTGTGCCATATAATATATTTTATTTTCCATTTCAACACTTAAATAAAATGAAGGAAGGGGATTTTTTTTTTCAGCTATATGTTTAATTTGATTATCTTTAGATATATATTGTGGTATATGTATAATTACAATAATAATTTATGGAAGAAACTTTCTTATTAAAACAACAGTTATCGGGTTAATAAATTAACAATGGCTATTTATATGATTTTTATGTAGGAGATTCTCTCTGATTTATAACAATTGATGACCAATGTCAAATTCATTAATTTCTATGTATATTTTGACCGGTTTGAAATGATCAGATTTGCAACGACCAATATTGTTGCTCTTTATACTAGAATTGTTATTGGTCGTCAAAAGAACAACCAAAATGACTTTAAGATTCTCAAATATCATTAATAATAAGACAATAAACTTTTACATTTTTTTTAATTAATGTATATATATATATATATATATGACAAATGATGTAAGCCTCATATACATATAGTGGTAAGTATAATATGAGTAAGGCTGGGGTGCTATGGATAGCATATAGGCCTCTATGCTACGGCTCAATATTCAAGTTTTTAAAATCCAAACGGTCGATCCGAACCGTTCATCTTATTCTCCATATTAATATCTGCTTGGAGACCAAATTTTATAATTTTCTGAATTTTTTTACTATTTATTAAGCCACTTTGAAAATCGCTAATCCAACGGTTTTACTGTTTTGTGCAGCCACCGTTGGATCAACAATTTTGTAAAATACTTAATAAATAGTAAAAAATTTCATAAAAATGTAAAATTTGGTCTCCAAGCAGATATTAATATGGAGAATAAGATGAACGGTTCGGATCGACCGTTTGGATTTTAAAAACTTGAATATTGAGCCGTAGCATAGAGGCCTATATGCTATCCATAGCACCCCAGCCTTACTCGTATAATATATATGGTTCATCTCTCATGAGTCATGATTATTAGATACATGCATTAATTTTGGATTGAGAAAAAAAAATGCACGCTTTCTAAAATTTCTATTAAATAATTAACTTATATTTCTAATATGTAATTTTTTATATTTATTTAAACATAACCATATGAAAAGATTTTCCAAATAAAAGAAAAAAACTATCTGGATCGGTTTTATTGCTAAAAACCGATCCAGATGCTATTTTCTGATATATATTTCATTTGTTATATGTATTTAAGTTATCTGAGATATATATATATAACCAGAGATTATTTAAAAAAAAATAAACAACTTGTTTGTGTTTGTATAATTGTTTGTTTAATTATTTATTTGTTATTTATAAATTAATACCATAAAATTAATTGCTTAATTGATGTCATGAACAAATGGAAACGAATTCATATTACCTGAGATAACAAAATATATATGGTTAGACCAAGACCATATTGATTCGAATTTTATCAGACGGTTCATATATAGGATGTACATAGGGAATTAAATATCTTTAATTTGACATCTTTAAAGAAATTAATTCAATTATAAACCTCTTTTTAAAAAAATATATATACTTGAAAGCTGACCAGGTTTTACAATGCTACCTTAAAAAAAAAAAAAAAAAAAAAAAAAAAAAAAAAAAAAAAAAAAAAAAAAAAAATTATCAAGAACGGTTTTTAGCAATAAAACCGTTCCTGATAGTATTTGGATCGGTTTTATTGCTAAAAACCGATCCAGATGCTATTTTCTGATATATATTTCATTTGTTATATGTATTTAAGTTATCTGAGATATATATATATAACCAGAGATTATTTAAAAAAAAATAAACAACTTGTTTGTGTTTGTATAATTGTTTGTTTAATTATTTATTTGTTATTTATAAATTAATACCATAAAATTAATTGCTTAATTGATGTCATGAACAAATGGAAACGAATTCATATTACCTGAGATAACAAAATATATATGGTTAGACCAAGACCATATTATTTCGAATTTGATCAGACGGTTCATATATAGGATGTACATAGGGAATGAAATATCTTTAATTTGACCTCTTTAAAGAAATTAATTTAATTATAAACCTCTTTAAAAAAAAAAAAAAAAGTACTTGAAAGCTGGCCAGGTTTTACCATGCTACCTTAAAAAAAAAAAAAAAAAAAAAAAAAAAAAAAAAAAAAAAAAAAAAAAAAATTATCAAGAACGGTTTTTAGCAATAAAACCGTTCCTGATAGTATCTGGATCGGTTTTATTGCTAAAAACCGATCCAGATGCTATTTTCTGATATATTTTAATTTGTTATATGTATTTAAGTTATCTGGATCGGTTATTATGTATAGACCCGATCCAGATGCTATTTTATGATATATTTCAATTAATAAGATTTATTTGAGATATTTTAATTATCAGGATCGGTTTTTGTTGGAAACGGATCCTGATACTATCAGGATCGGTTTTTACTAAAAACTGATCCAAATGATTGAACTATTAGGATCGGTTCTAAAATAAAACCGATCCTGATAGTATCAGGATCCGTTTCCACAAAAAACCGATCCTAATAGTAATAAACTAGGATCGGTTGTTACTAAAAACCGATCTGAATAGTTTTTAGGATCGGTTTTTTTAAATAAACCGATCCAGATACTTATTAGGATCGGGTGTCCATATAACCGATCCAGATAGGCCGATCCTGATTTCTGTTTTTCCACTAGTGTTTATTGCTCGAAACCGAAGGGCAAGTAGCTAAAGGAATCAGCAGAAAGGACTGTCAACAGAAAGAGAAGCAGAGGAACGACAATAAGAGGCAGAAAGAAAGTCGCTTCCCTAGCGTTGGTCCTCCTGCCCCCGGGGATAGTTCACGAGAATAATGAAATAACTAAGGCCCGGACGAAGCACCAATACTGCTTTCTTTACCTACCTGTCGGTCCAAAGTCTAATTATGTTGTTCAGTCTGCTCGGGAAGAATGCCTTAGGTTGGCTTACCGCTACTTCTGTCCTACCTAATAGACCGACTTAGGAAATAAGAATGAAATTCCATTCGGTCATCGGCTTGCTTACCTGGTGGGAACTGGTTCCGGAGATTAATAAAAGAGTCGCAGCGCTCGACCGCAGGTGCCCGGACCCTCGTACTGATTTGTTATATATATTAGCCACCGCACTAATATAATTTTTCGCGATTTCGGGTAGCAGAAACCG
This sequence comes from Carex rostrata, assembly GCF_964058835.1. Taxonomy (NCBI): domain Eukaryota; kingdom Viridiplantae; phylum Streptophyta; class Magnoliopsida; order Poales; family Cyperaceae; genus Carex; species Carex rostrata. The sequence continues at coordinate 3,140,762 of NC_135951.1, forward strand.
CAGAATGTTCTGCATTCTTAAGTAATTTCAATTATAATAGATACGCATAATAATAATATGAAGCATAGGCGCTTACGGGTACGAAAGGGTGGTAAAACTCCCTACCTAAATTAAACTAGCTGCTAGTCTATATATAGAGGTCGTGGTGACAAGTAATTACATGACATTAATATATATATATAATAAATGCACGAATTAGTTAAGTAATGCGGCCTAGGTAATTAAATCGAACTCCGTAATATTTAAAAAATTAATCCAACAATGAATTATATATAATTCAATTTTGTTTTCTTTTCCGCAAAAGAAGGCAAAAGGGGGGGTGATAAATTAAGTAATTAAAGAATAAAGGTGGCTAATTAAACTACCCCCATAATTTTCAATATTTAATTATGTATATTAAAATTTAATTAAATTTTTATTTGCTTAAAGTTTTTGTATAATTTATTCCCCTCATTAAATGATAAATGTGTACTTGTAATTCAGTAGTTAGAGTTCTACTTGGTGTTTGAGAGGTCTTGAGTTCAATTCCCCTATTCGAAGTTTCTAGTTATGCCCCTGATATTTATATAATATAACATGTATATATAATTAATAACAAAACGTGAGTTTTGTTAAAAGACAGGTATTTGTATTATATAACGTGCATTTTTACCTCGTAGTCACACGCCAAGTGTTGATACTAAGCTAGAGCCAGAACCAGAGCCAGAGCTTGCCACCCATTGTGAATTATAATTAATTAAATCTCACCAATGTTTCTTGGAACTATAAAAATGTAATGATAATATCATGGAAGGCATCCAATTTTTTTTTTATTTACGACAAATTAGTACCCAAATTGTAATGATAATATCATGGAAGGCATCCAATTTTTTTTTTATTTACGACAAATTAGTACCCAAATTTTTAATTTGACGATGTTAATTAGGTCCATAGATAGCGGCTCAGATAGATTCTCAACGGATCACATGCATAATTAATGCGCAAAAGCTTCCCCGATGTCCTTCCTTAATTTCCTGTAAATAAAAATATTTAAAATAGAAATCCTTGAGCTTTCTTTCTTTCCGTAATCACATCAATAGACTTTCTATTTATTTTTCTCAGTGAATTTAACCCACAATGGCCCAAACAACACAACTCAATCCGGCCCAAGCCCAAGCCCAGTCAAGAGGTATTGGGAGATGTTTCATTCCAGCATGAGTATCTAGAGACAGTTAAAATCAAATGCTGGAGTAATTCTGAATGGATAAATAAGAAAATAGGGAATATAATTATTACTTCCGTTAATTTTACACGTGATGTGATATGAGCTCTAGTGGAAAAACAGAAATCAGGATCGGCCTATCTGGATCGGTTATATGGACACCCGATCCTAATAAGTATCTGGATCGGTTTATTTAAAAAAACCGATCCTAAAAACTATTCAGATCGGTTTTTAGTAACAACCGATCCTAGTTTATTACTATTAGGATCGGTTTTTTGTGGAAACGGATCCTGATACTATCAGGATCGGTTTTATTTTAGAACCGATCCTAATAGTTCAATCATTTGGATCAGTTTTTAGTAAAAACCGATCCTGATAGTATCAGGATCCGTTTCCAACAAAAACCGATCCTGATAATTAAAATATCTCAAATAAATCTTATTAATTGAAATATATCATAAAATAGCATCTGGATCGGGTCTATACATAATAACCGATCCAGATAACTTAAATACATCTAACAAATTAAAATATATCAGAAAATAGCATCTGGATCGGTTTTTAGCAATAAAACCGATCCAGATACTATCAGGAACGGTTTTATTGCTAAAAACCGTTCTTGATAATTTTTTTTTTTTTTTTTTTTAAGGTAGCATGGTAAAACCTGGCCAACTTTCAAGTACGTTTTTTTTTTTTTTAAAGAGGTTTATAATTAAATTAATTTCTTTAAAGAGGTCAAATTAAAGATATTTCATTCCCTATGTACATCCTATATATGAACCGTCTGATCAAATTCGAATCAATATGGTCTTGGTCTAACCATATATATTTTGTTATCTCAGGTAATATGAATTCGTTTCCATTTGTTCATGACATCAATTAAGCAATTAATTTTATGGTATTAATTTATAAATAACAAATAAATAATTAAACAAACAATTATACAAACACAAACAAGTTGTTTATTTTTTTTAAATAATCTCTGGTTATATATATATTTCTCAGATAACTTAAATACATATAACAAATGAAATATATATCAGAAAATAGCATCTGGATCGGTTTTTAGCAATAAAACCGATCCAGATACTATCAGGAACGGTTTTATTGCTAAAAACCGTTCTTGATAATTTTTTTTTTTTTTTTTTTTTTTTTTTTTTTTAAAAGGTAGCATTGTAAAACCTGGCCAGCTTTCAAGTATGTTTTTTTTTTTAAAAGAGGTTTATAATTGAATTAATTTCTTTAAAGAGGTCAAATTAAAGATATTTCATTTCCTATGTACATCCTATATATGAACCGTCTGATCAAATTCGAATCAATATGGTCTTGGTCTAACCATATATATTTTGTTATCTCAGGTAATATGAATTCGTTTCCATTTGTTCATGACATCAACTAAGCAATTAATTTTATGGTATTAATTTATAAATAACAAATAAATAATTAAACAAACAATTATACAAACACAAACAAGTTGTTTATTTTTTTTTAAATAATCTCTGGTTATATATATATATCTCAGATAACTTAAATACATATAACAAATGAAATATATATCAGAAAATAGCATCTGGATTGGTTTTTAGCAATAAAACCGATCCAAATACTATCAGGAACGGTTTTATTGCTAAAAACCGTTCTTGATAATTTTTTTTTTTTTTTTTTTTTTTTTTTTTTTTTAAAGGTAGCATTGTAAAACCTGGCCAGCTTTCAAGTATGTTTTTTTTTTTAAAAGAGGTTTATAATTGAATTAATTTCTTTAAAGATGTCAAATTAAAGATATTTCATTCCCTATGTACATCCTATATATGAACCGTCTGATAAAATTCGAATCAATATGGTCTTGGTCTAACCATATATATTTTGTTATCTCAGGTAATATGAATTCGTTTCCATTTGTTCATGACATCAATTAAGCAATTAATTTTATGGTATTAATTTATAAATAACAAATAAATAATTAAACAAACAATTATACAAACACAAACAAGTTGTTTATTTTTTTTTAAATAATCTCTGGTTATATATATATATCTCAGATAACTTAAATACATATAACAAATGAAATATATATCAGAAAATAGCATCTGGATCGGTTTTTATCAATAAAACCGATCCAAATACTATCAGGAACGGTTTTATTGCTAAAAACCGTTCTTGATAATTTTTTTTTTTTTTTTTTTTTTTTTTTTTAAAGGTAGCATTGTAAAACCTGGCCAGCTTTCAAGTATGTTTTTTTTTTTAAAAGAGGTTTATAATTGAATTAATTTCTTTAAAGAGGTCAAATTAAAGATATTTCATTTTGAAGTCATTTTGACTATTGAATTTTTTTATACAATCATGCATGATGCATCAATGACTTGTGCCATATAATAATATACATAGGACTTGAACCCTTGTTGTGTGGGGTTGTGAAGGAACGAATACGAATATTAGCATTTGGTCGATCGGAACCGTTAAAATGAAAGAATGTCATATTAATTTCACCATTATAAAATTTGATACAATTCGGGATTCGTGTACTAGTTCATCAAAGCAAAACAATATAGCAACATCGCACGGCCGTAAATAATTTACGTTGGATCAAAACTTACAGTTGTCGGGCCTTCGGCACTTTTACGTTATTAATGTTCCATGTTATATCTTGATCATTTTAAAAATTATTACATGTCATTTAATTACAGACCCACCGTTGGATGATCATGCAGAAATGAACGGTCTGCATTCCATTTAACAATTTGATGCCATTAATAATAATAAAATTGTACAAAATTGATCATAGTAGAGTTGATTTGGCCATACAAACACAAATAAATAAATTTGATATTTTTCACATTTTTCTTAATATTTATCTGTGTACATGCATTATCAACAGAAAAGAAAATAAATGGTAGCCGTTTGATGGTTGATAGACCATCAATATGAGTGGGGTTTACCGCAGTGATCTTTCTTATATATAGTATCAGGATCGGTTTTTTATAAAAAACCGATCTTGATACTATTTTTTTTCAAAGTTGGTTCTGCAGCAAAAAAAAAAAAAAAAAAAAAAAAAAAAAAAAATTATCAAGAACGGTTTTTAGCAATAAAACCGTTCCTGATAGTATCTGGATCGGTTTTTTATAAAAAACCGATCCTGATTTTTTTTTTTTTTTTTGCAGAACCCATTTTGAAAAAAAAATTTATCAAGATCGGTTTTTATATAAAAAACCGATCCTGATACTATTTTTTTCAAAGTTAGTCCCGCCAAAAAAAATTAGTATTAGGATCGGTTTTTTATAAAAAACCGATCCTGATACTATTAGGATCGGTTTTTTATAAACAACCGATCCTAATGATAACTCCCTATATAACCTGCTTAGGGTTCTTCTTATTTTCATTCCGCGCCTCTCATTTTCAACTTAGCGTCTCTCTCACTGTCTCTGTCTCTCCCTCTGTACTCTTTGTGTCTCTCTCTCTGTCTCCGTCTCTCCCTCTCCTCCGTGTCTCTCTCTCTCTTTCTCTCCGTCTCTTCCTCTCAAAGCCGAGCCTCTCGCACCTCCGGCTCGGCCGATCAACTATTACGGTATTAACTTTATATAATTTTCTCATTATTATGCTTTAAAAACACATTTTTTTGTATTTTTTATTGTAAAATGTTTTTCCATCTAATTGTTACATTTGTTTTTATTTTTAGGATCTTTTTTAATCTCAAGTGATGTGATTGCAAAAGAGGTAATTATTGATTTTTTTATTGTTGTGCTTTACATTAATTGCATAAATGTGTGTTAATTGAAGAAATAGCTCAATTAGTCACTTGTATGTTTGTTAATTAATTTTTTTTGGATTTAAATTTCTTGTTATAATATGTAATGCTTCACAAAACTTTGTATGAACATGAATTTTTTGTAATAATTTAAGATGTGTATGATATTTAATTTATGATGTGTATATGATATTTGATTATTGTTTCTTACTGTGCAAAAAAAAATATATTTAGGATGCTGGCCAGCAAAATATATATGGAAGCTGGTCAAATAAATAAAAATATTTTTTTTAGCTTCAATAAAACATCAGGATCGGTTATTTTAAACAACCGATCCAGATTACTACTATTATGATCGGTTATTTTTTTAAAAACCGATCCAGATTTCAGATCCTCATTCCAACAAAAAAAAAAGTATCAGGATCGGTTTTATATAAAAACTGATCTTGATAGTTCGTATCTGGATCGGTTTTTATTTAAAAACTGATCTAGATATGAAATTTTTAATAAAAAAAAATATTCGAAAATATTATCAAGAACGGTTTTTATATAAAAACTGATCTTAATAGTTCCTATCTGGATCGGTTTTTATTCAAAAACTGATCTAGATATGAAATTTTTAATAAAAGAAAATATTCGAAAATATTATCAAGAACGGTTTTTATATAAAAACTGATCTTAATAGTTCCTTTCTGGATCGGTTTTTATTCAAAAACTGATATAGATATGAAATTTTTAATAAAAAAAAATATTCGAAAATATTATCAAGAACGGTTTTTATATAAAAACTGATCTTAATAGTTCCTATCTGGATCGGTTTTTATTCAAAAACTGATCTAGATATGAAATTTTTAATAAAAAAAAATATTCGAAAATATTATCAAGAACGGTTTTTATATAAAAACTGATCTTAATAGTTCCTATCTGGATCGGTTTTTATTCAAAAACTGATCTAGATATGAAATTTTTAATAAAAAAAAATATTCGAAAATATTATCAAGAACGGTTTTTATATTAAAACTGATCTTAATAGTTCCTATCTGGAGCGGTTGGTATTCTAAAACGGATCTAGATAACTACTATTAAGATCGGTTTTATGAAAAAACCGATCCTATTAGTTTCTATTTGGAACGGTTCTTTAAAAAATATAAAACCGATCCTGATAGTATCAGTATCGCCTTCATCAGGATCGGTTGGATTCCGTTACTGATATGTGTATATAACCGATCCTGATTCCATATTTTCCACTAGTAGAGCTTCAATATTTTGGATATGCTATTGAACACATGACTGTTATCTTGCCTTACTGATCAATAATTCCCATCATTCTCATCTACTGTTCAACATGCAATCTGAAAAAAACGTTATGAGAAAAAATACAAACTGTATTGCAAACCATATTCTGTCGGGATTATCAAATCAATGTTAATATGATATGGCAATGGATAGATGATTTTAATGTATCTTCTTTTTCTTATACCACTTTGGAAGAATTGTGGATGTTGGATGCTGTCAGTCTCTTAAAAGATAATCTGTAACACTGTGAACTTTTAAAATTCAGATTTAATTAAAATAATAAGTGGTTAAATCGAATTATATATATATATACGTATATACGAAATTAGTGACGTGGATGGTTAACAATAATTATACGATTAATTGTGTTAAGAAAGAGGAACAATAGGTGTTATATAAATCATTTAAACAATATCGAACAAGTGGAGGGTTTATTTTGCAAAAAGACCACTTACAAGTGGGGGCCCCTTGTCATTCTTCTCTCTTCCCCTCCTTCCTTTCTTTTCCTGCGCCCCCTCCCTTTTCCTTTGCTTCCGCCAAGAGAGACAGAGAACGAGAGAGTGAGAGAGAGATCTAAACCCCCCGGTGACCGTATTTCACGAAAACGGAGATTTAGGAAGAGGAGCTCAAATCTCGTACATCCATCCGTTCCATCGGTAATTCCCCTTTCTATTTCTCTCTCATTTCGTGATTCCGTGTTTTTAGGGTTTCGGTGAAAACCCGTAGAATCGTACCAAACTTATTATTCCGTGCCTTTGTTGTTTCTATAGTGTAAATTGACTGATTCCGTGTTCCAAAGTGCCACCAAATTTCCAATTTACGGATTTTCTCAAATTTCTCGATTCCGTGTTTTTAGGGTTTCGGTGAAAACCCGTAGAATCGTACCAAATTGATTATTCCGTGCCTTTGTTGTTTCTAAAGTGTAAATTGATTGATTTCGTGTTCCAAAGTGCAACCAAATTTTCAAATTACGGATTTTCCCAAAAATTGATTAGGGTTTAAATTGTAAAAGTGCCGGAATTTAATAAATTGACCTATGGATAGATCCTAACGAGCACGGCTAGCGGGATTGACGAGCTTACCGAGTCACGAGATCACGGATCCTCTACGTGCCCTACATAACCAGGTGCGGGGGTTCACGGGATCTGTTTTGGGGTTTATTCGTAGAACTAAATAACGGTGCATATTATTATATTTATGTTGATTGCTTGATTTACATAAACTGTGCATAGCATGTTGAATCTCTGATTGAAAGCATTTGTTGCCGCATTGCATTAATTGTGATATTAGTGTAATTGAATTGTATAACTGTTATGATTCTCATGTCGGTATGGTTTATCGATTGTTGATCTGTCGTTTTGAATAAGTGAGTGGAACCACAGTATGACTTGGATTGATTGTGTGAAGTGAACAGTGTATCATAGTGGAAAGTCTAGCTAGCTACTAGACTTTCATCCAGGACCCTTATGCGCATATGGAGAATGGCCCTAGTGAACCCAGTACTGGTTGGGTAAGGGAAGTGCAGTGTAATTTTAGGTAGAACTGTGGTTCAGTGGTTCAGTGATTCAGTGAAAGTGTCAGTGATTTCTTTTTGAGAAAATTTATATTCTGTTGCATATTCGCGGAATATGCCCGTGCATATTTTAAGTGATGAATTGATGAAATTGTATGACTTGAAACCAGAAATTAGAACTGTTAAGCCGGAGGTGATCGATAGTTGATATCTGTACCTCATAACCAGACGTATATATATTATATATATGTGAAACCAAATCTTTCTGGAAATTCGTTGATTGATGTTGATGAGATGTGAATTGAAATCCGTTTGAATCTATTCCCGGTACATGTGCATTTATTATTATTGGTGAATAATTAAATAGAAGCTCTATTGCTAGTGTATTTAGTTCTGGTGATGGATTTCTCACAAATCCAGTAGACCTGTTAAGTTCCGCACTGAGAAAACGGATGACAGGTTTTCTCACCCCCTCCCCTCGGGGAATTTTTCCCTTTGAACTGATATGTGCAGGTAAACGCGAGTGAAGTGGGACTCGGGCTCGACGCGTGAGTTTAGGTCGAGCTAATAGGTTATGCCAAACCTTTTTATGCCATTTTGAATGTGTAGTTGAACCCGTAGTCGGTTATTTTGATGTATAGGTTATTATCGAACCGTATTATGTTATAAAACCCTAACGGTATGTTTTAAATGGTTGTTATGATCTAAATGTTGAAATTGCATGTTAAACGTCATTAAAATTTCTAGTGAATGGGGAATAATTGTTTAGTTATACGGGGATTTGATCGGGTTTGAAAACGGGGTGAAATTTCACGAAAATGGGCAAAGAAATGAAAAACAGTACCCTTATTGCGGGCCGCAATAACCCTATTGCGGGCCACAATGAGAGTAGACAGAGAAAAATTCGCAGCTTAAAAAGCCAACCAGGTCATTGCGGGCCGCAATAAATCCATTGCGGGCCGCAATGAATGGAGGCAGAAGTGCTGTGCAGAGGCTGGGAATTTTGGAATTTGTTGCGGGCCGCAATAAATTCATTGCGGGCCGCAATAAATTCATTGCGGGCCGCAATGAATGGAGACAGAGGCAAATTTCAAAGGCTGGAAATTTTGGGAAGTGTTGCGGGCCGCAACAGCCCTATTGCGGGCCGCAATGGGTTCTGAAAAATGTTGTTTTAGGGTATAACTTAGTCAAATTAAATCGGTTTTGAACCAAACTTGTTTTAAATCAAATCATATGATAATTTGACTAATCTGGGCCGTCGGTTAAAGGATTTTCATACCATTTGACTTCTCCAAAATAAAATTTTCCGTGCTCTATTGAGCGGTGCTTCGTAACCTCAGACAACGCTCGCAGGGGGCTGCCGCCCCCCTGCCACCCCCCGCATACTAATAGAATCAGGCCCACCCACATAAAAATATAATAATATAAATATAAATCCGCATGCATGAACAAAACCGCATTTTAAAACAAAACTGCGCAACCCCCTGTTCCGGGGTGTGACATAATCTCCTCTTGGAATTAATTAGGGGAGCTATATTTTAAGGGAAAATTTTTTTTATGCCACTTCAAAACTTGAAAATTATCAGATTGCCACGTCAAAACTTAAAATTACTTATTTGCTACTCTAAAATACCTAAAATTATGAAATTGCTATACATTTAATATGTATATTGGATTACAATTAATCTAAAAATTATTGTATAAAAGATGTATTTTGATATTTTTAAAAATACCCTTCATTTGAAGAGATAAAATTACAAAATTGAGCCTCCAGTCCCTTCCCTTCATCCCTTCGCCTCTCTCTCTCGTCGCTCCTCGTCCTCCCATCTCTCGGTGGCCTCGGTGCCTCCTCCCTCCTCATCCTCCCATCTCTCCTTCCCTCCTCTTCTCTCCTAAGGCGTCTCTCCCTTCTTCCCTCCCCTCTCCACATCTTTCCGCTGGATCACATCTTCGTTGCCTCGGCACAGTCGCCGGAGCATTTGATGATGCTCTTGTACCAGGCCGATAGGTTGTTCGAGAAGTCGCCAGGTGAGATGCCAATGAGGCTTGTGGTAGTGGATTCAAATGCGGCTATTTCAACATCTCACTGAATTGTATTATGAGTTAGGAAGCATATAAACAATTTTTTATCTGCAATCAGTGGCTCTGGTACAAATCCACACTTAATCACGACAGTTCAATCCTTATTTATCTGCAATCAGTGGTACCATTCTGTAACCTGGTATAATACATGTGTACCAGTCAGTCTTCGAACCAGAAATAATTTCCTGATAATTCCTAATTAATAGGAACCAGAATGCACTGGTACATGTGTACCAATAACTCGAATTCATTGTACCAGTGCAGTGTAGCACATTTATGAATTAAGTTTTTCACGGTTCATGCTTGACAGAAGCATTTATATGATCAACTCAATAATAATGGTTATGATTTATTACGTAGAAATGTCTTTCAACATTCCAAGAAATACCTTTTTGAAAACAAATTCTGAAGTATAGAACCAGTGCTGGTATAGAAAAAAAAATGCAAAAAACTCGGTACCTACGTTTGCTCCAACTGTCACGGCAGAGACAAAAGAGATCAGAGCCTCAGGGGATTTGGAGAGGTGATGGCAAATACCTTGACGGGAAGAGGGGAGTAAGTGAGGAGGTAGTGGCGGACCGACGGAGCTCCTCGCGTTGGGTTGGGTCTGGGTCCGAGGCGTGCAGGGTGGAGAGCGATGGAGGTGGATCGGTGGATCGGCAGACCTCCTCGCTTTGGGTTGGGTCTGGGTCTAGGGCATGCGTCAGTGGAGAGCGACGGAGGTGGATCAGTGGTCTGGGTCTGGGTCAGTGGAGAGCGACGAGAGAGAGAACGAGAGAAAGAGAGGCGAAGGGATGAAGGGAAGGGACTGGAGGCTCAATTTCATTTATCCCTTTAAATGAAGGGTATTTTTGAAAATATCAAAATACATATTTTATACAATAATTTTCACATTAATTTTAATCCAATATGTATATTAAATGTATATTTATGGCAATTTCATAATTTTAGGCATTTTAGAGTGGCAAATAAGTAATTTTAAGTTTTGGAGTGGCAATTTGATAATTTTCAAGTTTTAGAGTGGCATAAAAAAAAATTTCCCATGTTTTAATGATACCAGCTCTATCTCAGCTAAGGCTTTGGGGACCAAAATTCTTTCTTTAACATCATTTTGGTGCTAATCAAGTAGTGATTAAACTTTCTTTAAATTATCACTTATTCCTCCCTCTGATGTCAAGAGTCTACCAGATCAGATCCTGGCAAAGGAGGAGAAAGCTGTGTCATTGCTCATGTCCATGGCAGCCATGGAGGAAGAGGGCCAGGATGTTGTTGTTGCCACACAAGAGCTTGCTGGGGAGGATGGCAATACAGATCCAACATCTAGAAGCGCCCCAAGCAGTGAAGATGATGTGGATTGGAGCGATTTCAATAACTATTTTTCTAAATGTTTTCTTATGATCTTTAGATGATATACAGTTTATCTTGTTTCATCTGGCTTTTGTGTAGTTACAATTTGTAAGATAACATATCTAAGAACATGTGTGCTTGTTTTTAGGTATCCTCTTTGGGTACCTTGGCAGGTACTGTCATGGTTTCAGTCATGAAATCAGTGGAAAACTCCACTTTTTTTTTCAAAAAATAGTAGAATTATATAATATAATTTTTGAAAAAAAAATACTATGTATGATAGTTTTTGTTATAGCTACGCTATTCGTGCTAGGTTCTTTTTTAATTTTCTCGCAATGACAAGATAATCGCCATTTATAACCTTGCTTTATATGAAATTAATTTGAAATATTTTAAATTTTCCATGTAACTAAATTACTCATAAAGTAAATCAGATTCAATTATTTAGATTAATTTTTTGAAATTAATTTGATAGGTTTCAAAGTTAAACTTGCCAAAAAACTTGGTGAGCTTAAGCTAGAATACACTAATTCTACTTCACAATGGCACATATATACTTGCTACTCACTCTAGTACATACAATTAAATTAGAGATAATATGTCGTGTACGGTCGTGTTTTCTGTACTAATGATATTGGGTCAGATTTGTATTATCACCTACTATATATTTCAAATTAAGCCAAATGAATCGGACGATGATAGTATCTTTTCAGTCATTAATGTGTGTTTACTTAATTACTTTTAGATACTTATTATAATGTTAATATTTAATAACTTAATGTTTTATTATGTTAACGTGTATTGGTGTTTTAATGTTTCAAGATTGTATTTATGTAATAAAGTAATGATTTGATATGCTATGGATGTTTTGAAAGTGTTACAGGTAAGTATATAACTAATATGAATTAACGTAATGATCATATGCACATTGTAATTAATAAAGTACTTACTGATTTTAATTAATAGAATACATTGATTACTAATTAATTATTTAGTTAGTCTTGTGTTCTAACTTGAGGAATTAACAATACCAATTAAGCTGTGATTGTGAGAACTTGATTCAGCTACAAACCTATACATTTGGAAAGCCTGTGTCATTAAAGCATTTAGCTATAAAGGGAAGCCCAAAGCTGGTAACACTTGAAAACTAAATTTTTTGCATGCATATTGTCCACAGTGATATAATGCTTCCTCCATATATATTGCTTGCATTTTAACTATGGACCATTTGGGACCCTAAATAAATTTGCTCAACCCAAAATAAGACTTACTATTAAATTATTTTTAATGAACTATGGCTCTTAGAAGTAAAGTACTAGTTCAGGGAGCATCTCAGGATACTTACTGGTACAAATGTTGTACCAGCTCAATCACAAACTCAACTACGTACAACTTGATTGACCATCTATTGGTATAGGTGAGTTACCAGATATGTGTCATGAACCATCCAAACTTTGGGGCTGTTTAGTGTTGGACTCGGAACTACATGGTAAGAAAAGGGGGTTAAGCTCCCCTATCCTTTGAAAATTTTGTGCTTTTTACCTTGAAAATTTTAAATTTTACAAAAAATATCAATATTAGCACCCTTCATAAAATACAATTACATGACCCTTATTCATCCAGCCCCCTCAATCCGCCCCTGGGGCTGTTAACAAAATGCATTTAGTTCGAATTTAGCATAGTTTATGGATAGATTGATTTAGTTAACTTGATTATGGATATCCATATTAGATATATTACCATAACTGCTGTGCTCTACCATTTTTTGGTTGTTCAGAGTTCAGACCAATATATTCAGTTGTTCACAACTATCATTTTTCAGTCATTTTGACATTGACCAGTCATTGTATTTTGAAGTTTTGAGTCATCGTATTAAGGACATCATCAGTGATTCTTAACTAAGTTCCTTCTGACAAGTGAGTGCACCAAAAACAGGCACTACAAAATGCTTGTGTTTCCCTCAAAAAATTGGCTTGTGTTAAATGCTTGTCCCCTGCCCCAAAAAAAAATAAAAATATAAGAAAACAATTGTAGTCTCCCCATGTATTGTTTTATATTTCTTGCCTTAATTCTTATGCAAAAGGGACCCCAAAAAAAGTTTATCCAGGACTATGGCTCTTAGAAATACAGTATCTGTTCAGGGAGCTTCATAGGATTCTTACTAGTACAACTGTTGTACCAGGCTACCAGCTTAATCACAATTCAACTGCAGCTTGATTGAAATCCCATTGATGGGTCTCCAGGCTTATGCACAATAGTGAAATTTCTCAAGAGATTTAGCACTGATGCTAATTAAGGTTTGATCAACATTACATTTCAGAATTTCATAATTCCATAATAATGGTTAATTGACTTTTCAAATAAAATTGTGGACTGCTAAGTGCTAACAGGTATATATATATATATATATTCTACTATCAGCGTTTGATTTTTTAAGCATGAACAAGCAATATCAATCTTAGTTATTCATTAACAATAATTAGCAAGGAAGAAACCAAAACAATTAGCAAGAATTAGCAAGGAGCAAGAATTAACAAAGAATTAGAAACCAAATGATAGTAAGCCTTTCAAATTATTATATGGTTCAACACACTCCACAATAACAACAGCAAACATGGAAACCCACAGAATTACAAAATCCTAAATACACCACCTGATCATGTCCACAATAAAATGCAAATTATATAATTATAGGGTTCAAAATGCAAAGTTTGAAATTAGAATCCTTGTCAGTTTGCACCGCACGCCTATATCTTGCTCTAGCTCCGGCTACTTCACCACCTGCTACTCCAGTGCATCCATTACTATTTTGAGTAGACCCCACGAGTCTTTGTGTATTCCTTGATCCAGTGCATCCATTACTATTTTGAGTAATATTGTGATTAGATATAAAATGTATAACGTGATCAGAGCTCTGCTCAAATTATGTAAAGTAGCTAGAGCTTGGTCAAATACATGGCTTTAAGCAACTCTGACAAATACATGGATTTCTTCTAATAGACCAGCGACATCGTCTTAATCTACCATGTCATTCTTATCAAATTGAAACCTGTTATTTTATTTTGAAGTTATGACTTCACTGTATTTTGAATTAATTAATAAAATACATCGATTACTAATTATTTCAATACTTCTTTGTTTTTGGTTTAGAGGTTGATTAGTTTGATTTCTTGAATTAGTACTGAGATTTAGTTTTCTCCAATATTTTGTTAGTGAGAACTAATGGCTAGCTACATTATAAGGGAAAAAAAATATTTTATGACATTTAAGTGTCATATGAATTAAAATATTATCAAGTATATAAAAAATAAGCACACCAAATATATATAAATGTGATGACACCATAATCACAATAGAAATATGCTCATTCATTCAAAATGTGTTATTCTATCATCCATATTATATTTAGAAGTGTGAAGTGTCATATTTTGACACATAATTAATGTGCTGTGTGTCTTCCAAACAAATACCAATAGCTAGCCATAATGTCTCGTAAGCTCAAAGGCTATGAGATACATAATTTTTCTCATTTTGCAGAAAGTACGCACTATACTTAAATATTTGGTACGTTCAATTATGCATGCAATTGTTCCAATAAACAATGAATTGGATCAAAGAATATTTACAATTATAAATTGAGTACCTAATAAGAAATTCTCTAATTTTAAAACTCAGCTTTTTAGGAGGCAAAGAATGACTAGTTAGCTATGAATATATAGTTAATTTTGTGGGCAAATAACAAAGAAATGGACATATTAAATACAATAAAGTGTACATGAATAAATAAGATATTGAAGAGCTATTAAAAGATCACGAGAAATTAACCCTAATTTTTTTATAAAAACATGTTAATATAAAAAATGAAACATAATTTCAAACGAAAAAAGAAAATTATTTGTTGTAATCCAAATTTCAAATCTGCGGTCTTAGAATTCTACATGAGTTTAGATTATCCCTTTAATTAATTGTTATATTACACATCTCTTTTATTGGACTAAACAATTATGCCGAAAAGACTTGAATTGATCTCGAATCGAGAATGCACTTCTAAGCACTAAGAAATTAATATGATTTTTTTGAGTCTTTGGATATTTTGTGAATTTTAAATAATTCAGATAATTTATATGAATTTTCTACGGCTCTAGATTTTCTTTTTCAGAATTTTTCAGAACGTTTCTTGGGATTTATGTGATATTTAAAACCTGAGGGTATATTTGTGATTTTCAGAACTTGAAGTGGATTAGCAGTAAGTGAATTATCACTGTTGGGCCTTGTCATTTGTTTGTTCGGGCCTTCATGAACTCATGTTGGGCTTCAGAGGTAGCTTTCTCTTTGGACCTTCATGAACTCATCTAAAAAGTTATTTAATATTAGAGGTGCTTTTTTGAAGTACTCCACTTTTCTTCTTCTTTCGTTGACAATTTTTTTTTTATGATGATATATAAATTGTTAATTTAATGCTTCACTTAATGATAAAGCAATGCAAAGTTTGTTTGCAATCTCAAGTCTCAACTAAAAGTAGGAAACAACAAAAAAATAAAACGAAAAATAAACTAATTTTTTTCAAATTCTGACATTTGATCAATATATTAATTTCATAATGAAATTTCACTATATTATGATTATTGAAAGTGTAATCCATTGGAGAAATTTCACTGCAGTCAACAATACACTTCTAATAATGAAAACTGCACTACATATATCATTTTCGTTGCAGTAGCCAGCTACAAATAACAAAAACTAATGTAAAAAAGAAAAGAAAAAGAAAAAATGCAACTTGAAGAAGGAAACTAACTATATATATATTGATTGTTTAAATTAATGTACCACTTCCAATTAAAAATTGAAATTGCTCAGTTACTGCTACCCATTGAATGATTCTTGGAGAGGCTAAAAATTTCAAGCATGTTTCTTTGAGATGATTGCAACTGTGCTTCTCAACTAAAGACAACAAAGTAAGCCCATTGTCTCGGATACTACCGCACAACATCTTCTCGCATATTATCTTTAATCTCTGCAAACTGTATCTATGAGCCGCAACCAAGAGATGTTGAGCCATTAGTAATTTGTAGTCATGTTTCTCATCGCTCCCTTCATTTATCTCTTGAAATCCAGAGAATATAAGAAATGAATCATTATATATGAAATGAAGCATAGCTTTGAACATCGGAGCTTCCATCGTACCAAAAAATTGTGCAGAAAAGATCGGAGATCTTGAAGCAAGATGTTGGAATACACATGTCATAGGCGCCACAATCAATCCAACAGCTTACTTATGCGCCAGCAGAAGTTTAGGTTAATTAGATTTATTGCCTTGATATTTGATTCCAACACCGTTCTTTGAATATCATATACCCAATGATCTGTAAAACAACAAAAATTTCTAATTGGTGTTGTTTTGCTTAACGGTAATATAGCACATCCACTATGATCAAGAATAGAAAAACTAACTTGTGCCTTTTTTGCCGATATTCTCATCTAAAGAGTATGCTGCAATGCTAAATATATGTGATTTCGTCACTTTTTTCGTTCTTCTTATACTCCATGTGGTTTCGAAGGTTTCATCATGATGTTGTGCAGAGATTGACATGGATATATAGAGAAGAGAGGTTTTATATATTACAATGGAACGGAGAGGAATGCATGTAGAATTTTTGTGCCGTGAGCTTGTATTGTTTCTTCCATAATTTTAAAGGATATGATAAAAATAGACCTAGCAATTTTGATAGTATCTGATGCCTCTTGTGAATTCCAAAAACGAGTATGCATGTTAATTAGCTATATTATACTCGATATTATATTAGACTTCTATAAATAAAAAGGAGAGCTTAAGTTGGCAGGAGTTTAATTTAAGTTATCATAATGCTGAGGATGTTGATGCAAAATTGGCGAACTGAGATTTATTTGGCATCATGTGTTAGTAGTTGAATATTGGTGACTAAAAGAGAAATATATAAGCTTTCATAAAATATATGCATATAGATTAAGGAATTATCTAATTTTAAAAGTTAGTATTATAAAGAGGCAAAAAAAATGTCCCGTTAACTGTAAATAGTTAATTTTGTGGACAAATAAGAAATAAAGAGATATATTAGAAATAAGAACTAATGTCTGAACCAAAAATACAAGATTATAATATTTTCATAAAGAATTTATTAATCATGATACGAGAAAAATGAGAAAAAATTACACTATAAAAGCATAACAAAAAAAATTAGTGCCTACTATAAAAAACTGAAAATATCAAAAATAACCTTGTAACTCATCGTGCTGCCCTTTCTACCTTCAGGAGGGACAACACAAAAACAAGAATAATAGTAAAGATCATGAGAATGACCAACCCTTTCTACCTTCTCGTATGTTAATGTGCCTCTTATAATCGATCTACCGAGGTAGTAGGTCATACAGAGGTAGATTATCTTTAACTGTGAAACGTCACTTCATACGTACCTTCTTATTATTTAAAGGTTGATTAGTTTGATTTTTTTCATTCGTAAGTTACAACATCTTACTTGCAATTTTAAAAGTTCAAACAGTCGATCTAAACTGTTCAACATGATATCTATATTAAAATATACTTGGAAATAAAACTTTACATTTTTTTTAAATTTTTTTACTATGTATTAAGTATTTTACAAAATTGTTGTTTCTCGATCACTGAAAAACAACAGTTTTGTGAAATACTTAATAAATAGTAAAAAAAATACAAAAAAATGTAATTTTTTCTGCAATAACATTTTAATATAGATATCATGCTAAACGGTTTGGATTGACTATTTGAACTTTTAAAATCACAAAAGTAAATTGTCATAAGATGTTATAACATACAAATGTTATAAGTGGATCCCTTCTCTATTTCAATATATGACAAAAAGATGGTTGTTAATTAGCTATATTATACTCGATATTATACTGAATTCTATATCTATACATCGAACACTACAAAAAAATAATCTATATGTTGAACATGCATTCTTTTCCAATATAGTCCAATTCAAATTATATTCAATTAAGAGAGTTGCTTGAAGTGGAAGACGAACAGACGTCTCAAAACTGAGAAACTAAACTAAATTTATTCAATTGTCTAAACGCTGAAGTTGAAGGTTGAACCATTGAGAGAGTGGCTTGAAATGAAAGGTTGAACTGTTGGTGGTAAAATTGAATACATACTTTGAACTTGGCCTCCAAAGTCTTGTAAATTTTGAGTTGCGAATTGAAAGGTCCGATCTTCAATTGTGATATAATATTTTTGATCGCTCAGATCTGATGATGGAATACAAATTCAAATTGTGTTTTACTTTAGAATATGGTTATTCGAAACATTTGATAAAAGAATTGAAATAAATGAGACATTATATATATTACCAAACTATATATATACATATATATCATATCTGACAAAATTAAAATGTGTTCACTTATAATATTAAACAAGCATGTCTCTATTTTTGAATATTTTAACATTCAAAGTGATATTTGTTTATAACGTGTTTGCCCAAAATCAAATCAGCAGTCAACTTTGTTATCTTTTTGGTAATTGTCGGGCTTAACATTAATCAACAGTTTTGATAGTATCTTATGCCTTTTTCTGAATTCCAAAAATACCTACCTTGATCCACATCTAATTCTGACATATTTCAATATATGACAGAAATATACATGTTAATTAGCTATATTATACTCTATATTATATTAGATTTACTTTAGTAGTTGAAAATTGGCGATTAAAAGAGGAATATATAAGTCTTCATATAATATTTCATATAAATTAAGTACATGATAATAAATTCTCTAATTTTAAAACTTAGTTTTGAAAAATTACGTTTGACATGGTTTCCGAGAAATAAAAAAATTGGAATTACTGAGTTTTTGAAACGTCATTTCCTCCCTTTATTTGTTTAGAGGTTGATTAATTTGATTTCTTGAATCAATATTCGGATTTAGTTTCCTCCAATATTTTGTCACTGAGAACTAATGGCTAGATACATTGATAAATTGTAAAAAAGAAATATTTTATCACATTTAAGTATCATATAAATGAAAATATTGTCAAGTATATAAAAAAACAAGCAAACCAAATATAAATGTGATAACAGCATAATCACAAAATATATATATTCTCATTCATTCAAAATGTGTTATTCTATCATCCATATTATATTTAGAAGTGTGAAGTGTCATACTTTGACACATAATTAATGTGTTGGATGTACTTCAAACAAATACCAATACCATTAGCTTCTTGTCCCATAAGCTCAAAGCCTATGAGATATATAATTTTTCTCATTTTACAGAAAGTACGCACTATACTTAAATATTTTGTATGGTCAATTATGCATGCAATTGTTCCAATAAACAATGAATTGGATCAAAGAATATTTACAATTATAAATTGAGTACCTAATAAGAAATTCTCTAATTTTAAAACTCAGCTTTTTAGGAGGCAGAGAATGACTCTTTAACTATGAATATATAGTTAATTTTGTGGACAAATAACAAAGAAATGAACATATTAGATACAATAAAGAGTACATGAATTAATAAGATATTGAAGAGCTATTAAAAGATCACGAGAAATTAACTCTAATTTTTTTATAAAAACATTTTAATATAAAAAATGAAACATAATTCAAGACGAAAAATAAAATTATTTTTTGTAATCCAAATTTCAAATCTCCGATCTTAGAATTCTACATCAGTCTAGATTATCGCTTTAATTAATTGTTGCATTACAGTTCGATCTCTTTTATTGGACTAAAAAATTATGCCAAAAGGACTTGAATTGATCTCGCATCGAGAATATATGCACTTATAAAAAGTTAAATAAGACTAGAAGAAAAATTAAATTAATTTTTGATCGTTAATCATTCAAATACAAAAAATTTAAATATGTTAATATTTTTTTTATTCCATTCTATTATGTTTTATTCTTCACCTCTCCACTCTTCGATCTCCCCTGCTAGATCTCCATCCAAACAAGACGTTAAAAGTAAAAACCTACAGTTAATGATAAAAAATAAACTTCAAAATTTATATTAACGTTGTATAAAACAAAATTTGTTGATACGGAAAGTACTTTTTTTGTTAATTAAGATAGTCATAATTTTACAAAATATTTTTGGTTGGTTTTAGAAATATTTAAAGTTAAGTTTAGAATATCTTTTGTTATCGTGAATTAATTTTGTACTCATTTTTTTCTAATTTTATTAGAGAAGGAATTGTAACTTCTGTTGTTTTGGAAAAATTTTGTTTGTCGGGTTGGCAATGACGGAGCTAGACTTTTTGACTATGGGTGTCAATCGTGAATGAAGATTAATCATATAAAATTTTCATACTGCAAATGGGGGTCAATTTTATAGTACCCGTAGCATTTTACTCTAGATTTTATATAAAACAATGTATAAGTACAAAATTCTCTAATAAAAATCCCCATTAATTCTTACTCCCTCTGCCTTTGTTGATGCATCTTATTTAACTTTGCATTTTCCAACCTCCAAACTCATACCGAAATAAAGACAATTTTAGAAAAACATTTCATTAGTTAGAAGATTATTACTGCAGTTTGAAAAAAAAAAAAAGTAATTATGATTTTGTCCAAGTAACACGACAAAATTGAAGACTCACAATTTGTCTGAGATAAAATATTATGTTGGAAGTCAATGGTGATTCCGATTTATAAAGAGGTTGATTTTTTTGTGGAACAAGATTTTCTGTAACAATTATTTTTTTACGGATACAGAGATTTTGAATTGCAAAAAACCAATCTATTTATTAATTATAATTATTGTTCACGATCTATTTACTAACTGGTTGATTTTTTGTAGCACCAAGATATAGAGGATTTTGTGCCACAAAAAATCAACCATTTTATGAATTGGAACACGGTTCATGATCCATAATTTTCTCTTTTGCAAATTTCCTGCGCAGTTATAAAAAAATATGAATAGATCAAACTCCATGAGTCCGATTCTATTATATTTTTTAGATACGAGATACTCTTTCTATTTCTATTACCGTTTTATTTGGATCTCAGGTGTGATGATTACTTCACGGGCGAGGTCTCTGGCTCAAATCCAGGATGGCCCAGATGCGCCAGGGAAAAGAATAAAAGAAGCATCTGACTCTTTCATGCATACTCCACTCGGGGGGGATATAGCTCAATGGTAGAGCTCCGCTCTTGCAATTGGGTCGTTGCGATTACGGGTTGGATGTCTAATTGTCCAGGCGGTAATGATAGTATCTTGTACTTGACAGAACCGATGGCTAACTTTTTCTAAGTAATGGGGGAAAAGACGGAAACATACCACTGAAAGACTCTACTGAGACAAAAGACAAAATGATGGGCTGTCAAAAACGTAGAGGTGGTAGGATGGTCAGTTGGTCAGATCTAACTAGTATGGATCGTATATGAACGATAGTTGGAGTCGACGGCTCTCCTAGGAATCCCTCATCAAGGATCCCTGAGGAAGAGGATTAAGTTGGCCCTTGGAAATAGCTTGATGTACTATCTTCCTTCAACTCTTTAAGCAAAATGTGGCGAAAGAAAGAAAAATCTATGGATCGACCCATCGTCTCCACCCCGTAGGAACTACAAGATCAACGCCTTTGGCAAATTTTATAATTTTTAAAATTTGTGAGGTTAACTTATTTCCAATAAATTATTTTCTTTTGTTTAGGACTTTAGGGTATCAATAAATTGTGTTCAATCGGTCCTTTATGTCGTATGTGCCGGACAGAGTTATGATTCTGATTCTGATGCTTTTGAGCTGATTCCGACATCACTTTTCCTGAAAGAAAAGTCCAAATTATATTTAGCCCCATAATAATTTTTTTTTTCTTATATAATGTTCCGTTATAATCTTCCATTTAATTTTCAAATTAGTTTTTTTAAACCTTGATTTTGTATATTTCCGATAGATAGATAACAAAATTATTTTTCAGTTTTTGTTATTTTTATCATTTACAGAAAAATATTATGTTTGGTGTGTTTAAGAAAAAATGATTCGAAAGCAATATTTTAGTTTTTGGTTTATCTAAAATAATTTCCACATCTTAAAAATATTAAATATAGCAATAAGATAAGTGTTAACTGTTAAATAAATAAATACAATCAAAACAAATAACTGAGTGTTACAAAAATAATATATTACACGCACTTTGTACTAGTTCGAATAACACACTGTTCAAAGCTGCAGATTTTGCGCCTAGGGACTTGTATTGGCGCACAGGTGGAGGTGGTGTGAATTGTATTGGTTCTTGCTGTGGTCGTATCAGCTAATTATTAGGGGAGAGAGAGAACCAAAAATCTCAAATTGGGTTCCTTACCATTACCCCCTTCATAAAGAAGAAAATAAAAATAGAAGCTGGGGTTTGCATTTTAATTTCTGATCAATTAAAAAGAGAAAGAGGGATGGAGGGGGATGAAACTAGAGAGAAGGGGAAGGGAGTGTTGTGTAGAAGAAACAAGAAAGCAAAAGCATGCATAAATTGCTGTAACAAATCCTTATCAGTATCAGATACAGATACAACTTCTTTCTTTAAGGTCATGCTTGGCGATTTCACCCAATTTTTGGTATGACTTCTTTCCTTGTTATTTTATTTTATATTTTCCTTTGAAAGTTAATTCACATCCTGCAGGAATTCTTAGCTATAACTATTGATGCATGTGCATGCAGTACATACCACCTGCATTTGCTGAAACAATGACTGACTTATTAGACAAAAAAATACTTTTGGAAGACTCATCTGGGGCCCGCTGGTCGGTACGAGTATGCATGAAAAGGAGATGTTTGGCTTTTGGGCATGGCTGGTGCCGCTTCGTACTGGACCACTCAATCGATACCGGTGAATTTGTGGTCTTCAGAAAAGTTGGCCAATTCATTTTTTTAGTACAAATTTTTTCCATATCAGGATGTGAAAGGCTCAGTTTTGATGAAACAAAGAAAAGAAGCAGAAACAAAAGGAAAAGAAAGCAAACCAACAATAATCGCATCCCTACTATTCAAGAGGTTACCCGTAGAGACGAGAGAAGAGCTCGAATTATAAGAAGGCTTATAATGGAGGATATTGAAAATGAAGATTTATTGGTAAAGGACGACTTACCAATTATAACCCCAATTGCCACAATGCCTTCTGATTATAACACTATTGGTATGGAATTATCTATCCAATTATAAATTGTGTTTTATCAGTGTATATATAGTTAGTTTTTAACTTAACAAATAGTAATTCGATGTTTGTTGATTCAGTGTATAGTCAGCAGATCTTGGGGAGGAACCCGATTAGGAAGTTCTATGCCCGAACCAGGAAGAATGCTGCCAAGACATCTACCAAGGCGGCAATTGACGAAGCCAATCAAGTTCAGGCATTACAGAATGAGGCACTTGCTTCGAACCCACTCCCAGACCAGCAGATGCAGCAGGCGCTCGCTACTGATCACACTGACCCACTCCAGAAATAAGATACAATCTTTATGTTTGATGTTGTTTTCATTTCCTCTGATTGTGCTAGCTTGGTTGCAATTGTCATTACCTCTCTGTGTTGGGCTTGCACTTGTTTCTAAATATCCATCAGCTATTGTATTAAATTCAAGTCTTAAATTGGGTTTTATAACTTTCCAAGGTAAAATTCTAGGCTCTGAGGACTTGTTTATAAGTTTATAAAGTGGCAACGGGTGTTTTCATAAATTATCAGGGATTTAACATGTTATTTTAGATTTTCTGGGGTTTATTAATAATAAATATTCATCACCATTCACCAAGGGCATGTTTATTACTTTGAAGGCGTTAGATTAGATTTTATGATTACTAGGGTACAATTACAACATATTTGGTGTATAAATATTGGAGGAGAGCTCTAGTGATTTGCTTTTATCATCTGAAATATCTTGGGTTTGATTATTTTTATTTCTAATGGGCCGAGACTTGGAATAGAATAGAGGAGTCGTCAGCTTGATCTGACATCGTGGGTCCCGTAACCAGTGTGAGAGGCGTTATAATGCCATTTTGTCCGATCCTTCAAGGAGCATTAAGATTCGGGCTGCGTCATTTTGATTGGTGCAACATCATCATCATTAGACTTGAAGCCTAACTTTTGATGCTTCCAGTTTTATTTTGAATTGGTTTTATTGAAAGCTCATTTCGGTTAATCACTTACATATTTAATCTTTTTCATAAGCTGTCATGACATCAAACTCAATACACAAATTACACAGAGATCACAAGCACAATTTTTTTTTTATTATTAACTAAACATATAGTTCTTTTTCTATTCATTATTGATCAAAAAAAGTAAATAGGAAATAAAAATTAAAAAAAAAAAATCGAAAAATTCAACTAAAAATTTTATTATCAAAATCATTCAAACTGGTAGTGGGTCCTTCTCTTGTCTGCCCAACCAGAGCTTGGTAGTGGGTCCTTCTCTTGTTTGCCCAACCAGAGCTTGAGACTCAGCTTGGCCTAACGTGTTCTGATGTTATATAAATTAATTTTTTTCTCTCTTTTGACATAATTATAAAATAAAATTAAATAATAAACAATATTTAGTTTTCTCCAATATTTTGTACATCCAATAAGAACTAAAAATTCTTATTGTAACCAAATTTTTGTTTTTCTTTATTTATCATATTTCAAAGTATATAAAAACTAAGAACGTAAAATTTGTAAGAACTAAAGATTTTCATTGTAACCACAATTTTGTTTTTTTTATTTATCATATTTCAAAGTATATAAAAAATAAGCACATCAAATTTATAAATGTCATGACACTATAATCACACAATAAGCATGCTCATTCATTCAAAATATATATATGTTATTATATCATCTATATTATATCTATATTTTGAATGAATGAGTCGGCTCAAAGTTTGAAGTTTATACGATATGTTTTTGATGCCATCTATAGCACTCAAGCCTTACTCATATATATATATATATAGAGAGAGAGAGAGAGAGTAAGGCTTGGGTGCTATGGATAGCATAGAGGGCTACGGTGCTACGGTTCAATATTCGAGTTTTCAAAATCCTAACGGTCGATCCGAACCGTTCATCTTGTTCTCCATATTAATATGTATTTGGAGACCAAATTTTACATTTTTTGGAAATTTTTTACTATTTTTTTAGACATGTAGAAAATCAAATATCTGAATGGTGCAGAATTTTTTAGATCAAGTGATTTTCTACGTAGCTAAACAAATAGTAAAAAATTTCCAAAAAATGTAAAATTTGGTCTCCAAACACATATTAATATGGAGAACAAGATGAACGGTTAGGATCGGCCGTTAGGATTTTGAAAACTCAAATATTAAGCCGTAGCACCGTAGCCCTCTATGCTATCCATAGCACCCAAGCCTTACTCTATATATATATATATATATATAGAGGTAGGCTAATATACAATCGATTGCTCCTAGCCTCCCGTGCAACCAAGTCGTTTTCTGATTTTTAAAGTCCAAATGATCGATCCAAACCGTTAGATGTGATCTTCATATTAAAATGTGCAAGAAGACCAAATTTTATATTTTTTAGAATTTTTTTACTATTTATTAAGCTACTTTGAAAATCGCTGATCCAATGGTGACTTCACCAAACAATAAAATCAGAAGCTACCGTTGGATCAACGATTTTCAAAGTGGCTTGATAAATAGTAAAAAAATTCCAAAAAAATGTAAAATTTGGTCTCCTAGCACATTTTAATATGGAGATCATATCTAACGGTTTGGATCAATCATTTGGACTTTAAAAATTGAAAAACGACTTGGTTGCACGGGAGGCTAGGAACAATCGATTGTATATTAGCCTACCTCTATATATATATATATATAGAGAGAGAGAGAGAGAGAGAGAGAGTAAGGCTTGGGTGCTATGGATAGCATAAAGAGCTACGGTGCTACGGTTCAATATTTGAGTTTTCAAAATCCTAACGGTCGATCCGAACCGTTCATCTTGTTCTCCATATTAATATGTGTTTGGAGACCAAATTTTACATTTTTTGGAAATTTTTTACTATTTTTTTAGATAGTTAGAAAATCAAATATCTGAATGGTGCAGAATTTTGTAGATCAAGTGATTTTCGTTCGTTAGGGTTTGGACAGTGTCAGAGTATTTCCGATCATGGCAGTTCAAGAGGTCGGCATCATTAGCATCGCCATCGCTCTAGGAATCGATTACCTTAGTCGAAGATCAAAAGTAACTAGGTTGATCAGAGTATCATCCTTCATGTGGCCGGACGTGAAGACTGATAATGATTTGATGCTTTCAGTTTTGTTTTGAATTAGTTTTATTGAAATCTCATTTCGGTTAATCACTTACATATTTAAACTTTTTCACAAGCTGGGATTGTGACGAATACGTATCCTCTGCATTAACTCAAAAGGGAATATTTTGAGTTAATGGATCTGGACCATCCGATTCACTTTAAAATCCGTGCGAACTAGATCTGTACAAATATTAAAGATCCATGTGTTAAAATTAGACGATCATATTGGTTTCGTATAATATCAAACGGACGAGATTTATTAACACAAAAGATTCTCTTTTGAGTTAATGCAAAGGATGCATGTTCATTGTGACGGAGTATACATAGAATACAAATACAAATTAAATTTTTTTTATTAATGTCAAATACAAATAACAATAAACAATAAAAAATATATAATTCTTTTTTATCCATGATTGATCAAAAAATAAAGAATAAAACAAAAGTAAAAGAAATAATCAAATTTTAATTAAATTTTTTGTTATGAGTAAAGCCTCCTCTTCTAAGCCTAATCAGAATTTGAGAGTTATTTTAGCCTACCTCGTTCTGATATCATATAATTAAAAAAAAATCTCTCTTTTGACATTATTGGAAAAAGAAATTAAATAATAAACAATATTTAGTTTCCTCCAATATTTTGTACATCCAATCAGAACTAAATATTTTAATTGTATCCTAAATTTTGTTTTTCTTTATTTATCATATTTCAAAGTATATAAAAAATGAGCACATCAAATTTATAAATATCATGACACTATAGTCACAAAAAAAGTATGCTCATTCATTCAAAATATAAGTTGTTATATCATCTATATTATATTTAGAAGTGTTAAGTGTCATATTTTGACACTTAATGTATTGTGTGTACTTCAAACAACTTGTGTAGTACTTCCTTGTATTGTTTCAAGTGCTTCCTGACTTTCAAATGGGAGGCCTGCCAGAAACAAAATCCAAATCAAATTGTAAAAGAGCAAAAGCCCAGTTTAGCATTTTTTTGATCGAACCATTCATATATAGTACTGATTATGTCATTTTAATAAACTAATGTTTCTATCATTTTCAAAACAAAAGAGTTAACATTAGAGTTCGAACTAAAAAATTAGATGGCTCACTCATTTAACTCACCGAACCGAGCTGACTCATTCCTACAATGTTTAATTTTTGTACTCAATTCTCACATGAATTTGAGCTTAATTTTTTCTCTCCTTCTCTCCTGTTTTAATAAATCGGAGATTTAAATTATAGCTTTTTTTAAGGTCTTAAATTAAATTATAGCTCTTACGAATCTATAGGAACTTTCATTTACTAATTATATGAATAATAAAAGTATAAAAAAAAAAAAACGAATCTGGAAACTGTGCTATTTTAATATATATTTGGAAAATTAATTTTGTAAATTTGGGTTCATGTATTTCACAGAGGAGCTAAAGATAATTTGGAAATAAATAAAAAATTGCTTGTAAGGTTGTTAAATATTTTCCCACTTCCGTTTCTTCAAAAAAAAAAAAAAAAAAAAAAAACCAAGAAGTAAAAACTAGAGCGGAATTGTGGAATTGAATGTTCATTGTAGGCTTGATGAACAGATTTTGCATGTGCATTATTTCATTAATTGTCTTTCAGTTTTTACCATTTAAAAAGAAATTTTGTCAACCTCAGCAAATCTCAAGTATTGATATTTCTCTCTTGTTCTGTGGGCTTGCCTTTCGCATTTTTATGATTTCATCTAACTGTTTAATTTGAATTGGAATTGAATTGAATAAGCTGCCTTTACTAATAAGGTACATATATAACAGAGTAGAGCTAATTAATCAAACTAGCTAGTCAGTGTTGGTTCACCAATGGTTGTTTACAAGTGAACTGTCCGTGTCGAAGTTCATTTTATTTACTATTTTTCCACGCAGTCTCTACGTATACACTGACTGTTACATATTAAAACCGTCAATATTTTTGAGTCAGTGCAGGGCTTTTTGTACTAGTGACTCTTTGTGAGTAAAATTTTAAAATATATCGGATTGGGGACTTTGACTTTAAAGACAAATCCAATCTGTTGAAACCGATCTACTTCACAAGTGATGTATTTATATATCAAATTTATAATTTTCAAATTATTTTAGTATAAAGTCAAGCAATCAAAATTTATATATAGAGACCTTTTTTTATCGCATTACTTTATAATAAATTAAGTTGAAAATTTATAAATTTGACACATAATTAAATGTGTCACGCGTGAAATAGATCGATTTTAACAGTTGGATAGGTTTTTGAGGTGAAGCTCATCATAGAGCTTAATTAGTGTGCTTAAGATCGTAGAAACTAGATTGGATTGAATGTGCATGGTAGTTTGTAGAGTTTGGATCTCTTCAAGAAATTAGAGCTCATGGAATTCAATTGGCAAAATACATGATCACGTCCATTTCTTCAATTTATTACTGTAATTATCTGGAAGCTAAAGACATAAACATTTAAGGATGAGATGGGGTTTTATAACTTTCCAGGGTCAATTTGAGTAGAATTAAATTAGACTTTATTTAATTTAGATCATTTAGGATTTTATTTGGATCAATTTGGAGTTGATTTGAGGTCATTTGAACTTGATTTAGGTTCAAGAGGACTTGTTTATGAGATTTAAAAGTCAAGGGGGTATTTCATGTAAATATTCAGGGGGCTATTTTATTAGATTCAAGGTTTAAATTGGGTTTTATAACTTTGTAGGATCAATTGGGTAAAATTGCAGGCTATGAGGGGCTAAGGGCTTGTTTATAAGTTTTTAAAGTGGAATAGGGAATTGTTCAATTTGTACCGATTGTCGTGTTTTTAATATTTTGATTTAAAATTAGGTGACTTTCATATGACCGGTACTAAACCAGTACCAAACCTGTTCTTTGGTACCGGTTCATATGCAATTGTATTTTTTGGATTGCCAAAAAAGAGTTCGGACAAGAAGTGTCAAGTTTGCAAATAAACCCTTCATATTTTATTAAGTTTATTTCATAAAAGATATTGTAATTAGTAGGAAGCATTAAACATAAAATTGAATTTAAGTAATCAAAAGATTTTATTAATTCAAAGAAAACATCAAATTATTACTAAAAAAAAAACAAATATAATACAATACAAATAAGACTATTTGGATTAAAAAACTAAAACAATATTCTAACATAGTCTCATACAACTTTTTAAACAATTATACATCAATAACGGGGACAATTATATGCTGACATTGAAATAGACTGGGATAGCGCCGAGGATGAGACCTGTAACAGAGCTTGTAGCTGCATTGACAGCCATTATTTAAAGAAATCGACAAATATAATGCCAGCCAAAAGTTCTACAACAACTGCAAAATTAACAGTAGGGGACAATTTAGTAGAGTCAAAATTTCTATTGAAAAAATATACTCAAATATTCAAATCAATACTTTACATTATAATGACAAATTGGAAGCAATTGAAAAATATAATTTTTTAATCTTTTTTATAAATTATGACATTTGAGATCTAATTAAAAAAAGCTATAATGAATTTCAAAAAATAAAAAACCCATTACCTATAATTAATTTTTCTCTGACATCCTATTTGAATGTGACTCATAACGTTAAAATAAAAATGAGTATCACTGGTTGAGTTGTTTATCTGATATCATAATGAGTTAAACATAACTCTTTGTGTGGAGACAAAAATCAATTTAAATTGGAATATATAAAAAAGGAAACCCTAAACTCTTTCTTAACTCAAAACAAAAAATGTGTTCACACAATTCTTATCACTTTGATCATGCTATTTGCATTAACCTAATAGTAAATCATGCAAGGAAAGTTGTATCAAATGCATGCGAGTCATGTTAAATTCTTTTGCATCATACAAACGACACAAAAATACAAAGAAGAATTTAATGTATAGCTGTCAAAATCTTGAAATTATGTATCTTTTTTCCTTTAAAATTCCTAATATCATATTTACTCTCTCCTAAATATTAAATATTAAGAACCCCCAAATTTACTAAATTTATTATCATCTCTATGAAAACTCATTTCAAATTTATTAAAATTAAATTGTATCCTTTATTAAAAAAAATATGTATCATGCATGTGTTAAAAAAAAATATTCGGTCTTCTAATTGACAATATCATATGACTCCAGATTAGCATTTGAATTCACATAATTAACTCAAACATTTGAAAGTCAAAACATGACGCACAGAAGCATCTGTTTGTTTATTATTTCAAGACGCTAAAAGTAAAAAATAACAAGCAAAAGTAACAAGCAAACATTAATATTGGACTTTAATGGATCAAATTTCGGCCTTATTTTGTTTTAAATTTGTACTCGGTTCTCATATGAGCTAGTTGGGCCTATATTGGGCTTAACTTTTTCCCTCCTATTTTAATTATAAATTTTACTAATTCTACGGAACTTGTATTTTCGTATAATAATAATAATAATTATTATTATTATTATTATTATTAACCTGGAAACAATGCTAGACGAATATTGACAAATTAATTTTGTAAATTGAGGTTCATTTATTTGGTTGAGAAGAGGAAGAGATAAATTGGCACAAAATTAATGCTTGTAATATTGTTATGGTCCCACCTCCATATTTTCTTTGACAAAGAAAGTAGAAACTACGCTGGATTGAATGTGCATTGTATGTAGAGTTTGGATCTCCTGAAGCAATTAGAGCTCATGGAATTCAATTGCCAAAATGCATGATCGGGTGCGTTTGGATTGGGTTAGAATAGCACTAATTCAAGAATTGCTCCGCTATTCTTAAATTGTGTGATCCAAACGTAAAACAGAAAATAAGAATAGCTCAAGAAATGTGCTATTTTGCTATTCCAACGAAAAGGTGGGTTAGCAAATTTCTCATATAGCTGGGTTAGAGCATCTTCAATCCAGCAATTGAAATTAATTGCTAAATTAGCAATTGTGAAAATTTTAAAAATTAAGCAATCCACTCTTACATTGGTGCAATCAACCAAACAATTGAGAATTAAACATTTGACCAATAAGAATTAAACATTTGGCCAACTCATCTTTAGAAAATGATTTCTTATTAAGCAATTTTTTTCAACAATTGCTAAATAAGCAATAGCCATACAACCCAGCAATTACAAAAACAATTGACACATCAGCATAAGCAATCCATAAGCAATCACTGTTGGAGATGCTCTAAGCGATATTAATAAAATAATAACTTACTCATATTATTTTATTCATTTTCAACTGTTCTCTTTCATATGGCTGGGTTGGATATAATTTTATATGATTTTAACCAAACAAACTAAAGTAACTTGGCAGCCAGTTGCTAATGTAACTTCTGTTTAAGGTCTAATGTATTTTTTTTTTTTTTACATTTTCTCAAATTAGTTGGTGAGCAATCAAACGGTGGCAGCAAAGATAAACGAGACGGTGGACAGTAGTTTAATTATATTTGTGATTTGTGTGATTTATTTTGAAATTTGTTATTAAATAATAAAAAAAATATTTCGAAATTTGTTATTAAAAGATTATATTGTTTAATTATATTTTAACTGTGACTAGATTGGTATTAAATGAGATAATAAGAAATATTTTCTATCAGTTAAAAACAATTGAAGTATTATTGAAAAATATGATGCTTCATATATATTTAACAAGCCATTATAAATATAAAAGTTAGTTGAAAATATAAAAACAAATAAATAATTATTATATTTTTTCCCTCCATTGTTATTCCAAACATACAATCCAAACAACATTTCTGCTATTGTCTCATATTCAAGGTTTAAATTGGGTAAAAATCCAGGCTCTGAAGGCTTGTTTATAAGTATTTAAAGTGGCGAGGGGTGTTTTAAAAACTTATGAGGGACTTCACATGTGAATTTTCGGCTTTTTCCGAATCTTATCCGGTTTATATTAATTATTGGGTCCCATCGTCAGCCACTTGTGTGTTTTGAATATCGTTAAGATTCGCGCTGGAACACCATGATCACGCCGTGTCATTTACCTTTGTCGAACTTGGATTTAGGGGTTCGATTCGAACGAGGGTTTATATTCGTGGAAAATGAGAGGCCATCGGTTTGATCTGATCTGAAGACCAATCCTTTCGTAAATAGAGAATTGTTTAATTCCTATTGATTTTCATCGTTGTTTCCATGTTATTAATGTATTGATTTCAAATTATGTGACTTTCATATGACCGGTACCTAAAAAGGGTTCTGACAAGGAGTGCCAAGCTTGCAAACAAACCCTTGACATTTGGTTGCATTTATTTCCAAAAGGATATTGAAAGACAGAATCATTAAACACTTTTTTGTATGGACATGGATACGGATATCGTATCAGATACGACATGGATATAGCAGTACAGTAATTTTCAAAAATTTCGGATACGATACACCTATTATATATAGTACTTTTAATTATATTATTTATTCAAACACTTATTAACATAATATTAACATAAAATTAAATAAAAATTAAAAAATATTAAAAATTAAAAAAATATGTACAACACAAATATAGTCTCATATAAATATTAATCTTGTGGGTTCTCTTCCTTTTGGCCAGCTGGGACTTTTAACCTAGTATGAATTCTTTTTTAATCTAACATGCCGGTATTATGCGCCACTAAAAATAGATTTACATAAACTAGAGTGGAGGTGGAGGTTGGTTCATTGTTGATAATATTTTATTAGTTTTCTCCAATATTTTGTAACTAATAAATGAATTGTATGAATATTTTTTTAACATTGAATTATTATATGATAATTTGTTTGTCAAGTATATAAAAAATAAGCACGCCAAATTTATAAATATCATGAGACCATAATCACAAAAAAAACATGCTTATTCATTAAAAAGATATGTTTTTCTATCATCTTTTTATATATTTAGATGTCTAAAGAAACATATTTTGACACATATGTGTACTCCAAATAAATATCAATTTCATGACCCCATAAGCTCTGACATATTAGTGATACCGGTGAAATTTAATTAATTAAAAAGATATGAGATATTTCTCATTTTGCACAAAGTGCACATGATACCGAGATTTTTATTAATACCCTAAAAAAATAGCAAATTTGGCCTTGCATTAAAATTAATTTTAAAAATGTCCTCACCGTCCAAACGTAAGTAGTCAGCTTTTTTTTTTTTTTTTTAGAGATTAACATTTTGATATTCTACAAGTTCAATATATAACCAATTTACTTAGCTACTTTGCTAAGCGTTTTGAATATATGGAATTTAAAAATATGGCTCTGTAACGTTTCGGCGAAAGTGCTACCAAAAGCATATTAGTCAACCTATATATATATATCCTCCCTATCAAAGGAAGGTATAATTTATACACAAAAGAAAGGACTCGTTACTAATTCATATACAGTGATGACAATTCGGCTCAGTTAACCCAATTTAGAGTCAAACAGGTTTGTTCGTAAACTAAAATCGAGAGGTTAATTATACAGGCTGGGTAAAAGAACTTCTCCTGCTGTGCCAATGAACTCAATGAATTGAAATCCATCAAAGGATATGTTTTAGAAATTTGCTTAATTCTATTTCCTTACAAAGCTAGAAATTTGTTCTTCAGCCAATCTGATTCTTCATTTTCTTATTTTTCCTTTTTTGAAAGAAAGGCATGAAAGCCCAATTTATTACTAAAATATCTGATTACAAAGACCTAACTATAACTATATAACTTGTAAAATAAATTATTACCATTTTGCAAGTATGAATCATTGGCCTCAGGATCATAAAACGTCACTGACAGAGCTCGGTACCAGCAAACTGTACCAGTAAACTGGTACAGGAGCTATGTATGTACCAATTTATTCAGCTTTTGAAGGCACCATTGAGTAGGAAATTTTAGCTCGTGGAATTCAATTGCTAAATGCATTATCAGGCGCATTTCTTCAATTTATTACTGGAATTATCTCGAAGATAGAAATAGAAACATTTAATGCTTAAATTGGATTTTATAACTTTTAGGGTCAATTGGGTAAATATTAGGCTCTGAGGGCTTGTTTATAAGTTTTTAAAGTGGCGAGGGGTGTTTCATAAATTATCAGGGACTTCACATGTTGTTTTAGAGTTTTCTGGAGCTTATTTAATAAATATTCATCAGCCAAGGGCATGTTTAATTATGAACTTTAAAGACGTTGGATTGGATTTTATGATTTTCTAGGGTTAATTTGGTAAGTTATCAAGCTCTAGGGGCTTAATTATAAGCATATTTGGGATTTTGAGGGGTTGCCATGTTTATAACTATTAAAGGAGTGATCTAGGGGTTTTTGGGTTTTTAAGGGCTATTCTGTAAAACTGATTTTCTTTTATTATCTGAAATCTCTTTTATCTCGGGCCTTCACTGTCTGGGCTTTGATCATTTTGTATTTCTTCTTGGGTCGATAAACTTCGAACGGAATAGAGAGAGAGGTCTGCTTGATATGACATCGCGGGTCCCGCTAACAGTGTGAGAGGCGTTATAGTGCCATCGTCTGATCCTTTTATTTGGTGCATTAAGATTCGCGCTACGTCCTTTTATTTGGTGCTACATCATCATCATAGGATGTAACCGGGTTCGTTCTTTTCGGATTTGGTCGGACTCGATGCTACATCATCATCATATCATTCGATGTTTCTAGTTTTGAATTGGTTTTATTGAAATCTCATTTCGTAAAAGTGATACCTATTTATTAAACTTTTTCATAAGCTAGAAGAAATCAATCTCAAATATTATACATAGTACACAGATACAAATTGATTTTTTTTTATCAATAAAAAACACAATAAATCTCCTTACAATTCCAACTTAATAAAATAAATTCAATTTCAGCTAATTATAGCTTTGAATAAAACTCCAAAATTGTTTAATTTTTTATAATCTGATTCAATACATAGTCTGGCCTTATCAAAGCGATAAATTTACAAAATTTCAATATAATATCGGTTTAACGAATCTTGCTAATAACTGTCATAATGACACATCTGCAATGGATCCGACCCATTATTAACAATTCCTAATTAACTAACTCTTCTGAAGTGATGTTCTTGTGTTTATTCTCATTTAGCGGAATACCTGTTATATTAAGTCGCTGGTAACCCGTCTATTCATGAGTTGATTCCTCCTGCAGCGACAAGCTCTTTTTTCAAAGCATTTCTCTTACCCTTGCCCTGATCTATTGTCTGGCTCTTCTTTTTAAATCATATAACGATTATTCCCAAATTCAATTGAGAATGCAACAACTTCTTAGCCGAACCGGAGCTTGAGTCTTCTCTTTAAACACATTCTGATGTCATATGATTAGAGAATTTTATCTTTTTTGGCATTATTACAAAATGAAATTAAATAATAAACATAATTTAGTTTCCTCCAATATATATTTTGCGCATTTTTTAAGAACTAAAAATTTTCATTGTAACCAAAATTTTGGTTTTCTTTATTATCTATTTCATAATATATAAAATAAGCACGTCAAAATTTATAGATTTCATAACACCATAATCACAGAAAAGGTATGCTCATTCATTCAAAAAATATGTTATTATATCATTTATATTATATTTAAAAGTGTCAAGTGTCATAATCACAAAATAAATGCTCATTCATTCAAAATTTATGTTATTATATTTAGAAGTGTCAAGTGTCATATTTTAAATATGTATATAGTACTTCAAACAACTTAATTATGTAGGTTCTTTATCTTGTTTCAAATATTTCTCGGCTTTCAAAGGAAGACCTGCCAGAAACAAAAATCCAATACAATTGAAAAAAAAAAAAAAAAAAACAAACTTGAATATCACCGGTTGAATGCTACATATATATACTAGCTAGTTGTTTATCTCATATCATAATGAAAGTAGTATATTATATTTCATTTGGAGTATATAAATAAGCAGGAGCGGATCTACTGTAGCACAGGGTAGGAGAACTGTTCTACCCTGAAAATTCAAAATTAATTTACAAAGACTGAATTTTGAGCCTTTATTCTACCCTGAAAATTATTATTATCCTACCATTTAGCTCAAATTAAAATGGCTGACCCATTGCATATTAAATTTTGTAAATAAGTGACCCGCATTCTCTGAGATATCTTACTCTTGCCATGACTTTTTGGAAAAAAATAAAGAAATGTACAGCTAGCCCAGCACTTTAGTTCTCACTTCTCTGAGATATCTTACATTTGGTTTGACATTTTGAAAAAACTAAAGAAAGGTGTGGCCCAGCACTTTAGCATATATCCAATAAAAAATGAAGATGCTCTATCTCTGTCGACTCTCTCTGTTTGTTGAACCAAACACCAAACAAACAAAAAATAGGCTGCTTCTACTTGCCTCTCTATCCTGTCTCCCTGACTCTCGACAACAAGAAAAAAAAAAAAACCTCATAGACAAAAAAAAGAAGAAGAAAAACATAGAAATATTCTTCATCATTTAACAAAGATAGGTAATACTCTTTTTTATGCATGATTACCTAACTTCTTATTTATATTTCTTTTTCATCATTTAACTAATATCAAACTTTTTTTCATAGGTTGCTTCAATTTGCTCAATTTTATCACTCTAATTTCAACCAATACGATCTATTAACCCTAGATAGTTAATTGGAGAATTACCACTTAGATATGAAAAATGATAGAGATTTTGACCTAAAGAGCTTAAGTGAACTTTCTCAAAAAATGGTGGAAACAAACAAGCACAATGTTTATCCCTTGGTTTACAAATTATTGAAATTGGCATTGATATTGCCGGTGGCGACCTCTAGTGTTGAAAGGGTATTTTCGGTAATGAATTTCGTGAAAAATAACTTAAGAAGTACCATGAGAGATCAATGGTTGAATGATTTGTTGGTTACTTACATTGAGAAGGAATTGTTTATGCGTATCGATGAAAAAAGAATAATGCAAAGATTCCAATCTATGAAGACCCATAAAGGAACATTCTCTCCATGACTTAATTATCTAGTATCTAGTTTTTTTTTGTTTTTAATATGTAAAAGGATAATATTTGTTGTTGTTTTTGTTATGCAAAAGAATACTATTTTGTTGGATTTTTGTCATGTTTTAATTAGTAGTTGATTATCTAAATATTATGGAAGTAAATTGTGTTATAATACTATTTTTGTTGTTTTTGTTATAATGTTTTATCTATTATCTGATTATTTAATGGGTTTGGATCTGATTATCTTTTTAAACCCGATTCAATAATTTCTTGCCCTACCCTGATCAAAATTCTGCGTCTGCCCCTGTAAATAAGAGAACCCTTTCATCATACTATTCGCATTAAATTAACAACAAATCATGCAAGGAATGGTGTATTAACTGTTGGGTCATGTGATTAACTATTGCTCCTGTTGAGTCATGTGATTAATCAAATTGAGTCAAGTAAACTCAATTTCATGTATTGCTGCAAAAATACAAAGAAGAATTTCATGTATAGCTGCAAAAAATTGAAATTATCATATATCTTCCTTTAAAATTCCTAATACCATATATTTTTAGAAATCACAAATTTACTCAATTTTTAGAAGACCTTATTTCATTGAGTGAGTCTATGGTACTATGCATATCACGGGTTGTTACCGTGCTACGGCTCTATATTCGAGTTTTCAAATCCGAACGGTCGATCCGAACCGTTCATCTTGTTCTCCATATTAATATGTGTTTGGAGACCAAATTTTACATTTTTTGAATTTTTTTTTACTATTTTTTTAGATATTTAGAAAATCACTTGATCTGAAAATTCTGGACCATCCAAAAACAGTGATTTTCAATAAATCTAAAAATAGTAAAAAAATTTCAAAAAATGTAAAATTTGGTCTCCAAACACA
Organism: Carex rostrata; assembly: GCF_964058835.1. Taxonomy (NCBI): domain Eukaryota; kingdom Viridiplantae; phylum Streptophyta; class Magnoliopsida; order Poales; family Cyperaceae; genus Carex; species Carex rostrata. Next base: position 3,179,012 of record NC_135951.1, read on the forward strand.
TATTAATATGGAGAACAAGATGAACGGTTCGGATCGACCGTTAGGATTTGAAAACTCGAATATAGAACCGTAGCACGGTAACAAATCGTAATATGCATAGTACCATAGACTAACTCTATTTCATTTCTTAACTGAGAATTTTAGAAGGGTAATATCATATCACTCCTGATTAGCATTTGAATTCATATAATTAACTCAACATTCAATCTATCTTTATCATAAATGAAACTCAAAACACGGCGCGCAATTAATAAAACAACATATTCTATTCATTTGTCAGACAGAAACATATATATGTTTGCTTATTATTCCAAGAGGTTAAAAATTAAAATTAACAAGCAAAAATTAATTAAAGCATAGGGGTTTGAACATTGGACTTTAATGGATCAAATTTAGGCCTTATATTGTTTATAATTTGTACTTATTTCTCATATGAGCTAGCTAACTGGGCTCATTTTGGGCTTAACTTTTTTCCTCCTGTTTTTACGGAACTTGTGCTAGATGAATATTGACAAATTAATTTTGTAAATTGAGGTTCATGTATTTGGCTGAGAAGAGGAAGAGATAAATTCATTAAGATTTGTGCTGGATTGCCTCGATCGCGCCATGCCATTTATCTTTGTCGGACTTAGATTTAGCGGGTTCAATTGGAACATGGGTTTAGATCCGACTGGGGATCCCAATCTTAGATTTAGCGGGTTCAATTGAGAAAAGGAATAGCAAATTGTTCAATTCCTATTGGTTTTCATCATTGTTTTTGCGTTAACGTTGTAATTATTAGATGACTTTCATATGATCGGTACCAAACCTGTTCCTCGGTACCGGTTCAGATTCAATTCGACTTTTCTGTTCATCGAAAAATTCTGACAAGGAGTGTCAAGTTTGCAAATAAACCGTTCACATTTGATTGAATTTATTTCAAAAAGGTATTGAAAGAAAGAATCATTAAACATGAAATTGAATCAAAGTAATTAAAATTAATATTTTATTAATCCAATTAAAGAAAAAAAAAACATACATGCATTACAGTACAAATTAGAAAATTCCTTATTTTGAATAAAAACCTAATATATTATTCCAACATAACTTAATACAAATTTTGAAACGACTCTTAATAAAAAAACTAGGTAAACATCACTTTTTGGTCTTCCCTTCTTAGCCAGGTTGGCCATTCTCTAAGTGTAACATGACGTTATATGATAAGCTGACATTGATAAACTGAGGTGGGGCCAGAAATAAAAGTTGGAATTACAACGACAACCATCAATTAAAGAAAACCAGCAAATACTATTTTGATCAAAAGTTGTACAACAGTTGCAAAACTATTTGTTGCTTTCACAACAAACATAACCAAATAATATACAACAATAACGTATGCTATCGTAAAGCTGAAAAGCTTCATACAAATTTTCAAACAAATGACTAAATTGATTTCCTCTAATATTTTGTAACTGATGAGTGAATTGTAAGAACTTTTTTTTTTCTTTTTTAATATTTAATTATTATATGATTGAAATTTTTGTCAACTATATAAAAAATAAGCACGCCAAATTTATACATGTCATAAGACCATAATCACAAAAAATGTATGCTCATTCATTGAAAAAATATGTTATTTTATAACTTTTATATATTTAGACGTGTCAAGCATTATATTTTGTCACATAATATGTGTACTCCAAACAAATACCAATTCCATGTCCCCATAAGCTCTGACATATTTAGTAATACAGGTGATATATATATTTCTCATTTTGCACAAAGTGCGGATAATACTCTAAATTGGAAGAGGGGGCTGTTCGATGGCCATCGGACCACTTTTGTTTTCGATGGGTTCTCTCACCGTCAGATCTGCTTTAGGATTCGTGTGTACGGATTTTAAAGCAGATGCGAAATTGCGCGCGCGAATCCTAAAGCAGATCTGATAGTGAAGAGAATCCATCGAACACAAAAGTGGTCCGATGGGCGTCGGACGCCGCCCCTCTCCCCTCTAAATTGGGCCAGCAACAAAACCAATTCGGATTGTGATTCAGATCCTCTAAGGTAATTCAAAATTACAGTTACTAAACAATTCTTGTTTAGTATTGCGAAGAAAGACGATGTCATGGAACAATAAACATTTTAAAATATCATCAAACTTATAAAAGAGCTTGTAGCATTTTTTTTTTCTATTGTTGTACAATTTTTTTATGCTAGTTACTATTAATTAAATTAATTAAAACTAAAATTTTATTATATACAATGGTAAACATGAGAATTTTGAAGTGTCAATTTGTTGGGAAACAAAGAAGCAATTTAAATCCGATTTTTTTATATATATCCAAAAATTAAATCAAATTACAAAAAATAACCGAAGCACCGTTGAATTTCGATTATTACCCAATCCGGTTATCCAATAACCGGATTTGATAGAAATGTTCGGTTATCCACTCCCCGGACTCAAAATGCACAAATCCGGTTAATAGTTAACCGGATTTGTGCATTTTGCCTTCTTCTTTTTTTTTTCTTGAAAACAGAAATTTTTTATTTTTTGTATTAAAATATTAGAAATATTGAATATATTTCTTTGAAAATAGATAGAATACAATATAATTTGATTTATTAGAAAGACTCCAACAAGTAACCCGGATCAATATTTTTCAGATCGGATTTTTCGCGGCTGTAAGAAAAATTAATATATTTTTTTATGTGTTATTGGAAAAAAATAAAAATAATTAGATTCTGAGTTATTGATCCCGGTTCAAAAGTCACTTCTAGGTAATCCAGAAAATATTGTGACCTTTCTAGTACATTTAATTTATAAAAAGTTGTATCTATTTTGAGAATTCTTTTTGAAAAACAATAATTAAATAAATTAAAGTTTTTGATTTTTTTCAAAAATAGATACAACTTTTTATAAATTATATGTACTAGAAGGATCACAATATTTTCTGAATTACCTAGAAGTGACTTTTGAACCGGGATCAATAACTCAGAATCTAATTATTTTTATTTTTTTCCAATAACACATAAAGAAATATATTAATTTTTCTTACAGCCGCGAAAAATCCGATCTGAAAAATATTGATCCGGGTTATTTGTTGCAGTCTTTCTAATAAATCAAATTATATTGTATTCTATCTATTTTCAAAGAAATATATTCAATATTTCTAATATTTTAATACAAAAATAAAACATTTCTGTTTTCAAAAAAAAAAAAAAAAGTAAGGCAAAATGCACAAATCCGGTTAACCATTAACCGGATTTGTGCATTTTGAGTCCGGGGAGTGGATAACCGAACATTTCTATCAAATCCGGTTATCCAATAACCGGATTGGGTAATAATTTGGATAACCGGATTAGGTAATAATCGAAATTCAACGGTGCTTCGGTTATTTTTTGTAATTTGATTTAATTTTTGGATATATATAAAAAAATCGGAATTTAAATCGAACATGCGGTCTTACATTGGCCGAAAAATATTATTAGCAATTCAATTTAAGCATTGTGATTTTAATATTGGACTTAATTGGGTCAAAGTTAGGTCTTATAATTTTTTTTTATTTTTGTACTCATTTCTCACATGAGCTAGTTGAATTGGCCCCTTTTGGAATTAAACGTTTTCCCTTCTGCTTTAATTAATTAATCGGAGATTTATATTATGGCTCTTTCCAATTCTACTGGACTTGCACTTGCTAATACTAATAATAATACTAATACTAATAATAATAATAATAAATTATAAATGATAATAAATGATTGGACAGTCTTAAATTTATATTGACAAATTAATTTCCAATTTGGATAAGATTGTTCTGATTTGATTGGACAGACTTGAATCCAAACTCAAAATTTGAGTTACTTTAGAAGATATAGACCCATGTATTGTAGGCATGATGAACTGATTTTGCACATGCAAATTCTCAATTTCTTTGCCTTTCAGTTTTCTTCAATCAAAAAGAAAAAAAATTCAGCCACATCAATAAATCTCAAGTAGATCTCTCTTTTTCTCTCTCTAGTTCTCTGTGCTTGCCTTTCACTCATTTATGATTTCATCTCACTCATGGAAGGTGATAAAATAATGAACATAGAATTCCAATTTCAATTTTAATTGTACCTGTATTGAATTGAATAAGGAAACCAAACTCAGAATAAAATATTACAAATTATTATATATATTTGAGTCAGAACTTAATGTAAAAAACATGATATAACATAATATTTATATAGCAGAAGGTATAATATGTACCATTTTCTGGTTTTTCTCTTTTAAAACAAAAAAGATCATTTTTCATGTTGTTTTTGTTCTGCTTTTCATAATAACAGAAATTCTCTATATAAAACAAGAAGATTTTAAATTTAATGACCAGAATAGGTAGAGAGAGAGAGATATGAGAAATGGTAGACATGCATTAGACAAGAAATAACATACATAATTGCTTGCATGTCTTTTATTTCTTTCATGAAAAAATAGAGATCATAATTATTATAAGCATGTCTATGAATATATATATATATATGTGCAATTACTGGACAGTCCACATGCATTGCATGGTTGAGTGGAAATTGGACAGCTTTCACCAATTTTGCAATCATGCTTTCCACGCTATTATTATTTCATGCCTTTGCCAAAATCAAATATATATATATATATCTCTCCAAGTTTCTCTAAATTCACCCCCAGATACTTGTATTATTTATTTATGTACATAGGTTCATTCTTTGAATTCCTTCCGAATTAAGCTTGCATGCCTCCATATACCTTTTTGCATAATTACAACATATGTATGCAAATTTGCAAAGTTGTTTTACAATACATGGATGTTTTTCCATAGCTACTTGCAAGAGCATATACAGACCTATATATATATATATAGTTAGGTAGTTCAACTAGCAAAATTACTAAAAAATATGTTTCCAATCCTGCATGATTGATCTAGCTATCTACAAGATTAATTAGTTTACTAGCCAAAAATCATGTAGTTGTTATTTGAACTTTGCAGCTAATCCACCCAAGGAAAATTGGATTAATATCTTCGTTATTAAAGTCTAACCAGTTGATATGAACCATAATCTTCATGTGAAAATGTACTTGGAGACCAAATTTTACAATTTTTAAAATATTTTTGTTTTTTTAGATAGATAGAAAATTACTTGATTTGAAAATTATTCACCATCCAATTACTTTCATATGAAGATCATATTTAACCGTTCAAATCGACTATCTAAAATTTAAAAATAGAGATATGGATCTGTGCTACACTGGTCGATCGGCAGTATGCATTTTACCATATATAATCTCACTTATAATAAATTGTAATCACTTGCTTGATTATGTAATGTAGACAACTTATGACAAGGCACAATAGAATTTCTTGTGAAAATAAAAAGTTGTCAGAATATATATATATAGGGGATTGATTATCCTATTCCATGTGCAAAAAGTATCTCTGTATGAATTGGATACTGGCAAAGTGGCAAGATATATATAGTGGGTTCAGCTAGGTAGCTTTTAGACCTTAAGTTTTGTACAAGTGGCAATACACATGCAAGTGATATGAAATAATTTATAAACAAGAGCATCTCATTATAAGTCTACTTATGATCTATGTCATGCATATGTCAAGGTAGGTGCTCAGTTCTCCAACTTCAAGTCACTTAACTAGTCAAAATATAAAGTATTAATTACTACAATCAAGTGCTTATATCTATTTTCTTACAGCATGTTCATGTTCAGGTTTGAGGTTATGATTGCTTCTGATTATTTGTACTTTAGTAATATAATGCTTTTGTATTTGGAGCCCAAAATTATTACCTCTGCCTTAATACATTTTAATTCTTGAATCATTTAGCTTGTTAAGTAATGCCAGTAAGTAACAAATTAATTAATTCTCATAATATGATATCTTAATTTACACAAATTATTAAAGTATTACATGGCTATGAAAAAAAGAAATCAGGAGGATATTAATCTCTTTAGGGTTACATATTTAGGAATTAAATTAGAAAATCTCTAAAATGATATATGAGAACATAAATCAAAACATATTCGAGTCTGTATCGTATGCATTAACTCAAAAGAGCATCTTTTGAGTTAACACATCACGGCCGTCTGATTTTAAACGAAACTGATACAACCAAATCAAACAGTCGATATGCATTAATTCAAAAGATTCTTTTTTAATTATTGCAGTGGATACGAATTCTATCTATAGTGGCTAGAGAGCATCATTCTTCTTACATAAAAGTCGTAGCTATGTTTGAAATTCAGTGTCCACACTGAGGAGGAGGTACAAATATGTCTCATGCTTTAAAAAATGCACAAAGACCCATAATAATAGTATATATTCCACAAGAACTTTTTGTAAGGGGTGAAAATCATCTCTTGGCTCATTAATTCCCACCTTATCCTGTCTTGTTCTACTTTACTTAATTCGCTTTGTAATATTATATATATAAGATTACATAAATTTTTGTACAAATGCATTTAATTTCTAATTTGGATAACACTTAATTAAGTGCAAGTCCATTAAAGGTTTCTGACAAGTAATGTGGTACATAATTACCTAAACAAATGATGCATGCAGATAAGTCCAAATATATATAGCTATGTTTAGAGACAATGATAAATTTAATGATTAGTTAGGAACACAGAGTACTAATTAAACTGGCTAGTTTGAAAAAGAGAGATTATTATAAGACAATAGTTTGCTTTTTTTTTTTTGTGTTAGACCACTTTATTGACTACAATCAAATAAAGTTGATTAGTAAATTAGAGACAACAAGATAAGGCCTAATAAATGTATATCAGGAAAAAAAAAAAAAAAAAAAAGCTGCATTACAGATGATTAGTAAAGTACAAGCTTGTCTGGGATTTGGGCCATTTTTAAATATAAGGTTTAAATCAATCCCTATTTTATGCACCTTATTTATTTATTTCTTAGGTCATAGTATCAGAGAGGACAAATATTCTCTATACAAAATAGTATAAAGTAATGCATATTTTAATACAGAAATATATTAATATATGGTAGTAAAAAAACAAAAATTTGGTAGCATCTATGTTGCATGGATACAGATACGGGTATCGTATCGGATACGGTGATACGTACGGCAATTTTTAAAAAGCTCGGATATGATATGTCTATTATATATATTATTTTTTATTATTTTAATTATACTATTTAGATTAATCATAATTTAAATCAAATTTGTAAAAAAACTGAAGGTTTAATCCAAATATACAATAAATAATATAATTACTAGACTTTGTAACAAGATATTGTCTATTGCAGTGGTTAAAGGAATCTGAAACAAGAATAATTAAATCTAATCTTTGGGCAAATAATACAGTCGTATCAGAACAATATTAATCCGTATCAGAGAAGTATCAGTATCGGATACGCCAACTGTTGGCGGATCAGTATCGGATACGGATACGGGACCCTAAGTGAAGTATCGGAGTAACATAGGGTAACATGTATATATCAGAATAATTTCAGAAAAAAATGAAAATATTCTAAGGATGGTGCTTTATATTGGATTATAATGACAGCTAGCAAAAGATGTTCTGATTTTATAAACACTTTATGAAAATATATGAGAAAGACATGCACAAAGCATTTATATTTTTCTGAAAAGACACCAAAATATGTTGTCATCTTTATGAAACAATTTTTCTGAAAAGATACACTATTTTAGGTACTAGCCAATTATATAAATGCACTTTAGATTTCATGACTAAAGTCCTTTCATAAAGAAAAAGAGATTACTTGCTAAGTGAACTTTAGCTTATAGATCAGAAAAAGCTCCAAAGCTTAAAAAATCTAAGCTTTGGGCCTCCCCAAATCAATATTGTGAATCTTCTTTTATGTCAATTACTTGGATCAATGAATTTGCATTTTTAAAATTAAAATTTCAAAGAAACATTTCCCTTTTTTTTTTTTACAAAATTGGGTGTTAAACGAGCTGAGTCAAGTTGAATTAGACAAAATTTGAAGTCGATTTATGACATAACGAGCCAGGCTGAGCCTTCTCATTCATACTATGAGTCCTACATAGACCACAAAATTTGATTCTATGAGCCGTTGCGGAGACCACGAACCAGAAAAAGATCTCACCTTCTTCTTGTCACGAGTTTCATCTTCAAATGATGAGCACAAGAAAAAAAAAAGCTAAATCTTCCTCTTGTAACAAACTGAGAAACAAATTGAGCCAGTACCAACCGAGTTCACAAGCTGAGGAACAAATTGAGCCAGTACCAACCGAGTTCACAAGCTGAGGAACAAATTGAGTCAGTACGAGCTGAGTTCATAAGCTGAGGAACAAATTGAGTCAGTACGAGCCGAGTTCACAAGCCGATGAACAAATTGAGTCAGTCGAGCTAAGTTGAAGCAAGCTTGAACTCGCTCATGACGACTCCAGCGATAATAAAAGCTTGAACTAGTCATAGTACACTCAGATGTTTTTGATACAGTAGAAACAGAGCAACAATATATGGTACAGTATAAAATTTAATTAATGTTGAATTTTAAACTCCAAACCTCTTATATAAATATATAGTTATATATTTTAAAGATTTAATAGATAGACTATAGTACAGAATTTATTGTGCTTTGACCTAAGTACCTAACTCTTGATCCATTTATGGGCACCAGCTATGCAGAGAACTACCAAATTTTGTCCATTTATTACATTAATTAGCAGAACATGTTTCACTAAAACATCTTATATCATATCATATTAATGAGTTTCATATATGTCATGAGGGGACCAAGACCAACCTTATCATATTGATCATTACATATTAAAGGATTGTAGGCTAAAGTTCAATAAATAGCCATTACATAAGGTGGCAAATTAATAACTAGTCTACAATTTTGAGATTTATTTCTCCTAAAAAGAAAAAAAGAATTATATATTTAATTTTTTGAAGGTTGTCGGCAATTTCCGAGCAACTATATAAATGCACTTTAGATTTCATGACTAGAGTCCTTACATAAAGAAAAAGAGATTACTTGTTAAGTGAACTTTAGTTTATTGATCAGAAAATGCTCCAAAGGTTAAAAAGATCTAAGCTATGGGCCTCCCCAAATCAATATTGTGCATCTTCTTTTATGTAAACTATTAGATCAATCAATTTGCATTTTAAAATTAAAATTTCAAAGAAACATTTTCCTTTTATTTTTTACAAAATTGGGTGTTAAACGAGCTCAGTCGAATCAAATTAGACAAAATTTGAAGTCAATTTATGGCATAATGAGCTGGGCTGAGCCTACTCATTCATACTATGAATCCTGCATAGACCACAAAATTTGGTTCTATGAGCCGTTGCAGAGACCACGAGCCAGAAAAAAAAATCTCACCTTCTTGTTGTCACGAGTTTCATCTTCTCATGATGAGCACACAAAAAAATAATAGTTGAAAATGAAGTTACATCTTCTTCTTGTAACAAATTGAGGAACAAATTGAGTCAGTACAAAACAAGTTCATAAGCTGAGAAACAAATTGAGTCAGTACGAGCCGAGCTCACAAGCTGAGAAACAAATTGAGTCTGTACAAGCTGAATTGAGGCAAGTTTGTACTCGCTCATGACGACTCAAGCCATAATAAAAGCTTGAACTAGTCATAGTACACTCAGCTGTTTTTGATATAGTACAAACAGAGAGACAATGTTTGGTACAGTGTAAAATTTAATTAATGTGGAATTTTAAATTTAAAACCTCTTATATAAACATATAGTTATATATTTTAAAAGATTTAATGGATAGACTATAGTACAGAATTTATTGTGCTTTGACCTAAGTACCTAACCCTTGATCCATTTATGGGCACCAGCTATGCAGAGAACTAATAAATTTTGGCCATTTGTTACAATATTAGCATAACATGTTTCACTAAGTTATCTTATATCATATCATATCATATTAATAAGTTTAATATATGTCATGAGGGGACCAAAACCAACCTTATCATATTGATCATTACATATTAAAGGATTGTGGGCTTAAGTGCAATAAATAGCCATTACATAAGATGGCAAATTAATTATAAGTTTATAACTAGTCAAAAATTTTGAGATTTCTTTCTCCTAAAAAGAAAAATGAAAATTTAAATGTACTTTTATATAGATTTCGATGTAGGTACAAACATAGTGACAAATGAATTATTCGGGTTTGGTTTGGTGCAGTAAAAAATTTATGATTCGAGAATAGTTTGGTAATAATTCAGCTATAATTCAGGAATAAATTGAGTAAGTAAGAGCCGAGCTCACGAGCTAGGGAACAAATTGAGTCAGTACGAGCCGAGATCACAAGTTGGGAAACAAATTGAGTCAGTACGAGCCGAGCTCACAAACTAAGGAACAAATTGAGTCAGTACGAGCCGAGTTGAGGCAAGTTTAAACTTGTTCATGATGACTCGAGCCATAATAAAAGCTTGAACTAGTCATAGTACACTCAGATGTTTTTGGTACAGTAGAAACAGAGCAACAATGTTTGGTACAGTATAAAATTTAATTATTGTTGAATTTTAAACTTAAAACCTCTTATATAAACATATAGTTATATATTTTAAAAGATTTAATAGATAGACTATACTACATAATTTATAAAAGGCACTGTAGATTTCATGACTAAAGATAACACTACATTACATTAGGTACTAGCCAATTATATAAATGCACTTTAGATTTCATGACTAAAGTTCTTACATAAAGAAAAAGAGATTACTTGCTAAGTGAACTTTAGCTTATAGATCAGAAAAAGCTCCAAAGGTTAAAAAGATCTAAGCTATGGGCCTCCCCAAATCAATATTATGCGTCCTTTTTTATGTAAATTAATTAGATCAATCAATTTGCATTTTTAAAATTAAAATTTCGAAGAAACACATTTTTAAAAAAAAAATTGGGTATTAAATAAGATGAGTCGAGTCGAATTAGACAAAATTTGAAGTCGATTTATGGCATAAAGATATCATGACTCCTGCATATATAGACCACAAAATTTTGTTGATTTTCGTTATGTAGACCACGAGTCGGATAAAGATCTCACTTTTTTCTTGTCACGAGTTTCATCTTCTCATGATGAGCACAAGAAAAAAATAAAATAGTTGAAAAGGAAGTTACATCTTCTTGTAACAAACTGAGGAACAAATTGAGTTAGTACGAACCAAGTTCACAAGCTGAGGAACAAATTAAGTCAATACGAGCTGAGTTCACAAGCTGATGATTAAATTGAGTCCCTACGAGCCGAGTTGAAGCAAGCTTAAACTCGCTCATGACAACTGAAGCCATAATAAAAGCTTGAACTAGTCATAGTACACTCAGCAATTTTTGGTACAGTAGAAACAGAGCAACAATGTTTGGTACAGTATAAACTTCAATTAATGCTGAAATTTAAACTTAAAATCTCTTATATAAATTAACATATAGTTATATATTTTAGAAGATTTAATAGAGAGACTATAGTACAGAATTTATTGTGCTTTGACCTAAGTAACTAATTCTTGGTCCATTTATGGGCACCAGCTATGCAGAGAACTACCAAATTTTGGCCATTTATTACATTAATTAGCAGAATATGTTTCACTAAGTTATCTTATATCATATTTATGAGTTTCATATATGTCATGAGGGGACCAAGACCAACCTTATCATATCATATTGATCATTAATTACATATTAAAGGATTGTGGGCTTAAGTGCAATAAATGGCCATTACATAAGGTGACAAATTAATAACTAGCCAACAATTTTGAGATTTCTTTCTCCTAAAGAGAAAAAAGAAAATTTATATATTTTATTTTATGGAGGTTGTTGGCAATTGCCGAGCAACAGATGTATTAATTAAAAAATAGTTATTTAAAAGAATTAAATTACATAGCTTTATTTGTGAAATAAAATAATTTACATATATTTGGATGTAGGTACAGATAGAATATTAAATCAAATAAGATATTTATTAAATAATAAAAGTAGTATTGATGTATCAGCATTTTGTTCACAAGATTAACAAAAGTTAATATTTAATCATTATCATATATTAAGTCAACATATACTAATACATAATGTGGTATCTCTTAGGTAGACTTGCCCCAGAAAATAATATTCTTGTGTTAATTACATGACAAATCAAAATTATGTTGCTCTTCAAATGAAATCTTAATATTTTTCTTGCCATCTAATGTTATTATCCTCTCCATAGCCAGATTTATTATAGTTTAGTACAAATAAATAAACTTCACTAAAGTTCATGGTTAGTTAAATTGAGAAAATCAATCAGTAATTTGTTTTTGAAGATAAGGTGGTAACAAGTCACTTAACAAAAATATTTTTTTACAGATTACAATAAGAAAAAAGCTAATACCCAAAAAAACAAAAAAAAAAACTTATGTTGCCCTTGTTTGGTGGGCCGCATATTCTTAAGGGAGAATTTCATTTATATCTCTCAAAAATCTCAAAATTACATATTTCCCTCTGTAAAATGAGGAGGGATTCAATTACACTCTTTTTTGGTGATACCGGATTACACCCTATGTTTACAAAGTCCAAACAGTTGATCCAAACCGTTTAACATGATGGATATGTTTAAATATGCTTGCAGATCAAATTTTACATTTTTCTTAATTTTTTTACTATATATTAAGATGGGTACAAAAATTCAACGGTCTGAATATAGCGATTTTGTTAAATACTTAATAAATACTAAAAAAATTTCAAAAAATGTAAAATTTGATCCGCAAGCACATTTTAACATATCCATTATGTTGAACGGTTTGGATCGACTGTTTGAAATTTGAAAACTTTGAAAAATGGAGAGTGTAATTCGATCCCTCCTATAAAATTCATAATATTTATTTATGTTTCTAAATTTTAAAAACTAAATCTAGATTACTCAAACTACATTGAAAAAAAAAAACATGCAAAGTTATCTCAATGGAGAAAATAAGCCTTACCATTGGTTCTTTTGAAGCTCAGAATAAGGCAAATTTCTCTCCTATTTATTATTCATTTTTCTGTTTTCTTTAGTTGAACAATTGTTGCTATCAAAATGGAGGGTATAATGGTCCTATAAATTTCTAATAATTGTTCTAAAGGAGCACCTTTAAGAAAATGCTGATCACCAATTACAAAGATTCTTATCTATAATTGTTTTAATAATTTGCTTGGCCACAAACAAACAATATATCGTACACAAAAGTCAATGTCATGCATTAATTAAAAATAAATAAATGATTAGATATACATAACTAAGGATTCTTAATTATCTCTACCTTTCTTTCTCATTTCATACCACTTTGTATTTTATACATAATCCCAAAAAAAGGGGGTCTAGCCTGATTTGGATGTCATTTTATTTGTTTTTATTGTGTCAAAGATGCTCAATTTGATAAAATTAAAGTAATATATAAGCCTAGAAGTGGAGACGATGATTACGACCACAATGACAGATAAATTATTAGGGTTCGGATTAGCAGAATAAAATGTTCGTGATTCAGTAATAATTCAGTTATAAATTAGAAATAATTCAGAATTACCTGAACCGGAGGTCTCAGTTCCATAAGGGAGAAAAGAAAAATAAAAAAATCACAAATAATTCATAAAATTCAGAAAATGATCGTAAAATTCACAAATTATTTGGTCAAAATTTGATAAAAACGAATTATTAGTGAATAATTCGCAAATCTTGTAACTATGATTACGAGTAGAAACATTCAAAAGTCAATTATCATTTTAATTTATTATGCCTATATTGCAGGTTTAATAGTAGATTAATATTAATATAACGAAAAACCATATCATGAATTTGTTGTTTAATCTCTATTATTTACATTTGCAAGCAAACAATCAAATGTAAAAAAAAAATAGAAATAAAATCAAAATTAAAGGAGCATGAAGAATATTCAGTCACATTGTAAAAATTATTTTCTTTCTAATTACCAATAATTACCATTACATGTAGAAAAAATATATTTTAGGCAATTAATCAACGGTCTTCCAAAATTTCTTGGAAGCCTTTACATCTCTCCAAAGGAAAAATAAAAAAATAAAAAAAATAAAAACTTTTTTCTACATATCTAGAACTCATACCACCACCCCTGTAAATTATTTTTTAGCTGGTCTGATGAAGTGATTCAGATCGAACGGTTATGATCGATCGGCAACGGCCCATGTCATATCTCCATTGAAAATCCAATGGCAGACTTCGATCTGACCTGGCTTCCCACCTAGCGCCACAAAGGCACCATGGGTGGGACTCCAGGCTGATGTGTCGAGGTGACAGATGGCGACGCCTCGGTTGATCTTCTTTTTGGTTTCAACGGCTAGGATGTCAACCTCATAAACCCTGACTTTAGGTACTGAGTGGCAATAGTATACCATGTATGGAAATAAACTCTGGTGACATGATACTGATCTGGTAACCTTGCCTCCATTTATTCCCTTAACCTTACCTGGATAACAAAACAACAAAATCCAACCCGACCCAACCCGTTAAGCAATTGAATCCAATTGAAAGAACCATTGTACTGTACTGTACTGTACTGTGATTTATCTAATTTGTTGGGGTTTTACCTTTCAAATTATTGGGGGAATTTCATGTATACCCCTTAACTTTACCTGGATAACAAGACAACAAAATCCGACCCGACCCGGCCCAATAAGCAATTGAATCCAATTGAAAGAACCATTGTATTGTACTGTGATTTATATAATTTGTTGGGTTTTTACCTGTCTAATTATTGGGGGAATTTCATGTATACCCCTTAACCTTACCTGGATAACAAGACAACAAAATCCGAACCCGACCCAGTAAGCAATTGGATCCAATTGAAAGAACCATTGTACTGTACTGTGATTTATCTAATTTGTTGGGTTTTTACCTTTCTAATTATTGGGGAAATTTCATGTATACCCCTTAACTTTACCTGGATAACAAGACAACAAAATCCGACCCGACCCGGCCCAATAAGCAATTGAATCCAATTGAAAGAACCATTGTATTGTACTGTGATTTATATAATTTGTTGGGTTTTTACCTTTCTAATTATTGGGGGAATTTCATGTATACCTCACAAAAACCCCTATAAAATTGATTGGATAATAGGAAAAGGGTAAGGAGAGCTGATTGGTTTAAATTGGATTATTCGCATGTATTTATGTATTACCAACCGAAAAGGGAATACTTTCCACCAAAAGAGGTGGTATAATGAAAGGCTTCATGTGACACTTTCTTTGGTTTTAGTTGGAATCAGACAACCTTTCTTTTGTATACACATACATGCCTTGTTATTATCTCTCTCTAGACACCAACACTAATAATGCCTCTGTTAAATGGTGAATCAATCACTAGTAAAAAGAGATGCAAAACATTACCAATCATGATGGGTCCACCTGACCCGTTAGCAGATTCGGTACTCCGCACCACAATGTCGTCGCCTAACATCTCCACGGCGAAATCAATCATATCTTCTGCTGACGTGGCACACCGTTTCGTCTCATCTCGGTTCGGTGCCCTCTTACAATCTCCAACCGTCTCATCCACGCCCTTTGCCAATGCCGTATCCTGTTCCAACCTGAACAGTGATTTCACTGCCTCCGCCTCAAACGGGATCTGACTCACTATCGACCGGGGCAAGAACGACCGAACCGGCATCTTGTCTTTTATATCCGGCATCGGCATTACATTCCCTTCTTTCAATTCACTCTCCCGAAAGAATTTACCGGGTTCGACAATCCATTTACTTGTTGATTTTACATCCTTCAAATTCGAAGCCAACATCGACTTGTTGTAATCTTGAAATGTTACACCCGATTTCGAGTACTCTTTAAAAGTCACATTACCCTCGTAATACGTCGTGAATTTGATCTGATGATTCGGGTTTTTACCTTGGCCGTAAGATTTGAATGTAACGCTGCCTTGATTAAAAGACTTGCCGTAACTCTGAAATTCAGCCGAACCCGCATTCGCATCCTTGTCATAAGAAGTGAACGTGTCGTCTCCTACATTCGCCTCCTCTCGATAAGACTTGAAGGTATCGATTGCGGCATTTGAACCCGACCCGTAATTCTTAAAATTGTTTTCCGGCACATTGCCGTTTTTACCGTAATTATTGAATCCATCAGTGGCACCGTTGCCACCCTCGCCGTAGTTACTGAACCCGGACCCAATAACATTGGTGTCATTACCGTAGGACGTGAATTCGGTGGGGACACCGTTTCCGTTTTTACCGTAGGATCTAAAGCTCTGGTCACCGGCATTGGCATCGGAGGAGTAGGCAGTGAACCGCTGATCGAGGCCATTCGCTTGGTCACCATAGCTACTGAATTTGAGGTTAGGTGAATTGGTATCATGGTCGTAACCAGTGAAGCCGGTAGACCCACCTGTTGCCGACCCACCATAAGAAGTGAAGTTGGTGGTGTCGACATTGGCATCGTCAGAGTAGGCAGCAAACGAGCTGTTATGGCCGGTACCGTCACGGCCGTAACGGCGAAAGGAATTTACCGGAATGTTCTCCTCCGGTGAGTAGTTAGAGAAGGAACTTGTACCTTTGTTAGAAGAAGTAGCATAGTTGGTAAAGTTACGACTTGAGTAAGTGTTGAAATCAGAGTTAGGGTTTGAGGACAGAGACTGAAAAAAGGTGGTGTTGGGACAGAGAAGGTTGGCAGAGAGACAAAGAGAAGGGGAAATGGAGAAAGGTTGGTCTGGGGAAATGGAGAGGAGAGAAGTTGAAAGGGAGGTGGGGAGAGGGGAGAGAAGGGAAAGAAGGAAGTTGGGGTGAGGAGCATTGTTGGGTACTTTACGGTTCCAGTAACGGATAGTGGCGGCGCGAGAGGTGAAGGGGTTGACGGAGGTGGACGCCGACGCGTGAAGGGAGAGGTAAAGGAGGGTAAAGAGGAGGAGGGGAAGGGGAGGTGCCATTGGTTCAATGAATCAAGGCTGGTGGAAAGTGGAGGTGGGAAGAATAAATAGATGAACGAAAGGAAAGGAAAGGAAATGCGATGCGAATGAGTGAGTGAGGAAGAGAATGCCGTGGTTGGAATTTATACCACCTGATGTAACAGAGATTTTGTGTTTAGATCTTCACCGTCTGATCTGAATTGACACGAATATCAAAGAATTCTCCGTGCATTCCACCTTTGGTCGGATTAGCCCGAACTCTGATCGGACGGTCCAGATCTATACTCAAATATTCTGTTACCTCAGAGATATGGACTCGGTAGTGACTGTGGGAGAGAAAGTGCGCGGTGGCTGGAATTCATCTAACCTAAGGTAACAGAGATTTTTTCTTTGGATCCAGACTGTCTGATCTGCATTGCACGAATATCAAAGAATCTTTTGCGGTTTCGATGTAAGCTCGAATATTATGTTACCTTAGAGTATATGGAGTGTGGAATTGGTGGGATTAAGAAAGGAGGGGAGATGTATTAGCATTTATTGGTATTTGATTTCTAAATTTATTACTTGTGCGAATCTGCAATCAGTTGTGATTTCATATTTAGATTCGCACCGCTTTTTTTGGGTTGCCCTTCAAATGTTTCTATTATCTTATTGTAAAGTTAATTACCAGTGTACCCACCAAAAGCTGCTATTTCAATCTTCTTCTTTCTTCTCATTGGGGAATGGGCTTTGGATTTTACAGATGGGTTTGGGATTTTTTTTATTTTTAAAAAGAGCTTATTTTGACAATTAGAACAAAGTTTTCTCAAATTATGTCAAGATAATTTAATAAAATTGTAAAAATAAATATGTTGTTTTACTTATAGAATAATTATGTATGTATATAGGGTGTTTTCTGCACAAGAAAAAAAAAGTCTAATTCACAGTCAATATTTGAAGTTATTATCCGATGTATTTAATATTTACAGCCTGATTTACGTAATCGAAGTATCTTATAATAATAATAATAATAAATTCAATAAGAACAGTCAATAGACATCACAATGTTAAAACAATTCATAAATATCTCATTAATTTCTATATTTTAAATCTCTTGGGGGGGGGGGGGGGGGGGGGGGTTGGGGGATATTCTTGTGAGCGCCTGTTTAGTTTTTAATTTGTTTATTTGCTTTGAAATCTCATGTGACACTTCTGAAACATTACTAAATTAACAAATAATTATATCAACTTGTGAGTGCATTATATATATATATTTTAAGTAAACACTAACTAACCCTGCCTATCATGTGATCAGAACTCGCTAGTTAGACTATTCTTTGACCTGCCATTTTTCATAACTTGTGGGTGCATTCTGCAAATTTTGCATTCATTTATGATGTTAAATTCAATGCCCAATGCCCAATGGCCAATGCCTCTGCAAAATTATTCTCCGACCAAAGTTCTCCGGCTAATCTGTGTGCATTAATATATATATAAGATATGTGTGCACATTAATGTAATCTTTTGCATAATTGCATGGCATTAATTTAAAATTGACGAGGAGAAACAAACAAACGATCTGAATAAATATCACATCTTGCCTAAGTCATAAAGAAAGCAAATAAATAACACCTATAGTTATAAGGTGAAAAGTACATATTACATATAAAAAAAACAAATAAATAACATATACCGGATGATCAGCAAATGTATATATTAAATAGAGTATATATATATAGTGTGTTAGAGGCGAAAAAAATGTATTATATTATTTTTTCATATTTTTCAGAATGTAATAATTTAAAATATGGAGCTGCCAACTACATTATTATCATAATATTTAAAAAAAAAAATCGAATTAAATTTTGATTGAATAAAATAAATCGGTATTGAGTTAGCTATCTATTTCAGTCTATACCATGCTATTATGTATCATTCAATAGGTAGCTATTCTAGTTAATTAATTAATAATTTCTTGTTAATGTAACTTGATGCCGCCTTGGTACAGACACACAAATAGAAACCTAGCTACTTATTTACTAGAAGCAAATCTAAGAGGTCTTATCTTATTTATTATATATATATATATATATATATATATATATATCTTTCAAGGTTAGGCAAAGGAAAGTGATGAAACATCATGCTTAACATATATTTAATAGTTATGCACTCTATGCTATATTTCAAATTTCATGACAATACTTTTTTTTAAACTAATTTCAAATTGAATTTTAATTAAGTTCAGTATCAGAACTACAATTCTATGAGAATGAATGAAATTTTGGACTATTTATTCCCATTATTGTTCAGATGATATTTTATATTTTTTTATATATTCTTTTCCCATTCTAGAGTAATTAAATTGATGGAAAAAAATAATTAATTGAATCTAATTTTTTTTTTTCAAGATGAAAGCTGTGGTCTTCTCTCTTCAATTTTTTTTTTCTTTCACCTTATGTTTTTTGAGTTGTGTCATTATGAATTTTCATGTGTTCTCTAAATATTTGGTGCCAAGCTTATGGCTTTGTGTCAACTCCTTTCAATTTCAGTTTCTGAATTTTGATACAACTAAATTAAGTTATTTCTAATTACAGTTTAATTACAGTAAAAAGCAATAGATATCCTTGGAGCATACATATATATCCTGATAGATAAGCCTGAATGTGATGTGAGAGATAAAGAAGTACAATAGAAATAGAAAAGCTAAGAAAACTTAGACTTTTTGCAAGGAGTGATCTTCTCTTTGAAGAGAAGCTATTTGCGTCTAGGTTGTAGCTAGTTAAAGCAGCCATTAAAAAACTGCTCTGTTTGTCATATGGTGGTAGATTGACACTAATAAGATCCGTCCTATCATCTATGCCGTTGCACTTCATGCCATCCGAGGATATCTATTGCTTTTTTACTGATCATAATAAAAAAACTGTTCCTCACCCCAATAAAAACCGTATTTTTAATACTTTTCTTAATCAATGAAAAACCGTAGGATGACATCTTGCCACCTTACCCTCAAATAAAGCAGCCATTAAAAAACTGAAATAACTAGTTATAGTAAGCATTAAACGGCTAAATTCAATGCCGAGCGAGGTACCATTGGGTGTCAAGAGACGTAGAGTAGCTTTTTGAATCCATTGGATGTAGAGTGTGTGGAAGGAAGGAGTTTGCTATTGATGTAATAATAATTGTATTGATTTCAACCATTTTATTTAAAAAAGTAGAATTTTTTTAAAACTAATTCCATTGATATAACCGAACATTTAATTTTAGCATATAGTTTCCATAACTATTTCAGTACATATCCATAATTGTGGATATATTCTCTTACCTATAAATCTCATCCCGCATAATTTTGTGATAATCAAGCATATTCTTCATCTCATTCTTACAAAAGTCAATATATTTGTGCTTAATTATAAGAAAAAAAAATTGAAGAAGCAGATTCAAATTAATTTACTTGCCCAAACTTAGAAGGTATTTTCATAAACAGAGGCAGCCATGATAGCATATATAAATTTTGTATAGTTGTCCTACCCCACCAATATTAAATGTATCATCAAAACATTTCCCTAAATTTAATTCTGTTATTGGTCTAGTACCAAAAGTAGGTGAAAGTATACTAACCAACCAAGCACAATTTAACCAAAGCAGCATATGTAAGCAGTTCCACTTGTACTTACACATGGCACTGTCTTTCTAATTTGATCAGGAATTATAATTTAGATTTATTTTATTTTTCTTATTCATTTAATATTTCTATTCATATGTTTATCACATCTAAAATATCATATAAAGTTAGAAAACATAGTACTAAATAAAAGAAATAGTTACAAAACATCATATGATAATAATTCCTTTTCTTTATAAAATACTCCAGTTCATATACCGGGCCTTTCCGGTAGCAATGTAAATTTGTACCGTTCTGTGTTGTGATTAGTGGCATCATGATTTGGATTATGTATACTGTGATGAAGTCAATTTTTTACGTGTCATGCCATGATCAAATTATATAAATAACCACAACACAAACTTGACATGGCTGGACACATTTGGCCACATCTAGTCATATTTGATTACATTTAACAAATTTAAGTTGGTTTAAATAAGAAACAATCCGAAAAAGAAATCAAAAATAAGAAAAATTGTAAAATAAAGAAACAATTTATGTATAAAAAAAAAAAGTTGTTCTGAATTTGAATGGTTATTTGAAATAAATAATGACATGATTTTATGTTATTTGAATTTTTATTTTCTAAGGGTACATGTGAATAAATGTTTATAAGGGCTGATTGGATGGAGCTTAGTTGTCTAAACACAGTGTTAATTAATTGAAGCCTGAGACAAATTATTAATTATTATCCAGAAGAATAGCATAATGGTCCCTGAATCACATGAAATTTGTCAGATCAAGGCATTTTGACTTTTTTGGTAGTAGAATAACAGAAATAACATGGTTTTTCTTTTATTGGTCCTGAGCACACATTATTTTCAACTACATTGGATTCGGATGTTTGTTTCTATTTTTGCATAATCACCCTTATATTTTCTCCAATTCTATTTCAACAAACATCTGTACTACATAAAGGTGATTGAATTTTAAATTTTCTTAACTATACTCTGAGAAAAGATATACTATATTTATTTTGACATGTAAAATGATTATCAACTTTTAAACAAAGAAATTATTATTATGTTCTTCCAAATTTAGATTGATCCTGTGTCAAGTTTGGTCCAATTTAAAAATTGTTTGATCAACTCTAAAATTGCATCAAGAACCGGATCCAAATCTGAAAAGGAGCGCTCTTCTTTTTTTGCATCTGGATCGTTCAAAATTCATCACACGGTTTCAATTACATCTGAATCATTTCAATATATTAGATTAATATAAAAGAAAAAAATAATAATAAAAGGAGAAGCAGAAGTATTATTACTTTTCATGTGCATATAATAAAAGGAGCAAAGAAGCATTAAATAAGGAGCTAAAAGTGAAGAAGACAAAGGAAAAGGGTAGTTGTTTGTCTGATTTGAGGGGCCCATAGGATTCACAAGTTGTAGTAGTATTTCACTATTTTGAATATATATGTGCGTTGGATGCAACTACTAGAGATAGAGAAAGAAAGAGAGAATAAGAAGCTTTTGGATATGTTGCCAAATGGAAGGATGCTCTTCTTATCACCAGTTCAATTATGCAAATATTCCAAATTTATATGAATTCATATTTCATTTCTGACATGTAAATGGCAAAATTAACTTAGATCATCTTTGTTTATAAAATTAATTACAAATTATCATGCTGGATTATAAATTAGAAAATTAATTACAAATTGTACTACTATTTTTGAACATTCGTCTGACGTAACCATTTTTTGAAAATTTGTCACGGCACGTCATGCGAAAAATCTAGTGATGACACAACACGTAGTCACACGAGTCACGTGTGATAGGATCGTAGATCTTGATCCAATGGAGAATCTTGAATAAATTAACTTAAATAATGAAAAAAAAATAGTTAAACATGACCAACGTGACCAGACACGTTTGGACATAACGTGACTACGTGCTGTGACCATCTTTCTAAATTTAATCACACAAGTATAAATTTGACTTAATCAGAACACGACACGACACCTGACGCAAGTCATGACACAGCTCATATTTAGAACCCTAGTAGGTGCTCTAACATTTTATTATAAAACTCAAATTAAGGATGTCTCCAGTTTGGGAAGAATGGAGAGGAATTAGCAAGGTTGGGGAAGCCCAATCAAATCAAAATTGTGAAAGCGCGTTGAAAGGGACATATTTGTTGTTCTAATATTAATTCATATTCATATCCATATGAATTTTTAATGGCGTGAAGGAGCAAATGCAGGAGCACACAAATTTTGTTTTGCAGCTTATATATATCAAAAGTTGCGCATTAAATTGTATTATCAAAATTGGGGTCATGAGTTAGGCATGTATATATTCATACTTTTATTCTCTTCTCTTGTAAAAGGAAACACATGCATTTTGATAATAAAAAAAAACAACATTAATGAAACACCTTTTATCACTTTCCCACTGGGTTTTTTTTAATATTTTGTTAGGTGAAATTCCATATTTGTATGTAGTGGTTTCAATTTTTTTAATTAAAGGGGTATGTGTTGTTTTTTTAACAAAAAAATAATAATAACATTGAAATGGGCCATTAATATAAAACTTTAGAATTTATGGCTATTCAAATTGTGGATTAATATGTGCTATTGATTTCCGTTTTTAAAGTCTAAATAGTCGATCTGAACTGCTCAATATTTTTTTTTATATTTTTAAAATTTGTTTTACTATTTTTTTAAATAAGTAGGAAAAAATCTTTAGATCTTGTATTCTATTTACCTTTTCAGAAAAATTGAAAAATTCTAAAAAATATAAAATCTGGTATCCAAGTATATTTTTCTATAAAGATCATGTTAAACGGTTTGGATTAATTATTTAAATTTTGCAAACAGAGATATTAATTCATAGCACAGACCGTTCTGCACCATACAAAGTAGAATATCCTCACTGAAATTATAATCTCAAATTTCAAGAATTATCTTTATATGCTATAAAATAAAATTTAGATTTTTTTTAAGAAAGAAATATTTGTGACCCACTATGCATAACCAAA
The DNA here is from genome assembly GCF_964058835.1 of Carex rostrata. Lineage (NCBI taxonomy): Eukaryota > Viridiplantae > Streptophyta > Magnoliopsida > Poales > Cyperaceae > Carex > Carex rostrata. Next base: position 3,202,511 of record NC_135951.1, read on the forward strand.
CAATATATAATTATATATAGTCCTTTCTTCTCTATAAAAAAAAATGAGGAAAAATTAGCTCATAGAGAGCATGTATTTGTTGAGTGTTCCAAAGCAAATGAGCACATAGAAAGCGCTAATAAAAGTGTGGTGCTTTTGTTTTACACGGATAATACATTCCTCACACGTGAGCCTCTTTTGTTTTTCTTTTACTTCGTCTGATCTGATCTCATGTCACACACTACTACCTACTAAGATCTATCATCATTGCCTTTATGTATTTATATATATATATATGGTAGAAAAATTTTTGTGTTTGAATTTAGAAGTGTTGTGTTGTACTTTGAGGAATCTCAAACCACTATAAAATATATATTTTTTCTTTTTTCCTTTGCTAAATATATTTGGATTGATGCTAAATATATTTGGATTGATGTAGTAAAGGTTGTTAGCTTGTTTCTTTCCTTGTCTTATTTTTGAATTACTTGTTTTCTACGGTCAAAAATTCAATTTTTAAAGTCTGATTCGCTTCAGAATCTGTGCGCACAAAATTGACCCGAATTCATACGAATATTAAAACTGAGCGCACATATTTTAAAACGAATCAGACGGTGCTAGAATCCATCAAACTTAGGACGTGTTCGGCGGGCCTAAGGGAATGAGTTGCAAAAAAATTTGAACTGATTTTTACTGTTCACGTGGGAAAAAAAAATTCAATCTGAGTGAATTTTTTTTTTCCCACGTGAACAGTAACATTTGAATTTACGTCGAACAGACCCTTAAAGTATATCTGATGCCTATCAGACCTACAGTCTTTCTTCTGGGCCATATTTAAAAGGGGGCAAAGGTGACTAAACTTTCCTATATTAAAAAAAAGTTATAAATTTCATGTAATTTTTTTAAAATATTTTTAATAAAATTTATAGTTTGTCTCTTCTATTAATGATGCATTTTGTTTCATTAGAACAACAAATATGTCTACCTTTAAAATAGATATTATTGAATTTTTTTTATTAAATTTAGTCCTTGATATAAAAATTCAATTATCAAGACTAACATTGGTTGAAATTAATAGAACAATCAACATATATAAACCATGATGAATGCATAGGAATGCATGGAATAATTAATATTGGTTGGTGAGATGAGATGGTGATGTGACCAAACAAAATACAACTGTTTCAATTCTGTTCAGTGTTCACTCTCTAGAAACATCCTTCCTTGCATGCTCCCTAGATCTCCTAAATAAGCCAATAATGCTATTAATGTATGGTAGGTCACTGACATGTGGAGTTATAGAACAAATCGTCGACTCGCTATAAAAAATGGAGTTCGACACTCGCCACAGAAGATCTGGCACTTTTTTCTTTCTGAGGATCTTCTCTATCTCTATCTGTAGGATACAACCGTACATCATTGGTCCCATGTACAGTTGTACACCAAAATGTACTGTGTACAATTAATTAATTAACCCTGTACATGCAAATTATTAAATGAAAAGTCTGACAAGAAGTACACATTTTTTTTTTGTTATTCTCCTAAATAAGGTAATAATGCTATTAACGTATGGCAGGTCACTGACATGTGGGACCCAATAATAAACAAGAGGCCGAACACATAGTCACAAGATCGTGAATAATTCATTTTTTTTTGTGATGCTGAACTAAACGTCGAATTATTTGGTTGACTGAACTTTGACCGACCTGAATAATTCGCGAATTTTATGAATATTTCCTGAATTTTACGAATTATTAACGAATTTTTTCTAGGACAATTTTTTTTCTCACTTGCAGGACTGAGATTTCTGATCCAAATAATTCCGAATCATTTCCGAGTTATATCCGAATTATTCCTGAATCACAAATTTTTGACTGCGCCGAGCCGAACATGAATAATTTATTTGTCACTATGCGATATGGGACTGTAAATTGGCGACTCGCTAGAACAAATGGAGGTCCACACTCGCCACAGAAGATCTGGATCTTTTCTTTTCTGAGGATCTTCTCTATCTCTATCTGTATAGTACAACCGTACATCATGGTCCCATGTACACCAAAATGTACTGTGTACATTTAATTGATTAACCCTGTACATGCAAATTATTAAATGAAAAGTCTGACAAGAAGTACAGAAATATATGTTTTTTTATTGTAAATGCAACAAGAACAGCAATGATATGAATGCCTATTTTATTGTAAATTAAATGCTTCCTTAAGTTAAAAATATGTAAATCTGATGTTTACCCAAAAATAAACTGAAAAAAATATTTCAGCATTCGGTACAAAAATCACCTCAACATTTTGGTCTGGTACATGTTCTTACAAAATAAATTATTTCAGCATTCGGTACAAAAATTACCAGTAGCGACTTTGGTCTATACTCTATACTCTCAGTTTTTCTATCATAAGTGTATTTGTTAATAAGATTGCCTAAATAAATCCTATTAATTACGAGGAGAAAAAAAGGTTTTGAATATGGGCTTGGTATTATAAGTTTGACTGTTTATTCAGCCCATTAGGCCCAATTCATGTTTCTTCATGCTTTGCTGTCTTTTAATTCTCACTGTTTGTCTAAATGCCTTGGACATATCTTATCCAAAAGCTATTTATATCCGTTCGATTCACATCATGAATCGTGCGATTAATTTAGTGCTGTACAAATCTAAATCGCTCTTTTAATCTAAACCGTTCACACGAATCAGACGGTTTTGTGTCAGGTCGAATAAGATTCTGTCCAAAGCCATTTGGATGAAAATCCCTCCGCCCCCTCGCTCGTTTGATCGCTCTTGCAATTCAATTCTAACAGAGCAGTTTTGACTTCATGCTGCGCATGCAACTCCATGCATGAAGCCAAAATTGCTCAAAGTCAAAGAGGATTAATTCCTCATTCTTGAATTTTGTACAATCTATAGATATCTACTAATTAAGGGTAAATGTTAATGTCTTCAATTTTTGTATGATCTACTAATTAAGGGTATATAATTCCTCATGAAAGCCAGATAGACTAAATAAAGAGCGAGTCTATGGTACTATGCTGTTATTTTTTTTGTAAAATAAGAGATTAAGAAAACAACTTATTATTGTAATTTTATTTTTCTGTTTACAAGTGTCTTTATTTATCATCGTTTTGAAAATCTTAACAGTCGATCTGAACCGTTGAACATGATTTTCATATGAATATATTTTGTAGATTGAATTTTATATTTTTTAGAATTTTTTACTATTTTTTAAGATAAATAGGAAATCACTTGATCTAAAAATCTTGAATCATCCAAAAATAGTGATCTTCTACCTATCTTAAAATAGTAAAACAGTTTTTTTAAAAAAATATAAAATTCGGTCTGCAAGTACATATTCATATTGAACGGTTCCGATTGACCGTTAGAATTTTGAAAACAAAAATAATAATCCCTGTTATGGACCAAATTGTGATATACATAGTACCATATAACTAATAAGGCAAATTGCAGATCCAGGATTTTTGTAAGGAAGGGGCAAAAAAATAACGAATCAGATTTGAATAGTTAATCGAGTTCAAACCAATTAACTAATAAGGTATATTAGATAAAAAAAAAACAATGCTCCAATTTATAATTTTCAATGCTTCGACTTTTAATTTTCAATACTTTGACTTCTAATTCTAATTACCAATTAGAATTCAAGAAATTTATCATAATTTCAACTCTACTTCTCCATGCATCCACCATCCTTAATTTAATTAGGCCTGGGAAAAATAAAAATATATAGTCAACAGAGTAACTTGGATCCCGTACAATATAAAGCTAGTTGAGGGGAGGTTTTTATTAGAAAAAAAAAATGCTCCTATTCTCCATAAACCTTGGATCTCCAGAGGAGTCAAGAATGCTGTAATTTATGGTGGGTCACTGACATATTTTATGTGGGGTCAAAGAATAAATAGGAGCCCCAAAAGTGTGCATTCTTCGAAAGCCTAATACTGGAGGTGCTATACATTGGTGACTCGCTATAACATATGGTGGTCAACACTCGCCACAGAGGATCTGGTCCTTTTTTTTTGAGGATCATCTCTAATCTACCTGTATAACAGGATTTTTTTGATAAACCATAATTAAGAAAATGTTTTTTACTGATCCAGCATGATTGCTTTTTTTTTTTTTCAAAAATTAGAAGGACCGGAGTGCTCCTCCGGTCTCAAATTTTGCCTTTTCTCAAGACCGGAGGAGCCCTCCGGTCTTAACAATTTTTCATATTTTTCCACCTTTTTGATTGATAGTGGTGCGGCAAATCGTGCAGCGACTCATTTTTTTTCTTTTTTTTCACCTTTTTTTTCTCACCAAAAACCAGAACCAAAAACAAGAAGGACCGGAGCGCTCCTCCGGTCTCAAATTTTGCCTTTTCTCAAGACCGGAGGGCTCCTCCGGTCTTAACAATTTCTCACCAATTTTTATTTTTTGGGTGCGTCGGTGCGGCAACTGTGCAGTCACGTTTTATTGTCTTTTCTTTTTGCTATAAATCATCTTCTCTCCCATCAGTCTAACATAAATTCAGAAAACTTAATCTTATAAATTTCTTCTTCTCCGTCATTTTAAGCTGATAATCAAGCTCCACTGAATTATTGTGTTGTTACAAATTGACCTCTTCTGTGTTGGTAGCTTTCATCTAAATATTGTAGTAAGTTTTTTTTTCAATTACAGTAGTTATAAGGTTGTAAAATTAAAAATTAGTTACTAAAATGACTAAATTTAATCACTTTGGATGGTATGGATTTGATATGTTAGGTTTTACAATGTCGATGAGTTTTGTTTATAATTTGTATGTAGTAGTGTTAAAGTATGGATTTGATCATTCTGTAAAATTGCGAAATAAAAAATTTTAGTATTTTTTTTATATGTTTAGGTTTTAAAGTATTATAGTGTCGAGAAGTCTGTTTTACAGTATGTATGTAGTAGTCTTAAAATTAAAAATGATATCGATGATTGATTGTTAATTTTTTTTTTCAGATAATGTCTGGAGTAATAATAAATGTTTATCATAGACGCGAAATTTCAGACGCACCGACTTACACATTTCCTGTTACTAACTTAACAAGTTTTGATGAGCTAAGAAAACACATATATGTTGGAGCAAGGACTCCATTTTAAATGCAGATATTTTATTTTCTATCCTAAATTAAATCGTACCTAAATTAAATCGTATCAATCTGGACCATTCGTTTAACTTCGCACCAATCTCAAACCACAAATAATATTGGGCCCCCTGCAAAATCCCGAATAGGCACCGACTGAGAGTAAATCTCAAACCATAAAGTGAAAGGAATCTTTTACACATAACGGAGAGGATACTCGTTCAAACTAAATTAGTTAAGACCGGACCGGCCCTCCGGTCTTGGTTATGAATTTTTGGAGAGACCGGACCGGCCATCCGGTCTTGATTTGTTTATAATTTTTCAGATCTTCTGTGACACATGCAATTGTAATGGATAAAACAGATTAAAATTTTGGGAGACCGGAGGAGCCCTCCGGTCTTGAGTAAAGAAAAATTTTAAGACCGGAGGAGCGCTCCGGTCCTTCTGGTATTTGAAAAAAAAAAGTAATCATGCTGGATCAGTAAAAAACATTTTCTTAATTATGGTTTATCAAAAAAATCCTGTATAACACCTCCGTATACATTTAACCCTGTGTAGTCAGTTTGAACTTTGAAGTAACAAAAATTATTTTTATTGCAAGTAAAACAAGAATGATGTAAATGCTTTTTATGGTATTTATTTTAAATTATTGTTGAATATATTTTTCTGCCGGTACAAGCATGTATTGTACCACTTACCAGTAGATACTTTGGTATATACTCTCAGTTTATCTATCATAAGTGTATATATAGATCAAATTGCCTAAACAAATCCTATTAGTCATTAGCTATTAGTTAAAAGGAGGAGAAGAAAGAGGGTTTTTGGTTAATTATGGATAGCATATTAGAATAAAGAGCATATGATGGGCTTGGTATTTTAACCTTCATTGCTTCCTCAGCCCATTAGGCCCATTACATGTTTCTTCAATTTTTTTTTTTTTTTGAGGTGAAGAGAAAAAAAAAAAAAAAACTGAAGAAACATGTAATGGGCCTAATGGGGTAAGGAAGCAATGAAGGTTAAAATTGAAGAAACATGTTTCTTCAATTGCTTGGCAGCCACTGCCACGGGTTGGTTCTTTGCTGTCAATTGCTTAATTTGCGATGTCCCTCGCACTCCATTCGAGTGCGTATCCTCTGAGATATCTCAACTTTTGCGTGACCTACGTGTCCGGTGCCTATTCGGGGGTGATGTAGGGGGTCCGTATTTTGTGTGCTTTGAGATTCGTGCAGAACGTCCTTAAACGGTTGGAATTTTCCATAAAATCACGCAAAGTTTGAGATATCTCAGAGGATATGAATTCCACTCCATTCAATTCAATACCCCAAAGATATTGGGTTTTGTCCAGGTGTGGTTGAACAGATACATCCAATACCATTCATATCCGTTCAGTCGACATCGCGATTTCATGTGGATGAATATATAACCTACAAACCCGAATCTTGACGCTTATTTGACGGTTTATGGACGGCATTGGACAACAATCTGTCCAAAGTCCTCTGAACCTCTGAAGAAGAAAGATACCACCAACGAAAAACCCTGCGAATACTATCCTCTGAGATATCACAAACTTTGCGTGACTTTATGGAAAATCTCAACCGTTTAAATACGTTCTTCACGAATCTCAAAGCACAAATAATACAGGCCCCTGCACTATCACCGAATAGGCACCGGACACGTCGGTCACGCAAAAGTTGAGATATCTCAGAGGATACACTCAACCCCTCCGCCCCCTCCCCTCCTGTCGCTCACTCTCTCTCTCTCTCTCTCTCTCTCTCTCGGCGCCGACAAATCCTTCTTCCCGCTTCTCTACATCTTTCTCTCTCACTCTCTCTCGCTTGGCGCCGACTACTCCTTCCCGCCTCTATCCCTATTGACAGCTCTCTCTCTCTCTCTCTCTGCTCAGGTAAGCTCTCTCTCCTTTTTTCCAAAATAGGTGGATCGATCGTTTAGTAATTTCCTCAACATTGCTTTGCTCTTTATGATTCCATCTTCTTAAGTCTCAATTTTCACAAATCAAACCACTAATGCCAATTGATTTTTTTTATTATTATTATTTTTTTTTTTAAAGGAAGAATTTGTTGTTTTTGTCCCTTGACAGTTGACATGGCTAAGCTAAATAATAAGGTTCAGATTGATCTGAACAGAAAAAATTTGCTACAGGGAAAACAATTTTCGGGCAATTTTTTTTTTAAGGTGGAGGATATCAATTTAAGTTAATGCTATACTGTAGATTGCATGAATTACTGTTACAAATTAGGCTTTATACCATAAATAATATTGGCACAAGTAAGATAATGAAAATCTTACAATGTAACATTCATTTTTAGGTTGCATTTCAATTAAGAAATACAAGTAAAGTAAGGTCGATGGAAATGCTTCTAACTCGACCACGACTCTCATCCTTTACCATCCCTTGTAAATGTAAACCCCACCAAAACCCTGGTGTTGTATCCTTACGACGCGTCACAGCCTCCGCCTCCACCGCATCTGCTCTCACTGCAAAGGCAGCAGCAGTGAACCGAGTGAATGTCATTTCAGAGTCACTTCCTTACATACAGAAGTTCCGTGGGAAGACAGTAGTGGTGAAGTATGGTGGTGCCGCCATGAAATCGCCGGAGTTCCGTGAGTTTGTGGCGAAGGATTTGGCGTTGCTTTCGTGTGTCGGCATGAGAATGGTGCTTGTGCATGGTGGTGGGCCCGAAATTAATTCATGGTTAGCAAAAATTAATGTTGAGCCTAAGTTCCTTAATGGGTTGCGGGTTACGGATGAGTTGACAATGGAGGTTGTAGAGATGGTCCTTGTCGGAAAGGTGATTTTTTTTAATTTTTAATTTTGATGAATTGTTGGAATGAACTGTTTGTGTAAAGGTATGTATCCCAACAATTTCAAGTAATAAGTGTGTAGAAAGAAAAAAACTTTTGGAAATTAGGATGAAGGCTGTAATTATGTGGAATTCTAGCCAATTTGATCTGAAACCAAAATTATAGTACAATTTACAAATCACGGTTGAACTTTCTTTTGCACAATTTACAATTATTCCCTTTTTTGCCTTATTTAAATGCCATGCATGTGTTAAAATTAGTATACTTTACTAAGTTTATAGGTGAACAAGTCGCTTGTGTCTCTCATCAATCAACAAGGTGCTACAGCTGTTGGCCTATGCGGGAAGGATGCTCGCCTTATTACAGCTCTTCCTTCTCCCAATGCAGCTGCTCTTGGTTTTGTCGGTGAAGTTTCAAATGTCAATCCATCAATCCTCTACCCAATTTTATCTGATGGCCACATTCCAGTGATTGCCTCTGTCGCTGCTGACGAGTTTGGCCAGGTAATTAATGTTGCAACCAATAATTTTAATACATAACTCCTTTCTATTGTATTAGTTTTTAATACTTGTTGGACTTTTGTTGGCTGTTTCAGATATGGTTAATTTTCCCTAGTGACTTTTAGGGCTTAGTTTGTGTACCAGCTGTTTGGTATACCAGTATTGTCATGAACTACTTTGTTTCAATACAAACTGGTGGACTTGTTCCACTTTTATAAAAATAACTCCTTTCCAGCCTTTTCTTTTCTCTTTCCCTATTAGAAATTCAAGCCTAAATCAAATTGACCTTCTTTTTTTTTTTTTTCTTTGTTTAGTTTGTTGAGTTGAGCAACCACATAACCTGCTCTTGTTTCATGTTGGTTTTTTCACTCTGTTTTTTGCTTTGGTATTGGTAAGTTAACCATATTTTAAAGAGTTCTTATATTAAGAGATGGACTAATGGACAGCGCTGATTATAACACATATTAATTCGCAGCCGTATTTTGTGATTTCAATTTCCAAACAGCCAATCCGAACCACTCAACATGATCTCCATATAAAAATGTTGGGCGAGACCAAATTTTACATTTTTTGGATTATTTTTCCATTTTTTTTAGATAGGTAAATTTTTTTTCTGAAAAACAGCGATTTTGTACCTAAAAAAATGAGTAAATTTTTTCCAAAAAATGTAAAATTTGTCCTCCAGCATATTTTAATATGCAGATAATGTTGAGCAATTTAGATCGGCTGTTTGAACTTTAAAATTGAAAACAAGGGCTTTAATTCGAAATGTACATTAGCCCATCTCTTATATTAATATCTTATCTTTTACTAGAAACCCTTTAATTTTGGGTACTTGTCTAAACTTTGACTTATGCAATTAGGCGTACAACATCAATGCTGACACAGTAGCAGGAGAGATAGCTGCTGCTGTGGGGGCTGAAAAGTTGATCTTACTAACTGACGTAGCCGGAATTTTGGAGGATCGAAACGATCCCGGTAGTCTAATCAAAGAGATCGATATTAGTGGGATTCAAAAGATGACGGAGGAAGGAAAGGTGGCCGGAGGCATGATACCAAAGGTAGAGTGTTGTATTAAGTCGTTGACAAAAGGTGTAAGCACAGCAAGTATCATTGACGGCCGGGTCCCGCATTCGCTTTTGCTTGAGTTACTGACGGATGAGGGGGTAGGGACCATGATTCGAAACTGAATCATTTGAGGTTTTATTTTTATTTTTATCTATTAAGTGGATTGTCAAGTCTGAGGAAATTAGGTAGTTTTGGTTGTTACTAAGCAAAGCTTAGCAATAAATGTCTGGAAATAATTATGTGATGTTGTTATCTTGTTTCTCTCATGTTCTTTCTTATTTGTTTCTAATTCTGTTTTTGTCCCTTAGTAGGATCAGAGCAGATTTAAAGGAAACCCAGAATGACTAAGCTACTCTCATTAAATGCAAATTAGGAATTTTAATCTTTTTATTCTGTAATTTTTGAAAGTGTTTATATGGTTCAGTTTTTCTCGTAAAATACTAAATGTGTGGCTGTAACTTTGTGATTAAAACAACTTTTTTGTGGTCATGGAGACTTGAATAGTTGAGTTCAAATTACAATTACCATACATTTCACATTTATATTTTATATTTCAGTCTCTAATTTTTTTTTTATTCTGTCAGGATAACATCAAAATTTTCATATCCGAATTTACAAAGATATTATTTTACATGCAAAAGACAGCTTCCGTAAAGTATACTGTTCATCTCAGTTAATTAGAATTGGATTAAAATAACTTATCGGGTTCAAACTCATTAACTAATTGGGTACTAAATAAAAGAACAATCAACATAATAAAAACAACAAAAATAGTATAATTTTAAAAAAACAACAAAATAATATCATTTTACATATTAAAAAACAACAAAGTTGGTCCGGATCCGTAAATTTCTATAAAAACAATAAAGCTTCTCATTAACAAATCTTTTGGACGGGCTTGGTGGACTTTCCAGTTCCAGAGAGAGAGGCAAAATAATTTTCAGGAAGAGGCAAAGTGATACCGAACCCATATTTTTCATTGAATTTCAAAATTGAAGAGGAGAGCGGGAGGGGGCAGCTCCCCCACAGTTGTGTGTGAGTGCGCCCCCGAGTATTTCAATTTTGTTATGCCATTTAGTCAGTTTTGTTTTGTAATTTAGTCATTATGAGATTGATATTAATAATTAAAAAGATTTAATTGATGAACAATTTTATTTCTCAATTAATCCTTCGTCTATGTGCTATTTGTTTGATAATTAAAACAAAAAGAAACAATCATTGAAAAAACCAGCGGTTGGGACTTAAAAAAAATTCGAGGGAATTTCTGTATTTGTTTTTTAATTGATGATATGAGTAAAAATTTCGGCATGTGCCAAGTTGTCAAAACAAAAAAAAAAAGAAAAAAAAATGAAGGGGACTTATTCAATGGCCCAAAGAGTGAAATCAACTCTCTCACGTCGCTTTCTTCTCTCTCCATTTTTCCTGTCTTGGTCTAAATTTTTTATTTCTTCATTATTTGTTCTCTTTTTCTCATATTATTTGGTTTCGAGGTTTTGTTTCTAGAACATGATTTGTGCAAATCAATGAAAATTAAAGGAGACATATTCAATGAAGCCCAAAGAGTGAAGTCAACCCTTTATTAGTAATGTTGATTTCTCCTCTATTTGGCGTCTTTCAACTAAACATAACTAATACCATTAAATTGTTAATCTCTCTATTGTTCGTTTTTTTTTTTTAAAGAAGTGGGTATAAATCCACCGATTTCCATTAATAGAACGAAAACCACATTACATTGTATTTGTGAACCGGTACCAACACTGGTACCACAACAATAGCTACAAACAAAATAAAGGTCAACAAAACGTGGCATTAAGACAATACCAACGAAAATAACCTGCAAAGAAAACATATAGTCTAACAGGAGCACCTACTAACACTACCACTTATGATATAATTATGCAAAAAGGCCCCTGCATTAGTAAAAATCACAAATTTTCCTTGCCTTCAACTTCCTAGGACTTCATCTTCAAATCTGTACCCCTAGACTATTAGCTTGTTGAACCCTGAGATTTTACAAAGCTTATCAGAGTTCCATCAAGAGGTAACATATTATATATGCTAAAGATAGTAACACTATGTACATTTTGCTATAACTCCTAACATTTAAGGCAATACATGTACTAACGGAAGCCTTATTGAGGGGTCAACCAAGCCAAATTACAGTATATATATGATATTTTTTGCATCATTTTAGTTCTCATCAGTTGTGTTCGTACCCACTTCATTATATGCATGTTTCATAAAAAATAAATTCAAAGTTGAGTGGTTGTAATTAGTGATTAAAACTCTACTTTTCTTGTGTGGCCATGGAGACTTGAGTAGTTCAGTTCAAACTACAGTTACAACGCATGCATATGATATTTCACACTTTATATTTTATATTTGAGTCTCCTAATTAATCTAAATTTTTTGATTCTGCCCTGCAGATAACTTCTTTGATAACCGAATATACAATGTTATTATTTTACAAACAAGGACAGCTTCCATATATATATATATATATATATAGATGAGCTACGGTGAGCCATGGAGTAAAACGCGTTTGTACTCCATGTCATATTTTCATTTTGAAAATCCAAACAACCGATTCAAACCTTCCAACATGTTCTTCATATTGAAATGTGCTTGAAAACTAAATTTTATATTTTTTGAAATTTTTTTACTATTTATTAAGCAATTTTGAAAATTACTGTTTTGCTGTGAACAGTAAAAAACAGTAAAAATTTCTGAACCATTGGATCAGCGATTTTCAAAGTGGCTTAATAAATAGTAAACAAATTCCAAAAAATATAAAATTTGGTCTCCAAGCACATTTCAATATGGAGATCAGGTTGAGCGGTTCGGATCGGTCATTTGAATTTTCAAAATAAAAATATAGTGCCGTGAAGCACCAACTCATTTTACTCCATGGCTGACCGTAGCCCATCTCATATATATATATATATATATATATATATATATATATAATATATATATATATAATATATATATATTGTTCATCTTAGTCAATTGGACCTGATTTTATTTCGCTCGTTTGAAAAATTGAGGATGACTTGTGTAACCAATGAAAATTAAACGGGACCTATTCAATGAAGCTCAAAGAGTAAAGTCAACACCTTATTAAAGTTGATTTGATCTCCTCTATTGGGCGTCTTTCTTCTCTCCTCCCAAACATAACTAATCCCATTTTAATTGTTCATTTTGCTCAGGAAACGGTTCTGTCACGTCAGTAAATCTATACTTGGTTTTGGAGGTGGTGGTTGCTTATAATAACAAGGTATTAGTGGAAGCTCTCTTTTTCTCCAATAAGTGAATCATCAATGGCAACCGCAGAGGTGTATGTTTGTTTGCCTTCAGACTATGATGAAGGAAAGCATATTCTTTCATGGGCGCTCAGCTATTTTTCAAAGGATAAAGCTAAAATTGTTGCCACTTTCATCATCGATAATTTAGCTCCCAATCATCGACAATATAGTGAGTTTGTATATTGTCTACCAATGCTAGCTGTTGCAATCATTTTAAATTTGAAAGATTTTTGTTATCTTCACTTGAAGTAAATTTATTCTAAGAGTACTGTGAATCATATTCTTTTATGATTGAGCTTCTGCACCTCGGTTCCCACACAAAGTCCCTCAATTCTGAAATTTTCTAATTTCATAAAAAAAATGATTCTGAAATTTGGAAAGCTAAATCCCCAATTACCCATAAGAGATTATTTTTAATTGGTTCCAATCCTTATCTTGATTCCATTTCTGGTAGTAAATGGAAGCCTATCTCATTGATAACCAATTTTATGTACCAGAAGAGTCCAAATTATGGTTCCAGAAATCGGCCGATTCCGAGTCAACTCGGAATCGGGCGGGACCGGGCCGAGTTTCACCCGAGTCTCACGCCTGTGCGAGTTTTTCGGCAAAACTCGGATGAACAGTGCTTGACTCGGCTGAGTTATTCGAAAAATCAAACAAGTGCTGCTGCATTTAAATGCCATAATCATGCAATTGTTTCCATTTTGAAACAGATGCATTTGTCAATAGATGGATGGATGAAACTCTAAAAAAGCATCTGGATCAGTGTGCAAAGCAGAAGGTGAAATTTATTTTTAATTTAATAACTTTATTGTGGACATATGTCTTTCCTTTTCTTCTTCACTTGGGAACCCATGACATGATATCTTTATAAATAACCAAAAATTCCTCTCAGTCAATAGAGTTCAGTAGCATATCTCCTGATGAAAACTTCAGAAAGTTAATTACGGTTTTATTTTTGAATGAACTTCAATGTACTACTAAATATACACTAATGCACTGTGTCTCCACTGTTTCAATTGGATGCAGTTTAAAGTTGAGAAGCTGTTTCACGGGACTGGTGATCTAGTAGAAGGGATATTAGAGCTAATTGACTTAAGGGTGATCAGATATCTTGTAATTGGGGTTTCTCCAGACAGGTATTAAGATAAGATTGTTATGTACATCTTGATTTTTTTTACTTTACATAATTAGAACAGAAAAAAAGTTATGTACATCTTGATCTTTTTTACTTTACATAATTGAAAATCCTTAGTAGCAAAAAAGTCGGAACATGCCTGATTTCCTCAGTGTTGATTTCTGGCATCTTTTCAAATGCAGTGAAGTGTTAGAACGTGTCAAAGAGAAAGCAAACCCATCATGCAAGATATGGTTTATTCAAAAAGGAAAACTGATCTACACTAGGTACTATTAAGCTTTTATAAGTTTCCCATGTGATTGCCTTGATCTACACTAGGTACTATTAAGCTACTTCATTAGTATTTGCCATATTAGGTTGAGTGATGCGGATGGGTGCTTTGAGTACAATTATCTTATTTTTTATTTTGACAAATTACAGTTAACCGACATAACGTTTCTGCTCATATTTGGTTGGTTTTAATTGTATCTTGGTGCTTTTTAGATAGGATCTGACGAGCCCTTCGGTTAACCGAGCTTTGGGTAAACTTATTAGGGGTTTGTACTCACTAGTCAAGTCATTTTGTACACATTATAAACAGATGGAGAAACAAAATGCATATCAATTTCAAGAAATAGAGCTTTAATTTAATCCTTTTGGTTCAGTTTGAGTTCTCAGTATTTCGGGTTGACTCAATTATTGGGTTAATCGAGTTCTAGTTGGTTATATCTAAGTTTTAATAATCACATAAGCTTCGATGACGTGTGTTTTTGGCTTCATTAGGTATCCCAAATCAGATTTGAAAGAGGCCACATCTGAAAAGGTGCATCATTCCACTTATTGACTTGATCATAATTTTTTATTTTATTTCAATTTTCTTTTTCCTTCTTGTTCAAATTGATTTCAATTTCTTTTCTTTTAATTGAATTTCTAAGTTTATGCTCTACTACCTAAGAAAAATAGATAATCATCTATGAGATTTCCCTAAATTTTTGTTCTATCTTTGTTGTTTGTATTATTTTCTGAACTATTATTCTTTAAATATACTGAGAATGTGTAGAAGAATAAGTACCTTGATGACATAATTGAAAAAGGTTAGCATGATCAATATAATAAAAATTGACTTTAGAATTGATAAACGTACAAATGATACAGAAATATTAGCATGGTCATGAAGCATGATTTCAACTTAATTACAAATATTTACTACTAATTAGAATTCATAAAAAAAATGATACAGAGAGACTTTCAGAAGACAAATTTAATTAGAAGGTTGCAATTAAAACATCCACAAAAATGTTATCAGTTTTTGGAGTAAATTTAATTTCTTTTCTTTAAAGTAAATGATAATCGTAACAGTATGGTGCAAACTTGGTATATATTCAATAAAAACTAATTCAACATTCTGATTTATAGATTGATCCCGGGTTAAATATGGCCCTTCATCTCAGCCTAGAAATGGAGTTGCAGCGCATGGAGAAACTACACCAGAGAGAAATTGAGGAAATCCAAAAGAGAGAAAATGACAAGAATGATCTTCTTAAAAGGAAAAATGAGCAACTTCAATTGGAGAACCAATTACTCAGAAACCAACGAAATGAAAATCTTATCCAACTCGAAGATTTGAATAAGCAGAAGCAGCTTATCCAACTTCAATTAGAAAAGCACATTCATGATTTAGAAATAGATTATAACAAGCTAAAAGAAGAGCGCAATAATGCTATTATAGAGGCTCAAGAATTGAGAAAACAGAAAGAGCACCCTTTTCCTAATTCTGATGTAGTACTGAGCTCCCATTTTTCCTTGAGTGAGCTGGAACAAGCAACTCAAAATTTTAGTGATTCATTGAAGATTGGAGAAGGTGGTTTTGGATGCGTCTACAAGGGCTCTCTTCGTAAAACCACAGTGGCAATAAAGAAGTTGAATTCAGAGAGCTTACAAGGCTTATCAGAGTTCCAGCAAGAGGTAACAAATTATATATGCTAAAGATAGTAATACTACGTACATTTTTTCTACAACTCATAACATTTAAAGCAATACATGTACTGGTCAAAGTACGAATTAAATAGTCCATATGATTGGTCTCAATCTAAGTTTTTTTTTCAACTATTTTAGACTAATTGAGGCTATTTGAGGGGAAAATCAAGTCAAATTACGTACCGTTCATGATTCTTTTTTTAATTATTTTAATTCTAATCAGTTATGCTGATACACAATTTATTATCTTTATTATATGAACTCTATTTCTTAAAATTAAATTCAAAGTTGTTAATAGAAAATTCTGTTATGTTCTTACAGGTTGCTATTCTCAATAGAGTTAGGCATCCAAATATTGTCAACCTGATAGGATCATGCTCAGAAATCTCGACACTCGTCTATGAGTTCTTACCTAATGGAAGCCTTGAGGATCAGTTGGCATGTGCTGATAACAGCTCATCTCTCACATGGCAAGCCCGGATTCGCATCATTAGTGAGATTTGCTTAGGTCTTGTATTCCTCCACTCAAATAAACCACACCTTGTGATCCACGGCGACCTCAAACCAGATAATATTCTTCTTGATGCAAACTTCATTAGTAAAGTCAGCGACTTTGGCATTTCCAAGATCATAAAGCAATCTGATACAAACACAACTGCTTTATATCGTACCACTCATCTTGCAGGAACATTTGCATATATTGACCCCGAATTTCTTTCAACTGGGGAACTAACAGCAAAATCAGATGTTTACTCATTTGGTATAATAGTGCTTCGTCTTCTGACAGGAAAGCGTGCACTGAATATTGCAAAAGAAGTGCAGGAAGGCATGAGAGCTGGTAGGTTGTCGTCTATAGTTGACAAATCTGCTGGAAAATGGCCGTTTGATCTAGCCGAAAAGTTAGCTATACTTGGTCTGAGATGTGCTGATATATCCCGAAGAGGACGCCCTAATATGAGTCAGGTTTGGGCCATGATTGAGCCCTTGGTAAATGCTACTTCACTCTCATCTTTTGGATCTTCAACTTTTAATGAAGAACATGTACCATCACATTTCATATGTCCAATAATGCAGGTATATATATAGTTTCCTTCTAAAATATCTTTGTAAGTTGCACCTGTTAAACTGCCTCATCTTACCTTTTTTTTTTTTTAATTATTCACAATTACATAGACTATTGCTTTGATAAGCAATAGCTTTTTTTGCAGCATATAAATGCCACAACACTTTTTTCTTTTTATCCTTTTTGGTCTTTCACCCATTACAGGAAATCATGAAGAATCCATGCATTGCAGCAGATGGATTTACATATGAAGCCGAGGCAATCAAGGCATGGTTGAACAGAGGACGTAACACATCGCCTATGACCAATTTGGTGCTTTCTCATCACGATCTGATTCCAAATCATGTGCTTCGTTCTGCCATCCAGGAATGGCTTGACCAGCACCCACAATCTTAATCTGTCATACGGTTGAAGTTGTACTGAAGTTTGTTAAGATTTGGTGTGCACTCTTGTTATGTCTTTCCCTTTCTCTTGCTCTGAAATCGTGTGCTTCCTTCTTCCATTTAGGAATGGCTTGAAATAATGTTTCAGTGACAATATTTCATTAATGAAGCTAACTTTCAAAGTATATTTATATGTACTCATGAGTGAAATTCCCTCATTAATCATTACTGGCAATTTTATTTATTTATGTATACTCATGACTTTGTAAATGTTGGAAATTTATATGAATGCTAGCCCATCAGTAATCTTAAAAAAGAAGAAGAAGAAGAAAAAAACAAAGAAATCATACTCGGTTCTTGAAAACAAACCGGGTATGAAGGATAACAGACACAGTTTCTTTATATAAACCGTGTATGATCCATTACAAACATACACGGTTCCCTTGTAGTAAACGTCTATATAACCCTTGTTATTATACATAATTATGATTGTGTATAAATCACCTGTTTTAGCACTTTATTTTTTAGACCCCACACGGTTCCTTTGTAGGAACCTTGTATGCAAATTGTATGTTGCCACGGTTCCGCTACCGTGTACAAATGTATTGACACTTTCATACACAATGTTGGCAGACCCAGTTGGGAAATTGTGTGTCATTAGCTTTTTTAATCATGTATAGTTGCCTATTTTGTAGTAGTGTATACTTTTAAGAGTTCTTATATATATTAAGAGATGGCTAATATCCATCACAAATTAAACCCATGGTTTAATTCGCAGCAATGTATTGCAATTTTAAGGTCCAAACAGCCGTTCCGAACCGCTCAACATCATCTACATATTAAAATATGGGTGGACACCAAATTTTATATTTTTTGGAAATTGTTTACTATTTTACTAGATGGGTACAAAATCTCTATTATTTATGGTCCAAGATTTTCTAAACCACAACGATTTTGTACCTATATTTTAAATTGACTTATGGTATTAGGGGTACAACATCAACACAGACACAGCAGCAGGAGAGATTGCTGTTGCTGCTGTGGGTGCCGAAAAGTTGATCTTACTAACTGACGTAGCTGGAATTTTGGAGGATCAAAATGATCCCAGTAGTTTAATCAAAGAAATCGATATTAATGGGATTATAAAGATGAAATTTGAGTCCATGATTCGGAACTGAATCATTTGAGTTTTTTTATTTTTCTATTTATTAAGCGGATTCTTAAGTCCGAGCAAATTAGGTAGTGTTGCTGGAAAATGATATATTTTTTTTTACTAGGCAAAGCTTAGGAATAAATGTTTTGAAATAATCATGTGATGTTGTTATCTTGTATCTCTCATGTTCTTTCCTATTTATTTCCTATTCTGTTTTTGACTTTTTGTCCCTCAATAAGTAATTGTTTCCAATTTGTTATTCAATTTGTTAATAACATCGGCCCAATATGAAATTTGTTTATCAATTTCTTTAATTGCTTAGTGGCCTCTAAACCCTAAACCCCATTATCAGTCTCTCTGTTTCCCCATTTTATAGAAAAATTATATGTTGTATTTTTTGGATCTTATCGATCTGCACTGTAGAAGTTTTCATATTTAATCATGAGAAGATTTAAAAGAAACCCATAATGAATAAGCTACCCTCATAAATGCAAATTAGGAATTTTACTCTTTATAAAATTTAGTCTCCCTCATAAAATACCAAATGTGTATGGCTGTTACTTTGTAATTAAAACACTACTTTTGTGTGGCCGTGCAGACTTGAGTAGTTGAGTTCAAATTACAGTTACCACACATTCCATATTTTATATTTTAGTCTCCTATTCTATTTTTCTTTATTCTGCCTCTTCAGATTACTTAAAATTTTCAAATCCAAATTGATTAGAAAGATATTATTTTGCATGCAAACGACAGCTTCCGTACTAGAATATATTGTTCATCTCAGTTAATTGGACCTAATTTATTTTGCTCCATTCGACAATTGAGGAAGAATTGTCCAACCAATGAAAATTTTTAAGGGGACGCATGCCAAGTTCTAAAAAAAAACTAATTAAGGGGACATATTCAATGGAACCCAAAGAATGAAGTCAAGTCCTTATTAATGATGATTTCTTCTCTCCTCCTAACCATAACTAATTAAAATGCTTATAACAATCTTATTGAATTCTCTTTTTCTCCAATAAGCGAATCATCAATGACAACCGCAGAGGTAAAGGAAGAACAAAAGGTGTATGTTTCTTTGCCTATGAACTATCAAGAAGAAAAGCATATATATTCTTCCATGGGCGCTCAACAATTTTCCGAAGGATGAAACTAAAATTGTTGCCACTTCCATTATTTTAGTTCCCGGAAATAGTGAGCTTGTATATTGTCTACCAATGCTGCTGCAATCATTTTAATTTTGAAAGATTTTTGTTATCTTCACTTGAAGTAATTTTATTCTAAGAGTGAGTACTGTACATCATATTGTTTTATGATTGCGCTTGTACACCTCGATTTTCATAAAAAGTCTCCCAATTCTGAAAATTTCTAATTTTATAAAAAGTCTCCCAATTCTGAAAATTTCTAATTTTATGGTTCCAATCCTTATCTTGATTTCTTTTCTGGTAGTAAAAGGATGCTTCTCTCATTGATTACCAATTTTATGTATCAGAAGAGTCCAAAAAATCAAACAAGTCCTGCTGCATTTAAATGTCATACTCATGCGATTGTTTCCATTCTGACACAGATCGATTAATAAATAACACTCTAGAGCGACATCTGGCTCAGTGTGCAATGCAGAAGGTGAAATTTATTTTTAATTAATTAATTTTAATGTAGACATATATATGTCTTTTCTTTTCTTCTTCACTTGGGAACCCATGACATGATATCTTTGTAAATAACAAAAACTTCCTCTCTGTCAATAGAGGTCATTAAGGTACCTCCTGATGAAAACTTCAGAAAGTTAATTACGGTTTTATTTTTGAACCAACCTCAATGTGCTACTAAATATACACTAATGCATTGTCTCCACTGTTTCACTTGAATGCAGTTTAAAGCTGAGAAACTGATACACGAGACTGATGAAGTAGAAGAAGGGATGTTAGAGCTGATTGACTTAAGGGCACTCCAGAATCTTGTAATGTGGTCATATCCAAATAGGTATTAAGATAAGATAGTCATGTACATCATGATTTTATTTACCTTTACATAAATAGAACTGCAAAAAAAATCTGAATCAACAATTATGTACACAGTCTGTTCTTATGGGGGTGCAACAATTTTTTAAACCTTTGTTGGCATATAGGATATCTCAAATATAGCTTCAGTCTGATATATGAAATTGAATTTATTTGATCCTCCATTACGGCCATGCTACACAGCTGATGATAATTGCATCTATCAAGTGTTGAAAATATAAACTTAATTATGTTATTAAAGTTAGGATCCCGTTGAATTCTGCAGTGGACAGATTTTGAGGCTGGTTAATGAGCGAATTTGAAAGGGCAATTCTAGATCATTCTGAGCAAATGACGAGTCTATACGTTTCTTGGAGTCTAGTTTCTGATGGTTCAAGTTTCAAGTCATTTGGAGTTCCCTATAATAAGTTATGGCTGTTTTAGTACCGAAGGGTCAGAATTTACTGTGCTGCACTGTTTTCTGTTTTGAGTTGTTTTAAATTCTGTTTTGTTTTAATTACTGCACGAATTTAAGAGTCATGTCTAAGGCTATAAATAGAGTTGTATTCTCTTGTAAGAATGTAAGAGAGAAAATACAAAAGATAGTTTGAATAATAAAAGAGTTATTTGAGAATTGTGTCTCTCTTCCCTCCACCGAAATATATATCAAATACTAACAAATTGGTATCAGAGCTTGGTGAGATAAAAGAGAGTTCAACCATGGTTAAGAAGAAGAAGAAGAAAAAGAAAACGAAGAAGAAAAAAAAAGAAAAAGAAAAAGAAGAAAAGGATATATGAATTGTGACTGTCGATTGGTAATCATTAAGAAAAGAGATGACCGAGAAGAAGAAAATAAAAATATGATGAGTTGTTATTTGTTTAAAAAAAGTTGAGTGTCATTTTTTTATCGAGTTTGTTGCATTTTTTGAGTTTGAGTGTTTAAAAAAATATGAGTGAAGGAAGGGAAAAAAAAATATAGTTATGAAAAAAGAATGAGAGAAAAAATAGCATATTGGTTTTATTTAAAAAAGTGTTGGAAAGAGAATAAAATATGGCTATTAAAAAAATGTCGGTTTAGTAAAAAAATAATTGAGGAGAAAAATATAGCATGTTTAAAAAAAAGAAGATAATTTTTTTTTTTTTAGAGAGTGTTCATATTAAAAAAAGCGAGAAGGAGAAAAAAAAGACTTGTCAATGGTTGGTGATATATATCAAGCGACGAATGTGATTAAAGTGTGGTGAAGTTTCTGCCAATGGTCTTTGTTTGAAGAATCGGTGAATGAAGCCGACGTGAGTAATGTCTCACGAGAGAGCCTGCGCAATGAATGCCAGGATAAGAGAACCAGTGACACGATGAGGTGATTGCTGGAAGTGTTCGAAGACCATGAGAAGATGTGGTGTAAAACCACATGAGACGCGGTGTGGAGACGCGGTGTGGGTGTGAAACTCACATATACATGACCTGAAGAGTCAGGCAATTGGATGGCAGAGGAGATGAAACCACAACTGATTTTGCAAGCAAGCAAGGAGCGAAGACGCATGCTAGCTCAATGAATCGAGAAGAAGCTGTCAAAGGATGGCACTGTGATTCGCTGTGAACAATTAAGAAGTTTTGATGATGATACGAAGACAAGACAACAAGAATCATAAGTGACAAGTATCAAGGAACAGCCGAGATCGAGAGAAGATACCGCAAGTATCGTCGAGTGGGACGATGAGCATTGTGGAAGTTGAAAGCAAGCGTCAAAGAAAAAGAAGAAGAAGATGAAGCATCAATGAAGATGACTTCAAGTGCAGGTGGCAGCGTTAGAGGAACGCGCCGTATGGATCCCATATGTGATGGGAAAGATAGACGCTAATGCTTTCTGAAGATTTGCAGATGTGAAGTAGATAATTTGATCGATTATGAAGAATCAGAAAATGAGCAGCACCTCGCAAAAGATGTGAAAAGAAAAAGAAAAGAGGAAGAAGGAGCACAAGACCGCAGCAAAACCGAGGAAGTGAAATACAAAGTTCTTCAAAAGAAAATAAGTCGATGGAAGAAGAGCCAAGGCGAAGAAGACTGAGACGAAGCACAAGGAGACAGCTGCGGATGACAAATCGAAAATGAAGAATAGACCGAAATTAAGTTTAAGGGGGAATGTTGAAAATATAAACTTAATTATGTTATTAAAGTTAGGATCCCGTTGAATTCTGCAGTGGACAGATTTTGAGGCTGGTTAATGAGCGAATTTGAAAGGGCAATTCGAGATCATTCTGGGCAAATGATGAGTCTATTTGACGTTTCTTGGAGTCTAGTTTCTGATGGTTCAAGTTTCAAGTCATTTGGAGTTTCTATAATAAGTTATGACTGTTTTAGTACCAAAGGGTCAGAATTTACTGTGCTGCACTGTTTTCTGTTTTGAGTTGTTTTAAATTTTGTTTTGTTTTAATTACTGCACGAATTTTTAAATAAGATTTCCCTAAAGTTTTGTTCTACCGAAATCTAATATATCAAAGGGAATGACCTCGGCCCCTCTCTATCTTTGTTGTTTTGATTATTTTTTGAACTGTTATTCTTTAAATATACTGAAACAACTAACTGAAAAAGGGGTTACCAAGAAGGTTAGCATGATCAATACAATATAATTTCTTTACTGGGAGCGACTGAAATATTAGCATGATCAAGAACCATGATTTCTACTTAATTACAAATACTTACTACTATTAAGAATTGACTTTAGAACTAATAAACAAATAAAAATAAACAAATGATACAAAAGACTTTTAGAAGACAAATTTAATTAAAAGGTTGCAACTAAAATACCCACAAAAAATGTTATCAGTTTTTGAAGTAAATTTAATTTATTTTCTATAAAGTAAATGATAATGATAACAGTATGGTGAAAAATTGGTATATATTCAATAAAAACTAATTCAACATTCTGATTTATAGATTGATCTGGGGTTACATATGGCCCTTCATCTCAGCCTAGAAACGGAATTGCAGCGAAGGGAGAAACTACATCAGAAAGAAATTGAGGAAATCCAAAAGAGAGAAAATGACAAGAATGATCTTCTTAAAAGGGAAAATGAACAACTTAAATTGGAGAACCAACTTTAACGAAATGAGTTGGATAAGCAGAAGTAGCAATTGAGAGAAATCATTTCTGATTTAGAAATAGATTATAACAGGCTAAAGCAAGAGCGTGATAATGCTATTAAAGAGGCTCAAGAATTGAGAAAACAGAAAGAGCACTCTTTTGGTAATTATGATATGGTACTGGGCTCCCAGTTTTCATTACGTGAGCTGGAACAAGCAACTCAAAATTTTAGTGCTTCATTGAAGATTGGAGAAGTGGATTTGGATGTCTACAAGGGCTCTCTTAGGAAAACCACAGTGGCGATAAAGAAGTTGAATTCAGAGAGCTTACAAGGGTTATCAGAGTTCCAACAAGAAGTAACAAATTATGCTAAAGATAGTAATACTACATTTCGCTACAATTCATAACATTTAAGGCAATTCATGTACTAATGGAAGCCTAATTAAGCGGTTACCAAGCCTGATTACAGTTCATGATAATTTTTAAATCATTTTAGTTCTCACAAGTTGTGCTGGTACCCAATTTATTATCTTTATTATATGGACTCTGTTTAATAAAAATAAAATTTATAGTTCTTGACAACAAATTATGTTTTGTTCTTACAGGTTACTATTCTCAATAGAATTAGACACCCAAACATTGTCAACCTAATAGGATCATGTTCAGAAATCTCGGCACTCGTTTATGAGTTCTTGCCTAATGGAAGCCTTGAGGACCGGATAAACTGTGCTGATAACACCTCATCTCTCACATGGCAAGCCCGGATTCGCATCATCAGTGAGATTTGCTTAGGTCCCGTATTCCTACACTCAAATTAACCAAACCTTGTGATCCATGGCGACCTTAAACCAGATAATATTCTTCTCGATTCAAACTTCATCAGTAAACTCAGTGACTTTGGCATTTCCAATATTATTAAGCAATTTGATACAAACATAACTGCCATATATCGTACCACTCATCCTGCTGGAACATTTGCATATATTGACCCCCAATTTCTTTTAACTGGGGAACTTACACCAAAATCTGATGTTTACTCCTTTGGTATAATAATGCTTTGTCTTCTGATAGGAAAACGTGCACTGAATATTGCAAATAAAGTGCAGGAAGGCATGTGAGTTGGTAGGTTCTTGTCTATAGTTGACAAATCTGCCAAAAAATGGCTGTCTGACCTAGCTAAAAAGTTAGCTAAACTTGGTCAGAAATGTGCTGATATATCCAGAAAAAAACGCCCTGATATGACTCAAGTTTGGGCCACGATTGAACCCTTGGTAAAGGCTGCTTCACTCTTGTCTGTTGGATCTTCAACTTTTAATGAAGAACATGTACCATCACATTTTCTATGTCCAATAATGCAGGTATATATATAGTTTCCCCTTCTATTTTCATGGTATTGTAAATAAGTGCAATCGAAATAAATGCAATAGAATTTTTTTATATTATTGCCTGGTGAAGTGAAATTCAAGTAGAACAAAATTCATAGAACACTTTTCCTGTTTCACAAGCTCTTGGTGTCCTCCGAAAAATCTTTTGTTTTTTGCAGCATTTTAATACAAAGACACTTTTTTTTTCTTCTTATTTTTTTTGTTTGTTTATTGGTCTTCCAACCTTTATTACAGGAAATCATGAAGAATCCATGCATCGTAGCAGATGGGTTTAGTTATATATGAAGCGGAGGCAATCAAGACTTGGTTGAACGGAGGACATAACACATCGCCTATGACAAACTTGGTACTTCCTCATCACGATCTGATACCAAGTCATGTTCTTCATTCTACCATCCAGCTGGAATGGCTTCAGCAGCACCCACAATCTTAATCTGTCATCCATTCCAAATCACTCTTGTTATGTGTTTTCCTTTCTCTTGCTTTGAAATCGTGTACTTCGTTCTTCCATTTAGGAATGGCTTGAAATAGTGATTGAGTGCAATATTTGATTACTAAAGCCAATTCTCCAAGTATATTTATATATACTCATGACTGAAATTCCCACATTAAACATTACCGCCAATTTTTTTAATTGAATTATATATACTCGTGACTTTGTAAATGTTAAATATTTCTTGAATTAATTTGGATTCTAGCTAGCCCATCAATAATCTATTAAAAAATACAAAAAAATTATATACTATTCTTGAAAACAACCCGTGTACGAGGGATAACATACACGATTTCTTTATAAAACTTTTGTATATGATTCATAACAATCATACACGGTTACTATGACTGTGTATAATCACCTGTTTTAGCACCTTTTTTTTAGATCTGACATGGTTTCCACAAGGGAACCATGTATATGTGTTGGATTTATTAAATAATACGCCCGTTATGTGAAACCCAAATCCAATATCCGACCCGTTATGAATAGATGCCAACCCTTTATGAATAGGTGCAGACCCTTTATGAATAGATGCATTGGTTTTATATAAACCATCCATATATCTCTCTCTCAGATAATAAGTACAAAAACGTATGTATAGTGGCTGCCAAAATAGAGAGAAAAGATAGAGAGCACCAAGGAGCACTATGTTAATACTTGAAGGTCTTAGGTCGTGGAAAACGTAGGGCTTCCGGCTTCGGCTTGTGATTCCTTGCAGAACCAGTGATACTGCTACGCTTGCAAGATCCGCTTCTGCACGAAGATTAACGGAGTAATTTGTAAGTTCTATCCGTTAATTAACATTGGTATCAGAGCTTTTATAGCATGTATTCTGGTTTTAATAAATAACACGAATTGTTCCGAAAATTAATTTCATGTTTAAGAAAAAATGAATAATTTGAAATTATAAAAAACAAATTTCGAAAATTATTTCTTTTTCTATATCATGGTTAATTTTCAGAATTAATTTACAAATTTTTTTTGTAAATTTGATCAATTTAAATACAAATTTTATTTTTTAAAAACGTATTTAATTGTATTCACTGTTTTTGGAGATTTTTTAAATGTATTTTTTTGGAGATGCATTGCAAAACAGAGATCTTGTATAGTGGAAATGGGAGATGCAAAACAAAACTATGCATCTTTAGTTGTTTACGGATCTTATACAACTGGGTTGGATAATTTTTTGGTCCAAATAAATCACAATCATCCAAAGAACCACTTTTTCTTCTTTTTCTTCTTCTTCTTCTTCTTCTTCTTCTTCTTCTTCTTCTTCTTCTTCTTCTTATTCTTCTTGTTTCTTTGTTATTTTTTCTTTTTGGTCTTTCACCCATTACAGGAAATCATGAAGAATCCATGCATCGCAGCAGATGGGTTTACATATGAAGCTGAGGCAATCAAGACATGGTTGAATGGAAGACACAACACATCACCTATGACAAATTTGGTGCTTCCTCATCACGATCTGATTCCAAATCATGTTCTTCGTTCTGCCATCCAGGAATGGCTTCAACAGCACTCAGAGAGTCATTAATGTTCAAGAAATAGTGTTTGAATGAAAAATATTTGATTAATAAAGCCAAGTGTGCAAGTATATTTACACATGATAATGGGTGAAATTCCCTCATTAAACATTAACGACAAATTTCTTGAATTAAATATACTCGTGACTTTGTAATTAATTGTTGAATATTTATTGATTTTATATCGATGTATATGTATGTGTAATATGTATGTTTAATGATTAGAAAATTAAGATGGATGCTAGCCCATCAGTATCTATTAAAAAAGCAAAGAAATCATATATATATAGTTCTTGAAATAACAATCCGTGTATGATTCATTACAATTATACATAATTTCTTTGTAGTAACTGTTTATATTAACTCTTGTATTATACAATGTTATTATGATATAAATCACCTGTTCTTGTAATAACACTACCTAATTTAATTCCCCAGGCTTAACTATCCACTTAACAAATAATAAAACTCAAATGATTCAACTTCGAATCATGGTCCCTACCCCCTAATCCGTTAGTAACTCGAACAAACGTGAATACGGGACCCAACCATCAATGACACACCATAAAATAGCGATTATGTACTTTTCTAAAAAAATAATAAAATTTTCTAAAAAATATATAAAATTTGGTCTCCACCAACATTTTAATATGAAGATCAAGTTAAGCTGCTCAAATCAGCTGTTTTAGATGTTTAAATCGCAAAATATGGCCACAATTTAAAACATGATGTTGTTATCTTGTATACCTCATGTTTGTTTTCCTAATTGTTGCTTATTCTGTTTTTGTCCCTCCACAGGTAATTAATATTATAGCAACTGGTATCATAGTCAATAACATATATAGGCCCCATATGAAATTCGGTATTCAATTTCTTTAATTGCTTAATTAGTGGCTCCCCATTATCAGTCTATGTGTTCTGTCTTTATTTTTTGTAGGTAATCAAATAGATAAATTAATAAGAAAAAAAAATTAAATGTCATTTTTTTTGTATCAATTATATGCACTGTATAAGTTTTCATACTTAATGGTTAATCTGGAGAAGATTTAATGGAAACCCAGAATGACTAAGCTACCCCCATAAATGCAAATTAGGAATTTTTCTTTTTATATTTTGTAATTTTGTAAAGTTTTTATGTAGTTAAGTGTCCCTCATAAAATACTAAATGTGTAGCTGTGTAACTTAGTAATTATTTTTTTTTTTTTGTGTCCGTGAAGATAGTTGATTTCAAATTACAGTTACGGTAGATTTGACGTTTCACATTCTATATTTTATATTTCAGTCTCTTACTCTACATTTTTTTATTCTGCCCCTAGGGATAACTTAAATTTTTTCACATTCAAATTTACAAATTTATTATTGTACGTACGAAGGACAGCTTCTGTAACTTATATTGTTAATCTCAGTTTATTAGACCTGATTTTATTTTGGTCGTTTAAAAAATGGAGGATGATTTGTGCAACCAATGAAAATTTTAAGGGGACGCATCAGCCAAGTTCTAAATAAATTAATTAATTAAGGGAACATATTCGATGAAGCCCAAAAGTGAAGTCAACCCCTTGTAATGTTCATTTTGTTATCTTGCATCTCTCATGCATGTTCTGTCATATTTGCGTTGAAATCCATTTATTTCATGAGTGATGACATATACATGAAATTTATTAGAAGGTTTGAATTCATTTAGTAAAAATTTATAAGTGGTAAAAAAATAGACATTTTATAAATTATTTTATAAGTTGTTTTATGTATTTATTTTTCATCACTTTTTTTACTGTTTGATCTTATACTAAATGATTCAAAACTTTCAAAATTTTATATGTACATGCATCACTAATGAAATAGATAAATTTCAACTCTTTAAATTCATCACTTAAAACTTATCTAATAAATTTTTAAAATTTTGCTCACTAACACTCCTGAGAAACATATCGATCACACTCCTGAGAAACTTATCTAATAAATGTGTTGAAATAATTATGTGATGTTGTTATCTTGTATCTCTCATTTCTTTCCTATTTGTTTCTTATTCTGTTTTTGTCCCTCAATTGGTATAATTCGTATTCTATTTTGGTATTCAATTTTTTTAATTGCTTAGTGCACCCCATTATCAGTCTCTGTGTTTTTTTTTTCTTTTTCTTTCTAGGTAATCAAATAGATAAATTAATATGAATTTTTGTATCTTATCTGCACCGTAGAAGTTTTCATACTTAATGGTTAATCAAGAGCAGATCTAAAGGAGACCCAGAATAACTGAGCTACCCCCATAAATACAAATTAGGAATTTTACTCTTTATTTTTGGTAAATTTTTAAAGTGTTTTTATAGTTTAGTCTCCCTCGTAAAATACTAATTGTGTGGATGTAAGTTAGTGATTAAAACTCTACTTTCTACTTCTTTTTTTTTTTTTTAATTTTTTTTAATTTTTTTTATCGTGGAGACTAATTAATAGTTGAGTTCAAACTACTTACCGTACTCATTTTATATTTTATATTTCAGTGTCCTAATCTAATTTTTTTTATTATGCTCATGCGGATAACTTTTTTTTTGTTTTCATATCCGAAGTTACAATTACATACAAAGGACAGCTTCTGTAAAATATATTGTTGATCTCAGTTAATTAGACCTGATTTTATTTTGCTCGTTTCTAAATTTGAAGATGATTTGTGCAACCAATGAAAATTTCAAGGGACGCATCTGCCAAGTTCTATATAAAAAAAATTAAGAAGACATATTCAATGAAGCCCAAAAGTGAAGTCAACCCCTTATAAATTGATGTTGATTTCTTCTTTGTTGGGCATCTTTCTTCTCTCCTCCTAAACTTAACTAATACAATTTTAATTGTTCATTTTGCTAATGCAACGTTTCTGTCACGTCAGAAAATCTATTCTTGGTTTTGGAGGTGGTGGTTGCTTATAACAAGGTCTTAGTGCAAGCTCTGAATTTTTCAATAAGTGAATCAACAATTAATGGCAACAGCAGAGGTAAAGGAAGAACAAAAGGTGCATGTTTGTTTGCCTTCAGACTATGATAAAGGAAAGCATATTCTTTCATGGGCGCTCAACCATTTTCCAAAGGATGAAACTAATATCATTGCCACTTCCATCATCCCTACTTTAGCTCCCAATCATCCACAATATTGTGAGTTATCTTCACTTGAAATAATTTTATTCCAAGAGTACTGTGGGTTATATTGTTTTCTGATTGCGATTGTGCGCCTCGCTTCCCACACAAAGTCCGTCAATTATGAAATTTTGTAATTTCATTAAAAATTGATTCTGAATTTTTGAAAGCTGAATTTCCAATAACCCATAAAAGATTAATGTTAATTGGGTCCAATCCTTATCTTGATTCCTTTTCTGGTAGTAAATGGAAGCTTATCTCATTGGTAACCAATTTTATGCACCAGAAGAGTCCAAAAAAATCCATTCTGCATTTAAATGTCATACTCATGCAATTGTTTCCATTATGAAACAGATGCATTTCTCAATGAATGGAGGGATACTTGCAATAAATTTCTAGACAAATATGTGGTTCAGTGTGCAATACATAAGGTGAAATTTATTTTTAATTAATTAACTTTAATGTACACATATGCCTTTTTTTTCTCTTTTTCACTTGGGAACCCATAACATGATATTGATATCATTGTAAATAACAAAAAATTCCTCTCAGTCAAAAGAGGTCATTAGGATATCTCCTGATGTAAATAACAAAAAATTCCTCTCAGTCAAAAGAGGTCATTAGGATATCTCCTGATGTAAATAACAAAAAATTCCTCTCAGTCAAAAGAGGTCATTAGGATATCTCCTGATGAAAATATTCAGAAATTTAATTACGGTATTGTTTTTGAATGAACCTCGATGTGCTACTAACTATACACTAACACACTGTATCCACTGTTTCACTTGAATGAAGTTTAAAGCTGAGAAACTGATACACGGCCATTGTCAAACTCAAGGATCTTCAGAGGTGACTATAGCAGAAGCGATTTTAGAGCTGATTGACTTGAGGGCGATCAAGAATCTTGTAATTTGGTCACTTCCAAACAGGTATTAAGATAAGATAGTCATGTACATCTTGATTTTTTCACTTTACATAATTACAACTGCAAAAAATGAGTCTGAATCAACAATTTAAATACACAGTGGGTGCAACAATTTTTTGAACCTTTGTTGGTGGATATCTCAAAGATAGCTTGAGTCTGAAATTGAATTGATTTTATCCTCCATTACGGGCATGCTACACAACTGACGATAATTGCATTTATCAAGGCCTAATTAGACTTAATTTGCAGTTTTTTTGCATATTTGGGAATCTTTGTTCCAGACCATACCAACACCATTGAAGATTGTTATTGGTAGGCAACTGGTATCATTTGAGTTTACCTGCGATGATTGAAAATCAATCATCCATAGTAGCAAAAAAGTTGGAACATGGCATATCTCCTCAGTGTTGATTTCTAGTGCCTTTTCAAATGCAGTATAGTATCAGCATCACTGGTAGAGAAGGCAAATCCATCATGCAATATATGGTTTATAGATGTTATTGGAAATCTGCTATTCACTAGGTACTAATTACTATTAAGCTTTTGTAAGTCTCCCATGTGATTAGATTGCCTTGGTTACTGACAACTGGGCAAAACATTTGTTAGGATCTCACTAGCCCTTTAGTTAACCGAGCTTTGCGTAAACTTATTTCTCATTTTGTACACATTATCAAAAGACAGAGAAACAAAAATGCATACTGATTTGAAAAAATAGAGCTTTAATCCTTTTGGTTCAGGCTGAGTTCTCTGTATTTCGGGTTGGCTTAATTATGGGATTACATCAGTTCTGGTTGTTTATATCTATTTTCTAATAATCACATAAGAAGCTTTGATGACATATATTTTTTGTCTTCCTTAGGTGTCCCAAATCAGATTTGACAGAGGCCACATCTGAAGAGGTGCATCATTCCACTTACTCTTGATCACAATTCTTTATTTCAATTTTCTTTTTCCTTCTTACTTGTTCAAATTGATTTCAATTTCTTTTCTTTCAATTGAATTTCTAAGTTTTTGCTCTGCTACCTAAGAAAAATCATAAATAAGATTTTTCCTAAATTTTTGTTCTTCCGAAAGTCTAATATATCAAAGGGAATGACCTCGGCCCCTCTCTATCTTTGTTGTTTTTATTATTTTATGAACTGTTATTCTTTAAATATACTTAAAATGTGTTGAAAAATATGTACCTTGATGACATAACAGAAAAAGGTTAGCATGATCAATACAAGATAATTATTTTACCGGGAGCAACTGGAATATTAGTATGGTCATGAAGCATGAATTGTGATCAAATATTTACTACTAATAATAATTGACTTGAACTAATAAACAAATAAAAAGAAACAAATGATACAAAAAGACTTTTAGAAAACAAATTTCATTAGAAGGGACCAATTAAAACAACCACAGAAACATGTTATCAGTTTTTGGAGTAAATTTAATTTCTTTTCTTAAAAAAAATGATAATAGTATGGTGCTAAATTGGTATATATATATGAGAAGGGCTCAAACGTCACATTACTTCATGTCCCAATTGTATCCCAACATCTTTATCTTTAATTTCAAAGTCGAAATAAAAGATTTGAACTGCTCAACATGATATCCATGTTAAAATGTACTTAGAGATCAAATTATATATTTTTTGAATTTTTTTTTTTTAAGATAGGTACAAAATCACTGTTTTTTCAGGAAATTGTGGACCATCTAAAAACACTGATTTTATATCTATCTTAAAAAATAGTAAAAAAATTCCAAAAATTTTAAAATTTGTTCTCCAATCATATTTTAATGTGGGTATCCCGTTGAGCGGTTCGGATCGTCTGTTTAAACTTTGAAATTGAAGATAAAGATGTTGGAATACGATTGGGGCATGAAGTAATGGGGTATCTATCTATCTATGTGTGTGTGTGTATGTGTGTGTGTGTGTCTATATATATATATATATACATACATACATACATATACACACACACACACACACACACATATATATACATATATATATATATATATATTCAACTAAAAAGAAATTCAACATTCTTATTTATTGATTAATTCAGCGTTAAATATGGCTCTTTATCTCATGCTTGAAGAAACTTACACAGAAATATCGAATGAATATTATATTTTCATAGAAGAAATTTTGTTAGTAAATATATTATCAGGCCAAAAGAATTAAGCAAAAAAAATTCACAATTGCAGCAAATTCGAAAGGAGAAACAACATCAGAAAGAAATTGAGGAAATCCAAAAGAGAGAAAATGACAAAAATGATCTTCTTAAAAGGGAAATCGAACAACTGAAATTGGAGAACCAACTTCAACGAAATGAGTTGGATAAGCAGAAGCAGCAATTGAGAGAAATCATTTATGATTTAGAAATAGGTTATAATAAGCTAAAGCAAGAGCGTGATAATGCTATTAAAGAGGCTCAACAATTGGGAAGACAGAAAGAGCACTCTTTTGGTAATTCTGATATGGTACTAGGCTCCCAGTTTTCATTGCGTGAGCTGGAACAAGCAACTCAAAATTTTAGTGATTCGTTGAAGATTGGAGAAGGTGGATTTGGATGTGTCTATAAGGGCTCTCTTCGGAAAACCACAGTGGCGATAAAAAAGTTGAATTCAGAGAGCTTACAAGGGTTATCAGAGTTCCAGCAAGAGGTAACAAATTATGTTAAAGATAGTAATATTATATTTTGCAACAAGTCACAACATTTAAGGCAATTTATGTACTAATGGAAAGCCTAATTGAGTCAAACAAGCCAAATTATAATTCCTGATATTTCTTTCATCATTTTAATCCTCATCAAATTGTGCTGGTACCCAATGCATTATCTTTATTATATGGACTCTATTTCATAAACAAAATAAAACATCAAATTCTATTTTATTTTTATAGGTTGCTATTCTCAATAGAGTTAGACACCCAAATATTGTCAACCTAATAGGATCATGTTCAGAAATCTCGACACTCGTTTATGAGTTCTTGCCTAATGGAAGCCTTGAGGATCGGTTAAATTGTGCAAATAACACCTCATCTCTCACATGGCAAGTCCGGGCTCGCATCATCAGTGAGATTTGCTTAGGTCTTGTATTCCTCCACTCAAATAAACCACACCTTGTTATCCACGGCGACCTCAAACCAGATAATATTCTTCTCGATTCAAATTTCATTAGTAAACTCAGTGACTTTGGTATTTCCAAGATCATAAACCAATCTGATACAAGCACAACTGCCTTATATCGTACCACTCATCTTGCAGGAACATTTGCATATATTGACCCCGAATTTCTTTCAACTGGGGAATTGACACCAAAATCCGATGTTTACTCTTTTGGTATAATAGTGCTTCGTCTTCTGACAGGAAAGCCTGCACTGAATATTGCAAATGAAGTGCAGGAAGCCACCCAAGCTGGTAGGTTGTTGTCTATAGTTGACAAATCTGCCGGAAAATGGCCGTTTGACATAGCCAAAAAGTTAACTAAACTTGGTATGAGGTGTGCTGAGATATCAAGAAGAAGACGCCCTGATATGAGTCAAGTTTGGGCAACGATTGAACCCTTGGTAAAGGCTGCTTCACTCTTATATGTTGGATCTTCAACTTTTAATGAAGAACATGTGCCATCACATTTTATATGTCCAATAATGCAGGTATATATATAGTTTCCCCTTCTATTTTCTTGGTGTTGCGACTAAGTGCAATCCAAATAAATGCAATATAATTTTTTTTATTTATTTATTGCCGGTGATGTGAAATCCAATTAGAAAAAGAGAAAAAATGAAAACAAAAATGACAGAACACATTCCTGTTTCACATAAATGCCTAGACTATTGCTTTGATTATCAGTAGCATTTTTTGCAGCATATAAATGCCTAGACAACTTTTTCTTCTTCTTCTTCTTATTCTTCTTGTTTCTTTGTAATTTTTTCTTTTTGGTCTTTCACCCATTACAGGAAATCATGAAGAATCCATGCATCGCAGCAGATGGGTTTACATATGAAGCTGAGGCAATCAAGACATGGTTGAACGGAAGACACAACACATCACCTATGACAAATTTGGTGCTTCCTCATCACGATCTGATTCCAAATCATGTTCTTCGTTCTGCCATCCAGGAATGGCTTCAACAGCACTCAGAGAGTCATTAATGTTCAAGAAATAGTGTTTGAATGAAAAATATTTGATTAATAAAGCCAAGTTTGCAAGTATATTTACACATGATAATGGGTGAAATTCCCTCATTAAACATTAATGACAAATTTCTTGAATTAAATATACTCGTGACTTTGTAATTAATTGTTGAATATTTATTGATTTTATATCGATGTATATGGATGTGTAATATGTATGTTTAATGACTAGAAAATTAAGATGGATGCTAGCCCATCAGTATCTATTAAAAAAGCAAAGAAATAATATATATATAGTTCTTGAAATAACAATCCGTGTATGATTCATTACAATTATACATAATTTCTTTGTAGTAACTGTTTATATAACTCTTGTTATTATACAATGTTATTATGATATAAATCGCTTGTTTTATGAGTGATGCATGTACAGGGGCGGAGCCAGACTTTCCGACTATGGGGGTCAATCGTGAATGGGGGTCAATCATATAAAAATTTTATGCTGCGAATGGGGGTCAATTTACCGTCATCGTAACAATTTACTCTAAATTATATAGAAAACTGTGTATAAATACAAAATTTTTGAAAAAAAAAATGGGGGTCAATTGATCCCCATTGACCCTTACTCCCTCCGCCTCTGTGCATGTACATAAAATTTATTAAAAGTTTTGAATTCATTTAAGTACAAAATCAAGCAGTAAACAAATGAACATTTTATAAATTATTTTATAAGTTGTTTTATGTATTTATTTTTCATCATTTGTTTACTGTTTGATCTTATACTAAATGAATTCAAAATTTTCAAAATTTTACATGTATATGCATCACTAATAAAATAAATGGATTTCAACTGTTTGAATTCATTACTTAGAACTAATCTAATAAATTTTTAAAATTGTGCTCACTAACACCCTCGATAAACATATGGATCACATTTGACTTTGCTCATATATTTGTGTACATAAAAGGGAAGACTATATATGTGACTATATGCCAAGACAAAGTATCCACGTACCGTCCATTTCCATGACCAAACTAATTAAGATGGGACCCACCTAACAGCATACCACGAAGTAGAACACCGCTTAGCTGGTGCAATAGAAGCATATATATATATATGTTTGATAAAACACAAAAACTATGCCAGCTGCATGCTGGCGACAGACATATCCATATAGAAAATACATTAATCCTCCTTTTCATTAATTATTACGCATTGACAGCACACTCCATATAGAATTAAAATACGAAGTCGTCGGTCCGAATGTACTTAATTATCTATATAAAATATATATAGCTAACTAGGGAATTTACTGCATATATAAATGATGCCTTTAATTGGTCAAATTAAGACTCAACTAATTCGAATATTAATTTGAATTGTATCTTTGATATAAATCACAAAGTTCACTTCTTTCTCTTTCTCTCTCTCTCTCTCTCTCTCTGATCATTTCTAAATAACTCTGATAAAGAATTCAAATAACTAAGAACGTTCTGATAAAGAATTCAGAGATGAAATATTTTAGTGATGCATCATTTAGCCTAGGGATGAAAATACTAAGGATGAGATCCAAAAGTATTATAAGTTTATCCCAAAGAAATTATATCGATAAGGTTCTCCTTAAATATGACAAGCAAAACAGTAACCAGAAAATAAATCTCAATAAGGAAATGAGACAAATCTAGTCTCAACAAGTGCCCCAAGTATTATTCAGTTAATGGAACAATGCTAAAATAAAGTAAAATAAAGGAAATAGTACAAAATGGTGAATTGAAAATATAACATGTAGGAACAGACTCTATGTTAGAATATTCTCTTACTAAGGGATTGACACCGGCTAAGTTTGAAGAGTATGTTGCTCATATGGGTGTAATATCTATTAAGAATATTTAGTTTTAGTAGGAGTCTGTTATTTGAAATTTAATGTTCTATTTTTCATTGTAATTTTGAATATGTAACTTGTGACATGTAACAAGTGTTATATATATTATGAAGTTTCGACATTCTGTTTCTCATTTATGTTTGAATATTCAGTTAATTTATGAAATTCAGTTTCAAGATTTAAGTAGGAGACCAAGTTAGAAATATGCATGTGAAGATCACAATTACATGTAATTTCTATGCTACACATCCACATCATGATTGATGTCATTCAGCTGTATTAGTAATGTGATTATTGAGGGTTTAGTTGCGAATAAATGCAACGAATGCCGCTTTAGTCCTTTACTTGTATAGTTGATGGACCGAATTGGTTTGGAAATATATAAGGAAGACAGTAAAGAAATGTGCGCACATAAGGAACACAATGCATAATTAAAAAGTCATGACATATTGCTCAAGTGAGAGATTGTTGGATTTATTGCCAACCTCGTTGGATTTAATGCCAACATTGAGCATATATGTAATCTAATTATGCATTGTTTACTGTCATATATGATTGTCAATTAAAGTGATCAAATAAGGTAATAGACAATTAATATATTCATTAGGATGTGGTCCATAAATGTGTTGAAACAATTTAGGAAAATATCAAATTGTTGATGGACTGATTTAGAAATTTGCAATTCAGAAAAGTACTTTTTCAGAGGTCAGAAATCTGCCTCTATGGAGGGTTGTGCTGTCAGCACGGATATCGATACAGTCGCACAGCTTTTGATGCGCCAGCACGGTTTTTGATGCACAACACATTATACCTTTTTCAATTTGGCAGATAACCATAAAGGTTATTATATATAAGGATTGGTCCCCAATGCACAAGGTAACCAAGAAAAGCACAGAAACTGAACATATGTTTTTCTCTTAAGAAAAATACAGTTCTGTGTGCCTTCTCTTTTTCTTCCACCATCAAAAAATAGAGAAGAGAAATCCATTAGGAAATATGGAGAGGATTTCTCAAGGGCCACACCTTGCTGTCTTGGAAGACTTATTCCTCGACCCGACGACAAAATGCGAGAATGACTTCTTGCCATTGAAGACTTGTCTCGTGCCCACGGAGACGGCTTGCTCTACAAGGCTTTGGTTATTCCATGACAAACGACATGGAATCAGGTATTATGTTCCGCACTTATGATTTATGTTTTGGGTCTCTTTGGCATAGGACGGTCCTTATGTTAAGGTGGGGAACTGTTTCTCCTTCTCCGGAGTGTAAGTGTTTGACCCCTAGATGAGATGTAATTGTTTGATATCTAGATAAGGCGTAATTGTTTGGACTTTTATGATTCCCCAACAATCTTTTCATCTAAATGTTACTATCATTGCCACAACTTTGTGAACAAAGTTTCGATTGTTTCTATATATTATTATGGTAATATTATCTATTTCGGTGATATCATTCTTATCTAGCTAGATCCATTGCAATTATATTTCACATGATTCAAGATAGAGAGAGAAGGGAATATATTCGAGATAAATTATACCAAATTATAATCAATTAACATGGGTTTCTAAAGTAGTTGGATAAGAATTTGGTTCCAAATTCTTTGAACTAGATCTAAAGATCAATTTGGACGTTCCAAGTTCTTTGATTTTTTTTTGCCTAAAAACTTTGTTTGTTTATTTTTATAATATTATATTGTCCCATCGATGATATTTTATTGATTGTTAATATATATGTCTTGTTGAATTATACAAAATACTATTCCATGTAAATTCTTATTTTTAAATTTGTATTAAGAATTTTATTTAAGTATTTTTTATTGGATAATGTTTAATTTTATATTATTTTTAATTATTAAAATAATTAGTTATATTTTATTAAAAGAAAGTGCATGTTGAACAGATAATTACAAATTGTCGCACTTTGGTGGTAAAGATCAATTTAATTATTCGAATCCGGAGAATCTGAAGACGTCCTTCCATTATTTTATTTTTATTTTTTTATTGTTACCTCCCAATTAGGGGTGGCAACGAATCGAACCGAACCGAACCGAACTTACTCTAGGTTTGAGTTTGGTTTGAATTAATTTTGAACCGAACATGGTTTGATTCATTTCAAACCGAACCCATTTCGAATCGAATTAATTGCGAACTACACATTTTTCGAATCGAACCCGAATCGAATCACGAACTAAATTATTTTTTAGCAGCCCTAGTTATACCGATAGTTTATACATTATTTTTTTCTCGCGGGACAAAATTCACATGACTTCCTTTTACCGGTATGAACTATAAAATGAGTGTTTTTAAGTTGTAAAATTGTTCATGAAAAAATACATCAGAGACGGCTTTCCTGGTATGAACTATGAGAGACGACCGAAGAGAGAGGAGAGACAGTCATCTAGGCCGGAGAGAGGAGTGACAGCCGGAGAGACAGCCAGTCGCCGAGAGCGTCGGCTAGATTTTAGAGCTAGAGGAAGAGTGAGTTAGGGAAAGGTGGAGAGAGAACTAGGTTATTGAGATTTGAGAGTGAGGGAGTGTCGGTTAAGTTAAATTATGCTATCTTGGATTTTAATTTCATGAGGTAAATGGACGACCGATGTTATTATGAGATTCGAACCATAAAAGTAACCGAATCCATTTTGATCGAACCAGGCTAGGTTTGAGTTTGGTTTGAATTAATTTTGAACCGAATCTGGTTTGGTTCGTTTCAATTCGAACCCATTTCAAATTGAATTAAACTCGAATCAAACCCAAATCGAATCACGAACTACGAATTTTTTTGCCAGCCCTACTCCCAATCGAGGATATGTTTGAAGTTTGAACTTAACAGCTCAGTTTGGTTTTTTTTTAAACTGATTCAAATGTTTGCTTCGGTCCGGTTAATTTTTTTTTAAACCGGATATAGTGAACAAACCGAACTTTAGAAAGGGTGGATGTGACTCAAGAAAATTTTAGAACTAAATGGACTGTCTGTTTGGCGATAAGGCCCAGAACTAGTGACCCAATAATAATTAAAAAACTGGTTTCATGGCGACGCGAAATAATAATTAAAAAAAGAAAAAGGGTGAGGCAAAACCAGTTAAAATTAAGTAATAAAGCAGTGAGTTTTTGCTCAATTCTCTAAATCTAGGTTCGCACCTCTCACTCTCTCTCACCTTTTCTTTTCTCTCCAATTTTCTTGTCTCCTTTCTCCGCCGCCTGACTTGACTCGTCTCTCTCTCTAGAAAGGATCCTATATGGGTTCAGCTCTAAGTTTTCTAATAAGTGAATCATCAAAGGCAACCGCAGAGGTAGCAAAGGAAGAACAAAAGGTGTATGTTTGTTTGCCTCCAATTTATGATGATGGAAAGCATATTCTTTCATGGGCGCTCACCCATTTCCAAAAGGATCAAACCAAAATCATTGCCACTTCCATCATCCCTACTTCATATGCCAATTGTCCAGGATTTTGTGAGTTTGTATATTCTTTCCTAATGCTACTGCAATCATTTTCATTTTATTCTAAGAGTATTTGTGGATCATATTGTTTTATTGTGGATCAATTCTGAAATTTTCTAATTTCATAAAAATTTGATTCTGAATTTTGCAAAGCTAAATCCCCAATTACCCATAAGATTAATGTTAATTGGTTCCAATTCTTAACTTGATTCCTTTTAAATGGAAGCTTAATTATCTCATTGATAACCAATTTTATTTTTATGTACCAGAAGAGTCCAAAAAATCAAACAAGTCCTGTTGCATTTAAATGTCGTACTCATGCAATTGTTTCCATTTTGAAACAGATTCATTTACGAATGGATGGAGTGAAACTCTCGACAAACATGTGGCTCAGTGTGCAATACAAAAGGTGAATTTAGTTTT
This sequence comes from Carex rostrata, assembly GCF_964058835.1. Taxonomy (NCBI): domain Eukaryota; kingdom Viridiplantae; phylum Streptophyta; class Magnoliopsida; order Poales; family Cyperaceae; genus Carex; species Carex rostrata. Next base: position 3,243,379 of record NC_135951.1, read on the forward strand.
AATTAATTAACTTTAATGTAAACATATGTCTTTTCTTTTCTTCTTCACTTTGGAACCCATGACATGATATCTTTGTAAATAACAAAAAATTCCTCTCAGTCAATGGAGGTCATTAGGATATCTCCTGATGAAAACTTCGTAAAGTTAATTACGGTTTTGTTTTTGAATGAACCTCAATGTGCTACTAAATATAAAGTTAATTACTGTTTCACTTGAATGCAGTTTCAAGCTGAGAAACTGATGCACAAGAATAAAGGTGATCAAGTAGAAGTGATTTTAGAGTTGATTGACTTAAAAGCGGTCAAGAATCTTGTAATGTGGTTTTCTCCAGACAGGTATTAAGATAAGATAGTCATGTACATCTTGATTTTTTTTTACTTTACATAATTACAACTGCAAAAAATGAGTCTAATCAACAATTAAGGCCATACTATATAGCTGGGGATAATTGCAGTACTATTCATCAAAGCCTAATTAGTCTTAATTTGCAGTGTTTTGCAAATTTGGGAATCTTTGTACCAGAACATACCTGCAATGATTGAAAATCCTTAATAGCAAAAAAGTTGTAACATGGTAAATTTCCTCGGTGTTGATTTCTGGCACCTTTTCAAATGCAGTATAACATCAACAACTTTGGCAGAGAAGGCAAACCCAACATGCAATATATGGTTTATAAATCTTGAAGGAAAGCTGCAACTGACTAGGTACTATTAAGCTTTTGTAAGCTTCCCATGTGATTACAGTGCCTTGGTTACTGACAACTGGGCAAAACATTTGCTACTTCACTATTTGTCATGTTAGGTTGAGTGATGTGGGATGGGTGCTTTGAGTACAGTTAGGGGGCTGGATAATTTTAGATTCAGGTCAACTTTTCTGATACAGGCTCAATCATGCATATTAGCTTATATAAAATTTCTGCTCATTTTGGGTTGAGTTTAATCCTATCTTGATGCTTTTTAAAAAGGATCCCGCTAGGATCTCACTAGCCCTTCGGTTAACTGAGCTTTTGGGTAAATTTATTTGGGGGTTTGTACTCACTACTCAGGTCATTTTGTACACATTATCAAAAGACAGACATAAAAAAAATTGCATACTGATTTGAAGAAATGGAGCTTTAATCATTTTGGTTCAGGTTGAGTTCTCTGTATTTCGGGTTGGCTTAATTATTGGGTTAATCAAGTTCTTGTTCGTTATATCTAATTTTTTATAATCACACAAGTTTTGATGTGCATTTCTACCTTTATTAGGTATCCCAAATCGGATTTGACAGAGGCCACATGTGAAGAGGTGCATCATTCCACTTATTTCTTGATCATAATTCTTTATTTTATTGCAATTTTTCAATTTTCTTTTCCTTATTATTTATTCGAATGGATTTCAATTTCTTTTCAAAGTTCTTGCTCTACTACCTAACAAAAACTATAAATAAGATTTCCGTAAATTTTGTTCTACTGAAAGTCTAATATATGAAAGGGAATGATCTCGGCCCCTCTCTATCTTTGTTGTTTTGATTATTTTCTGAACTGTTATTCTTTAAATATACTGAAAATGTGTTGAAAAATAAGTACCTTGATGACGTAACTGAAAAAGGTTAGCATGATCAATATTAGCATGGTCATGAAGCATGATTTCAACTTAATTACAAATATGTACTACTAATAAACTAATAAAAAGGAACAAATGATACAAAAAAAACTTTTAGAAGACAAATTTAATTAGAAGGTTGCAATTAAATCACCCACAAAAATTTATCAGTTTTTTGGAGTAAATTTAATTTCTTTTCTTTCAAGTAAATGATAATGACAACAGTATGGTGCTAAATTGGTATATATTCACTAAAAAGTAGTTCAACATTCTGTTGTACAGATTGATTTGGGATTAAATATGGCTCTGTCTCATGCTTTGAGAAACTTACACAGAAATATGGAATGAATATTATATATAGATAGCAGAAATTTTGTTAGTAATTATAGCATCAGACCAAAAGAAATAAGCAAAACAGAATTGTCAATTGCAGAATAAGGTAGAAATGGAGTTGCAGCGAAGGGAGAAACTACATCAGAAAGAAATTCAAGAAATCCAAACGAGAGAAAATGACAAGAATGATCTTCTTAAAAGGGAAAACGAACAACTTAAATTGGAGAACCAACTTCAACGAATTGAGTTGGATAAGCAGAAGCAGCAATTGAGAGAACTTATTTCTGATTTAGAAATAGGTTATAACAAGCTAAAGCAAGAGCGTGATAATGCTATTAAAGAGGCTCAACAATTGAGAAGACAGAAAGAGCACTCTTTTGGTAATTCTGATATGGTACTGGGCTCCCAGTTTTCATTGCATGAGCTGGAACAAGCAACTCAAAATTTTAGTGATTCGTTGAAGATTGGAGAAGGTGGATTTGGATGTGTCTATAAGGGCTCTCTTCGGAAAACCACAGTGGCGATAAAGAAGTTGAATTCAGAGAGCTTACAAGGGTTATCAGAGTTCCAGCAAGAGGTAACAGATTATGTTAAAGATAGTAATACTACATTTTGTAACAAGTCATGACATCTAAGGCAATTTATGTACTAATGGAAGCCTAATTGAGGGGTCAAACAAGCCAAATTATAATTCCTTATATTTTTTTCATCATTTTAATCCTCATCAAATTGTGCTAGTACCCGATGTATTATCTTTATTATATGGACTCTATTTCATAAACAAAATAAAACATCAAATTCTGTTTTATTTTTACAGGTTGCTATTCTCAATAGAGTTAGACACCCAAATATTGTCAACCTAATAGGATCATGTTCAGAAATCTCGACACTCGTTTATGAGTTCTTGCCTAATGGAAGCCTTGAGGACCGCTTGAACTGTGTTGATAATACCTCATCTCTGACATGGCAATCCCGAACTCGCATCATCAGTGAGATTTGCTTAGGTCTTGTATTTCTCCACTCAAATAAACCACACCTTGTGATCCATGGCGACCTCAAACCAGATAATATTCTTCTCGATGCAAACTTCATCAGTAAACTCAGCGACTTTGGGATTTCCAAGATCATAAAGCAATCTGATACAAACACAACTGCCTTATATCGTACTAGTCATCTTGCAGGAACATTTGCATATATTGACCCCGAATTTCTTTCAACTGGGGAACTGACACCAAAATCCGATGTTTACTCCTTTGGTGTAATAGTGCTTCGTCTTTTGACAGGAAAGCCTGCACTGAAAATTGCAAATACAATGCAGGAAGTCATGCGAGCTGGTAGGTTACCGTCTATAGTTGACAAATCTGCAGGAAAATGGCCGTTTGACATAGCCAACAAGTTAGTTAAACTTGGTCTGAGATGTGCTGATATTTCCAGAAGAAAACGCCCTGATATGACTGAGGTTTGGGCCACGATTGAACCCTTAGTAAAGGCTGCTTCACTCTTATCTGTTGGATCTTCAACTTCTAATGAAGAACATGTACCGTCACATTTTATATGTCCAATAATGCAGGTATATATAGTTTCCCCTTCTATTTTCATGGTATTGTAAATAAGTGCAATCCAAATAAATGCAATGGAATTTTTTTATATTATTGCCGGGTGAAGTGAAATTCATTTAGAACAAAAATGATAGAACACTTTCCTCTTTCACAAGCTCTTAGTGTCCTCAAAAAAATCTTTGTAAGTTGAACCTGTTAAACTGCCTCATTTTGCCCTTTATTTTTCAAATTAATCATTCAATTAGATAGATTATCGCTTTGATTATCATCAGTAGCATTTTTTGCAGCATATAAATGGCAAAAACACATTTTTTCTTCTTCTTATTTTGTTTGTTTGTTTGTTGGCCTTCCAACAATTATTACAGGAAATCATGAAGAATCCATGCATTGCAGCAGATGGGTTTACTTATGAAGCCGAGGCAATCAAGACATGGTTGAACGGAAGTCTTAACACATCGCCTATGACAAATTTGGTGCTTCCTCATCACGATCTTATTCCAAATCATGTTCTTCGTTCTGCCATCCAGGAATGGCTTCAGCAGCACCCACAATCTAATTAATTTGTCATTCAGTTCAAGTTATACTGAAGTTTGTTAATATTTGGTGTGCACTATTGTTTTGTTATGGCTTGAAATAGTGTTTGAGTGACAATATTTGATTAACACAACCAAGTTTCCAAGTATATATAATCATATATATTAATAAAAATGTCGGGGTGGTATGCAAGTCGATTATTAACATAATTTGTCATATATTATTCTTCGTTTGACTCCTTCAGATTAAAGTAAGGGATTTACTTCACCTCTTACTTCACAATTAAACATGACTTAACATAATATTGAAATACACGGATATATACCACCCATATATATCACATTTGTATCTTTTTAATTTTAAACAAAGAATAAAGATGAGTACAAAGGGAACCAAAATTTCTCTCTATTCTGTTGTTATCATAAGTAAAAAATGAATTATTCATATTCAGTTCGGTGAGATAAAAAGATCATAATTCGGAAATAATTCGGATATAATTCGAAAATGATTCAGTTCGATAAGAAAGAAAGAGAAAAACTCAAAAAAATAAAAAGAAAAAGAAACCAATTTTTTTTTTTGTGCATATTATTTGCATTTTATTCGTGAATGTTATTTGGTTTGAAAACACTTAAAAAATATTTTATTCACGAATAAAACATGAATCGTATCACTACGCTTATTATTTATAGCATCTTGCCAGTGAGCCGCTTCACAGATTAACAGTTAGGTGCAATCGTCAAAAAAGAAATTAAAAAAGAAATTTGTGCAATATATTTTATGGAATCTATTACCGCTATTATCAGTTAATTAGATGATTTTATTTTGCTCATTTCAAAAATTGAGGATGATTTGAGCAACCAATGCCTATCGGATTCGGTTATTTAAACCGATTCAAATATTTTGTTCGCTTCGGTTAATTTTTTTTAAACCAAATGGGCCGCCTGTTTGGTGATAAGGCCCAAAACTAGTGAACCCTTTCTTCCTCTCTAAACTCTTTCTTCTTTCTCTCCATTTCCTTTCCTCTCTGAGACTGAGACTAGGGTTTCCTTGCTCCATCGTCTCTGTCCCTCTCTCTCTAGAAAGGATGTAGGGTTTTGTTGGAGAGTCGGATCCTATATGGCGATGCAAGCGGGCATGGGTGTCTCCTATCAGCTGGTAATCGAATTGGGTACCTCCTTTCTTTGATTTCATCATTATTTGTTATCTTAATTTGTCTCATATTATAACAGCTGGTGCGTCTCGTTGTTATATCCATTTTTTACCTTTTTTTTTCTCTTTTTTGCACAAGAACCCCTGGTAATTTTAGAATTTTCATTTCACTGTTATATCTATCTTTACCTTCTATCTCGCTGATATCAAATTGGTACAGAATTTGAAATTTTTATTGATACTCCCCTCATATCAAATTTTTTACTTTGTTTTCCCTATTATACACAGACCCCTAGAAAAATTGAAATTTTTATTTGATACCATTGGGTGGATTTGTTATATGCATTTATTCACTGTAAGCTTGTAATTATGCATTGTGATTCTCAAATTGGAAAGATCAGGGGGCTGATGCTACTGTGGCTATGGTACCTATTTGAATTTGAGATTGAATTGAAAGAGAAACAATTTCATTTATTTATTTTTCAGTTCATTGCTTGCAAGGGCTTCTATAGGCTAATTAGTCCTTTTTGGTTTTCTTAATTACCCAAATCTTTTATGATTTGATATTCATATCATTGATAATGCAAACTTAGAAGGTAATTTTGGTAAGATTACATTTTATGATAAAACATTAGTGCTTATGAATTTACAATTAAATTTATAAAAAACTGTAGGAAAAGAAGGATGAATTCATGCCATTTGTGATTGATAATCAAATTTCTGGCTATACTCACAAAGGCGTAAGTCTTTTGTTTATCACATTTTTAAAATTCTTTTATGTTGTCACTTATTCTCAATAGTTTTTTTTTTTTTTTTTTAATTTGTTTTGTTTCAGATTCACCGAGCACTTGAGCAAACACAATGATGTATTTAGCATTGCAAAAGATAAAAATGGGAATGGAAAACTAGGTGAGCATCTTAAATTTAATCCTTCAAAAATAAAACATACGAGGTTAGAACGGAAGCAGTTGCACATGTCATTAAATGCTTAGGCAACCTTATTCCAGGTATTTCAAATGAGGTACTTCTACACTTTCTCATAATTAGCCTTGTTTGAAATTTGGATAGCATGCATGTTTTATATAATGAGATAACTCTGTCTAATATTATACTTCTTTTCTTGTATAAAATTCAGTTGTATCCCGTGACATTAGCATTTGGAATGCCCTCTTTCTTCTCATTGGAGTGTGCAGCTGCCCCATATTTTGGCATAAAGGTCTGAAATACCCTTCAATTTATTTATTTATTTTATTTCAAAACCATAGGTAATTCATTAAACTAAAAGACAATAGTACATAGTTCAGAAAAAAAAAAAACCTGGAAAATTACATAGATACCAGAAAGTACTGGTAAATACCAGAAATTACCAGAAAATACTGGTAATACTGGTCAATTTATGTTACCATGCAAGGAACCATCAACATGTATCTTTCTTTGTGCATTATTACTTCTTATTTATACATTTCCTATTTGATCAATTAATATATGATAGGCTTATGGAGTACACATGAATGGATATGTGGAGATTGACGGTGAAAAGTTTGTGGGTTGCTAAAAGAAGTGAACATAAACCTACTTTTCCTGGAATGCTTGATCACCTTGTTTCCGGTGGATTGGTTTGTGTTTTGGATATTTTATAATTTTGTACCCAATATTTTATATTTTGCAAATAAAACCCAACAACAAAAGTCAATAGTTAAGTGAATCAAAGATGACTGAATTGCCCTTATGTTAACTTAATTAAATCACTCATTATTGGTCTGGGTTATTTTTTTTCTGATAAAAGTGGGAATTAACCCACTGATTTCTGTTAGAGATCCTTTTACAGTATAAAAAATAACAGAAATCTGAACATACAGAACCAAAATTCTCAACACAATACCTAAATAAACATAAAGATATTCCTAACTAGTTATATCTATAGAGATCATTTCCAGAATCTCTCCTGATCTTGCTTTATCCGGTGTCATCAATAACGGGTAATGGGTCCACACCCAAACATTGTTTGAGTTTAATTATAAGCCAGCTCTAAACTGACATGGTTGACTTCAGCTCAATTTTGGCTTGGGGAGTAGAGACAAAAAGCATCAGCAAATAGTTTGATGTAACTTGTAGTGACACTAATGTTTCAAAAAATGTCGGGTGTTAGTTTCAACTCAGTAAAATGTCGTGTGTTATGTGAAAGCATGATGAAATATGTTCTCTCCTTTTTATAATCATTTTGTAAATCTTTTATTATCTTTTATTAAACCTCTTCCATGGTCAAGTGTAGTGTCGACCAAACGGTCTGGTCCGGTCCGGTCCAAACCCAGCCGGTCCACAAGTCTCCCCAGTCCACGGGTTGGCACGGTCTGGGTCCGGTCGGTCTAGTTTGGAATGATTGGCCCAAACCCATGCCAAGGACCATGGTCTTGACCCACACGGGTTGGTCCGGTCCATAGTCTGATCCGGTCCCAGCATGATATATTTGACAAAAAGACAACCTATATCAAAAAAGCTAGCTAGACCAATAATTGGGTTTTAGAAACTTAATATAGCTTGGTGGCATTTAGCATTGGGATTATATATCAATTTAATACATCAATTTTGTTTTCAGCCACATGGAATGTCATGCAAGAAGAACATAATTAAGGAATGTGAAGAAGAAGCGGGAATCCCAGCATCTATATCTACCAAGTATACAGAGCAACCTTATATTTCTATCTACATTTAATTAATTTATGTGTCTTCTTATAGTTACAGTTGATTTTTTTGTCGTGGTATTGGTTTTTCAGTGCTATACCTGTAGGGGCGGTTTCGTACATGGATATTGAGGGATATCGGTACAAAAAGATATGTACTTTTCGGCTATGATCTGAAGTTGCCTCCAGATTTTGTTCCCAAAAATGAAGGTTCTACTCTTTTTTTATATTCAATTGTGTTGTGCATACATCTCTAGATAACCAAGACAATTCATGCATATACACATTTTTAAATAACACTCATTTTCCTAAAACATAAACCTTCTTAAGTTGTCAAAAACTAATTTTACAAAATGGTCCATTATTTCATCACTGATATTTTTACCCCTCTATAATTGTTTGTTTTTTCATTCATTTGTGTGAATGTCATTTGGATCAGAATTAAGAGATTTAACTGTGAATTTTACTTTTTTTTTGTGTTACTGTAATTTAACTTTTCAGATGGAGAGGTGGATAGTTTTAGGTTAATAACTGTTTCTCAAGCTGCAAATATCATCAGAAGAACTGAATTTTACAAGCCGAATTGTTGTCTTGTTATTCTTGACTTCCTCGTTCGACATGGGTTCTCTCTCTCTCCCACACGCACACACACTTCAAATGTTTCTTATATTAGAAATTGAAGAAGTTATTGGTCTATTTGCAACTAACACCTATATTTAAATATATATCACATCAAGCAAAAATGAATAAATTGCTCATAGAAGTCAAAAATGTAGCAACCAAATTAGCTATTTGGTAAATTGGTCATATCCAACTAGAAACCATAGCTTTTTTGGGATAGATTAAAATTTGTCGATACTTGGTAGGAGGTGTTTTTTTTTGTTACAGTCTAATGCTTGGGTATTATTGCAAAATTTTGGAAATAGATGACCCACGCTATGGACTGATATATCTGTTTTTAAAGTCCAAATAGTTAATCAGAACCATTCAGCAAGATCTCCATATGGAAATTTACTTCTAAACTAAATTTTTATAATTTTTTTAGTATTTTTTAGGTAAGTAGAAAATCACTTGATTCAAAAATTCTTGACCATCCAAACATATAAAATCACATTTTCATATTGACGCAAAGCGGTCCCGATACAATTTTACCCGTTAAGCTCACATACCGGTTTAGTAGTAAAGAGGAGAAATATAATGAAAATTTGGATACAAGAGAAAACAACTCAAATAGACTAACTTAATTCATTCAAAATAACTTCCTGTCTTACAACAATGATAGCCGAACCTATTTATAGATGAACATTACTAATCCCTAAGAAACAATATTAAAAGCTATTCAATTAAAAACCCAAAACCCAATATTATCATGCAATCCAAGACAAAATATTACTTAGTCCCTAAGAATAATTATTGAATGCTTAATTAAAACCACACCTCAAAGATTGCCGTGCAAGGCAAATTCCAATACTGCCGGTCAAAAGGAGTATTAACAAATACGAAGACAACTATTAATTTTGCCTAGAAGATCATCCATGGAATTAAATTTCATGTTGAATGTATAAATCCTTGATTGATTTGGATTTATTGTGGCCATCGTGTGTGTCTGAATCAGAGTCAGACATGTCTTCAATACACTGTGTCACATATGACATATGTAGATCATGTTTAACTGCTGGATCGATTGTTTAAACATACCAACAATTATTAATACATAACTCCTTTCTATTGTATTAGTTTGTAATACTTGTTATGCTTTTGTTGGCTGTTTCATATATGGTTAATTTTTCGATGTGACTTTTAGGGCTTAGTTTTGTGTACCAGCTGTTTGATACCAGTATTGTCATGAACTACTTAGTTTCAATACAAACTGGTGGACTTGTTCCACTTTTATAAAAATAAATAAATAACACCTTTCCAGCCTTTTCTTTTCTATTTCCCTATTAGAAATGCAAAAAAATGACCTTCTTTTAATTCTTTTTTTCATTTTTTTTTTCTTTGTTTAGTTTGTTGAGTTGAGCAAGCACATAGCCTGCTCTTGTTTCATGTTGGTTGTTTCACTCTGTTTTTTGGTTTGGTATTTGGTTTGGTATTGGTAAGTTAACCATACTTTTAAGAGTTCTTATATTAAGAAATGGACTAATAATGTACAATGCAACTAAAACCTCTATTAATTTGAGGCCATATTTGGTCATTTCAAGGTCCCAACAGCCGATTTGAACCGCTCAACATGATCTCCATATAAAAATGTGGGTGGAGACCAAATTTTACATTTTTCGTATTTTTTTACTATTTTTTTAGATAGGTACTACTTTTTTATGGTTCAGAATTTTCTGAAAAACAGTGATTTTGTACAAAAAAAAAATCACAAAAAAATGTACAATTTGTTTTCAGCATATTTTAATATGCAGCTCATCATGTTGAGCGGTTTGGATCAGTTGTTTGCACTTTGAAACTGAAAACAAGGGCTTTAATTTGAAATGTACATTTCACAAAAGCCCCTTATATATGGGTACTCTCTAAACTTTTGACTCATGTAACTAGGCGTACAACATCAATGCAGACACAGCAGCAGGAGAGATTGCTGCTGCTGTGGAGGCCGAAAAGTTGATCTTATTAACTGATGTAGCCGGAATTTCGGAGGATCGAAACAATCCCAGTAGTCTAATAAAAGAAATCGATATTAGTGGGATTCAAAAGATGAAGGAAAGGTGGCCGGAGGCATGATACCAAAGGTAGTGTTGTATCAAGTCGTTGACAAAAGGTGTAAGCACAGGAAGTATCATTGATGGTTGGGTCCCGCATTCGCTCTTGCTTGAGTTACTGACGGATGACGGTGTAGGGACCATGATTCGAAGCTGAATCATGTTGAGATTTTTTCTTATTCTGTTTTCGGCCCTCAATAGGTAATTTGTATTCTAGTACTACATAACATTGGCCCCATATGAAATTTGGCATTCAATTTCATTAATTGCCGAGTGGGTCCCCATTGTCAGTCTCTGTTTTTTTTTTTTTTTTTTTCCTTTTTTTCTAGGTAATCAAATAGATAAATTAATAAGAAAAAAAAATTGCACCATAGAAGTTTTCATCCTTAATGGTTAAGCAAATTTAAAGTAAACCCAGAATGACAAAAGTGGCTTTAATAAAGCAGTGATTTTGGGAAAGGCAAAACAAGCTTCGTGGTGAGTTTGGGCCTGTGTATATAATAATGCAGAGTTAAAAGTAGCTTTAATAAAGCAGTGAATTTTTGCTTGATCTCTAAAGAAAAAGATGCTCAATCTGTCAAGCAATATAGACCTATCTCTTTAGTTAATTGGAGACTAAAAATTATCTCTATATTTCTTATCAATAGACTAGAATCATTGATGAATACACTAATTCTCTGAACCTCTCACTCTCTCTCACCCTTTCTTCGTTCTCTCCATTTTTCTTGTCTTGGTTCCGAGCGCCTCTACCCCTCCATTCTCCAAAGGTTATCCTTGCTCCAAAGGTTATCCTTGCTCCAGTAAATCTATTCTTTGTTTTGGAGGTGGTTGCTTATTCTTAGTGGAAGCTCTTTTTCTCCAATAAGTGAATCATCGATCAATGGCAACCGCAGAGGTGTATGTTTGGCTTCCTTTGGCCTATAATGATGGAAAGCATATTCTTTCATGGGTGCTCAGCCATTTTCCAAAGGATGATACTAAAATCATTGCTACTGTCATCCATACTTTAGCTTCCAATGGTCCACTATATAGTGAGTTTGTATTTCGTTTACCTCTGTAGTTTAATTGTATACATAATTTTATTCTCAGATCATATTGCTTTCTGATTGCGCTTGTGCACCTCGCTTCCCACACAAAGTCCCTCAATTCTTAAATTTTTTAATTTCATAAAAAAAATGAATCTGAATTTTGGAAAGCTGAATCCCCAATTACCCATAAAATATTAATGTTAATTGGTTCCAATCCTTATCTTGATTCCTTTTCTGATAGTAAATGGAAGCTTATCTCATTGATAACCAATTTTATGTACTAGAAGAGTCCAAATAATCAAACAAGTCCTGCTGCATTTATATGTCATACTGATGCAATTCTTTCCATTAAACAGGTAATGATGCCAATAGACGTAGGGAGGAAATCAATAAAACTCTAGACAAACATGTGGCTCAGTGTGCAATACAGAAGGTGAAATTTAGTTTTAATTAATTAACTTTAATGTACTACATATATGTATTTTCTTTTCTTCTTCACTTGGAAACCTAGAAATGATAAGAACTTGCATTTGGTTTAGTGGCAAAGGCACATGACTCTCATGTGGGAGGTCACGGTTCGAAACCCACAAAGTGGAAAAATCTTCTATAATATACATAAGAATTTGAAAGTGTATTGGATGGCTTGACCTCCATCCCATGATTTCAAAAAAAAAAAAAACCAAGAAATGATATCATTGTAAATAACAAAAAAAATCTCCTCAGTCAATAGAGGTCATTAGGATATCTCCTGATGAAAACTCCAGAAAGTTTATTACGGTTTTGTTTTTGAATGAACCTCAATGTGCTACTAAATATACACTAACTCACTGTGTCCACTGTTTCACTTGAATGCAGTTTAAAGCTGAGAAACTGATACACGAGAATAATGGTGATCTAGTAGAAGGAACTTTAGAGCTGATTGACTTAAGAGTGATCAAGAATCTTGTAATCGGGTTTCCTCCAAACCGGTATTAAGATAAGATAGTCATGTACATCTTGATTTTTTTTAACTTAACATAATTAGAACTGCAAAAAATGAGTCTCAATCAATCAACAATTAAGTACACAGTCTATTCTGCTGGGGGTGCAACAACTTTTTAAACCTCTCTTGGCATAATGAATATCTCAATTCTCAAAGATAGCTTCAGTATGTTATATGAAATTGAATTGATTTGATCCTCCATTAAGGCCATGCTACACAGCTTAGGATAATTACAGTGCTATTCAATAATTAGGCTTAATTTGTAGGGTTTTTTTTTTTGCAAATTTGGGAATCTTTGTACCATATACCAACACCATTTAAGACTGTTATTGGTAGGCAACTGGTATAATTTGAGTTTACCTCCGATGATTGAAAATCATTAGTAGCAAAAAGTTGGAACGTGGAAGATTTTCTTGGTGTTGATTTTTGGGACCTTTTCAGATCTAGTTGGTGTTCAACAGAAATAGCAGAACTACTGGCAGAGAAGGCAAACCCATCATGCAAGATATGGTTTATAGATCTTGAGGGAAATCTGCTATTCACTAGGTACTATTAAGCTTTTGTAAGTCTCCCATGTGGTTACATTGCCTTGCTTAATTACTGACAACTGGGCAAAACATTTGCTACTTCACTATTTGCCATATTAGGTTGAGTGATGCGGATAGATGCTTTCGGTACAATTGGGGCTGGATAATTTTAGATTTAGGTCAACTTTTCTGATACAGGCTCAACCATATATATTAGGTTATATAAAACTTCTGCTCATTTTGGGTTGGGTTTAATTGTATCTTGGTGCTTTCTAAATAGGATCTTGCTAGCCCTTCGGTTAACCAAGCTTTGGGTAAACTTATTTGGGGTTTTCTACTCACTTGTCAAGTCATTTTGTACACATTATCAAAAGACAGAAACAAAAATGCATACTGATTTGAAGAAATAGAGCTTTAACCCTTGTGGTTCAAGTTGAGTTCTCAGCATTTCGGGTTGGCTTAATTATTGGATTAGTCGATTTCTGGTTGGTTATATATAATTTTTTAATAATCACATAAGCTTTGATGACATGTATTTTTTGGCTTCATTAGGTGTCCCAAATCAGATTTGACAGAGGCCACATCTGAAGAGGTGCATCATTCCACTTATTCTTGATCATAATTATTTATTTCAATTTTCTTTTTCCTTCTTACTTGTTCAAATTGATTTCAATTTCTTTTCTTTCAATTGAATTTCTAAGTTTTTGCTCTGCTACCTAAGAAAATCATAAATAAGATTTCCTTAAATTCTTATTCTACCAAAAGTCTAATATATCAACAGGAATGATCTCGGCCCCTCTCTATCTTTGTTGTTTTGATTATTTTCTGAACTGTTATTCTTTAAATATACTGAAAATGTGTAGAAGAATTAATAGTACCTTGATGAGATAACCGAAAAAGGTTAGCATGATCAATATAAAATATAATTACTTTATCGGGAGCGACTGGATTATTAGCATGGTCATGAAGCATGATTTGAACTTAATTACAAATATTTACTACTAATAAGAATTGACTTGAGAACTAGTAAACAAATAAAAAGAAACAAATGATACAGAAAGACTTTTAGAAGACAAATTTCATTAGATGGTTGCAATTAAAACACACCCACAAAAATGTTATCAGTTTTTGGAGTAATTTTTTTTTGCTTTAAAGTAAATGATAATGACAACAGTATGGTGCAAAATTGGTCTATATTCAATAAAAATTAATTCAACATTCTGATTTATAGATTGATCCGGGGTTAAACATGGCCCTTCATCTCAGCTTAGAAACAGAGTTGCAGCAAAGGGAGAAACTACATCAGAAAGAAATTGAGAAAAATCAAAAGAGAGAAAATGAATCATCAATGGCAACCGCAGAGGTAAAGGAAGAACAAAAGGTGTATGTTTGTTTGCCTTGGATCTATGATGAAGGAAAGCATATCCTTTCATGGGCGCTTAGCCATTTTCCAAAGGATGAAACTAAAATCGTTGCCACTTACATCGGCACTACTTCATATAGTGAGTTTGTATATTGTCTACCAATGCTGCTGCAATCATTTTATTTTTGAAAGATTTTTGTTATCTTCACTTGAAGCAATTTTATTCTGTAAGTACTGTGGATCATATTGTTTTATGATTGCGCTTGTGCACCTCCCTTCCCACACAAAATCCTTCAATTCTGAAACTTTCTATTTCATAAAAATTTGATTCTGAATTTTGGAAAGCTAAATCCCCAATTACCCATAAAAGATTAATGTTAATTGGTTCCAATCCTTATCTTGATTCCTTTTCTGGTAATAAATGGAAGCTTATCTCATTGATAACCAATTTTATGTACCACAAGAGTCCAAAAAATTAAACAAGTCCTGCTGCATTTAAATGTCATACTCGTGAAATTGTTTCCATTCTGAAACAGGTGTATTTCGCGATATATGGAGGAAGATGTACAATAAAACTCTAGACAAACATCTGGCTCAGTGTGCAATAGAGAAGGTGAAATTTAGTTTTAATTAATTAACTTTAATGCACACATATGTCTTTTCGTTTCTTTTTCACTTTGGAACCCATGACATGATATCTTTGTAAATAACAAAAAATTCCTCTCAGTCAGTAGAGGTCATTAGTATATCTCCAGATGAAAACTTCAGAAAAATTTAATTACGGTTTTGTTTTCGAATGAACCTCAATGTGCTACTAAATATACACTAATGCACTGTGTTCACTGTTTCACATGAATACAGTTTAAAGCAGAGAAACTGATACACGAGATCGATCATCTAGTAGAAGGGACTTTAGGTCTGATTGACTCAAGGGCGATCACGAATCTTGTAATGGGGTTTTCTCTAACAAACAGGTATTAAGATAAGATAGTCATGTACATCTTGATGTTTTGTACTTTACATAATTAGAACTGCAAAAATGAGTCTGAATCAACATTGAAGTGCACAGTCTGATATATGAAATTGAATTGATTTGATCGTCCAATACGGCCACTCGTAGTATCGTACAATTCATCAAAGCCTATAAGCTTAATTTGCAGCTTTTTGCAAATTTGGGAATCTTTGTACCAGACCATACCAACACCATTGAAGATTGCTATTGGTAGGCAGCTGGTATCATTTGAGTTTACTTGTGATGATTGAAAATCCTTAGTAAAAAAGTTGGAACATGGCAGATTTCCACGGTGTTGATTTCTGGCACCTTTTCAAATGCAGTGTTGATAATTCAAAATTAGTTGGATTAGTGGCAGAGAAGGCAAACCCAACATGCAAGATATGGTTTATAGATCTTGGAGGAAATTTGCTATTCACTAGGTACTATTAAGCTTTTGTTAGTCTCCCATGTGATTACATTGCCTTGGTTACTAACAACTGGGTAAACTTAGTTAGGGTTTGTACTCATTCCTCAGGTCATTTTTTACACATTATCAAAAGACAAATGAAAATGCATACTAATTTGAAGAAATTGAGCTTTAATCCTTTTGGTTTAGGTTGAGTTCTCTGTATTTTGGGGTGGCTTAATTATTGGGTTATTCGAGTTCTGGTTGGTTATATCTAATTTTTTACTCGAGTATTTTTGGCTTTATTAGGTATCCCAAATCAGATTTGACAAAGGCCACATCTGAAGAGGTGCATCATTCCACTTATTCTTTAACATAATTCTTTATTTTATTTCAATTTTCTTCCTTCTTAATTAATCAAATTGGTTTCAATTTCTTTTCTTTTAATTGAATTTCTAAGTTTTTGCTCTTCTACCTAAGAAAAATAAATATATAAGATTTATTCCCTGGATTTTTGTTCTACCAAAAGTCTAATATATCAAAGGGAATGATATCGGCCCGCGATTTTTATTCATAGGAAAAGAAATATTAAAAATATTAAAAATAAGAAGCGTTGCGAAGAAATTTTAAAAACAAGAAGGCAGTATTGTGCTATGACGTTCCGCAGGGACGCCATGCCAAACTTCGGTTCTACGGGGAAAAAAAAAACCAATTAATATGGACGGGACGCCATGCCAATCTTTGGTTCGACGAAAAAAAAAAATTAACTGGGACGCCATATGCTATATCAATCCCCAAAAAAAATAAAAAAGGAAGGTTGATACTGCCTTCCCCGTCCCTACCTCCAAAACTCTTAACTCAATACATTTTGCTGCCTTTCCGTCGAACCAAAGATTGGCATGGCGTCCCAGTTAATTTTTTTTTTTCATCGAACCAAAGATTGGCATGGCGTCCCATCCATATTAATTGGTTTTTTTTTTCCGTAGAACCGAAGTTTGGCATGGCGTCCCGCAGGACGCCATGACACGATACTGCCTTCTTGTTTTTAAAATTTCTTCGCAACGCTTCTTATTTTTAATTTTTTTAATTTTTTTTTCCTATGAATAAAAATTGCGGGATATCGGCCCTTCTCCATCTCTGTTATTTGTTTTTTTTTTATTATTTTCTGAACTGTTATTCTTTAAATATACTGAAAATGTGTAGAAGAATTAATAGTACCTTATTAACATAACTCTAAAAAGGTTAGCATGATCAATACAATATAATTACTTTACCGGGAGCGACTGGAATATTAACATGGTCATGAAGCATGATTTGAACTTAATTACAAATATTTACTACTAATAAGAACTTACTTTAGAACTAATAAACAAATAAAAAGAAAAAAAAATTATACATAAATACTTTTAGAAGACAAATTTAATTAGAAGGTTGCAATTAAAACACCCACAAAAATGTTATTAGTTTTTGGAGTAAATTTAATTTATTTTCTTTAAATTAAATGATAATGATAATAGTACGGTGCTAAATTGGTATATATATCCAATAATAAAGTAATTCAATATATATTATGTTTTATAGATTGATTCAGGGTTAAATATGGCTCTTTGTCTCGAGCTTGAAGAAACTTATATCGAATGGTACAAAGCAGAAATTTTGTTAGTAAATATATTACCGGACCAATAGAATTAAGCAAAAAACAATTGACAATTGCAGGGATTTCTAAGGGAGAAGCTGCATCAGAAAGAAATTGAGGTAATACAAAAGAGAGAAAATGAACAACTTAAATTGGAGAACCAACTACTAAGAAACCAACAGAATGACAATCACAAGCAGAAGCAGGAATTGGAAAAACGCATTTTTGAGTTGGAAATAGATTGTAATAAGCTAAAGCAAGAGCGCAAATATGCTATTAAAGAGGCACAAGAATTGAGAAAACTGAAAGATTTGGATAAGCAGATCAAGCAGCAATTGGAAAAATGCATTTCTGATTTAGAAATAGATTATACCAAGCTAAAGCAAGAGCGCGATAATGCTATTAAAGAGGCTCAAGAATTGAGAAAACAAAAAGAGCACTCTTTTGCTAATTCTGATATGGTACTGAGCTCCCAGTTTTCATTGAGTGAGATGGAACAAGCAACTCAAAATTTTAGTGATTTGTTGAAGATTGGAGAAGGTGGATTTGGATGCGTCTACAAGGGCTCTCTTCGTAAAACCACTGTGGCAATAAAGAAGTTGAATTCAGAGAGCTTACAAGGGTTATCAGAGTTCCAACAAGAGGTAACAGATTATTCATGCTAAAGATAGTTTTTTTTTTTTTTTTTTTTTGCGTGTTTTATATGCCCATAGGCGCTTACATTCATGTTACATTGCATTCACTTCAAAACTCCTGATTCCTAAACATAGGATATGAAAATCCTATTACATTACATTCATGTTTCATGCTAAAGATAGTAATACTACATTTTGCAACAACTCGTAACATTCAAGGCAATTCATATACTAATGGAAACCTGAGGGGTCAACTATGCCAAATTACAGTCCATGATATTTAATTCTTTAATGATTTTAATTCTCCTTAGTTATGCTGGTATCCAATTTATTATATGGATTCTATTTCATAAAAATTAAATTCAAAGTTGTCAACAACAAATTCTGTTTTGTTCTTACAGGTTGCAATTCTCAATAGAGTTAGACACCCAAACATTGTGAACCTAATAGGATCATGCTCAGAAATCTCGACCCTTGTTTATGAGTTCTTGCCTAATGGAAGCCTTGAGAACCGGTTGGCCTGTGCTGATAACACCTCATCTCTCACATGGCAATCCCGGACTCGCATTATCAGTGAGATTTGCTTAGGTCTTGTATTCCTCCACTCAAATAAACCACACCTTGTGATCCACGGCGACCTTAAACCAGACAATATTCTTCTCGATGCAAACTTCATCAGTAAACTCAGCGACTTTGGCATTTCCAAGATCATAAAGCAATCCGATACAAACTCAACTGTCTTATATCGTACCACTCATCCTGCAGGAGCATTTGCATATATTGACCCCCAATATCTTGCAACTGGGGAACTGACACCAAAATCTGATGTTTACTCCTTTGGTATAATAATGCTTCGTCTTCTAACAGGAAAGCATGCACTGAATATTGCAAATGAAGTGCAGGAAAGCATGCGAGCTGGTAGGTTGATGTCTATAGTCGACCAATCTGCCGGAAAATGGCCATTTGACCTAGTCAAAAAGTTAGCTAAACTAGGTTTGAGATGTGCTGATATATCCAGAAGAAGACGCCCTGATACGAGTCAGGTTTGGGCTACGATTGAACCCTTGGTAAAGACTGCTACACAATCGAAAGCACTCTCGTCTATTGGATCTTCAACTTCTA
Organism: Carex rostrata; assembly: GCF_964058835.1. NCBI lineage: Eukaryota > Viridiplantae > Streptophyta > Magnoliopsida > Poales > Cyperaceae > Carex > Carex rostrata. The sequence goes on from NC_135951.1 coordinate 3,262,617, forward strand.
ATGAAGAACATGTACCGTCACATTTTCTATGTCCAATAATGCAGGTATGTATATAGTTTCCTCTTCTATTTTCATGGTTTTGCAACTATATTAGTGCAGTCCAAATATATGCAATATAATTTTTTTATATTTATTGCCGGGTGAAGTGAAATCCAATTAGAAAAAAAGAAAAACTGGAAACAAAAATGACAGGACACATTCTGTTTCACAAGCTCTTAGCTAGTGTCCTCATATAATATCTTTGTAAGTTGCACCTGCTAATTAAACTGCCACATTTTACCCTTCACTGTTCAAAATAATCATTCAATTACATAGAATATTGCTTTGACTATCAGTAGCTTTTTTTGTGGCATATAAATGCCAAGACACTTTTTTTCTTCTTCTTATTCTTTTGGGTCTTCCAACCATTACTATAGGAAATCATGAAGAATCCATGCATCGCAGCAGATGGGTTTACATATGAAGGCGAGGCAATCAAGACATGGTTGAACAGAGGACAGAACACATCGCCTATGACAAATTTGGTGCTTCCTCATCGCGATCTGATTCCAAATCATGTTCTTCGTTCTGCCATCCAAGAATGGCTTCAGCAGCACCCACAATCTAATTAATCTGTCATGCAGTTCAAGTTATACTAAAGTTTGTTAATATTTGGTGTGCACTCTTGTTTTGTTATGGCTTGAAATAGTGTTTGAGTGACAATGTTTGATTAATAAAACCAAGTTTCCAAGTATATATAATCATATATAGTCATGAGTGAAATTCCCTTATTAAACATCACTGTCAAATTTCTTGAATTATATATACTCAGACTTTCTAAATATTGAATATTTCTTGAATTATATGGTTGTATATGGATGTGTAATATGTATGTTTATGGCTAGCGAATTAATATGGATGCTAGCCCATTAGTAATCTATTGAAAAAACAAACAAATCAAACACGGTTCTTGAAAACTTAGCCATGTATGAATATTAACATACATGGTTTCTTTATATAAGCCATGTATGATTCATTATAATCATACACGATTTTTTTATAGCAATTAACCGTGTATATAATCATTCACATCTGACTCGATTTTCTTTTAGAAATTGTGTATGTAAATTGTATATAGAGACGTGTACAATGTATCGACATTTTCATACACAATGTGTGCGGACACATTTATAGAACCGTGTATCGATCATTAGTTTTTTTAACTATACTTTTAAGAATTATTATATTAAGAGATGGGCTAAGGTACATCGCAAATTAAAGTCCTTGTTTTAATTACGGCTATATTCTGCGATTACTAAATCCAAACATTATCGTCATATTTATTAAAATTTGGGTGGATATCAAATTTAACATTCCTTTGAAAACTTTTTACTATTTTTTTTAAAAGGTTCACAATTGTTATTTTTTTTATGGTGTGTCAAGCAGGGGCGGACCCATGTGGCCCAAAGGGGTAGATTTAGAGTTTTAGTAGAGATCGGAACGTTCCGATCGACTTTGCCTACTAGAAATTTTTTTTTGTTTCCCCTCTAAATGTTTAATTTGTAATTCAAATTAAATTTAGGATTAAAATAAAAATAAATTTTTTGAATTATGATTGGTAACTAGAATTATAAGTTACTGTTAGAGAATCAGAAATTACATATCAGAGTATTAGAAAAGTATTAGTTAAAACATTGTTTTTTATTGAATATCTAATTAGTTAATGTGTTTAATTTCAATTAGGTATTTAAATCTGATTCAATATTTTTATGTTCCGATGAAAAACCAAATATAGTCAACCAACCGAATTGACCCTCTGTTTGGCGAATAGTGAACAAACCAAACCGAACTTTAGTCACAAAATTTTAAAACCAAATGGGCCGCCTGTTTGGTGATAAGGCCCAAAACTAGTGAACCCTTTTTTCTCTCTCTCGATTTCCTTTCCTCTGAGACTGAGACTAGGGTTTCCTTGCTCCATTGTCTCTCTCTCTCTATCTCTCTAGAAAGGATGTAGGGTTTTGTTGGATAGTCGGATCCTATAAGGCGTTGCAAGCGGTCATGGTGTCTCCTTTCAGCTGGTAATCGAGTTGGGTGTTTCCTTTCTTTGATTTCATCATTATTTGTTATGTTAATTTGTCTCATATTATATGGTTTCGTTTTGGAGGTGGTGGTTACTTATAACAAGCTCTTATCTTGTGAATCTCTCTCTCGTCTCGTTGTTATATCCATTTTTTACCTTTTTTTTTTTTTCTCTTTTTTGCACAAGAACCCCTGGTAATTATAGAATTTTCATTTCACTGTTATATCTATCCTTACCTTCTCTCTCGCTGATATCAAATTGGTACAGAATTTGATATTTTTATTGATACTCTCCCTCATATCAAATTGTTATATCCATCCTTACATTGTTTTCCCTTTTTACACACAGACCCCTAAAAAAATTGAAATTTTTATTTGTTACTATTGGGTGTATTTGTTATATGCATTTATTCACTGTAAGCTTGTAATTATGCGTTGTGATTCTTAAATTGGAAAGATCAGGGGGCTGATGCCACTGTGGTTATGGTACCTATTAGAATTTGAGATTGAATTGAAATAGAAACAATTTCATTTATTTATTTTTCAGTTCATTGCTTGCAAGGGCTTATATAGGCTAATTAGTCCTTATTGCAACTATGTAAAATGTTTAATATTATATAAAGCATGCTGGTAGAGGCAAAAAGCATCAGCATTTAGTTTGATGTAAGTTGTAGTGACACTAATGTTTAAAAAGATGTCGGGTGTTAGTTTCAACTATGTAAAATGTTGTGTGTTATGTGAAAGCATGATGAAATTTGTTCTCTCCTTTTTATAATCATTTTGTAAGTCTTTTATTAAACCTCTTCCATGGTCAAGTGTAGTGTTGACCAAACGGTCTGGTCTGGTCCAGTCCAAACCCGGCCGGTCCACAAGTCTCCCCAATCCACGGGTTGGCACTATCCGGGTCCGGCGGGTCTAGTTTGGAATGGTTGGCCCAAACCCATGCCAAGGACCTTGGTCTAGACCCACACGGGTTGGTCCGGTCCATAGTCCGGTCTGGTCCCAGCATGATGTATTTTACAAAAAGACAACCTATATCAAAAAAGTTAGCTAGACCAATAATTGGGTTTTAGAAACTTAATATAGCTTGGTGACATTTAGCATTGGGATTATATATCAATTTAATACATCAATTTTGTTTTCAGCCACATGGAATGTCATGCAAGAAGAACATAATTAAGGAATGTGAAGAAGAGGCTGGAATCCCAGCATCTATATCTACCAAGTATACAGAACAACCTTATATTTCTGTCTACATTTAATTAATTTATGTGTCTTCTTATAGTTACAGTTGATTTTTTTGTCGTGGTATTGGTTTTTCAGTGCTATACCTGTAGGGGTGGTTTCGTACATGGATATTGAGGGATATCTGTACAAAAAGATATGTACTTTTCGGCTATGATCTGAAGTTGCCTATTTTGTTCCCAAAAATGAAGGTTCTACTCTTTTTTTATATTCAATTGTCTTGTGCATACATCTCTAGATAACCAAGACAATTCATGCATATACACATTTTTAAATAACACTCATTTTCCTAAAACATAAACCTTCTTAAGTTGTCAAAAACTAATTTTACAAAATGGTCCATTATTTCATCACTGATATTTTTACCCCTCTATAATTGTTTGTTTTTTCATTCATTTGTGCGAATGTCATTTGGATCAGAATTAAGAGATTTAACTGTGTATTTTACTTTTTTTGTGTTAATGTAATTTTACTTTTCAGATGGAGAGGTGGATAGTTTTAGGTTAATAACTGTTTCTCAAGCTGCAAATATCATCAGAAGAACTGAATTTTACAAGCCGAATTGCTGTCTTGTTATTCTCGACTTCCTCTTTCGACATGGGTTCTCTCTCTCTCTCTCTCTCCCACACACGGGCACACACACACTTCAAATGTTTCTTTTATTAGAAATTGAAGAAGTTATTGGTCTATTTGCAAGTAACACCTAGATTTAAATATAAGATCACATCAAGCAAAAATGAGTAAATTGCTCATAGAAGTAAAAAATGTAGCAACCAAATTAGCTATTTGGTAAATTGGTCATATCCAACTGAAAAGAAACCATAGCTTTTTTGGGATGGATTAAAATTTCTCGATACTTGGTAGGAGGTGTTTTTTTTCTGTTACAGTCTAATGCTTGGGTATTATTGCAAAATTTTGGAAATAGAGGATCGGTAAGATGCATAATACGGATTGACCCGCGCTATGGACTCATATATCTGTTTTTAAAGTCCAATAAGTTAATCAGAACCATTCAACAAGATCTCCATATGGAAATTTACTTCTAGACTAAATTTTATAATTTTTATAATTTTTTTAGTATTTTTTAGATAAGTAGAAAATCACTTGATTCAAATATTCTGGACCATCCAAACATATAAAATCTGCTCTCAAAGTACATTTTCATATGGAGATCATGTTTAACTGCCGGATCGATTGTTTAAACATACCAATAATTATTAATACATAACTCCTTTCTATTGTATTAGTTTGTAATACTTGGAACTTTTGTTGGTTGTTTCATATATGGTTAATTTTCCGATGTGACTTTTAGGGCTTAGTTTTGTGTACCAGCTGTTTGATACCAGTATTGTCATGAACTACTTAGTTTCAATACAAACTGGTAGTTTGTGGACTTGTTGCACTTTTATAAAAATAAATAAATTAATAAATAAATAAATAACTCCTTTCCAGCCTTTTCTTTTCTCTTTCCCTATTAGAAATGCAAAAATTGACCTTCTTTTAATTCCTTTTTCATTTTTTTTTAGTTTTTTTCTTTTCATTTTTTTGCTATTTATTAAACTGGTTTGAAAACCGCTGTTCTTCAATGCTGCAGAAATTTAATAAAAACAGCGGTTTTCAAACCAGCTTAATAAATAGTAAAAAAATTCCAAAAAATGTAAAATTTGGTCTCCAAGCACATTTTAATATAGATTGAATATCTAATGGTTTGGATTTGTTGTTTGAACATCAAATACTAAAATTTGACCTTAAGCACTTAGGTCGAAGTGTTACCGGTAGCAATTTAGCCATACTCCATATAGTAATATCTTATCTTTTACAAAAAAAACCCTTACACCTGGTTACTTTCTCTAAATTTTGACTCATGCAATTTGGCGTACAACATCAACGCAGACACAGCAGTAGGAGAGATTGCTGCTGCTGTGGGTGCCGAAAAGTTGATATTACTGATTGACGTAGCCGGAATTTTGGAGGATTGAAACGATTCTAGTAGTTTAATAAAAGAAACCGATATTAGTGTGATTCAAAAGATGACGAGGAAGGAAAGGTGGCCGGAGGCATGATACCAAAGGTAGCATGTTGTATTAAGTCGTTGACAAATGGTGTAAGCACGGCAAGTATCATTGACGATCGGGCCTGCATTCGCTCTTGCTTGAGTTACTGACGGATGAGGGGGTACGGACCATGATTCGAAGCTGAATCATGTTGAGTTTTTTTTTTTTTTTTTTTTTTTTTTGGTTTATGAAGCGGATTGTTTAGTCTGAGTGTTGTTGGAAAATGAATAGTTGGTTACTAGGCCCCATATGAAATTTGGCATTCAATTTCATTAATTGCTGAGTGGCTCCCCATTGTCAGTCTCTGTGTTTATTTTTTTTCCTTTTTTTGTAGCTAATCAAAAAAATTTCATCCTTAGTGGTTAAGCAAATTTAAAGTAAACCCAGAATGACAAAAGTGGCTTCAATAAAGCAGTGATTTTGGGAAAGGCAAAACAAGTTTCGTGGTGAGTTTGGGCCTGCGTATATAATAATGCAGAGTTAAAAGTGGCTTTAATAAAGCAGTGAATTTTTGCTTGATCTATAAAGAAAAAGATGCTCAATCTGTCAAGCAATATGGACCTATATATCTCTTTAGTTAATTGGAGACTTAAAATTATCTCTAAATTGCTTACCATACCAATAGACTAGAACCATTGATGAATAGACTAATTCTCTGAACCTCTCACTCTCTCTCACCCTATCTTCTTTCTCTCCATTTTTTCTTGTCTTGGTTCCGGGTGCCTCAACCCCTCCATTCTTCACCGCCTTTCCTCTCTAAGACTCTGACTCGTCTCTCCTTGCTTCTAGTTTTAGGTTATCCTTGCTTCATCGTCTCTCTCTCTATAGAAATTGTTCATTTTGCTAGTGCAATGCTCCTGTCACGTAAGTAAATCTATTCTTTGTTTTGGAGGTGGTGGTTGCTTATAACAAGGTCTTAGTGCAAGCTCTTTTTCTCCAATAAGTGAATCACCAATTAATGGCAACCTCAGAGGTCAAGGAAGAGCAAAAGGTGTATGTTTTTTTGCGTCCAAACTATGATGCAGGAAAACATATCCTTTCATGGGTGCTCAACAATTTTCCAAAGGACGAAACTAAAATCGTTGCCACTTACATCATGCTTACCAATGATCAAGTACATAGTGAGTTTGTATATATATTGTCTACCAATGCTGCTGCAATCATTTTAATTTTGATCGATTTTTGTTATCGTCACTTGAAGTAATTTATTCTAAGTGTATTGTGGATCATATTGTTTTATGATTGTGCTTGTGCATCTCACTTACCACACAAAGTCCCTCGATTTTGAAATTTTCTAGTTTAAAAAAAAATTGATTCTGGATTTTGGAAAGCTAATCTCCAATTACCCATAAAAGATTAATGTTAATTGGTTCCAATCCTTATCTTGATTCCTTTTCTCGTAGCAAATGAAAGCTTATTTCATTGATAACCAATTTTATGTACCAGAAGAGTCCAAAAATTAAACAAGTCCTGCAGCATTTAAATGTCATACTCAAGCAATTGTTTCCATTCTGAAACAGATAAACTTCTCAATCAAAAGAGGGAGAGATGCAATGAAACTCTAGACAAACATCTGGCTCAGTGTGCAATACAGGAGGTGAAATTTAGTTTTAATTAATTAACTTTAATGTACACATGTCTTCTTCTTTTCTTCTTCACTTGGAACCCATGACATGATATTTTTGTAAAGAACAAAAAAATCATCTCAGTCAATAGAGGTCGTTTGGATATCTCCTGATGAAAACTTCATAAAGTTATTTACGGTTTTGTTTTCAAATGAACCTCAATGTGCTACTAATTAAATGTACACTAACGCACTGTGTCCACTGTTTCACTTGAATGCAGTTTAAAGCTGACAAACTGATACACGAGAATAATGGTAATCTAATAGGAGGGATTTTAGAGCTGATTGAGTTAAAAGCAATCAAGAATCTTGTAATGTGGTCATCTTCAAACAGGTATTAAGATGAGATAGTCATGCACATCTTGATTTTTTGTACTTTACATGATTAGAACAGAAAAAAATGAGTCTGAATCAACAATTAATTAGTACACAGTCTTTTCTGCTGGGTTGCAACAATTTTTCAAGCCTTTTTTGGCATATAGGATATCTCAAAGATAGCTTTAGTCTGATATATGATATTGAATTGATTTCATCCTCCACTACGACCATGATACACAGCTTAGGATAATTGCAGTACTATTCATCAAAGCCTAATTAGGTACAGTTTTTTGCAAATTTGGGGATCTTTGTACCAGACCATACCACCACCATTTAAGACTGGTATAATTTGAGTTTATCTGTGACAATTGCAAATCCTTGGTAGCATAAATTTTGGAACATTGAAGATTTCCTCGGTGTTGATTTCTGGCACCATTTCAAGTGCAGTGAACTTATCAAAGAGAAGGCAAATCCATCATGCAAGATATGGTTTATTCAAAATGAAAATCAGATCTACACCAGGTACTATTAAGCTTTTGTATGTCTCCCATGTGATTACATTGCCTTGGTATTTTTTAGATAGGATCTCACCTGCCCTTCGGTTAATTGAGCTTTTTCGTAAACTTATTTGGGGTTTGTACTCACTACTCAGGTCATTTTGTACACATTATCAAAAGACAGAGAAACAAAAATTCATACTGATTTGAAGAAATAGAGCTTTAATCCTTTTGGTTCTAGTTGAGTTCTTTGTATTTCGGGTTGGCTTAATTATTGGATTACTTGAGTTCTGGTTGGTTATATCTGATTTTTAATAATCACATTAGCTTTGATGACATGTATTTTTTGGCTTCATTAGGTGTCCCAAATCAGATTTGACAGAGGCCACATCTGAAGAGGTGCATCATTCCACTTACTCTTGATCATAATTCTTTATTTCAATTTTATTTTTCCTTCTTACTTGTTCAAATTGATTTCAATTTCTTTTCTTTCAATTGAATTTCTAAGTTTTTGCTCTACTACCTAAGAAAAATCATAAATAAGATTTCCCTAAATTTTTATTCTACCAAAAGTCTAATTAATATATCAAAGGGAATGGACCTCGGCCCCTATCTTTGTTGTTTTGATTATTTTATGAACTGTTATTCTTTAAATATACTTAAAATGTGTTGAAAAAATATGTACCTTGATGACATAATTGAAAAAGGTTAGCATGATCAATACAAGATAATTACTTTACCGGGAGCAACTAAAAATATTAGGATGGTCATGAAGCATGATTTCTACTTAATGACAAATATTTACTACTAATAATAATTGACTTTAGAACTAATAAACAAATTTAAAACAACCACAGAAACATGTGATCAGTTTTTGGAGTAAATTTAATTTCTTTTCTTTAAATTAAATGATATATGGTGCTAAATTAGTGTATATATATATGAGAAGGGCTCAAATGCCCCATTGCTTCATGCCCAATTGTACCCCCAACATCTTTATCTTTAATTTCAAAGTGGAAACAAAAGATCTGAACTGCTCAACATGATATCCACGTTAAAATGTACTTAGAGATCAAATTTTATATTTTTTTTTAGACTTTTTTACTATTTTTTAAGATAGGTACAAAATCATTATTTTTCAGGAAATTGTGAACCATCTAAAAACAATGATTTTGTACCTATTTAAAAAAATAGTAAAAAATTTCCAAAAAAATTAAAATTTGTTCTCCAATCATATTTTAATGTGGATATAACGTTTAGCAGTTCGGATCGTTTATTTAAACTTTGAAATTGAAGATAAAGATATTGGAGTATGATTGAGGTAGGAAGCAATGAGGCATTTGAGCCCTCCACTCTCTCTGTCTATCTATCTATCTATCTATCTATCTATCTATCTATCTATATACACACACACATATATATATGTATATATATACATATATACATATATATATTTAATTAAAAAGAAATTCAACATTCTGATTTATTATTTGATTCGGGGTTAAATATGACTCTTTATCTCATGCTTGAAGAAACTTACACGGAAATATCGAATGAATATTATATTTTCTTAGAAGAAATTTTGTTAGTAAATATATTATCAGACCAAAAGAATTAAGCAAAAAAAATTTACAATTGCAGCAAATTCGTGAATCATCAATGGCAACCACAGAGGTAAAGGAAGAACAAAAGGTGTATGTTTGTTTGCCTTGGTTGTATGATCGAGGAAAGCATATCCTTTCATGGGCGCTCAACCATTTTTCAAAGGATGAAACTAAAATTGTTGCCACTTCCATCCACAATATACCTACTTTAGCTCCCAATCATCCACAATATAGTGAGTTATCTTCACTTGAAGTAATTTTATTCTAAGAGTACTATGGGCCATATTGTTTTCTGATTGTGCTTGTGCACCTCACTTCCCACACAAAGTTCCTCAATTCTGAAATTTTCTAATTTCATAAAAAAATGATTCTGAATTTTTGAAGATAAATTCTCAATAACCTATAAAAGATTAATATTAATTGGGTCCAATCCTTATCTTGATTCCTTTTCTGGTAGTAAATGGAAGCTTATCTCATTGATAACCAATTTTATGCACCAGAAGAGTCCAAAAAAATCCATTCTGCATTTAAATGTCATACTCATGCAATTGTTTCCATTATGAAACAGATGCATTTCTCAATGAATGGAGGGATTGCAATAAATTTCCAGACAAATATGTGGCTCAGTGTGCAATACAGAAGGTGAAATTTATTTTTAATTAATTAACTTTAATGTACACATGTCTTTTCTTCTCTTTTTTCACTTGGGAACCCATGACATGATATTGATATCTTTGTAGATAACAAAAAATTCCTCTCAGTCAAAAGAGGTTATTAGAATCTCCTGATGAAAAATTCAGAAATTTATTTACGGTATTGTTTTTGATTGAACCTCGATGTGCTACTAACGATACACTAACACACTGTATCCACTGTTTCACTTTAATGCAGTTTAAAGCTGAGAAACTGATACACGGCTATTGTCAAAATCAAGAATCTTTAGAGCTGACTATAGCAGAAGCGATTTTAGAGCTGATTGACTTGAGGGCGATCAAGAATCTTGTAATGTGGTCAGTTCCAAACAGGTATTAAGATAAGATAGTCATGTACATCTTGATTTTTTCACTTTACATAATTACAACTGCAAAAAATGAGTCTGAATCAACAATTTAAGTACACAGTCTGTTCTGGTGGGGGTGCAACAATTTTTTAAACCTTTGTTGGCATAAAGGATATCTCAAAGATAGCTTCAGTCTGAAATTGAATTGATTTGATCCTCCATTACGGGCATGCTACACAACTGAGGATAATTGCATTTATAAAGGCCTAATTAGGCTTGATTTGCAGTTTTTTGGCATATTTGGGCATTTTTGTTCCAGACCATACCAACACCATTGAAGATTGTTATTGGTAGGCAACTGGTATCATTTGAGTTTACCTGCAATGATTGAAAATCCATAGTAGCAAAAAAGTTGTAACATGGCATATATATCTCCTCGGTGTTGATTTCTGGCACCTTTTCAAATGCAGTGTTGATGATTTAATAGTGGCAGAGAAGGCAAACCCAACATGCAAAATATGGTTTATAGATTTCAAAGGAAATCTGCTATTCACTAGGTACTATTAAGTTTTTGTAAGTCTCCCATGTGATTAGATTATATTGCCTTGGTTACTGACAACTGGGCAAAACATTTGTTAGGATCTCACTAGCCCTTCAGTTAACCGAGCTTAATTTGCGTAAACTTATTTCTCATTTTGTACACATTATCAAAAGACAGAGAAACAAAAATTCATACTGATTTGAAGAAATAGAGCTTTAATTAATCCTTTTGGTTCAGGCTGAAATCTTTGTATTTCGGGTTGGCTTAATTATCGGATTACACCAGTTCTGGTTGGTTATATCTAATTTGTAATAATCACATAAGAAGCTTTGATGACATATATTTTTTGTCTTTGTTAGGTGTCCCAAATCAGATTTGACAGAGGCCACATCAGAAGAGGTGCATCATTCCACTTATTCTTGATCACAATTCTTTATTTCAATTTTCTTTTTCCTTCTTACTTGTTCAAATTGATTTCAATTTCTTTTCTTTCAATTGAATTTCTAAGTTTTTGCTCTACTACCTAAGAAAAATCATAAATAAGATTTCCCTAAATTTTTGTTCTACCGACAGTCTAATAAATCACAAATTTACTATTTTTTTAGATTTATTGAAAATTGTTGTTTTTCAAACAAATATGGACCATAAAAAACAGTGATTTTCAATAAATCTAAAAAAAAAGTACAAAAAATTTCCAAAAAATATAAAATTTGGTCTCCAAACACATTAATATGGAGAACAAGATTAATGATTTGGATCAGTTATTTAGATTTTGAATCCGGTAATTTATAGTTCAATGTACAAAAATGCCTACGCATTGCAATGTATGGTAGCTTTACTAGATCTCTCTCTCTCTATCTCTCTCTCTCTCTCTCTATATATATATATATAGAGTTAGGCTGGGGTGCTATGGATAGCATAGAGGCCTCTATGCTACGGCTCAATATTCGAGTTTTCAAAATCCAAACGGTCGATCCGAACCGTTCATCTTATTCTCCATATTAATATTTGCTTGGAGACCAAATTTTACATTTTTCTGAATTTTTTTACTATTTATTAAGTATTTTACAAAATTGTTGATCCAACGGTGGCCGCACAAAACAGTAAAACCGTTGGATTAGCGATTTTCAAAGTGTCTTAATAAATAGTAAAAAAAATCATAAAATTATAAAATTTGGTCTCCAAGCAGATATTAATATGGAGAATAAGATGAACGGTTCGGATCGACCGTTTGGATTTTGAAAACTCGAATATTGAGCCGTAGCATAGAGGCCACTATGCTATCCATAGCACCCCAGCCTAACTCTATATATATATATTCAATTAAAAAAGAATTCAACATTCTGATTTATTGATAGATTTGGGGTTAAATATGGCTCTTTATCTTATGCTTGAAGAAACTTCTTACATAGAAATATCGAATGAATATTATATGAAATATATCGAATGAATATTACATTTTCATAGAAGAAATTTTGTTAGTAAATATATTATCATACCAAAAGAATTAAGCAATTTTTTTTACAATTGCAGCAAATTCGAAGGGAGAAACAACATCATAAAGAAATTGAGGAAATCCAAAAGAGAGAAAATGACAAGAATGATCTTCTTAAAAGGGAAATCGAACAACTGAAATTAGAGAACCAACTTCAACGAAATGAGTTGGATAAGCAGAAGCAGCAATTGAGAGAAATCATTTCTAATTTAGAAATAGATAATAACAAGCTAAAGCAAGAGCGTGATAATGCTATTAGAGAGGTACATCATTCCACTTATTCTTGATCATAATTCTTTATTTCAATTTTCTTTTTCCTTCTTACTTGTTCAAATTGATTTCAATTTCTTTTCTTTCAATTGAACTTCTAAGTTTTTTCTCCACAACCTAAGAAAAATCATAAATAAGATTTTCCTAAATTTTTTGTTCTACTGAAAGTCTAATAAATCACAAATTTACTATTTTTTTAGATTTATTGAAAATTGTTGTTTTTCAGACAAATATGGACCATAAAAAACAGTGATTTTTAATAAATCTAAAAAAATAGTACAAAAAATTTCCAAAAAATATAAAATTTGGTCTCCAAACACATATTAATATGGAGAACAAGATTAATGGTTTGGATCGGTTATTTGGACTTTGAATCCGGTAATTTATAGTTCAATATACAAAAATGCCTACGCATTGTAATGTATGGTAGCCTTATTCTCTCTCTCTCTCTATATATATATATATATATATATATATTCAATTAAAAAAGAATTCAACATTTTGATTTATTGATAGATTTGGGGTTAAATATGGCTCTTTATCTCATGCTTGAAGAAACTTCTTACATAGAAATATCGAATGCATATTATATTTTCATAGAAGAAATTTTGTTAGTAAATATATTATCATACCAAAAGAATTAAGCAATTTTTTTTACAATTGCAGCAAATTCGAAGGGAGAAACAACATCATAAAGAAATTGAGGAAATCCAAAAGAGAGAAAATGACAAGAATGATCTTCTTAAAAGAGAAATCGAACAACTGAAATTAGAGAACCAACTTCAACGAAATGAGTTGGATAAGCAGAAGCAGCAATTGAGAGAAATCATTTCTGATTTAGAAATAGATAATAACAAGCTAAAGCAAGAGTGTGATAATGCTATTAGAGAGGTACATCATTCCACTTATTCTTGATCATAATTCTTTATTTCAATTTTCTTTTTCCTTCTTACTTGTTCAAATTGATTTCAATTTCTTTTCTTTCAATTGAATTTCTAAGTTTTTTGCTCTACAACCTAAGAAAAAATGATAAATAAGATTTTCCTAAATTTTTGTTCTACTGAAAGTCTAATGTATCAAAGGGAATGACCTCAGACCCTCTCCATATATCTTTGTTGTTTTGATTATTTTCTGAATTGTTATTCTTTAAATATACTGGATTGTATTGAAAAATATGGACCTTGATGACATAACCGAAAAAGGTTGGCACGATCAATAGAATATAATTACTTTACCGGGAGCAACTAGAATATTACGATGGAATGAAGCCTGACTTCAACTTAATTACAAATATTTACTGCTAACAAGAAATGACATTAGAACTAATTAATAAATAAAAATAAACAAATGACACAAAGATTTTTAGAAGACAAAAGGTTGCAATTAATACAACCACAGAAACATTTTATCTGTTTTTGGAGTAAATTTAATTTGTTTTCTTTAATTTAAATGCTAACAATATTATGGTGCTAAATTCGTATATATATATAAGGGCCCAAATGCCCCATTGCTTCATGCCCCAATCATACTCCAACATCTTTCTCTTTAATTTCAAAGTCGGAATAAAAGATCTGAACTACTCAACATGATATCCACGTTAAAATGTACTTAGAGATCAAATTTTATATTTTTTGAATTAAACTTTTTTACTATTTTTTAGGATAGGTACATAATCACTGTTTTTGAGGAAATTGTAGACCATCTAAAAACAATAATTTTGTACCTATCTTAAAAAAAAGTAACAAATTTCCAAAAAATTTAAAATTTGTTCTCCAATCATATCTTAATGTGGTTATCACGTTCAGCGGTTCGGATCGTCTGTTTAAACTTTGAAATTAAAGATAAACATGTTGGAGTACGGATTTGGCTAATATGTTATGGGTTGCATAGAGGCCTCCCGTGCTATGGCTCAATATTCGAGTTTTCAAAATCCTAACGGTTGATCCGAACCGTTCATTTTGTTCTTCATATTAATATGTGCTTGGAGACCAAATTTTACATTTTTTGGAAATTTTGTACTATTTTTTAGATTTATTGAATATCGCTGTTTTTTATGGTCCAGATTTGTCTGAAAAACAACGATTTTCAATAAATTTAAAAAAATAGTAAAAAATTTCCAAAAAATGTAAAATTTGGTCTCCAAACACATATTAATATGGATAACAAGATAAACGGTTCAGATCGATCGTTAGGATTTTGAAAACTCGAATATTGAGCCGTAGTACGAGAGGCCTCTATGCAACCCATAGCACCATAGCCAAGTCCTATATATATATATATAGAGAGAGATAGAGAGAGGCTAATGTGCTTTCGATAGCATATGGGCCGAAATACATACGGTCAAAATTTAAAATTTCATAATCCAAAAAGTCGATCTGAACCGTTCATCTTGTTCTTCATATTAATATGTGCTTGGAGACCAAATTTTATATTTTTCTGAATTTTTTTACTATTTACTAAGCCACTTTGAAAATCATTGATCCAACGGTTTTACTGTTTTGTTAAGCAACCATTGGATCAACAATTTTCAAAGTGACTTAATAAATAGTAAAAAAATTCAGAAAAATGTAAAATTTGGTCTCCAAGCACATATTAATATGGACAACAAGATGAACGGTTCATATCGACTTTTTGAATTTTGAAATTTCAAATTTGGACCGTGTGTATTTCGGCCCATATGATACCGAAAGCATATTAGCCTCTCTCTCTCTCTCTCTCTATATATATATATATATATATGTATGTATATGTATATATGTATGTATGTGCATATATGTATATATGTATGTATGTGCATATATGTATACACACACACACACACATATATATATAGAGAGAGAGAGATGGGCTATGGTGCATTGCAATGCATGAACCCCCTTATGCATTGCACTATAATCACGGATTTAAAGTCCAAACGACCGATCCGAACCGTTAGATGTTTAATCCATATAGAAATGTGCTTGGAGACCAAATTTTATATTTTTTGGAATTTTTTTACTATTTATTAAGCATTTTTGAAAATTGCTGTTTTGCTGTGAACAGTAAAAAACAGTAAAATTTTCTGGACCATCAGATCAGCGACTTTCAAAATTGCTTAATAAATAGTAAACAAATTCAAAAAAATGTAAAATTTGGTCTCCAAGCACATATTAATATGAAGAACAAGATGAACGGTTCGGATTGGTCGTTTGGACTTTAAATCCATGATTTAGAGTGCAATGCATAAAAGGGTTCATGCATTGCAATGCACCATAGCCCATCTCTATATATATATATATAATTAAAAAGAAATTCAACATTCTGATTTATTAATTGATTCTGGTTTTAATATGGCTCTTTATCTCATGCTTGAAGAAACATAGAAATATCGAATGAATATTATATTTTCATAGAAGAAATTTTGTTAGTAAATATATTATCAGACCAAAAGGATTAAGCAAAAAAAAATTACAATTGCAGCAAATTCAAAGGGAGAAACGACATCAGAAAGAAATTGAGGAAATCCAAAAGAGAGAAAATGACAAGAATGATCTTCTTAAAAGGGAAATCGAACAACTGACATTGGAGAATCAACTTCAACGAAATGAGTTGGATAAGCAGAAGCAGCAATTGATAGAAATCATTTCTGATTTAGAAATAGGTTATAATAAGCTAAAGCAAGAGCGTGATAATGCTATTAAAGAGGCTCAACAATTAAGAAGACAGAAAGAGCACTCTTTTGGTAATTCTGATATGGTACTAGGCTCCCAGTTTTCATTGCGTGAGCTGGAACAAGCAACTCAAAATTTTAGTGATTCGTTGAAGATTGGAGAAGGTGGATTTGGATGTGTCTATAAGGGCTCTCTTCGAAAAACCACAGTGGCAATAAAGAAGTTGAATTCAGAGAGCTTACAAGGGTTATCAGAGTTCCAGCAAGAGGTAACAGATTATGTTAAAGATAGTAATATTATATTTTGCAACAAGTCACAACATTTAAGGCAATTTATGTACTAATGGAAAGCCTAATTGAGTCAAACAAGCCAAATTATAATTCTTGATATTTCTTTCATCATTTTAATCCTCATCAAATTGTGCTGGTACCCAATGCATTATCTTTATTATATGGACTCTATTTCATAAACAAAATAAAACATCAAATTCTATTTTATTTTTACAGGTTGCTATTCTCAATAGAGTTAGACACCCAAATATTGTCAACCTAATAGGATCTTGCTCAGAAATCTCGACACTCGTCTATGAGTTCTTGCCTAATGGAAGTCTTGAGGACCAGTTGACTTGTGCTGATAATACCTCATCTCTGACATGGCAATCCCGAACTCGCATCATCAATGAGATTTGCTTAGGTCTTGTATTTCTCCACTCAAATAAACCACACCTTGTGATCCATGGCGACCTCAAACCAGATAATATTCTTCTCGATGCAAACTTCATCAGTAAACTCAGCGACTTTGGGATTTCCAAGATCATAAAGCAATCTGATACAAACACAACTGCCTTATATCGTACTAGTCATCTTGCAGGAACATTTGCATATATTGACCCCGAATTTCTTTCAACGGGGGAACTGACACCAAAATCTGATGTTTACTCTGGTATAATAGTGCTACGTCTTCTAACAGGAAAGCGTGCACTGAATATTGCAAATGAAGTGCAGGAAGGCATGCGAGTTGGTAGGTTCCTGTCTATAGTTGACAAATCTGCCGGAAAATGGCCGTCTGACCTAGCCAAAAAGTTAGTTAAACTTGGTCTGAGATGTGCTGATATTTCCAGAAGAAAACGCCCTGATATGACTGAGGTTTGGGCCACGATTGAACCCTTCGTAAAGGCTGCTTCACTCTTATCTGTTGGATCTTCAACTTCTAATGAAGAACATGTACCGTCACATTTTATATGTCCAATAATGCAGGTATATATAGTTTCCCCTTCTATTTTCATGGTATTGTAAATAAGTGCAACCCAAATAAATGCAATGGAATTATTTTATATTATTGCCGGGTAAAGTGAAATTCATTTAGAACAAAAATGATATAACACTTTCCTCTTTCACAAGCTCTTAGTGTCCTCAAAAAAATCTTTGTAAGTTGCACCTGTTAAACTGCCTCATTTTGCCCTTTATTTTTCAAATTAATCATTCAATTAGATAGATTATCGCTTTGATTGTCATCACTAGCATTTTTTTGCAGCATATAAATGGCAAAAACACATTTTTTTTCTTCTTATTTTGTTTGTTTGTTTGTTGGCCTTCCAACCATTATTACAGGAAATCATGAAGAATCCATGCATTGCAGCAGATGGGTTTACTTATGAAGCCGAGGCAATCAAGACATGGTTGAACGGAAGGCATAACACATCGCCTATGACAAATTTGGTGCTTCCTCATCGCGATCTGATTCCAAATCATGTTCTTCGTTCTGCCATCCAGGAATGGCTTCAGCAGCACCCACAATCTAATTAATCTGTCATACGGTTCAAGTTTTACAGGAATTTGTTAAGATTTGGTGTGCACTCTTGTTTTGTTATTGCTTGAAATAGTGTTTGAGTGATAATATTTGATTAACAAAACCAAGTTTCCAAGTATATATAATCATATATATTAATAAAAATATCGGGGTGATATGCAAGTCGATTATTAACATAATTTGTCATATATTATTCTTCATTTGACTCCTTAAGCATAAAGTAAGAGATTTGCTTACCTCTTACTCCACAATTAAACATGACCTAACATAATATTGAAATAAACGGATATATACCACCCATATATATCACATTTGTTTCTTTTTAATTTTAAACAAAGAATAAAGATGAGTAAAAACGGAACCAAAATTTCTCTATATTCTTTGTTATCATAGTAATAAATGAATTATTCGGATTCGGTTCGGTAAGATAAAAAAATCATAATTCGAAAATAATTTGGATATAATTCAAGAATGATTCAGTTCGATAAGAAAGAAAGGGAAAAACCCAAAAAAATAAAAACAAAAAGAAGCCATTTTTTGTGCATATTATTTGCGTTTTATTCATGAATGTCATTTGGTTTGAAAACACTTAAAAAATATTTTATTTACGAATAAAACACAAATCGTATCACTACGCTTATTATTTATAGCATCTTGCTAGTGAGCTGCTTCACAGATTAACAGTTTGTGCAATCGTCAAAAAAAAAATTAAAAAAATATATATTTTACGGAATCTATTACCGCTATTATCAGTTAATTAGACATGATTTTATTTTGCTCATTTCAAAAATTGAGGATGATTTGTGCAACAAATAAAGATGTCTATCGGCTTCAGTTTATTTTTTAAACCGATTCAAATATTTGGTTCGGTTCGGTTTAAATTTTTTTAAAACCAAATATAGTCAACAAACCGAATGGACCCTCTGTTTAGCGATAAGGCCCAAAACTAGTGGAATGCGTATCCTCTGAGATATCTCAACTTTTGCGTGACCGACGTGTCCGGTGTCTATTCGGGGGTGATGTAAGGGTCAGTATTATGTGTGCTTTGAGATTCGTGCGGAATGTATTTAAACGGTTGGGATATTCCATAAAGTCACGCAAAGTTTGAGATATCTCAGAGGATACGAATTCAAATTAGGGAAGCCTTTCTTCCTCTCTGAACCCTTTCTTCTCTCTCCATTTCCTTTCCTTTTTGAGACTAAGACTAGGGTTTCCTTGCTCCATTGTCTCTCTCTCTCTCTCTCTCTACAAAGGATCTAGGGTTTTGTTGGATAGTCGGATCTTATATGGCGATGCAAGCGGGAATGGGTGTCTCCTTTCAGCTGGTAATCGAATTGGATATCTCCTTTCGTTGATTTCATCATTATTTGTTCTCTTTTGTCTCATATTGTTTGGTTTCGTTTTGGAGGTGGTGGTTGCTTATAACAAGTTCTTATCTTAGTGGAAGAAGCTCTTTTTCTCCAATGGCAACTGCAGAGGTAAAGGAAGAAGAAAAGGTGCATGTTTGGTTGCCTTGGGACTATGATTATGCAAAGGATATTTTTTCATGGGTGCTCAGCAATTTTCCAAAGAATGAAACTCAAATCGTTGCCACTTTCATCATCTCTACCGATTATCCAGGTTGCAATCATTTTCATTTTCAAACATTTTTCTAATTTCATCAAAATTTGAATTATTTGAAATTTTCTAATTTACCAGGCTAAATCTTCAATTCTGAAATTACCCATAAAGCCTTGAGTGGTGCGAGAAACCTCGATGCCAAGGAAAAAATGAAGGTCGCCTAAATCTTTGAGGGCAAAGGTATTTTGAAGAGAGTTAATGAAGCTTTGAATGAGGTCACGGTTGGTTCCAGTAACAATGATATCGTCTACGTAGATAAGAACAAAGATTAAGGAGCCATGAGAAGAAAGAATGAATAAGGATGGGTCGTAACGGGACGGTTGGAAGCCTTGTTGAAGAAGGGCCGAACTCAAGGCATGAAACCACACACGTGGGCTTTGTTTTAAACCATAAATGGCTTTGGAGAGAAGGCAAACGTGGTTAGGCCGAGAGGGATCAATGAAGCCGGGTGGTTGAGCCATATACACGGTTTCTTGAAGCGTGCCATTGAGAAAGGCATTGTGAACGTCGAGTTGCCGAATAGACCAATCAAGGGAAAGAGCAATCGTGAGAACGAGGCGAATAGTTGTAGGTCGTACCATGGAACTAAACGTCTCAAAATAATCGATGCCCTCCTCTTGGTGAAACCCTTTAGCTACCAATCTTGCTTTGTACCGTTCAATGGAACCATCGGCATGCCTTTTAATTTTGTAGACCCATCGACATCCTACAACATTGAGATCAGGAGATGCACCAAAGTCCAGGTTTGATTTGAAAGAAGAGCTTGATATTCGTTTGACATGGCCTTTTGCCAAAGAGGATGAGAATTGGCTTGTTTAAAGGATTTTGGTTCGGTTTCAAGACAAGTATCAACAAGAAGGGCCACATGGTCTTTAAAAACATGAATTTTGTGGGTATTATCACGAGTGCGCGTGGTCATAGGATGAGTAGAAACAGGAATAGAAGAATTAAGGGCTATCTGTAGGGAAACAGAGGGGGTCTCAGGTTGAGATAAAGAATTGGCACGGACGGAAGGAGTTTGAATAGAGGTCGGATCCACTCCAACAGGGGCTGCACCCAAACTGCTGAGAGAGGGAATGGGAGTAGGGGACTGCTGCTGCTATTCCGCTACAACATGGGTTGTACCCACACTTGAAATGGAGGGTATAGACTGCTGCTGATCCGCTCCAACAGGGGCTGCACCCGAAGAGAGAAGAGGACCAGGGAGAGGAGAGGCGCAAGAAGAAGGACCTCCAGTTGGGCTTGAGGTTGGAACCGGCCCAATAATAGAAGCTGTAGGCAATTGTTGTTGAGGCTGAAAGTCAGGGAGTAGTGCCAAAAACAGAGAGCTGTTGGAAGAGCTGGAAGCCTCTAAATTACCTGAAAGAGAATGATCTTTGAAAGGAAAAAATAGTTCATCAAAAATGACATGCCGCGAAACATACACTTTATTAGTGGGAATATGAAGGCACTTGTATCCCTTTTGAAAAAGAGAATAGCCAAGAAAGACACAAAGAATGGAGCGGGGTTGAAGTTTGTGAGTGTTGTAAGGCCTCGTATAGGGAAAGCCAAGGCAGCCTAGAACCCGTAAAAAAGTGTAATTGGGTATTTTGCCGAAGAGGGTAAAGTATGGAGAGTTGCTATTATTGGAGGAGGGTTGCCGATTAATCAAGTAAACCATGCTAGCAAAGATGTCATCCCAATAACAAGCAGGAATAGAGGCATGAGACATAGAAGAAAGAGCCAACTCCACAATATGGCGATGCTTGCGTTCGGATACACCGTTTTGTTGGGGGGTGTATGGACACGTTTGTTGGTGAATGAGAGAGGGGAAGGAGCGAGCAATTGGTTTAAACTCGGTACCGCCATTCGTGCGAAGTACCTTAATGGTCGTGTTGAGCAAATTTTTCATTTGAGATTTAAAAGAAGTAAATACATGCACAACTTCATCCTTTGTTCTCAAAAAATAGATCCAAGTAAACTGGGAAAAATCATCAACAAAATGATATAGTAACGAAAACCATTATTGCTCAATAAAGGGGCGGGACCCCAAACGTCCGAGTACACTACCTCAAGAGGTGAAGAAGAAGAAGAACTAGGGAGAAAAGGTAATCGATGAGACTTAGCCACACAACAATGTTGGCATAAGCTCATTTTATTAGATGTACAAGGTAGTGAATGTAAATTTAAAATTTTGTGAGTAGTCGGTGAGGAAGGATGCCCGAGCCGTAAGTGCCAAAGGTTAATCGAGACTCTTTCTCCCAAGAATGCATGAGGAGTGGTGGCAAGAGGAGAAAGAACTATGTAGAGGCCTTTAAGAAGTGTAAGATGAAGAAGGATCCTCATAGTGCGGCGCCCCTTAACAATACAAGAAGTAGATGAAAATTCAATGAGAATTGAATTATCATGCAATAATTTGGAAAGACTTAAGAGGTTTTTGGTGAAATTCGGCACATAAAGCACATCTTTTAATGAAATGGTACAAGTAGAGAAGGTTAAGAAAGATGAACCAATATAACTAATTTTCATACCGGATCCGTTACCAATATGTAGCGCATCAAACCCCTCATATGGAAAATGTGATGACAAGTTGGAGAGATCATTCGTCACATGGTGAGTTGCTTTGGAATCGAGATACCACTCAGAACCCGAAGGAGAATAGGAAGGTTGTGCACTGTTGGCTTGAAAATTTGGTTGAGAGGCTTGTCCAGGTTGTGCCTGAAATGAAGGCTGAGAGGAAAAAATCAACAGTGGGAGGATCTGTTCTGTACTAGCAAATTTTTGCATTGTGGCCACGTTTGTCTCAGATTTGACAAATTGTATTCCGATCTGGGTTTGGAGTCTGCTCAGTGGTAGAAGCCCGATTAGAAGCTCTAGGATTGTAATTGGGCCTGGGAGTGTAGTTGGGCTTAAATGGATTTGGAAGAATTGAGAGACCAGAAGGTCAATTCCCACGTGGACGGTAATTGGATATGGAATAGGAAGGGCGCGGGTTATTGGGTTTGGGACCCAATTTGGTGAAATAAGTGGCAGGAGCACTGGTTTAGGAAAGGGAAAGAGAGGTAGAGCCACTGTTCTGAGTCTGGAGAAGAGATTCATGTGCCATGAGCATTGCTTGAAGCTCAGGAAAGGTTAGAGTGTCTTTCATATTGGCAGCGGCAACAATGGAGTTGTAATCGGATCCAAGACCACCAAGAACGTGAAGAACAAGATCATCTTCAAGAACGGGTGAACCAATGAACAAGATCATCAGCAATCGATCTAATTCTCAGACAGAACTCGGCAATGCTAGATCCACCTTTTGAAGAGTTTTGAAGAGATCGCCGAAGTTCTGATCTTCTGGCACGAGAGCTGGCTGAGAACGTTTGTTGAAGCAGCTTCCAAAGTTCGGAAGAGGTCTGATACGACACCACCTGAGCCAAGATCGTATCTGTCAAGGAAGATCGAACCAGCAAAGTAGAAGCTGATCCTGTTCACGCCAAGTTGAATGCAACGAATTGGATTTCTCTTGACCATCAACAATCAGGTGAGGAGGAGGAGCTGCTTCTTCAAGGAATCGGTACAGATTATAACCATAGAGAGTTGGTACGACTTGAGACTTCCATGCCAGATAGTTGTTGTGATGAAGCTTGGTTGCAATTGGTGTAGTGATGATCACCAAGGGAGTAGGAGAGGTAAGAGAGGTCATAGTAGAAAGAGGTTGGTCATTTGGGAAAGGGATAGTGTTTGAAATATGGGAAGAAGGGATAGACATGGCTTAAGCCCATGGTTCCGGAAATCGGCTGATTTCGAGTCAACTCGGAATCGGACAGCACCGGGCCGAGTTTTACCCGAGTCTCGCGCCTGTGCGAGTTTCTCAGCAAAACTCGGATGAACAGTGCTTGACTCGGCCGAGTTTTCTGATTTTCCGGCCGAGTCAAGCCGAGTTACACCGAGTTTTGTCCGAGTTGAGCCGATTCAAAGCAAAAAATTTCGATTCTCACTAACCTGGAGTGTGCTGTGCTGCTGTACCATTCGAGTTTCATGAGGGAGTCTCAATCGGCGGAGAAATTTCAGTAGGGGGTCTCAAATCTCAATCGGCGCAGGAAAAGAAGGAGATCGGCTGTGGAGATCAGCTGAGGAGATCGGCTGAAGAAAACATGTTGGAGAAGTTCAAATTTCAATCGGCTGAGGAGATCGCTGAGGAGAAGACCATTCGAATTTCGATCGGCTGAGGAGAAGACCATTCGAAATATCAGAAAAATTGAGTCGGCGGAGGAGAACTGGAGAAGGAAACGAGAAGGGGAATAAAAAATGAAATTTACAGTCGGCCCCTCATTTTACTATTTTACTGATGAAGGAAACGAGAACTGTTGACAACATTAATTTATTTTTTAATTTTACTTAAGCAAAATAAAATATTAATTGCTTATAAAATAAAATATGGAAATGTAAAAGTTAAAATTAAATATTTTATTTGTTTTTTGTGAATTTATTAAGCTTTATTTAATATTTTATGGAATAGTCTATTTAATTTCTAAATTAGATAAATATTAATTTTATAAGTAATAATACATTATAAATTTAATTGTTATCAGTTCAAATTCAATTATTACGAGTGTTATAGTGGGTTATTTGACAATTTCAGTACAAAATGTGTTTTTGCCAAAAATATCCGAGTTACCGATCCGATTCTTCCGATTCCGGCCGATTCATCCGATTCTGACTCGGCGGTCAAAAATCTGATTCTGATTCTGATTCCGATTTCCGGAACCATGCTTAAGCCTTTTCTGCTCTGATACCATGAAACGCTAAGTAAAGCTGTAATTGGATATAAGAATCATCATTCTTTATTGATTGATTGTATCATGTACAGAGGAAGTATTTATAGAGAAGCTATACATCAGATTCTAACTAACAGTAGCTACTAAACAAACTAACAGTCATCTAAATATTTATCTTGATTGGTTCTGCTAAATTCTGAAATTCTGAAATTACCCATAAAGGTATTGCGCACTGAGTCCCTCAATTCTGAAATTTTCTAATTTCATAAAAATTTGATTCTGCTAAATCCTTAATTACCCATAAAAATTAATGTTAATTGGTTCCAATCCTTATCTTGATTCTTAATTGGTTCTAATCCTTCCCACACAAAATCCCTCAATTCTGAAATTTTCTATTTCATAAAAATTTGATTCTGCATTTTGGAAAGCTAAATCCCCAATTACCCATAAATGATTAATGTTAATTGGTTCCAATCCTTATCTAGATTCCTTTTCTGGTAGTAAATGGAAGCTTAAGTATCTCATTGATAACCAATTTTATGTACCAGAAGAGTTCAAAAAATAAAATATCATGCTCATGCAATTGTTTTCATTCTGAAACAGATGATAAACTCAATAGATGGAGGGAGATATGCAATAAAACTCTAGACAAGCATCTCGCTCAGTGTGCAATACACAAGGTTAAATTTATTTTTAATTAATTAACTTCAAAATGTTCATATACACTAACACATTGTGTCTACTGTTGAAAGCAGAGAAACTGGTACATGAGAAGGGTGATTGTCTTGTAAAAGGGATTTTAGAGCTGATTGACTTAAGGGTGATCAAGAATCTTGTAATGGAGGTTTCTCCACACAGGTATTAAGATAAGATAGTCATGTAGATCTTGATTGTTTTTACTTTACATAATTAGAACTGTCAAAAATGAGTACACAGCTTAGGATAATTGCAGTACTATTCATCAAAGCCTAATTAGGCTATATTTGCAGTTTTTTTGCAAATTTGGGGATTTTTGTACCAGACCATACCAACACCATTTAAGACTGGTATAATTTGACGTTTGCAATTCCTTAGTAGCAAAAATTTTGGAACATGAAAATTCCCTCAGTGCTGATTTCTGGTACCTTTTCAAATGCAGTGAACTTGTCAAAGAGAAGGCAAATTGAAGGTTACGGTGATTTCTAAACTGAAAAGAAATTTTCATTGATTTAGGTCTGTCTACATATACACTCACAATCTTACACTTTAGTCCCTATAACTATTATATTCACACTTTTACCTAAATACCCTTATCTAACTATACAATATTCAACACTCCCCCTCAAGATGATGTATAGATATTGATCATGCTCATCTTGCCTATTACATTGGAGAAGTCTGTGACACTCAACCCTTTTGTGAAGATATCAGCGATTTGCTCCTTGGTTCGAACGAAAGGCATACATATAATGCTCTCGTCAAGTTTATCCTTGATAAAGTGTCAGTCAATCTCCACATGTTTAGTTCTATCATGTTGTACTGGGTTGTTTGCTATGTTTATAGCCGCCTTGTTGTCACAGTACAACATTATGGGTTTGTTCTCCAACAACCCCAACTCCGATAACAATCTTCGTAACCACAACCCTTCACTCACACCTTGGGCCATAACTCTATACTCAGCCTCTGCAGTGGGCCTTGCTACCACATTCTGCTTCTTGCTTCGCCAAAAAACCAGATTACCCCCAACAAATGAACAGTAGCCTGAAGTTGACTTCCTATCATCAAGACACCCTACCCAATCGGCATCTGTATATACTTCAATCCTAGTGTGCCTATTCTTACTGAATAACACACCTTTTCCTGGACAACTCTTGAGTTACCTCAGGATCTGATACACGGCCTCATGATGTGGAACTCTAGGGTCGTGCATATATCTGCTCACTACGCTCACAGCGTATGCAATGTCGGGTCAAGTATGTGCCAAGTAGATTAGTCTGCCTACTAGGCGCTGATACTGTCATTTATCTACTTGATCACCTATTTCTCCCTTCAGCTTATTATTAGGGTCTATGGGTGTATTGACAGGTCGACACCCAAGCATCCCAGTGTCTCTCAGCAGATCTAGAACATACTTTTGCTGTGAGAGAACTACCCCTTTTGTTGAACGAGCAACCTCAATGCCTAGAAAGTAGCGCAATTCACCCAAGTCTTTCATCTCAAACTCTGTGGCTAAGCTGGCCTTAAGCCTCTTCATCTCAACAGGATCATTACCTGTTAATACTATATCATCCACATACACAACCAGAATGCAAATCTTCTCTCCTTTCCTTTGGATGAACATAGTGCGATCAGCACTGCTTTGCTGATAGCCTAGTTTCTTCATTGCCATAGAAAACCTGTCAAACCAGGCTCGTGGTGACTGTTTCAACCCGTACAGGGAGCGCTTCAGACGACACACTTTACCCTTCAGTTGTTCATTGTCAAAACCAGGTGGGATCTCCATATATACCTCAGCCAGCTGAGTACGTATATTTATCTCTCCAGATTCGAATATCCGTTATAATATTCGTCAAGAAGGTTGCATTGCATGAGTACGTATATTTATCTCTCCAGCTAATGTAATCATTGGCGGCACATTAATAGTAAACCGCTTTATCAAAATTCATCCACCGAAATCTCCTCAACCTTTGTTACTATGGCTATAGCAACTCCATGTCTCAGCAATGTGTTAGCGGTCTCAAGTCTCAAGTTTGATAAAATGCCAAAGCTTGATTAGTTCTCTAGGAACGGAGCTTGGGTAAATTTAAAATGCCAAAGGTTGGGATCATCGCAATTGATAAAATGGGTCACATTCTCAGGAACGAAGCTTGGAATCTTGGGATTTCTCTAGGAACGAAGAGAAAGAAGAAGGATAAAATGGGTAATTGACAAATTTAAAATGATTTTTATTAGAAAAATCAATAAATTGGGTAAATTTGTGAGTTTTTGAACTTTAGAAGGGTAAATATGATATTATGAATTTTAGAGGGGAAAATACGTAATTTCAAGGTTTTTGAGGGGGATACATGAAATTCTCCCGAAAATATATCATATTTCGATCACATCTTAATAACTATTAAAAAAATTTCCAAAAATGTAAAATTTGGTCTCCAAGCACATTTTAATACAGAGCACATTAAAATTTGGTCTCCATAAAATAGTGTAACTGGATCTCCTCTCATATGTATATACATATATTATAAAAAAAAAACACCTCAAGTCACAGGATTTTCCTGCGAGTTGGGTTTATCAAGAAAAAAAAAAAAAACCAAGTCGCAAGAAAATCTTGTGACATGGACATTTTTAAAATTTTGTCAAACTCTTGGTTATTTTATTAAAACATATTAGAAAATGAGTAAATATAAAAATGTCGGCTTAAAATGTTGTGTTTGGAATTCATAATTTCCGAGATTTTTATTTTTATCCAAAAAAATATATTTTATTATAAATAACCACAGTTTACCAAAATTTATAAAAATGTCCAAACCGCACAGAATATTTGCGGTTCAGATTTAAAATTCCGGACCGTATAGAATATTTGTGGTCCGTTTTTTTTTTTTTGGATTTAAAATTCCAAACCGCATATATTATATGCGGTCCAGAATTTTTTTTTTCTTTTTTTTTTTTTTGAAAATGACCAAGGCAATTTTTGAGTGATGATATCTCACGATCTGTTTAGAGTTTTTATGTAACTTTACAGTCTTGTTCTACAATGTCAAGACTACATGTTGGTCAATTTTCATGATTTTTGAAGATGTTTTCCTATGTTAACCAGAGATGCAAAGTTTGACTCAGAAGCACTCCTTCAGTAGTTCAGGCAATTTTTGAGTGATGATATCTAATGATCTGTTTGGAGATTTTGTATGAAACTTCACAGTCTTGTTCTACAATGTCAATACTACATGTCGGTCAATTTTCATGATTTTTGAAGATGTTTTTCTATGATAACCAGAGATGCAAAGTTAGACTCAGAAGCACTCCTTCAGCAGTTCGGGCAATTTTTGAGTGATGATATTTCACAATCTGTTTGGAGATTTTGTATGAAATTTCACAGTCTTGTTCTACGATATCAAGATTCAAAAATTGCTCGAACTGCTGAAGGAGTACTTCTGAGTCCAACTTTGCACCTCTGATTAACATAGCAAAACATCTTCAAAAATCATGAAAATTGACCGACATGTAGTCTTGACATTGTAGAATAAGACTGCGAAGTTTCATACAAAATCTCTAAACAGATCGTGAGATATCATCACTCAAAAATTGTCTCGGCCATTTGAAAAAAACAAAAATTCCAAAAAAAAAAAAAAAATTCTATATGGAGTTTTAAATAATATATGCGGTTTGGAATTTTAAATAAAAAAAACCGTACCGCAAATATTCTATATGGTCTGGAATTTTAAATCCGGACTGCAAATATTCTGTGCGGTTTGAACATTTTTATAAATTTTGCTAAACCGTGGTTATTTATAATAAAATATATTTTTTTTGGGTAAAAATAAAAATCTGGGCATAATTTTAATTTTGTTTACACTTTTTATTTGGTGAGAGCCGTACAATTAATTATTGGCATTTGGCACAGCACAATTTAATACAAAGATATGCCAAAATCTTAGTGACGTGAGCACTGGGTCCCACCGTGACGTCACTCTTTTTTGAAATTAAGCAAACAAACGCGAATAGTGGGGCCAAATATATCGAAGAATAAAACACATCACACTTTCATCTCCTCTCAAGAAAAAACAAAACCCCATGATTTTATGTGGCAAACACATCAATAATAGCCGTGAATTATTGAAGAATGGCTAGGTTAATTGTTAGTCACATACATAGCTATAGAAACAAGTTCATATATAATCTAGGTTGAGTTTTTACGCGGCATTGTATTGTTTGAAGAGTCAACGGTCAGCTTCTAAGAAGCTTCTCAGTCAAGACCCTCACTTTACCATCAATTATTTTTCCCCTTTGATTGTTTGAAATCTAAATTGATAATAATCAAGAGGCCACTAGAATAATCAGGAATTCAGAGAAACTTTGATTTAGTCAAGATCTTGATTTTCTATGGCAAACACATCAATGTTAATATCCCTCTAAAATAATACTATAGTGATAAATGAATTATTCTAGTTCAGTTCGACGGAGTTAAAGGGTCGTGATTCGGAAACAATTCAGAATTATCTAGACTGAAGATCGCAATCCCAGAGCAATAAAAAAACCCAAAAAAACCCAAAAAAACCCACAAAATTATTTTTCACGAATTATATGCGAATAATTCGGTCAAATTTCGGTCAACCGAATAATTCGGTCAACCGAATAATTCGTTGTTCGGTTCGCCATGACCAAAAAATGTTTAATTTGCGAATTAATTGCGAATCTTGTGACTATGAATAAATAGCTGTGAATTATTGAAGAATAGACAACTGCTACTAAAAGGAGTTAGCGGATCCTTCAGCCCAGCTGTTATGACTGCCTTAATGGGTGTTAGTGGAGCGGGCAAGACCACACTAATGGATGTTGGATGTTTTAGTTGGTAGAAAAACCGGTGGATACATCGAAGGAGAAATCTCCATCTCAGGTTACCCGAAGAAACAGGAGACTTTTCGCAAGAGTTTCAGGATACTGTGAGCAGAATGATATACATTCACCAAATTTGACTGTTTATTATACTATGTTATACTAAAATAAAACTAAATTATGTCAGTTATACTGAAATAAACTAATTAAATTATACTAAATCAATTATGGTAAAACAATAATAATAATAAATAACTAGGTCGCCGAAACTTTGACCGGCCTGGACATTTTTAAAATTTTCAACCAAACTGGTCAGATCTATTAATTTATATTTAATGCTGGATATTACAAAAAATCCAACTATTTTTCTTAGTATTTTAGTATTAAAATATACTACATTTCTATATTTCAGATCATCGTGTGAATATTTTTTTCCAATTTCTTCATTTGTACATCATTCATATTATAGAATTTACGGAGAAAAGTAAAATCAAACAGAAAATTATTTGTACGTCATTTTTTACGTTCCTTTCCGGACAAGATAATAAATTTGTAAGCTACCTTGTGCAGAGATTAAGGTAGAAAGTTAAGTATAAAAAATTTGAAAGTATAAAAAATTTGAAAGTTGAAAGTTGAAAGTATAAAAAATAGTGGGAATTTCACGTTGAACCCTCAAAAACTTCAAAATTATGTATTTCTCTCTAAAGTTTAAAATTACGTATTCCCCCCTCTAAACTTCAAAAATTCACAAATTTACACATTTTTATTGTTTTTTTATATTAAAACTCATTTAAATTTTTTAAAATACCCATTTTACCTTTTATTAAAATCATATAAAGCCCATCAAACTCAAATTTAAATCTAAATTGTTCATCTACCATCCAATCTACTTTTAAATATGCACGTGCAAGATCAGCACGAATCTTGATGTGAACACGCACGCAGATTGAAGCGACATGCACATGGGTCGAGATTGCTTTAAGATCCGTGCATACTAGATCAACACGAATATTGAAGCACTACGCACAGATCTTAATGCGATGCATGCAGATCGAACGGTAGAGAAACCCTTCAGATTTAAATTTGAGTTTGATGGGCTTTATATGCTTTTAATAAAAGATAAAATGGGTATTTTAATATTTTAGAATGAGTTTTAATATAAAAGACAATAAAATGGATAAATTTGTGGTAGGGAATCTTATTTAAATCAAACTCAAACTGGATATAATTTGTTCAAAATTGATTCGCGAACTATTTAAGTTCGAATACTCAAATAATACAACTAATTTATTCAACCACAACCATTAATTTTAATAATGCATGAACCAAACTTATATCACAGCTCAAAATTTTTAATATAATGGTAACTTATAATACAAAAATGTTTCAACAGCGTAACAAATTAACAATGTAATAAGTTCCATTTGATTAGGTCTATGCTGTGATTTTAATCAATCCAGCAGCGTAAAAGGTAAAAATATCTTGAACTAGTCCATAATTAATTAGTGTGAATTCGTGAAAGGTAAAAGGAAACTGAGTGAATTTTGTAATGCGAGAGGAAAATTAATGCATAAATTACCAGTATAATTAGAGCTGTCAAAAAAAATTGTAGTTCATAATTTAATTGACTTCGATTCAAAAAATGTGTAATTCGCAATTAATTTAATTTGAAATTAGTTCGATTTGAAATAAATCAAATCTAGTTTGATTTGAATTTTATTCAAACTCAAATTCAAACTAAGATAAATTCGATTCAGTTTGATTCGTTGCCACCCTACTACTGACCATGTGATGTCCCATTTATCATGTTCCACAGCAGCCATGCTCCGCATTTGTTTTCCCAAAATAATTCAACTTGCTTGTTTAGTTAATATATATATGTACAAATAAGGTTAGATTAGGTGGCTCCGCTACGGTTGTTCTGACAAAATTGTCGCACTTGATTATGACTTAAAAATATGAGTGAGTCTATGGTACTATGCATATCACGGGTTGGTTCATAATACAGTTCAATATTTGACTTTTCAAAATTCTAACAGTCGATCCGAACCGTTCATCTTGTTCTCCATATTAATATGTGTTTGGAGACCAAATTTTACATTTTTTTAAATTTTTTTACTATTTTTTTAGATATTTAGAAAATCACTTGATCTGAAAATTCTGAACCATCCAAAAACAGTGATTTTCAATAAATCTAAAAAAATAGTAAACAAATTTCAAAAAAAATATAAAATTTGGTCTCCAAACACATATTAATATGGAGAACAAGATGAACGGTTCAGATCGACCGTTAGGATTTTAAAAAGTCAAATATTAAGCCATATTACGAGCCAAATCGTACTATGCATAATACCATAGACTCACTCTAAAAATATTATAATCAAACAACCAAATTCCATTTATGATTTTTTTTGACAATGTAAACAGAATCGGACAAATTAAACCTTAACCGGTTAAACCGTGACAGTATAATCAATACTGAATTAAAACAGCCGCCTACGGCCTACATGGTAATGATCAATTTAATTATTCGAAGACGTCAATCAATTATTAAAAGAATGTTTGAACTAAACAACTCATGTTCGATTTATTTTTTAAACTGATTCAAATATTTGGTTCGGTCCAGTTTAATTTTTTTAAGACCGGATATGGTGAACAAACCGAACTTTAATTAATTAGAGCATCTATAATGATAATTGTTTTTTTTATTGCTAATCTAATGTGTCAATTCTATAATGATAATTGTTTTTTTTATTGCTAATCTAATGTGTCAATTGCTAATATAATTACTGGATTATATGGCTATTGCTTATTTAGCAATTGTTGGAAAACATTGCTTAATAATAAATCATTTTTCAAAGATGAATTGGTCAAGTGTTTAGTTGATTGTACCAATGTAGGGATGGATTGTTTGATTTCAATTTCAATTAGTTTGGCGGTAAAGCCCAAAACTAGTCACACAATAATAATTAAAAAAAAATTTGTTTGATGGCGAAGCGAATAAAAGGAACGGTTCAGATTAAATCTCAACCGGTTTGAGATTCGGGTCGCAATAGGGGGCAGTATTTTTGAGCTTTGAGATTCGTGCCAAGTTAAAAGGAACGGTTCAGATCTAGTAATAGAGAGGATACGGATTGGGTGGGGGGTGGGGGGTAGGGCTGTCAAAAAAGCTCGCGGCTCGTGGCTCGCCTCTAGCTCGCTCGCTAACAGCTCGCTCGGTAGTGGACCGAGCTGTTAACGAGCCAGCTCAGCTCAGGCTCGGGCCAAAATAAACGAGCTGAGCTAGGGGTCAGCTCGGACCGGGCCAGCTCGGCTCGTTAAGCTACAGTGAATTTAGGATTTAGTCCCGTATAATTTCAAGTTCAGTCCCATTTTTAAAGGCGCAATTATGCAAAATTGATGTATTTTCGGTTTGGGAAGAAAGAATATGGCTTTAGTTGCTTGAAGATGTGCCTGCTGGACAATTTCTTAAATTTTTTGAATGAGATTTTTTATTTTTTTATTTTTGAATTTGTATAATAACAGCTCAATAAAGCCCAACGAGCCAGCTCGTCAGCTCGCGAGCTAGCTCGGGCTGGCTTGTCACAAGCTGAGCCAGGGGTTTTGGCTCGGGTGACCTAGGTCCACGCTCGGGCCAAAATAAACGAGCTGAGCTGAGGCCCAGCTCAGCCCGAGCCAGCTCGTTTACAACCCTGGGGGGGGGAGGCAAAACAAGTTTTTTTTTTGCTTAAATTTTTTATTTTTATTTTTTGCTTAATCTCTGAATCATTGATGAATAGTCAGACATTCTCTGAACCTCTCCCTCTCTCTCACTCTTTCTTTCTCTCCATTTTTCTTGTCTTGGTTCCGAGCGCCTCTACCCTTCCTTTCTCCGCCTTCTTTCCTCTCTGAGACTGACGTCTCATCTCTCCTCGCTTCTATTTTTCTTGGAGAGCCGGATCCTATATGGTTTCAGCTGGTAATCGAGTTCGATATCTATAATTGGTTTTTATTTCATAATTATTTGTTCTCTGTCTGATATTATTTGGTTTCGTCTTGGAGGTGGTGGTTGCTTATAAGTTATAACAAGAAGCTCTTAGTGTGTGGAATCATCGATCAATTAATGAGGTATTGCTAGTAGTGGAGTATGTCATGTGGTAGTAATTGTACATAAAAAGTCGAGGTATTGCTAGTAGTGAAGTAGTACTTGACTTTAACGCTTCAGTCGTTGAATCATTACCCGATTTTTTTATTTATATCCAAAAAAAATATATAAATTTAAAAAACTAATCAAACCGCTTGTTATTTTCCAAAACTATCCAAACCGGAAAAAAAATTTTCGGTTTCAATATCAATTTCCGGAAAAAAATTTCCGGAAATTGGATCCTAAATCCGGAATAATTTTTTCCGGATTTAGGATTTTTTTTTTTTAGGAAATTTTTTTTTTCAGTTTTTATTTATAATTTATTTATTTTTTGTATTGAAGTATTACAAATATTTAATATATTTTAAAAAAAAATAGATGGAATACTATATAATTTGATTTATTCGAAAGACTGCTACAAATAATTCGGATCAACATTTTTCATGCCGGATTTTTTACGGCCGTAAAAAAAACTAATCTAATATAATATAATATATGTATATGTATATATAATATAATATATGTATATATATGTATATATAATATAATATATGTATATATATGTATATATAATATAATATATGTAAAATGAAGATATAAAATATGAGTTATGATGTGGTATAAAAAATGTGAGGTATTGGAACCCTCGTTTAGTGCCTCAAAAATTCAGTTTAAGTTTTCGTTCAACGGTAGGCATTCAACGATCGGTATTTTCAAAGTTTTCAAAGTCCAAACAGTCGATCCAAACTGTTCAACATGATGGATATTTTAAAATGTGCTTGCAGATCAAATTTTACATTTTTCTAAATTTTTTTACTATTTATTAAGATGGGTACAAAAATTCAATGGTCTGAATATAGATAGCGATTTTGTTAAATAGTTAATAAATAGTAAAAAAATTCAAAAAAATATAAAATTTGATATGCATGCACATTTTAACATATATATTATATTATATATACATATATATACATATATTATATTATAAATACATATACATATATTATATTATATATACATATACATATATTATATTATATTTACCCATACATATACATATACATATATTATATTATATTAATTTTTCTTACGGTCATAAAAAATCCGGTATGAAAAATGTTGATCCGGATTATTTGTAGCAGTCTTTCGAATAAATCAAATTATATAGTATTCCATCTATTTTTTTTTTAAAATATATTAAATATTTGTAATACTTCAATACAAAAAATAAATAAATTATAAATAAAAACTGAAAAATGAAAAAAATTCCTATAAAAAAAAATTCCTAAAAAAAATAAAAAATCCTAAATCTGGAAAAAATTATTCCGGATTTAGCAAAAAAAAAAAAATCCTAAATCCGGAAAAAATTATTCCGGATTTAGGATCCAATTTCCGGAAATTGGTATTGAAACCGGAAATTTTTTTTCTGGTTTGGGTAGTTTTAGAAAAAGACAAGCGGTTTGGTTATTTTTTTAAATTTATATATTTTTTTGGTTATAAATAAAAAAAATCGGAACCATTACAGTAAGTTGCTCAATATAGTAGCAATTAATTGAATCAATGAATGAATGAATTAATCTATCAATCTATTCAATTATCCTAGGTCCTAGCATAAGAATAGTAGCCTCCTCTTCCTGGTCCCAGCGTTAATTAATGAATTTGTCTTTTTAGAAGACCATCACAGTCAAGGTCTGAATTGGTAAGTCAACAGTTTAGAGATAAGAAGAAAGAATTAAGTTTGATTAAGAAAGCAAAAAATAATATTTACAGAAAAAATATAAAAATAATATAGTATATTACATGGTTCCGGAAATTGGAATCGGAATCGGAATCAGATTTTGACCGCCGAGTCAGAATCGGATGAATCGGCCGGAATCGGAAGAATCGGATCGGTAACTCGGATATTTTTGGCAGAAGCACCTTTTGTACTGAAATTGTCAAATAACCCACTATAACACTCATAATAATTGAATTTGAACCGATAACAATTAAATTTATAATGTATTATTACTTATAAAATTAATATTTATCTAATTTAGAAATTAAATAGACTATTCCATAAAATATTAAATAAAGCTTAATAAATTCACAAAAAACAAATAAAATGTTTAGTTTTAACTTTTACATTTCCATATTTTATTTTATAAGCAATTAATATTTTATTTTGCTTAAGTAAAATTAAAAAATAAATTAATGTTGTCAACAGTTCTCCTTCTCCAGTAAAATAGTAAAATGAGGAGGGGCCGACTGTAAATTTCATTTTTATTCCCCTCGTTTTCTTCTCCAGTTCTCCGCCGCCAACTCAATTCTTTCTAATATTTCGAATGTTCTTCTCCTCAGCCGATCGAAATTCGAATGGTCTTCTCCTCAGCGATCTCCTCAAGCGATTGAAATTCGAACTTCTCCAACAATTGTTTGCTCGATTGTTTTCTTCAGCCGATCTCCTTCTTTTCCTGCGCCGATTGAGACTCCCTCATGAAACTCGAATGGTACAGCAGCACAGCACAGTCCAGGTTAGTGAGAATCGAATTTTTTTTGCTTTGAATCGGCTCAACTCGGCTCAACTCGGACAAAACTCGGTGTAACTCGGCTTGACTCGGCCGGAAAATTGGAAAACTCGGCCGAGTCAAGCACTGTTTATCCGAGTTTTGCTGAGAAACTCGCACAGGCGCGAGTGCGCGAGACTCGGGTAAAACTCGGCCTGGTGCTGTCCGATTCCGAGTTGACTCGGAATCCGCTGATTTCTGGAACCATGGTCTATTAGATGGATTGTTTGTTTTTAGGATTCACTAGAAGGACCTGGACTCAGAAACAAGTTCGTTTAGATGCTATACCACACCAAAACAAGTTTTTTTTTTGCTTAATCTCTGAATCATTTATGAATAGACAGACATTCTCTGAACCTCTAACTCTCTCTCACCCTTTCTTTCTCTCCATTTTTCTTGTCTTGGTTCCGAGCGCCTCTACCCTTCCTTTCTCCGCCTTCTTTCCTCTCTGAGACTGACTCATCTCTCCTTGCTTGTAGTTTTCTTGGAGAGCCGGATCCTATATGGTTTCACCTGGTAATCGACTTGGATATCTACTTTTTTTGTTTCATCATTATTTGTTCTCTGTCTGATATTATTTGGTTTCGTCTTGGAGGTGGTGGTTGCTTATAACAAGCTCTTATCTTAGTGGAAGCTCTCTTATCAATGACAACCACAGAGGTAAAGGAAGAACAAAAGGTGTATGTTCGTTTGCCTCCGGACTATGATGATGGAAAGCATATTCTTTCATGGGCGCTCAGCAATTTTCCAAAGGATGAAACTCAAATCATTGTCACTTCCATCATCCCTCCTTTATCTGCCAATTATTCAGGTTGCAATCATTTTAATTTTGAAAAATTATTGTTATTCCTCAATTCTGAAAATTTCTAATTTCATAAAGATTTGATTCTGAATTTTGGAAAGCTAATAAATCCCAATTGCCCACGAAAGATTAATGTTAAATTAATGGTTCCAATCCTTATCTTGATTTCCTTTCTGGTGGTAAATGGAAGCTTATCTCATTGATAACCAATTTTATGAACCACAAGTCCAAAAATTAAACAAGTCATGTTGCATTTAAATGTCATACTCATGCAATTGTTCCTATTCTGAAACAGTTGCAAGACTCAATCAATTGAGGGAGAGAATCAACAGAACTCTAGACAAACATCTTACTAGGTGTGCAATACAGAAGGTGAGATATAATTTGAATTAATTAACTTTAATGTACACATGTTTCTTTTTCTTTTCTTCTTCACTTGGGAACCCATGACATGATATCTTTGTAAATAACAAAAGTTTCCTCTCAGTCAATAGAGGTCATTAGGATATCTCCTGCTGAAAACTTCAGAAATTTAATTATGGTTTTGTTTTTGAATTAACCTCAATGTGCTGCTAAATATACACTAACACGTTGCGTCCACTGTTTCACTTGAATGCAGTTTAAAGCTGAGAAACTGATACATGAGAATGGTGATGTAGTTGAAGTAGGGATTTTAGAGCTGATTGAGGTGAGGGCGATCAAAAATCTTGTAATGTGGTTATATCCAGACAGGTATTTAGATAAGATAGTCATGTACATCTTGATTTTTTTACTTTACATAATTACAACTGCAAAAAATGAGTCTGAATCAACAATTAAGTACATAGTCTGTATTTTAAAGATAGCGTCAGTCTGATATAAGAAATTGAATCGATTTGATCCTCCATTAAAGTCGTGCTACACAGCTGAGGATAATTGTAGTACTATTCTTCAAGGCCTAATTAGGCCTTTGTTGCAAATTTGGGCATCTTTGTACCAAACCATACTAACACCATTTAAGATTGTTATTGGTAGGCAACTGGTATCATTTGAGTTTACCTGAAACGGTTAAAAATCGTTAGTAGCAAAAAAAGTTGGAACATGGCAGCTTTCTGCGGTGTTAATTTCTAGCACCTTTTCAAATGCAGTCAAATATCAGCAATTGTAGCAGAGAAGGCAAACCCATCATGCAAGATATGGTTTCTATACGAAGGAAATCTTCTATTCACTAGGTACTATTAAGCTTTTGTAAGTCTCCCATGTGATTACATTGCCTTGGTTACTGGCAATTGAGCAAAACACTAGCCCTTCGGTTAACTTAGCTTTGGTTAAATTTATTTGGGGTTTGTATTCACTATATGAAGGAAATCTTCTATATGAAGGAAAAGTACACATACTAATTTGAAGAAACAAAGAAACAATGCATGCTGATTTGAAGAAGGGTTAATTTCTTATGTGCCCTTTAACTTTTGCTTATTTTCTTATTTGCCTTCTAAGAATTTAATATATTATATTTACCTCTCAACTCTTCTCATTCTTTCTTATTTACCCTTACAATTAGTTCACACACTTTAATTTTAATATTTTCCAATATACCCATCCTTTATTTCATCTCTTTCAATTAAAGCAAATGAAGGCATGGGTGAGAGAAGAGAGACAATGGTGGTTAGTGCATTTTAGCATCCCACTCTAAATCCAGTAGAAGTGTAGGACTAAACTCATGATCAAATTAGCGGGTTACCGAAGCACATTCTTTTTTGCAATGTTCACTTTACATTCTCTCTCTCGTTACCCTTCAAGGTCTCTATTCGCCTAACACTTTTCTGACCAAGTGCAAAGTAACCGAGAGACCCAAACCCGCACTACAACTCGCACTCCAATCCGAATTGATGGGAATAAAAAAGCTCCGCTAAAGAAGCGAAGGAGAAGCTAAAAAATGGCCTGTCCTCATCCTTCGCCTCACCATTGCCTCTCTCACATGCCTTTCATTTGCTTTCATTGAAGGAGATGAAATAAAGGAATGGTATAATTGGAAATATTAAAATTAAAGTGTGTTAACTAAGTGTAAAGGGTAAATAAGAAAAAATGAGAAGAGTTGAGAGGTAAATATAATATATTAAAGTCTTGAAGGGTAAATAAAAAAATAAAAAAGAGTTGAAGGGTATACAAGAAATTAACCCGAAGAAGGAATAGAGCTTTAATCATTTTGGTTCAGGTTGAGTTCTCTGTATTTTGGGTTGGCTTAATTATTGCGTTACTCGAGTTCTGGTTGGTTATATCTATTTTTTAATAATCACATAAGCTTTGATGACATGTATATTTTTGGCTTCATTAGGAATCCTAAACCAGATTTGACAGTGGCCACATCTAGATCTGAAGAGGTGCATCATTCCACTTATTCTTTATCATAATTCTTTATTTTATTTCAATTTTCTTTTTCCTTCTTATTTGTTCAAATTGATTTCAATTTCTTTTCTTTTAATTGAATTTCTAAGTTTTTGCTCTACTACCTAAGAAAATTCATAAATAAGATTTCCCTAAATTTTTGTTCTACCAATAGTCTAATATATCAAAAGGAATGATCTCGGCCCCTCTATCTTTGTTGTTTTGATTATTTTCTGAACTGTTATTCTGTAAATATAGTGGATTGTGTTGAAAAATATGTACCTTGATGACATAACTGAAAAAGGTTAGCATGATCAATACAAGATAATTACTTTACCGGAAGCGACTGAAATATTACGTTGGTCATGAAGCATGATTTCTACTAATAAGAATGACTTTAAACTAATAAAACAACAACTAAGCCTTTAGTCTCAAATAAGTTGGGGTAGACTAGAAATGAAACTCAATCACAATAATGACTTCAAACTAATAAACAAATAAAAAGAAACAAATGATACAAAACGACTTTTAGAAAACAAATTTAATTAGAAGGTTGCAATTAAAAAATCCACAAAAATGTTATCAGTTTTTGGAGTAAATTCAATTTTTTTTTTTTTGAAGTAAATGGTAATGATAACAGTATAGTACAAAATTGGTATATATTCAATAAAAACTAATTCAACATTCTGATTTATAGATTGATCCGGGGTTAAATATTGCCCTTCATCTCAGCCTAGAAACGGAGTTGCAGCGAAGGGAGAAACTACATCAGAATGAAATTGAGGAAATCCGAAAGAGAGAAAATGACAAGAATGATCTTCTTAAAAGGGAAAACGAACAACTTAAATTGGAGAACCAACTTCAACGAAATGAGTTGAGAGAACTCATTTCTGATTTAGAAATAGATTATAACAAGCTAAAGCGAGAGCGTGATAATGCTATTAAAGAGGCTCAAGAATTAAGAAGACAGAAAGAGTACTCTTTTGGTAATTCTGATATGGTACTGGGCTCCCAGTTTTCATTGCGTGAGCTGAAACAAGCAACTGAAAATTTTAGTGATTCGTTGAAGATTGGAGAAGGTGGATTTGGATGTGTCTACAAGGGCTCTCTTCGGAAAACCACGGTGGCTATAAAGAAGTTGAATTCGGAGAGCTTACAAGGGTTATCAGAGTTCCAGCAAGAGGTAACATATTATGATAAAGATAGTAATACTACATTTTGCAACAACTCACAGCATTTAAGGCAATTCATGTATTAATGGAAGCCTAATTGAGGGGTCAAACAAGCCAAATTACTGTCCCTGATATTTTTTTCATCATTTTAATTCTCATCAAATTGTGCTGGTAC
The DNA here is from genome assembly GCF_964058835.1 of Carex rostrata. Taxonomy (NCBI): domain Eukaryota; kingdom Viridiplantae; phylum Streptophyta; class Magnoliopsida; order Poales; family Cyperaceae; genus Carex; species Carex rostrata. The sequence goes on from NC_135951.1 coordinate 3,303,855, forward strand.
CCAATTTATTATCCTTATTATATGGACTCTATTTCATAAACAAAATAAAACATCAAATTCTGTTTTGTTCTTACAAGTTGCTATTCTCAATAGAGTTAGACACCCAAATATTGTCAACCTAATAGGATCTTGCTCAGAAATCTCGACACTCGTTTATGAGTTCTTGCCTAATGGAAGCCTTGAGGACCGGTTAACCTGTGCTGATAACACCTCATCTCTGACATGGCAATCTCGAACTCGCATCATCAGTGAGATTTGCTTAGGTCTTGTATTCCTCCACTCAAATAAACCACACCTTGTGATCCATGGCGACCTCAAACCAGAAAATATTCTTCTTGATGCAAACTTCATCAGTAAACTCAGCGACTTCGGAATTTCTCGGATCATAAAGCAATCTGATACAAACACAACTGCCTTATATCATACTACTCATCCTGCAGGAACATTTGCATATATTGACCCCCAATTTCTTTTAACTGGGGAATTGACGACAAAATCTGACGTTTACTCCTTTGGTATAATAGTGCTTCGTCTTCTGACAGGAAAACGTGCACTGAATATTGCAAATGAAGTGCAGGAAGGCATGCGAGTTGGTAGGTTCCTGTCTATAGTTGACAAATCTGCCGGAAAATGGCCGTCTGACCTAGCCAAAAAGTTAGCTAAACTTGGTCTAAGATGTGCTGATATATCCAGAAGAAAACGTCCTGATATGAGTCAGGTTTGGGCCACGATTGAACCCTTAGTAAAGGCTGCTCCACTCTTGTCTATTGGATCTTCAACTTCCAATGAAGAACATGTACCATCACATTTTATATGTCCAATAATGCAGGTATACATATAGTTTACCCTTCTAATTTCATGGTATTGTAAATAAGTGCAATCCAAATAAATGCAATAGAATTTATGTTTATTATTGCCGGGTGAAGTGATATCCAATTAGAACAAAAATGATAGAACACTTTCCTCTTTCACAAGCTCTTAGTGTCCTCCAAAAAATCTTTGTAAGTTGCACCTGTTAAACTGCCTCATTTTACCATTTATTTTTCAAATTAATCAGTCAATTTGATATACTATCGCTTTGATTATCATCAGTAGCATTTTTTGCAGTATATAAATGCCAAGACACTTTTTCTTCTTCTTTTTTTTTTTTTTTTTTTTGTTTGTTTGTTTGTTTGTTGATCTTCAAACCATTATTATAGGAAATCATGAAGAATCCATGCATCGCTGCAGATGGATTTACATATGAAGACGAGGCAATCAAGACATGGTTGAATGGAGGACATAACACATCGCCTATGACCAATTTGGTGCTTCCCCATCACGATGTGATTCCAAATCATGTTCTTCGTTCTGCTATCCAGGAATGGCTTCAGCTGCACCCACAATCTTAATTTGAAATACGGTTCAAGTTGTACTGAAGTTTGTGAATTAAGATTTGGTGTGGAGTTGTTATGGCTTGAAATAGTACTTTGATGGCAATATTTTATTAATAAAGCCAAGTTTTCAACTATTTATATATAGTCATGAGTGAAATTCCCTCATTAAAATGAAATTAATTACTGGCAAATTTCTTGAATTATATATACTCGTGACTTCGTAAATGTTAAATATTTCTTGAATTATATGGATGTGTAATATGTATGTTTCATTACTAGCTAATTAGTGATCTATTAAAAAAAAGAATAATTATACTAATCTCCTCACTCCTGTCCCCCCCTCCCTTTTTTCTCGCACTCTCTCTCTTCAGTATTAACTTCCTTAACAGCCATTTATCTCCGCATTAAATTAGACTGTCATTTAATAACAATATCTGTATTAATTATGCCGTCCTCTAATAACAATCTCCACATTAATTATACTGTCCTAAAATAACAATCCCTGCATTAATTATACTTTCCTTTAATAACAATTCTTGCTAACATAAAGTATTTATTCATGTAATATAAAATACTTATCCATATAACATAAATTATTTATCATTATATTTGAGAAGTATTTATCATTGATGTTTTACTAAAAGTTGCAGCTATATCTGAGAAGTATTTATCTATGTTGCATAAAATATTTATCATTATGTCTGAGAAGTATTTATTATTGATGTTTTACTGAAAGTTGCAATTATATCTGAGAAGTATTTATCCATGTAGCATAAAGTACTTATCCATGTAACATAAAGTATTTATCATTATGCTTGAGAAGTATTTATCATTGATATTTTACTAAAAGTTGCAGTTATGTCTAAGAAATATTTATCTATGTAACATAAAGTATTTATCCATATAACATCAAATATTTATCATTATGTCTGAGAAGTATATATTATTGATGTTTTGCTGAAAGTTGTAATTATGTTTGAGAAGTATTTAGAGTGAGTCTATGGTACTATGCATATTACGATTTGTTACCGTGCTACGGCTCTATATTCGAGTTTTCAAATCTTAACGGTCAATTCGAACCGTTCATCTTGTTCTCCATATTAATATGTGTTTGGAGACCAAATTTTACATTTTTTGAAATTTTTTTACTATTTTTTTAGATTTATTGAAAATCACTGTTTTTGGATGGTCCAGAATTTTCAGATCAAGTGATTTTCTAAATATCTAAAAAAATAGTAAAAAAATTTCAAAAAATGTAAATTTGATCTCCAAACACATATTAATATGGAGAACAAGATGAACGGTTCGGATCGACCGTTAGGATTTAAAAACTCGAATATAGAGCCGTAGCATGGTAGCAACCCGTGATATGTATAGTACCATAGACTCACTCAAGTATTTATCCATGTAACATAAAGTAATTCTCCATGTAGCATAAAGTATTTATCCATGTAACATAAAGTATTTATCATTATGTCTGAGAAGTATTTATCATTGGGTGAGGGGATTGTTTATTTAATGATCTCCAGTTGTGTGAGGACAATCCAAAAAAAAAGAAATTTTGTGCGGGTATAACTGACAAGTATTTATGAGGGGATTGTTTATTTAATGATCCCCAGTTGTGCGGGGACGATTCAAAAAAATAGAAAATTTTTTGCGGAGCCAATTGATGGATTGATTTATTATTTCATAAATAGAGATCATTGCATATGGATTAATACTTTGTAAATTCAAGATAAATACTTTGATGTTTCAAGTTAAATACTAACAATTTACGAAATGCTTATTAATGACTGAGCGTCCCCCCATGATATTTTTGACAGTTTGTACGGGATTTTTTGTGGAGATTGTTATCATGATCCTAAAAAAAAAACAAAGAAATCATACACGGTTATTGACAAACCGTGTATGAATTATAACATACACTATCTCTTATCTTTATATAAACTGTGTATGATTCATTATAATCATACACAGTTTTTTTTTTTTTTTTAGTAACCATGTATATAACTCTTGTTATTATATACTACTATGATCGTCTATAATCACCTGTGTCAACACCTTTTTTTTAGATCCGACTTGTGTTTTTTTTTTTTTTTTTTGTAAGAACTGTGTATGTAAATGTATATAGACAAGCATACAATGTATTGACACTTTCATACACAATGCACATAGATACAGTTGCGAAAACGTCTATAGCTGCCTTTTCTGTAGTGTATACTTTTAAGAGTTCTTATATTAAGAGATGGGCTAATGTACATTGTGAATTAAATAAAACTCACATTTTGCAATTTCAAGGTACAAATAACCGATTTGAACTATTCAACATTATATTCATATTAGAATGTGAGCGGAGATGAAATTTTATATTTTTCAGAATTTTGTACTATTTTTTTTTTTAAAAAAAGGTACAAAATTGTTATGTTTTATGGGGTGTCAAGTATCATTGACAGTCGGACCCCACTATTCCAAGCTGAATCATGTGAGTTTTTTTTATTTATTAAGAGGATTGTTAAGCCTGACGAAATTTAATTAGGTAGTGTTGTTGGAAAATGCATTGTTTGTTACCAAGCAAAGCTTTAAAAAAAATGTCTTGAAATTATTCTGTGTTGTTATCTTGTAGCGCTTTTCTCATTTTGTTGGTATGATAAACTTTCTCTTGATGTGAATTATGAGTAACATTTTTATAACATGAAAACAAAATCAGCAAGTAAGCTTTTTACATGCTTATCTCAGTATGTAGTATGTACAAGTGTTGTAAATAACGATATGCGCTCGTTGTCGGACAGATAGTGTACCGCCAAATGATTAATCGAGAATAATTGGTTATAATAAGAAATAATCGGTTGATTAATTGAAAAAAAAATCCGTAAGCGATTTGATTGCCACCAATAACTAATTATTAATTAATTAATCAGTCTAATTGGCTATTTTTTTACAACACTGGTGTATACTATGCTCAACCAAAATTTCTCTCTGTTCTCTTATTATTGCTAGCATCTTTGCCAGTGACCTGCTCCACATATTAACATTTCAGTGCAATCATCCAAAAATAATAAATAAAATAATTTTGTGCAATATATTTTACGGAATCTATTACCGCTATTATCAGTTAATTAGACATGATTTTATTTTGCTCATTTCAAAAATTGAGGATGATCTGTGCAACCAATAAAGATGTCTATTGCCTATCGGGTTCGGTTTATATTTAAACCGATTCAAATATTTGGTTCGGTTCGGTTAAATATTTTCTTAAACCAAATATAGTCAAGAAACAGAATGGACCCTCTGTTTGGCGATAAGGCCCAAAACTAGTGAACCCTTCTTCTTTCTCTCCATTTCCTTTCCTCTCTGAGACTGAGACTAGGGTTTCCTTCCTTGCTCCATCGTCTCTCTCTCTCTCTCTCTCTCTCTACAAAGGATCTAGGGTTTTGTTGGAGAGTCGGATCTTATATGGCGATGCAAGCGGGCATGGGTGTCTTCTTTCAGCTGGTAATCGAGTTGGATATCTCCTTTCTTTGATTTCATCATTATTTGTTCTGGAGGTGGTGGTTGCTTATAACAATATCTTATCTTAGTGGAAGAAGCTCTTTTTCTCCAATGGCAACTGTAGAGGTAAAGGAAGAATAAAAGGTGCATGTTTGGTTGCCTTGGGACTATGATTATGCAAAGGATATTCTTTCATGGGTGCTCAGCAATTTTTCAAAGGATGAAACTCAAATTGTTGCCACTTTCATCATCTCTACCAATTATCCAGGTTGCAATCATTTTCATTTTCAAACATTTTTCTAATTTCACGTAGGAGGATCAATCAGATATTGGGGTTGTGGGTTTATTAGGTACGCCTGCTTAGTGAGGGGCTTTGGAGCATAATTATGCTTCATAAAAAATAGAATAATTTGAAAATTTTGAAAAATTTGAAATTTTCTAATTTACCAGGCTAAATCCTCAATTCCGAAATTACCCATAAAATATTAATGTTAAATGGTTCCAATCCTTATCTTTATTCTTATTTGGTTCCAATCCTTCCCACACAAAATCCCTCAATTCTGAAATTTTCTATTTCATAAAAATTTGATTCTGAATTTTGGAAAGCTAAATCCCTAATTACCCATAAATTATTAATGTTAATTGGATCCAATCATTATCTTGATTCCTTTTCTGGTAGTAAATGGAAGCTTAATTATCTCATTGATAACCATTTTTATGTACCAGAAGAGTTCAAAAAATTAAATGTCATACTCATGCAATTGTTTCCATTCTGAAACATATTATAAACTCAATAGATGGAGGGAGATATGCAACAAAACTCTAGACAAACATCTCGCTCAGTGTGCAATACACAAGGTCAAAATTTATTCTAAATTAATTAACTTCAGAATGTTAACATACACTAACACATTGTGTGCACTGTTTCACTTGAATGCAGTTTAAAGCTGAGAAACTGGTACACGAGAAGGGTGATAGTCTTGTAAAAGGGATTTTAGAGCTGATTGACTCAAGGGTGATCAAGAATCTTGTAATGGAGTTTTCTCGACACAGGTATTAACATAAGATAGTCATGTAGATCTTGATTGTTTTTACTTTACATAATTAGAACTGTAAAAAATGAGTACACAGCTGAGGATAATTGCAGTACTATTCATCAAAGCATAATTAGGCTATATTTGTAGTTTTTTTGCAAATTTAGGGATCTTTGTACCAGACCATACCAACACCATTTAAGACTAGTATAATTTGACGATTGCAAATCCTGAGTAGCAAAAATTTTGGAACATGGAATATTTCCTGTATTGATTTCTGGCACCTTTTCAAATGCAGTGAACTTGTCATAGAGAAGGCAAATCCATCATGCATGATATGGTTTATTCAAAATGGAAATCTGTTCTAAAATAGGTACTATTAAGCTTTTGTAAGTCTCCCATGTGATTACATTGCCTTGGTTACTGGCAATTGGGAAAAACATTTGCTACTTCACTATTTGCCATATTAGGTTGGGTGATGCGGATTGGTGCTTTGAGTACAGTTAGGGGGCTGGATAATTTTAGATTCAGGTCAACTTTTCTGGATAAAATTTCTGCTCATTTTGGGTTGAGTTTAATTCTATCTTGATGCTTTTTAGATAGGATTTTGCTAGCCCTTCGGTTAACCGAGCTTTGGGTAATTTTGTACACATTATGAAAAGACAGAAACAAAAATGCATTCTGAATTGAAGAAATAGAGTTTTAATCCTTTTGGTTCTAGTTGAGTTCTTTGTATTTCGGGTTGGCTTGGTTATTGGATTACTTGAGTTCTGGTTGGTTATATCTAATTTTTAATAATCACATAAGCTTTGATGACGTCTATTTCTGGCTTCGTTAGGTATCCCAGATTAGATTTGACAGAGGCCACATCTGAAGAGGTACATCTTTCCACTTATTCTGATTTATAGATTCTTTCAGGGTTAAATATGTCTCTCTGTCTCATGCTTGAAGAAACTTACACAAAAATATCGAATGGAATATTATATTTACACAGCAGAAATTTTGTTAGTAAATATATTATTAGACGAAAATAATTGACAATTGGCGGAAATTCGAAGGGAGAAACTACATCAGAAAGAAATTGAAGAAATCCAAAAGAGAGAAAATGACAAGAATGAACTTCTTAAAAGGGAAAACGAACAACTTAAATTGGAGAACCAACAACTCAAAAATCAATTGAAAGGATTCTCATCTCTTGGATCTTCAACTTTTAATGAAGAACATGTACCATCACATTTTGTATGTCCAATAACGCAGGAATATATGTAGTTTCCCCCTTTATTTTCATGGTATTGCAACTAAGTGCAATCCCAAAAAAAAAAATGCAATAGAATTTTTTATTGCAGGGTAAAGTGAAATCCAATTAGAAAAAGAGAAAAAATGGAAACAAAAATGATTGAACACATTCCTGTTTCACAAGCTCTTAGTGTCCTCCTAATAAATCTTTGCAAGTTGCACCTGTTAAACTGCTTAAATTTACCATTTAATTTTCAAATATATAATTACAGGAAATCATGAAGAATCCATGCATAGCAGCAGATGGGTTTACATATGAAGCTGAGACAATCAAGAAATGGTTGAACAGTGGACATAACAAATTGCCTATGATCAATTTAGTGCTTCCTCATCACGATCTGATTCAAAATCATGTGCTTCGTTCTGCGATCCAAGAATGGCTTGACCAGCACTCATGTTTTGAAAGAAATAGGTTTATTTTCCAGGGGGGTACAGGTAAAAGTCTTGCGATTATAGGGGCACAGATTGTAGTTATGGCATCTTTTTTGTATCATTTCTTAAATTATCACTAAATTTACCTTGTGATTCTAAGGATTTGGAGGAGGCTGGTTCAGTGGAGACTATTTACGGTAATAACAGGTGGCCAAATGTTTGGAATAGATTGACATTTGACAGTGAGGCAAGAGAGACTGACAGAGAAGGCATGGGTTGAAAATTTTGTTAGGGTAAACAAGTATCAGTTGCTTTTGATTAGTGCTTATTGTATTTTGTAGCATGTGTGAGACCTTGGTTGTAGGTGTTTGCTTGATTGTATTTGAGTAGTTTTTAGGGGTTTGTTGGTCAATCCAGTACTGGAATAGGGCTGGTACCAGTGGTTCGTACCAGTTCGTACTAGTATGATTTGTAATGAAATCGGCGAGGTTTCCGTCCACATTTACTGCAATTAATATACCAGTAGAAATTTTTTTAATGAAATACATACCATGAAATGTGCTATAATTAATTTTTTTTTTATGATTTTTAATTTTTTTTATGAAATAAATGTATGAATACACTATGAATGAAGAGGAGTCAAATGCTTTCTTTTTTTTCTTCTTTTTCTTCTTTATCACGTCTCTATTTTTAAAAATATTAATAAATCAAAATTTAAATTAAAAATGTTAAAATAAAACAGTTAGATGTAATATGTTATTTTCTCTGTGGTCATAAAAAAATATCATATTTTCATTTTGTTTTTATGTGAATCAATAATTTGAAAAATCAATCATGTATAGATAAAATGATGTTGATTATATTTAATGATTTTATTTTTTGACTTTGTAGTTCTAAATTTTTAGTATTAAGTTCTTAAAAATGGAAACATGATGATGGCACAAAAAATGAAAGCATTTTAATGGGTATGAGTATGAAAATGCCTCCACACAACCCATACCGTACTCATTGACACCCCTAGAGCTATGGTACTTTACAAATTGCGGATTGATTCGTGCAATGAGTTTGTATTCTTTTTTTAAAATCTCAATAGTCGATATAAACTGATTAATATGATAATCATGTGAAAATATACTTAGAGATTAAATTTTATTTTATTTTTCATAATTTGTTTTATAAACACCCACAAAAAAGTTATCAGCTTTTGGAGTAAATTTAATTTCTTTTTTTATAAGTAAATGATAATGATAACAATATGGTGCTAAATTGAAATTTATATTCACTAAAAAGGTAATTCAACATTCTGATTTGATTCGGGGTTAAATATGGCTCTTTTGTCTCATGCTTGAAGAAACTTACACAGAAATACCGAATGGAATTATATTTACACAGCAAAATTTTTGTTAGTAAATATAATATCAGACCAAAAAAAATTAAGCAAATAAGAATTGATAAATTCAAAGTAAAGTAGAATTGGAGTTGCAGAGACGATGCTTATAATGAAGATTATATCTACTAACTATAGGAAATTTATGTTCAACAAATATTAAGAAACTCTAGACAAAATATACTTACAAAGTCAAGATTACATCTACTAACTAAACTAAATCAAAATAAAAAAAAATTTCAAGAAATAATCTTGTTGAGAATATTACACTGATTCACTTATCACCTGCGCATCATAATCAATTATATCTAATTAAATGAGGACCTGCTCTCTAATTGAATTCTCACCTTACCTACACTCAATACCACAATTACCATAACAAAGATAACTAGCAAAAGAATAAAAAAAAAATATATGCCGATGATTTGTTTTTTCCTCCACCTTAAATAATACAGTTAGGTATAAGAGTTATATAGTCACCAATGAGTTGATCAAATATGTTCAATCAACCCGAACGGATAGAATATAATAGTTATAACTGCTCGGAGAAAAGTCTTCAGTTCTTTTACAAAAATGGTGATGTCATTTATAATTATTCCGGATTTAAGAATTAACATATTTATCACACCGTGCAAGAATTAACATCTTAGTAATCCATAATTTAATTAAGGGTTTCAACTCAAAAAAAGTAATATAAGAAATAATTAGAATCGAAGATGAACATATCATGCAAAATAAAATTTTAACATCCAAGTATATATCAAGATAATTTAAGAAAAATTTTAGTTTCCTCCAATATTTTGTATAGCGATAATTAAAGACTAGGATATTTTTTTCAATATTTTGTCAATATGTTGTCAAGTCTATATATATAAAAACTAAACACGCCCTAATTTATAAATAGTATGACATTATAATCACAAAAAAGTATCATCATCCATTCAAAAAACATGTTAATTATTCTATAATTTTTACATAATCACAAAAAATGTATGCTTATTCATACAAAAAGTATGCTTATTCATTCAAAAAATATTCATTTTTACATAATCACAAAAGAAGTATGCTCATTAATTTAAAAAAATATGTTATTATGTCATATTTACATAACTAATCACAGAAATAGTTGCTCATTCATTCAAAAAATATGTACATATTTTATGAATAAATGATGGATGTAATAACTGATTGCCTTTTATTTATTTCATGAAAAAATAAAGATCACAATAAGCATGCATGTCTATAAATATTTTGTGCAATTACTGTTACTATGTATCAAAACGACAATGAGTAGAACTAGGGTTCTAAGTTCACTAAGTCTCTTTGTGAGCTTAATTCTAAAATCTATTGAATTAATTTTAAATGACGAATTCGCGTTGAAACTCTTGTATCTTACGAGTAATGTGTATACATGTAAAAAAAAATTAACATTCAAATTAATTTAAGTTAAATGGTCAAAATTAGAAGGTTTATAAATTAATTTTAATGCATTCATTTTTTTTAATATTTTTTTACCACTTGACTCTATACAAAATTAGTTCGAAAATTAAAATTTTTGTATGTAGACGCATTACTAGTAAGGTAGATGGAGTTCAACGGTTTGGATTCATCATTTAAACCAATTCGATAGGTTTTAGAGTTGAGTTTACAAAAAATCTTTGTGAACTTAGAAACACCCTAGTTCTACTCAAACGACAATTGTTATTTTTTTATGAGAAAAGGTCCTGGTCCATTGGCTTGTCCACGGACTGTCCACGAGCCTTATCCACTTGCCTTTAACAAATTTTAACGATGGTCTCCACCTTCCAATGGATATTTAAATCCTTCACCTATTTAAACCTTCCTGATTAGATCATGAGTTACCTTTTTTGAATCTCATTTCTCAAACCGTCTTTCCGATCATATTTTCCCACAACTGAGGCGATTTCATTCTCTTTAGGATTCCATCGTGATTTCTTTCCTGATTCATTTCCTCTTTCTGATAACTCTTCTCTAGTTCGTTGCGATTTCTACGGAGCTAGTCACGATATCATCGCTACTGAAATTGATTCAAACGAAATCGTAATTGTTCTTTTTTTTGTATTTACCTTCTCTGATTCATTTTTCCTTTGCAATGTCGATTTTAATTGAGATTACTGACTCGATCTTGTTTTTTATACATGATTACAATGGAACCTTCAACCGTAGAGCGCGATCAGATAGAAGTTGTTTTTGTTGAAGAGCATGGCGAAATTCAAATCTAGTAAATTATTTCTGTTAAATTTGTTGTTTTTGTTGTATGCAGTAACAGATCTAGCATTTCAAATGAAATTTGGAGGAAAGAGATGATAGGGAGGCGATATGGAGTAATGATCTTGTCATTTTACAGTATTCACCATGTTAATTTTACAGTATTCATCTTGTGGAAATTTGGAGGAAAGAGGTGATAGAGAGGTGATATGGAGTATTGATCTGTTAATTTTACAGTATTGCCCCGTTAATTTTATAGTATTCATCTTGTCATTTTACAGTATTCATCTTGTGGAAATTTGGAGGAAAGAGATAATAGAGAGGCGATATGGAGTATTGATATGTTAATTTTACAGTATTTCTCCCGTTAATTTTACAGTATTCATCTTGTGAAAATCTAGAGGAAAGAGATGATAGAGAGGCGATATGGAATATTGATATGTTAATTTTACAATATTTTTCCTGTTAATTTTACAGTATTCATCTTGTAATTTTACAGTATTGATCTTGTGGAAATCTGAAGGAAAGAGATAATAGAGAGGTGATATGGAGTATTGATCTTGTAAATTTTCCTTAGCAGTATTGAAATTTGCAGTGGACATATGTCTATTTGACTTTTTACATCTTCTAGTTTTGCAGTGTTGAAATTTATAGTGACATATGTTTATTTTACTATTTACAACTTCTAATTTTGCAGTATTGAATTTTACAGTATTGAAGGAAAAAATTATAATTTTGCAGAAAAAAATTATTTTTGAATATTTTTGAGGTTTATTTTGAAAAAAAAATGCCAGTTGTAGATGTCCGGTTTTGGAATGTTCTATAAGTTTTTGTAGAATGTTCTACAAGTTTTTGTAAAATTGTCATTAACCATAAATAACTGCCATTAACCGCAAATAACTTCCATTAACCGTTAGTAAGAAAAGTATAATTAGTGTGCCAAGTGGTCCTGCACGAAGTACAATTAGTTTGCCAAGTTGTCCAAGTTGCAAACCGTTAATGAAAGTTTCTTGATGTTTGAAATTTTTTATTACGTTTTTTATAATATTGCTTTTATAAGTTACAGCATTGAATTGTTAATTTTACGAGATTCGCACAGGTCAAATAACAGTTTTTCTGTGGACAAATGGTGGACAAATGTATGTGGACAATTAGACGTTTCATTTTTTTTATTTCCTAATCTATTAAGTATTAACCAAAAGGATTATACAATGTATAAGTGAGAGCAAATAAATATAATTACAAACAGCCCCTTTTGGATATACTAAAAATCCTGCACCTAAAGAGATATATTGTACAATATGAAGTGTATATATACTATGCAAAAAGATTTAATATTTTTATTTCACATGCAAAATGATTATTAAATTTAAAAAATAAAATGATGGTTATGCTCTTCCTAATTTAGATTGATATCGTGCATTAAATGTGGTCCAAATTTAAAAATTATTTGATCGGACACATTTAATATTAAACTGTTTTTTCTTATAACTCAGAGGATGGCCAATTAACTCTTAAATTACATCAAATTTATTACACTACCTATCTAAATTATATATAAATAGAGGAGGAATCCACTAAAATCCTTTTTTGATAACACTGGATTACACTCTACATTTTCAAAGTCCAAACAGTCAATCCAAACTGTTCAATATGATAGATATATTAAAATGTGCTTGCAGATCAAATTTTACATTTTTATTTTTATTTTTTTACTATTTATTAAGATGGGTACAATAATTCAATGGTTTGAAAACAACAATTTAGTAAAATATTTAATAAATAGAAAAAAAATTCAAAAAATATATAAAATTTGATCTGCAAACATATTTTAATATATCCATTATGTTAAACGGATTGGATCGATTGTTTGGATTTTGAAAACTTTGTAAACTTTGAAAATATAGAATATAATTTGATGTCACCAAAAATAGAAGGGGGTGGCTAGCTAGGGTTTACCTCTGACTACCTTTTACTTCATTTGAAGATCGAAGAGAGAAAAGAAAAGAGGCTATCATCTGAAGATCGAAGAGAGAAAAGAGGGAGTATAGATCAAGATAATTTAAGAAGAAATTTAGTTTCCTCCAATATTTTATCTAGTCAGAATTAAAGACTGGGATTTTTTTTTCAATATTTTTTCAATATGTTATCAAGTATATAAAAATTTAACATGCCCAATTTATAAATAGTATGACATTGTAATCACAAAAATTATGCTCATCCATTCAAAAAACATGTAAAATTTTCTATAATTTTTGCACAATCACAAAAAATGTATGCTTATTCATTCAAAAAGTATGTTTATTCATTCAAAAAATATTCATTTTTACATAATCACAAAAGAAGTATGCTCATTAATTTAAAAAATATGTTATGCTGTCATCCTTACATAACTAATCACATAATTGAATAGTTGCTCATTCATTCAATAAATATGTACATCGTATCTATCTATCATGTTTTGCTTCTATTCTTAATATTTTATGTCATGGAATTTAAAGTAAAATTATTGATATATGAGCCAATAAATAATTAACATCATTATTCTACTTTAGATTTTTTAGATTTCAAAACTATTTTATTGTCTTTACCTTCAGGTGTCATTTTTTTTATTTAAATTCAAGGAATAAAGTACCTTTTTTCCAAAGAAAAGTTTATGTATAATTTCAGCAAGAAATAATTTTTTCAAATTATTTTCTTTTTTGTTTATTTAGAAGATTTACAGGTACAGGGTAAATTTTTTTTTTGTTTATTTAGAAGTTTATGGTATTTTCTTTTAAATAAACTTTTCATCCTCCAATTGTACATGGTAATATACATGTCCAGGTACAGAGTTATTTAGTTGCCACAAAGGATCAGAAAGTTAGGGACGTCATCTGTATAAAAAAATATTTTTTTAATCAAAATATAAACATTATTTCATCAGAAATTCAAATTAAGAAAAATAAAAGGATTTAATTAAACCATAAAACATGAAGAAACATTAATTAATACAAAATTTATTATTCCTAGTTTTGAAATACAGAATGATAACAATACTTAATTTATGCATTGTTAAATATTTTAATAGAAACACATTCTGTGGATAAACTTGTTAGGTGAAATTTCATTTTTGTATTTAGTGGTTTTCATTTTTTTTTCATTAATGAAAGGGGTGTTGACTCTTTTATAAAAAAATAAATAAATAATTATAACATTGAAATGGGTCATTAATATAAAAGTTCAGAATTGATGGCCATCATCATTTAAAATTATAAGAGGGTTATGGTACTTAACAAATTGTGGATTGATTCGTGCAATGAATTCGTATTTCTAGTCAAAGTCTCAATAGTCAATTTAAACAGGTTAATATGATCATCACGTGAAAATATATGTGGAGATCATATTTTATATTTTTCAGAATTTATTTTATAAACTAATATTTTCGGATGTTTCAAAATTTCCAGATCATGTGATTTTTTAACTATTTAAAAAAATAAAAATATAAAAAATTATAAAATCTGATATCCAAGTATATTTTTATGTAAAAATCATATTAAACAGTTCAAATTGATTTTTTTAACTTTATAAAGATAGATACTAATCTATAATACAAACCATTCCGCATCTTGCAAAGTATCACAGCCTAACTCAAATTATAATCTCATATATGAAGAATTATCTTCGATCATGTATATGCTATATAATATTATTTATATTTTTTTAAGAAAGAAATATTTGTGACCCACTATGCATAAAAACACGATTATAAATATTATAAAAAAATATTATAATATTTGTGACCCATTATGCTATATAATATTATTTCGATCATGTATGTGAAAATGATGCTATCTATGTCCGTTCCCTTGTAGAGTTGTGGTACCTGCTCATGGTCTATGGTAAGTGGGTCCTACCTCCCATCATTTTTTATTATATTATTGTACAAACATTTTACAATTGTGCAAAACCGCAGATTAGCAACATTTAGTTTTCACCGCTGATCAAATACTCTAGATCAAAGTATTTATAAACAATAATCATAAATAATTAATAAGTGTATGGAATTAAGAAAAATCAAAATTTTCGTCATTCCAAACATTTATTAATTATTTTATTTTAAATTTATATTATAATTAGATTAATTACTGGCTAGCAAGTCTTGGTATAAATTGATTTTTATCCTAAGTCTTTTGTATAAAATTAATGATTGATTTGCTAGCAATGTAAACATTAAGCTATTAACACTACCAATATTATATTACTTGCCTTTTAAAAGTTGCACTTATCCACCGTATTTATCTATCATGTTTTGCTTCTATTCTTAATATTTTATTGCATGGAATTAAAAGTAAAGTTATTGATATATGAGCCTACAAATAATTAATATCATTATTCTACTTTTGATTTTTTTAGATTTCAAAATTATTTTATTCTCTTTACCTTCGCCTGTCTTTTTTTTTTATTTAAATTCAAGGGATAAAGTTTATTTTTTTCCAAAGAAAAGTTTCTGTATAATTTCACCAAGATATATATATTTTTTTTCAATCTATTTTTTTTTCGTTTATTTAGAAAATTTACAGGCTAGCAATTCATGGTATTTTTCTTCAAACAACATTTGCATTCTCCAATTATTTACATGGTGATATATATACATATCTAGGTACGGGGTTAGTTGCAACAAAATATTTTCATCAAATTATAAACATTCTTTAATCAGAAATTCAAATTTAAAATATTAAAAGGAATGGAGATGTGTCTCTCTTAATTTTTAAAACATAAAACATGAAAAAACATTAATTAAAATATAATTTATTATTCCTAGTTTTGCAATACAGAATGATAACAATACTTAAATAATGCATTGTTAAATATTTTAATACAAACACACTCTATGGATAAATTTGTTAGGTGAAATTTCATTTTTGTATTTAGTGGTTTTCATTTTTTTAATGAAAGTGGTCTTGGCTCTTTTTATAAAATAATTATAACATTATAATGTGTCATTAATATAAAAGTTCATAATTGATAGTTATCATCATTTAAAATAATTAACATTCCAATACATGAGCATTTTAATCAAAAAAAAAAAAAACTACAAAAATGATCAAGATCGGAAGACACCGTACATTCAAAAATTAATCTTCATGAGACACTCCTGTGTTCTCAATTGACATATCGACCTCCTAATATTCAATTTATATGTTGTTCTTTTCAATTTCCACTTAATGGTTAGACCACCCTCACAACCTCCCTAACTGCCTTCAATGCCTATATACACATAAGTTTATAATGTGTTGTTAAAAAAAAAAAAACAAAAAACAGACGGTAAGTATTTAATTGTAGAAGGATCAGCTGCCAATAAAATCTATTTTGTGGGGGTTTGCAAAATTTGTCTCTTGGCCAGAATTTGGTAACTAATTTTCCCGCTAGCTAGTTACCAAATTTTAAATTCTCTAAATCTTAAAAATAAAACTATATGCAATTTGGACAAAAGCGAAGTACGAAACAATAAAAAATTATATATATCTTACAACAGGATCAATAGTTATTTGCTGCCTCTCCAAATCTAGAATCAGGACCTACATTTTTAGGGGGAATTTCATGTATACCCCTCAGATTCAAAATTACGTATATCTTCCTCTAAATTTGGAAATTACGTATTTCCCCCTATAAAGTTCATAAACTCACATATTTACCCATTTCATTATCTTTCATATTAAAACTCATTCTAAATACATAAAATACATATTTTACCCTTCATTAAAAGTATAAAATGCTCTATCGAACTCAAATTTGAGTCTAAAGGGTTTCTCTATCGTCCGATCCGCGCGTATCGCAATAAGATTATTGCGTGTTCATTTCAAGATTCGTGTTAATCTAGCCCGCATGAATCTCAAAGCAATTTTGATCCGTGTGCATCGCATTAAGATCTGTGTACATTGCTTCAATTTTTGTGTTTGTTCGCTTCAAGATTTGTGCTGATCTAACACGCATGGATCTCAAAGCAATTAGGACAGTAGAGGAACCTTTAGATTCAAATTGGAGTCAGATGGGTGTTTTATGCTTTTTATTTAAAGGGTAAAATAGGTATTTTATAAATTTAGAATGTGTTTTAATAGAAAAAACAATAAAATGAATAAATATGTGAGTTCTTGAAGTTTAGAGGGGAAAATATGTAATTTCACATTTTAGAGGGGGAAATACGTAATTTTAAAGTTTTTGAGGGGTATACGTGAAATTCCCCCTACATTTTATTGTTATTGTTGTTATTATTATAAGACCAAAACAAGATTGCAGAAAAGTAAAACCGAAACTAATTGTTTTTTCAAAAGTTAAAACCGAACTAAATGTTAAAAAAAATTACCTTGAGTGAGAACACTATATGCATGGTCCTTTTAAATGGGTCTCTTGTGAATAATGAGTAATGAATAATATTTTTAAAATAAATTGTAGTGATAATTATTTGATATTTTCTAATATCTAATAGAAGACAATTGAATAAAATATTTCATGCATTTATGATATTAAGACAGAAATTTCTATATTTTGCAACTTGATCGATATATAAGAATATAAATTGATATTTTATAAGAAGTAAAAAAAAAAAATCATACAAAATACATGTTGTATCACATAAATTGCATTACATTAATTGAACCTCCCATAAAAAACTTTTATTTTATTTTATTTTTGTTGCTGATAAACTGAAAGAAATTTAATTTAATAGCTAGGGAAAACAGAGATAATCATATTTATACATATATATGTTCGTCCGAATTTCGAAACCAAATTCCACCCTGAACCTGAAAGATTAATATTTAATATATTCAAAATGTAATAAACTGAAAAATGTTACTTTCGATTATTTAGAATTAATGTAGAACTTTAGAATATTTAAAATAAAAATAATAATAAATTAATTTCTGAAAATCACTGTATTGAAATAAACTTATTACAAACTGAAACACAAATATCCAAACTCAAATTTAAAAAAAAAATACAACATCAGTTCAGTCCATAGTAACACTATGGGTTAAATTGATGTACCTGCATATATATATATATATGGTCAATATTCCAATTATTTATTACAGTTGTCAATTAAAAATATAACATCGGATCTTATACACAACGGATGGTAAAAGTATCCCCCTTAGTGCCATCGTCCGTTTAGCCTAACTGTTCGTGAAATTTAACCGATAGAAAAGGAAGAGGGACATCAACGTCATCGGTTTCTTTTTCTGAACAGACGGTAAAAAGTTCAAAGTAATTATAGCGCTGCCACTCGTGACGTACATCATCTGTTCAGAAGCACATCCAATTATAAAGGGACGATGGTAAAAAAAATTTTGTGTATTTTTCTGAACAGACGGTAAAAAGTTCAAAATAATTATAGCGCTGCCACTCGTGACGTACATCATCTGTTCAGAAGCACATCCAATTATAAAGGGACGATGGTAAAAAAACAGACCTGCACTATTTTTTATATCAAAAAAATAGATATTAATATGTGAAAAACAGACCTGCACTATTTTTTCTCAATCGTTCATAAGTGCGCGCAAGCAACTGAAGTAATTGAAGTCCAAAGCTTTATATAGTCACCCACTCTGAGCTTTTTATTCTTTGTGGGACTAACTACAATACACATATCCGGACTTCTTTTTTGTTTATTTTAATTTTTGTGCATATTCCCCACTACTAGAATCTCGGTTTGTTGCATGGATAAAATTTGGCTTGTTGCAACGGCTTACCCATGCAACAATCCCTAAAAATGTCAGTTGCATGGGTTACCCATGCAACAAGCCCCAAAAAATACCGTTGCAACAACCCCCGTTGCAACTAATAAATTTCAGACTTGTTGCATGGGTTTACCATGCAATAACTTCTGGAATACTTGTTGCAACGGTGTGTCCATGCAATAAGTACCCATGCAACAAATCAGTTGCAGGAAGTAATTGCAACGATATAGCATTGATTAGTTGCATGGATGAAGTGTGTGGGTCCCATGGATTAGTTGCAACGATATAGCATTGAGTAGTTGCATGGATAAAGTGTGTGGGTCCCATGGATTAGTTGCAACGATATAGCATTGAGTAGTTGCATGGTTAAATGTCGTGGGCCCCACATGGTTTGTTGCATGGATAATTAACCTATTAGTTGCATGGACAAAGAAGGTGGGCCCCACCAGGTTATTTGCTAAGATATTGTCTGGTCCCCATATTTGTATAGATTTTACGATGCAAAAAATTGTCGTTACCAAAAAAAAAATCCAGGCTCAATTCTATAATTCACCTCGTACCAATTTGGTACCTGTACCGATTTGGTACCAACCCATAAGCAACCAAGAAATCTTTTACATTACACATTGAAACATAATAAGAAAAACAACACAATAAAACATGGAAAGTAACATTTTAATTATCATTAATCATTATAGTAAATTCAAGCTTTCCTTGAAACATAAGACCAAAAAGGATTGCAACCACTTGTTTCTATAACCGAAATATACACGCAACCCAGCATCAAAAAATATACAAAAAGAGGCTACTTTTCTAGCTATACAAAATACCATTTTTATGTGATAATGGTTTATAACACTCCACACTAGAAGGGTTGGTTGTTCTGCCTTTCTTCCCCAAACCACTCGTCGTCAGCACCTAGACATGTTGCCACCTCATTTTCAAATTGCACATTGAGAAGTGCTTGGAAATTTCTTCCCCCATTTGATTCTGTAAAATCAGCACCTAGACCCTACATATACAACATATAGTATAGAATGAAATTTAATATTGATAATAAATTGTAGAAACACTCGAAAAGCATTAAAATAAGTATAATAGGTATATCTTCATAACCTACTACACATAAAAAATCAGTTTATCTTCATGACATAGGACTAAATGGTAAACTAAGTTTATCTTCATGACACTTGAACCAAGGTGCAGGTAGCTTATTTGTCACGCCGGTCACCTTTCTACCGCTTACTGCCCTTAACCATGATGTTATTGTAATAGTAAAAATCCCTAGGATTTGGTTGAACAACTATAGTTATTTGGTTATTCCTAGGAGGCTGGTTAGGGGGTATGGTACCATGGTACTATGCATAGCACATAATGATGCATGCTATGGATAAATATCTTCAATTTTAAGGTTCAATAATTCTTAGGAGGCTGGTTAGGGGTATGGTACTATGCATAGCGCATAATGATGCGTACTATGGGACTATTCATAGAGTTAAATATTTTTCGTCTTTCTTTGCAATTCTGACATAAAGATAGAACCTCTCATGTGTTACTGGAAGTCAGGCCTTTGCATCTCTCACTAATTTACATATTCTATGCACAAGTTCACTTTTTGTCTGGAGTTAAAATGAAAGAAGGCATTCAAATTCATTTTAATTTTCTTCTACTTAACATTACTGGTAAATTAGTGAGGGAAACACAAATTATGGTATCAGTACCTGGACCATTGATTATTAATGTCTCCAGTCGTTCTCCAACTGTTACCAATTTTGCTCCCCATTTTCTCGATTCTTGGTTTCGCCTTTTCATAAAAAAATAGAAATAAGAAGTGATTACAAAAAAGAAAGTATCGGAGTAACTAAAGAGAGCAATTGTATCTATACTAGATTATCATGTAAAGCCATAAAAGTATAAGAACACTTACACGTGTCTCGTCATCTAAAATGCCTAGATACACACTTATAACCAAATATATACTCAATAATTTAATCTATAACCAGATCTATAACCAAAGCTGCTACTAGCCTCAACTTTAACCAATCTATACTCAATAATTAACCATAAACCATAGTTAATCTACATTTATGCCCCACTTATAACCAAATTAACCTCAATATATCAAAACTGATGCAAGTTCAAAATAGATTAAATTAACTCACTTCAATTACCTTCAATATTGAATTTTCTCTCTTATTTGTACAGCTGTCAACCCACTACTTTGTCTTCACTGAAAACTGATGAAGATTAAAAAAACTGCAATTAGCACTGTTATGACAAAACGGGTGCAGAAATAATTATTAGAAAACACACCAGCAGTGATTAGGCAAGCATAAGAGGAGTGGAAACATTACCTTCTCAATATATGAACGAACCAGAAAGATCAATGAGTGTCAGATTCACAACTGCCATTGTTTCAAAAAGTTTATTAGAATACATGAAGGAATAAGCTATGATTCATACTGCCATTGCACCAATTTGGAATTATTAACTACTCAATAAACATTACATGTCAGATCTCAATAAACAATACACTTAAATTAATTGGAACATGAGAGATTGCTTTGGATCGACCGGTCTCAAGAGGTTCACATGAGCACAACAAAGGTTCACACGTTCAAATCGTAAAAAGTGTAATGAGAGCACCATGAATTATTAAGTAAAATAAGAAACTAGTACCCACAATATATTTTCCATTAATTACAAACAAGGTGTATGGAAATTAACCAACTCCTAAAGTCCACAACACATGTACCAATTGCAGTGCTAGAATTAGAGAATAATAAGCAATTATTGTTAAACTAGTGAGCATATTCATTGAATCTATAAAAAACTTCTACCTCAGGTTTTGGCCGATTTTGACACAACTTGAAATAACAAAAATTAACGAGGGGAAGGCAGAGAAGAGGTATAATAAGTCAAATTTTTCTATTATCATGTATTAAGCTAGTTTTATAATTGTTCGACACACATAGCATTGTACAGTTCCTTGATAACTTAGGGGTTGTTTTTGCAAATTTTAAGTGTCAACAAATCTCACATAGGTTCAGAGTGAAGTAACCTGTACTCAGAAAGTGTATGTGTCAATTTTTAGACATATACGCTGATCTAAGACTCAAAGAAGCAAAAATGTGAAAAGAAAATAAAACTCACAACAATGATTGCAACCATTATTTTTGCCTAGAACCGATTTAATAAAAATCTGCCCAGCCCAAATTCAAATAGAAAACAAGGTTAACCAGACCTATTTAAACTTTAAATTTGTAGCTTAGTCCTCCTGACAAGGGGTAATTACATATTTACAAGTCAAACCCTGGAGCTTAAGGAAAATTTTAAGCCAATCTTGGCAGACTGAGTACTGTACCAGTACGCATCCAGTTTCTGGTACAGGTGAATAACCTAGGCATCACAATTAATTCAAATCTATACAAAGTTTAAATTTAAATGTCAACAACGTAGAGAGTACTATTAAATTCTTGCATTTTATTCAAGAGGATCCAATCTCCTCTATTAATCAAGTTCTCTATATTATCATATATTCTAAATTAAGTACACACAAAATTATTGTTGAACATCTAATTTCCAGTTACAGTTTGTCTTTATGGGACCTCCCTGTTAGAAAACAAAAAGAAAAAAAATGGGGCACTTGAGTTATCAAGTTATTGCAAAAGATTGAAATTATAATTTAGTAATGTGGTTAAAAAAAGGAAAACATCAAACCCAAGACTTTAGCATCTTTATTCTAATGAATTAGAGAGGACGAAATAGTGTTATGATGAATTAACTCAATCAGAAAAATCAGTCAAATTTGGGACTACCCGTGTCGGAAGGTTACCACTTGCTAGTATCCAACGCTAAGTGGCGGCAGCCGTACCCCGTCCCGCCTGAGCCACCGGTCCGCCCGCCTTCCGCGGTTCCACCTGAGTGCGCACTGCCTGAGCAGGCTTGCCGTCGCTGCTCTTCTCATTTACGTTTCGCACTTTAGATCTAGGGTTTAGAAAACTAGGACTAGAAGGGGGAGTGTAGGCTTGGCGAGGGAGGGAGGGAGAAAGGGGATTGTGGTGAAAATGAAAATTGAAAGAATAAGGCGGCTGGGAGGGAGGGTAATTTGCGGAGGGGATAAGTAAGGTATAGGGTTGTTTTGTCTAGGTCCAATTTCTCTATAGTAACTCGAATTGTGAGTTTATATTTGGACTGTCCGATCAGAATCCGGTCCAAGATGAATGCACAAATATCTTTAATATTCGTGCCAGAAAAGATCGAATGGCCTGGATCTAATCTCAAAATTTGAGTTACTTTATGGGGTCCAAATTGCTAAGGGGTCAAAGTGGGAGGGAGATGAAAATTTTGTCAAGGAGGGAAACCAAATTTCTCTTGAGTGCACAGTGGGGGAAAACTAAATTTCAGGAGATAAATCGTTAACAGAGCAGTTTTAGCTTCATACAGAGTACTGAACACATTGGAATAATTGCAAGATATTTAATAATTACGTTTATTACTTTAATTCAGATTTCTAGATGTAGTTAGTATTTTATTGTTGTAATTAATTGAATATGATTGAAATTATATATGATATTTTCTTCACACAATTAAGATGTGAGTCAATGATAGAAACTAATTTTCTTGATACATACAAAATTACTTTATTATTGTTTAATTTAGATAAAAAATGAAAGTTCTACCGTATTTACTTTTCATTAATTAAATTTTATTTTTATTAATTGTTTAGTTTGAACTTCTAGATGTAATAGGTATTTTATTTTTGCAGTTCATATTTAAATGGGATTGAAATTATATATAGTACTTCATTTAGGAAATTGATTTAGAAAACAAAATAATTGCAAATGATATTAATGAAATTTATACGATAATTAATGGATAATTAATGGAAGAACATGTTTATGAATTACTACATGATTTAGATCAAAAAATTATATAGAATAAGCTTGTTGCATCAATAACTCATATCTATCATTGTTGAACATAGCATATGAACTCTCGTTGTGTGAGTTAATGAAAACCCACAAGTATGCGTCGTCCGATGGTCGATCGGAACTGTTAAAATTAAAGAGTATCACATTAAAATCATTGCAGTGAAGTTTGATGAAATTTTATGTTCATTTACCTATCCATCAAGGTCACGAAATATACAAACATCGTAGGGTCACAAACACTTCGCGTTGGATCGAAGATTCAACATAATAAAAGTTAAGATTTTTGTTGTTAAAATAGTTCAATGTTTTCCCCTGATCATTTAAAAAGTAATTTGGAAGTAATTCATCGAGGATCAACCGTCAATCGCTTACGTAAAAATGAACGGTCTGTAATCATTGGCTCAATTTTAAGAAGCAAATAATGACGAAATTCTAAAAAATTAACAATTACAAGCATTATTTGGTCACATGATATGTAAGAATGTAGAAAATATTTTTTTAGAAATTTATTCATATTATATGTTATACAAAATTCACAAATTTCATAATCTGTTGATATGAATCGTCCGATGGAAGATGAAGAGTCAGGATTACCAATGGATATCTCCATTACAGGGGCTGTTAGCAGGAGGTCCATTTCGCTGAGATGACATAACATTTATGTTTAGATCCACACTAGATGAAATCATCTGACTCCTTCAATAATCGTGCTAAATCTGATCATAGGCACCGATCTAACTATAAATATCTTGTTACCTCAGGGGATATAAATTTGTGGGTTGATGTATAAGTAAATGCGACTGAGAGTTCTCTGTACTCTGGGGACTTGGCAGTTTTTTTTTACTTCCCTCCTAAATTTTTACTAAATTTTAATTCCCTCATTTTTCACTTTCCTTACTGAATTTATCTTCTCAACGACATACCCCTTGTCCCCTTAATCGAGCAACACTGGAAATAGGAGATCCAGAAGCGAAATGCCTCAGTTAGGTTCTTGAAATTTCTTTATTTGTTGTCAATTAATTTCCTAGGAGTAAGTGCTTCAATTAAAATTGAACCAATGATCTTTCTAATTTTCTGTTCAATTTCGCTCACTTCTTGCAGTTGTGTGATTTGTTTCTTAGTGCAAAGAGAACAATTCTCCTTGCCGCCGTCTTCCTTCTCCCTCTGCATCTCTCTCTCTCGAGCCGCATGAAAAATTCTCCTTGCCGCCGCTGTCGCCAACATGGTCTCTCCTGGGTTTCTTCCAAGAGTAGCAGATGTTTTGAAGGGTCCTAGAATCTGATTGTAAGTAGTGATGCATGCAGTCAATTTGTTGCATTGATGCATGCATTTAAAGTGTTCGACAAAATGTCCGAACCAAAATACTAGGATTTTCACAGTATTTACACTTTTTATTGTTTTTATTAATTCTCGACAGTAGGCTCTTTTTGTGAAATCAAGTTCACTTGTTCTGGTCATTGCCTTGTCAGACTGTGCCAACCTCACTTTTATGTTTACTTACACATCTCTATCAAAAGTTTATCTTTACAAGATTCAATACAGTGGGTTGTATTACAGAGAGTCATGAGGTGCTCTGATTTTTTGATTGATTCAACCTCACTTGACTAAGATTCATCAACCTATAATTAAAACTATAAATCATAGTATGAATCTTTGTTGTAATTTCTTAGTTGGAATTAATACAACCTCACTTGACTAATCTACTTGTTCATGGTATGCTCTCTCTCTGATTTTGTTTACTCTACTTGTTAATTTGGTTACACTTCCACTACGCCACAAGGTGTTTGATGAAATGCCCCGCTGAATCACATGCATTCGTAAGTTTGAGTAAATTTTGTTGCATTGATGCATGCATTTAAAGTGTTCGACAAAATGCCCGAACCAAAAAGAAATTGAAGAAATTGAAGTTAGCAATTAAACCCTCATGTGGTATCATGTTAGTATTTATTATTTATGTGTTAGCAATCGGTTCGATACCATTACTAAACAAAGAACAAAAAATTTACGATGGCCCTTACAATGTAATTTATGCTTCATGCTACAATGATTAACTTATCTGTTCTATAATTTCGATCAGATCTAATTTAAACCAATATAGTTAGTATTTTCTTTTGCTCTCCCTCCCTCCCTCTTCTGTGTACTAATTAAATGGTAATAGTGAAATTTCAAGCAACTACCAGTGCCACTGTTGCAAACTAATAGTAAATGCTAAATGGTAAATTGCAATTACCAGTACCACTCTAATTTGTACTTTGTACAGTGTACCGATTACCACTGTTGAAAACCATAATTGGTAAATGGTATTAGCCTAATAGTAATAAAAAAATTTCAATAATCTTCACCAAAATGAAGGTCTGTAGTGTGGTATATATACTGATATGCACTGAACTGGATTGACAGAACTGGTAGACTACAGACCCCATGTGCTTTTTTTTTTTTTAAATCAACATGATGACATAATAGAATTATATATAGATATGCTTTTGAAATTTTATGTGCCTAAGTAAGATACTGGTACTACCAAAAATCAAAACAAGCGCATCTCATCTCAATAAATATTTTCATATAGGAGTGAAGTATAGTTTTCAAGGTTTTACCATCCACTTTCTATACAGTACTAGTGATTGTTGGCAATGGCTGACAAGAAAATGTGTCATCATTTTTTTTCTTTTGAAATGCTCACTTTGTAATGTAAATTTTTTTTTCAGCGTATGTAGGGGCTGCAAGTGATGAACTCATATTTTGTTGAAAGAGATAACTCAAGATTTTGTTTATCTAGGATAACTTTTGTCTAATGATTGAAATTGGATTTTAATTATTGTGAAACAATTTGCAAATTGGATTTTGTTGAAAATTGCAATCAGATTTTGTTTAAAATTGCAAACTCCGTTCAAATTTTGTTTGAAATTGGATTTTAATAATTTTGAATGCAACAAGTCACTACAAGTGGGGAGAAAACTCTCCACTGGTGTATCTCATTTACTTTATAATATATGTTGTAATTTACAAAATATATTTAATTTAAAAGGAGAGATCAAATTTCCTTCTAAATTTGAACAATATTAAGTAGGATGTGAAGAAATTAATATACTGCTGTAATGTATCACTTGTTGTAATTTATAAGAATATATTCAATTTGAAAGGAGAGATCAAATATATATAGAAAAGTCACTGTCCAGAAATTCAATAATTGTTGCATGGGTAGACCCATGCAACACATAGTTCAAAAAAATCGTCAAAACTTGTTGCATGGGTAATCCATGCAACAAATAGTTCGCAAATAATCCTCCAGACTTGTTGCATGGGTTACTCATGCAACTGTTTAGTTTAGATTTTAGAGATTTGTTGCATGGACAAGTCCATGCAACAAATAGTTCTCAAATAATTGTTGCATGGGTTACTCATGCAACAGTTTAGTCTAAATTTGAGAGACTTGTTGCATGGATATGAAATGAGTTGTTGCATGGACATTCATTAAAATATATTTTCTATTTCTGCTGATGGGTCATGGGTCATCAAATATTTGTTGCATGGATAAATAAGAGACAGTTGCATGGTTAACTATCACATTTGTTGCATGAGTAACAGTTGCATGGGACTGTCCATGCAACAAATTTAATTGTGTCAGAAATGCCAATACTTGTTGCATGGACACTACTTAACCATGCAACAATTATTTTTATCCATGCAAGAAACCCAGATTCTAGTAGTGCCCGTTCTATGAGATCGTACAATGGACCATGATTTTTTTGAGCTGTTTTTCGTTTAATTTGAGACTGGTCCATTGATTTTAAATGTTGTTCTAGGTGCAACCTGACCAAAGGACACTTATAGCCATTCCTCTTCATGCCTGCAATTAAAGGTTATTACAAGTCCTACACTTTCGCCATTAAAGACCCTTTTCGTGCAATTAATGTACCCTTTTTTTTGTGGTCAACCATCTTTCTAACAAATTTCCAACTGTTGTTGACTTTGGTCAAGAAAATATATCTCTAATAATTGAAAATAGAAAAAATAAATTAAAACAAAGTACCAGATTAAATATTGTGATAATTCATTGGCGCAAAAAAAATTATAAATAAAAATGTAGGTTCGAATTAATCTTTTATCTAATAAAAATGGTTTTTTTTTTATGAAGATTTGTGATTTTAATTATCGATCTTGGATCTGAGTCGTATTCTTGATTCTTCTCTTTTTTATTTTTTTAATTAAATAAAATAAATTAGAACAAGATTTTTTTTTCTTCTTCATTTTTTAACACGAGACATGGGACCTATCTGCTGACATCCATCCCTGTTGGCTCTCATACGCCACGTCCACTTAAGTTAATGAACAATTCTCTAAGAATGGATTACAAAAGTGAGCCCACCTGTCATAATATTTATCCCCGTAAGAAAATCTTCTTTCTTTTTTCGATCTCGTGAGAAAATCAATACACTTCTCAAGAAAAAAAATGAAGAAATTCTTTTATTTTGTTCTCTATTTAATTTTAGTGATTGCAGTTATCATGGCTAATCTTAATGTACCAATCACTGGAGAATTAAGAGAGCTTCTGGTAGTGCTATCTTTTGCCGCGTTTCTTAAATTTGTAGAGATAATTATTTGATATTAAGAGAGCTTCTGGTCCTTTTTAAAATCAATTCTATTGATAATTATTTGATATTCTCCAATATTTAATAGAAGAAAATTCAATAAAATATATCCTGCATTTATGATATTAAGGAAAAAAGTTTCTATAGTTTGCAACTTGATCGATATATAATGAACGAAATTGATATTTTATAAGAAGTAAAAAAATTCACACAAAATACATGTTGTATCACACAAATTGCATTATTTTAGTTGAACCTCCTATAAGAAATTTTTGTTTTATTTTATTTTATTTTTGTTGCTAATACACAGAAGGAAGTTTAATTTAATAGCTAGGAAAAACAAAGATAAGCCATATTTATAAATATGCTATACATATGTTCGTTCTGAATTTTCAAACAAAATTCAACCCTGAACCTGAAAGATTAATATTTAATATATTCAAAATGTGATAAATTGGAAAATGTTACTTTCGATTATTTAGAATTAATGTAGAACTTTAGAATATTTGAAATAAAATAAATAAAAAATTAATTTCTGAAAATCACTTTATTGAAACAAACTTACAAACTGAAATACAAACATCAAACTCAAATTTATTGACACATAATTTAAAAGAAAGAAAAAAAGTAATGGATAAGAACATAGCGAACTAAAAAAGATAAAACACCACTCCTATTAAAACCCTAGTTAATAAGAAAATAAAACAAGAAGATCAGGTATGAAATTAATAACATCGTATCCTTAATATCTTACATGGATGATAGATCGATGTAATTAAACCCAATTGCTTTTTTTCTTTCACGGAAAAATATATCTATGAATAATTTGCGCAAAACCTGAATTATAAATCTGAAATGCTAACGCAAAAAAATAATAATACTTGCTAATTAACCTCTTAAATCGATCCCCCCACGAAAGATGAATTATATATTTAAGTGTAAATTGATCGATTACCATCAAAAGATCTTTGAAGAGTAAAATTTAGATTTCTGTATCATGATATTTTTCGCTTCATCTAAATATTTAATCTCCAAAAACAAAACTCTTAATTACAAGTGCACTTTCTGCTTCTCCGAAGGGTATGACTCGGATGTCATCACCTATATATAACACTCTTATATATAAAGGGGCTATTCAAGAATGGTGGAACTGATAAGGTGAAACTGAGCTGGCATTGAATTTTCTAAATGTCATGATTTTCAAAGGGGTCATTTGGTTCGCGCTATAGATCATTCGAGAGAATAGAAGGATTTCAAGGAATATCATTTTCAGAATATGTATTATTATCATGTTTGATTCGTGTATGACTATCGCTTCAGTATTTCAAAAAATGTATTATTATTATTATGTTTGATTTGCACGTCTATTACAATGGCTATCAATACATGTCTTCACTGTTTTATATTTAGTTTACATTTATGCAAAAAACATGCATTGGACAAATATTTTTCTGAGTCAAAAGATGACAACTCAATTAATGAGATTAGAGATATTTGATAATTGGGTCAATATATGTATTTTTATGGATTTTCGTTGAGATAATATTATACTTCTATTATAAAGGATTGTCGTTAAAACACTACAAGAAATT
Organism: Carex rostrata; assembly: GCF_964058835.1. Lineage (NCBI taxonomy): Eukaryota > Viridiplantae > Streptophyta > Magnoliopsida > Poales > Cyperaceae > Carex > Carex rostrata. Next base: position 3,333,877 of record NC_135951.1, read on the forward strand.
ATGCAATTAACGGCGCTGTGGGGCTCGGCGCGATAGAAAACGCCAGGATATGGTATAGATCGGGCGGCGTTGAGGGGCTCGGCGCGATAGGAATCGCCGGGATATGGTATGTAGTTTTCTCGGCGCGATAGGAAACCGCCGGGTGAATCTCTCCGCTGGCGCTCAATATCTCCAAATCGCGCTCTAGACCCCCAAATCGTCCCGCCTCCCTGCCTCCGCTCCTCTCCTCTCCTTTGCACTCACCTCTAGACCAAAACCCTTCCCGCCTCTATGCTCAATCCCCGCCTCTCCGCCTCTCCTCTTCAACCTTACTCTTGCCTCTCCGCCTCTTTGACCTTGCGGCTGCGGCGGCGCGACTTCGGCTGGTGACCACACCGTTCCCTCTTCTCCACTCTAGCGATACTCTCTATCTATCTGTGGAGCTCCGTCAATCAAGGCAAGTCTCATCTCGCTCTCTGTCACTTTCTGGTACGTACTAAGGCTTGAATTTAATTGCGAATTTTGCAAGATTCTTTAACAATTTAAGAGAAATTGAGAAACTGATAGAACGTGACAGTAATGGCGAAATTCAAGGAGAAGAGTGAAACTCAACTAATTTTACATGAAACCCGTTTTTCTTTCACTGAATTCCTTAAGATCTCATAATACAAGAAGAAATGAAGTGACGACAGGGACATTTGATTGAACTTGGGCATTTGATTTTCTGATTTGAACTTGGGCAATTGATTTTCTGATTTGAACTTGGGAATTTGATTGGTCACTTGAACCTTTTATTTTTTGTGTCGTGATGACAGGGATCAAATTTAAGGTGCTAACTTGTTAACTTCCATGACCAATTAAAATAATAGAAGATTGTTATTCTGTTGGTGATACTTTGATAATTTCCATGATCTATTTGCTCATGCCTCATGGCCTTTAGGTCAGTACTTTTCTCTTGACAAGTTGGTATTTTTAATCCTCAATCAAATCTCAAACCATGCACAGAACTTTATTTAAGCACCAAACCAGGATGTGCTTGGTATTTATGCAGCTTTCATGATATTATTTCATATCCTGTGATGGTTTTAACGAGGGGGGTAATTGAGAAGGTTTTTGTATCTCAATCTCATATAGGTTTTGTCATTTTTGTGTCTCAATCTTGTATAGGTTTTGTCATTTTTATATGGATACTATGCACAAGGACACAGTAAGTTTTACCATGAATGATTTTAGTGAGATAGAATTTGACATTACAATTGTCTTCTTCTTAAACTGTCCATTAAAAAGATCATTCAACTTCAAGTTTCTTCCTGTTTGGGTACTTGTAATATTAAGCAACTTTTTGCAAATATCATAAAAGATGGTATCTTATCCAGGTACTTATTCTGATCACTTGTTGTTTAAATTTTGAGATTTAGATCCAAAAGCATAACCCAAATTGAACTAGAATCTAGTTATCAGATAATTTTAAGTATGTAGATTTCTAGAACGGTGAAATTAACTTTGACCAATTTAGCTTCTCTTCCTCTGTTGCAATGAAAACAAACAGTGCAAAGAAAAGGAAGAAAAGTGCTCCACAGTTTCTATTTCACATGCTTTAAATTGATGAAGCACACATAGTCTTGTTAATAATACACTGTTCTTTTCCTTTTTGTCTTCAAATCTCAATTTACATTAGTATTACTAATGTTCTTGTCTTTCCGGCATAAATTCTGTCTACTCTGGTGTACTTTATAATATTACTGGAATTGTTATTTAAGTGTGTTTCTAACTAGGAAGCGAGCAACATTTGCTCCCTCTCCTCTCTCTCGGCACCTCACCGACAATCTCCATATAGGTAAGTACCTTTGGCCTCCTATTAGAAGCCCTAGAAGCTCGAAATTGGGAGTTTTTATGCCTCCAACTGTGAGTTCAGGTATATAAACTTGCACTGTCATTTTGGGTAATGTCAGCTCACCCAAAAATTTTAAGCAGTGAATCGCTATTATCTGAATCACTTTTTTGCATTTTGTACTTTGGGAGAAGGGAAAATAGTCATACCAATATTTATACAAAACTCAAGGATATAATTGTTAAATTTGTGTTAAAAAAGTTCTGATTTCTATCTGTTCCCTTTATATGGGTGGTTTTCACCATTATATCTTGGTATTAAATGTCTTGCTTAAGAAATAGATGCTGGAGTAAAAGGCATGAGTGTGCAAGAGACATTCTTCAGGGGGAGGGGGACTCCAACTTGGAGGTTGAAGGGCAAAATTGTCATTATATAAACCAGGTTGTTTTGTGAAATGAAAATGTTAGGCCAGTAAGGTGCAACATTAAATGTAGAGGTCGTTATATTAGACGAGGTGGACCAACTAATTGACACAATGTAAACTATTTTGTGTTGTTAGTTTACCATTATTTGACTTATTTAGTGTAAAATTTGCAAGTTAAGGTAAAGTGAGCTGATTTGTAAGTTGTAAACTATTTTCAGATAGAAATATTGGTTCCAGGTTGTTCCATGAGCATCCAAGACCAAAAATTTCCATTTTTAGAATTTTCTATGATTTATAGTAAATTTTTGAAATTTTCATTTTTTGGTACAATTTCAGGAACCTATAAAAGCAGAAGAGAATATCATAAAATTTTGTGAAGAAAATGGCTTGCTTGTTGTACTAGATGAAACCCTAGATGCTATTAAAGGAGATTTTGTAAATCACCTCTAAAAATATGCACATCCTGGAATAGCAGCCATAGTAAGCATTTTTTGTTTGAACTTTTCATTTTTTTGATGAAGGTGGTTTGTCTTCCAGTTTTAGAGTTAAAGAAGCTAGCTTGCATACAAATGTAAGAAATTTTCTTATACCTTCTTTTTATGAAGTCACTTAATTACTGTTATACCCTCATTAATTTAAGATCAGTTGGTCAGTAATGTATCCAACTTGCAAAATGTTGTTCAACTGTACCTCAATTTAAGACCCAGTATCATAATATGCAGCTGCATGTGAAGTGAAGTTGTTACTGAAACCCAATATATTTTTAATAAATTGATTAAAAATATCTAAGTAATTAAGCATTGGGCATATGCAGAAAAACACAGTCATATTTCTTCATGGATTTCTTGGTACGAGTGAAGATTGGGCCCCCATAATGAAATCTCTCTCCAATGATGCATGCACGATTTATGTGGACCTACCTGGGCACGGCAAATCATAGGTTCATGCGAAACAGGAATGCACCATCTCTACTGAAGAACAAAGGGTTGTTCTTGTTGGTAACTCAATGGGTGCAAGAATTGCATTGCACATGGCTCTAAACAGTAACAAGGTATCTCAATTTAAAAAAAAAAAAAAAAAATTAGTTGACTTGCAACTTTTGAAATCTTAAAAATATCATATGCAGATCAAAGGAGCTATTATAATATCAGGAAGCCCAAGGTTGAAAGAAGAATCAAATAGAAAGATACATCAGGCAATCGACAAATCAAGGGCTAAGTTGCTTATATCACATGGTTTGCATAATTTTCTAGAGACTTGGTATTCAACCAAGTTATGGTCAAGGTACCACTCAAGCTAGAGATTTGTAAAAATGAACTTGATATATATCTTGGTGATTCTGAGATAATTTATTAATTCCATATAATTTCAGCCTAAGAGCCACATTTTGATAGACTTCTCCAGAATCATACCCAGCATGACGATGTCGAATCTCTGGCTAAGGTTTTACACGATTCAAGTCATGTAGCAAATCAAAGGTACTACACAAGATTTGATTCGTTATACCATTTCTATTGCAAGCTTATGAATGACTTGTATTACAGTACCAGTATTTAAGTGAATGTGAACTGGTATATATTCAGGTCTCTTTGGGATGATTTGAAAGATTGTAAGAAGCCCCTTGTTTTCATAGCTGGTGAAAAGGATTCAAAATTTGTAAATATATCTTACCAGATGCATAATGAAATGGAGCGTTTTTCTGAGGTGTTTATAGTTTCAGACTGTGGCAATGCTGTTCATTTTGGGGTAAAGTGGGTTGATTTGTAAGTTGTAAACTATTTTCAGATAGAAATACGGGTTCCAGGTTGTTTCATGAGCATCCCAGACCAAAAATTTTCATTTTTGGAATTTTTATGATTTATATGGAATTTTTTGTGATTTATAGTGAATTTTTGAAATTTTAATTTTTTTTTTATTATACCGTGCCTTTGGCGGCGTTTTTAAAGCGCCGGGAAAGACTTTCTTCAAAAAAATGGTAATCCTTTTGGCGGCGTTTCCAAACGCCGGGAATAAAGCTTTCAAATGCCGGGAAAAAGCCTGCAAACGCCAGGAAAGATTATTCGGGCGACGCCTCTTCAACGCCGGGAAAAGCATCCAAACGCCGGGAATAGCCTATAAGCGCCGGGAAAACCATATTTCGGGCGGCGCTTACAAATGCCGGTAAAGGTATCTGGAAGCGCCGGGAAAGGTTTTTGCCGACGGAGATATTCCTGGCACTTGCACAAGCGCCGAAAAAGACATTTAGTGGCGTTTTGCATACTATTTAGCGGCATTTGTAAGCGCCGGGAAAGGGTAGTTTTCTTGTAGTGAAATCAAGGTTCTGAAACTCGGAATCGGAATCGGAATCGGATTTTTGACCCCTGAGTCAGAATCGGATGAATCGGCCGGAATAAGAAGAATCTGATCGGTAACTCGGGGTTTTTTTGGCAGAACCCTTGTTTTGTAGCCAAAAAATAGGAAAAAATTGATAAAAATAATTTGTAAAAAAACTATGTTAATTAAGACAATATTACACTCAAATTGTTATATCCCAAAATTTTAAATAAATATTAATCATGATAAATTAGAAATTTTTCACTCAACTAAATTTTTTACTAATTAATCCAATGATTATGATTGTTTAGAACTTATATTATTAATTTAAAATATAAATTGAAAATTTTGAGATATAAATAATTTATGAAATTATATAAATAAAATGAGAATTTGAAATTAAAATAAAATGATTTGTGTAAAGAAATAAATAAATAGGTTTGTAATTAGTAGAATAAATATACAAGTTTTGTACGAATAATTATATATATAAATTGCAAATTTTATTTATTTAGAAATTATAAAGATGTGAGTTGATAATTACATGTATATATACATATATACTAATTGATATTGAATTATCCGGATTCTGAGAAAATTCAAAATCTGAAAATTTATTTACAAGTTTTGTTAGATTATTGGAAATATAATTATTCTAATTATCATGTATGAATATATATAAATTGAATTCTAAAATTTGAAAGATAGAAATGTGAATTATTCGTGCAAATTAATCGTAAATTTTTACAAGAATTTGGATTGAAATTTTTACAACCGTAATGAATTATAAAACAAATTAAGTGAGTTCATATAAATTCTGAATTGTTTGAACCATTGGATCACAGATAGCACGAATCTTGAAATCATCTAGTCACTTGATTTGGATTGAATGACAAAAGGAATTTAACTCAAATGAATAGAAATTTCGGATCCATTTCAAATCCCCTCCATTCCTCTCGTTTATCTCCCTCACTGACAGTGGACCCCCCCTACCCCCCCCCCCCCCCCCCCACAGATCCTCTTCTTTCTCTCTTCTGTCGCCTTTCACTCAAATGGCATAGCTTCTATGCCTTTCACTCAAATCGAATGGCACAGCTTCTATGCCTCTCAACGATCTCCTCAGCCGGTCTTCAGCCTTCTCCGACAGGGACTCATCTCCTCCTACGGCAGAGCACAGTCCAGGTTAGTTGGAAATCAGAATTTTTTGAAATGAAATCGGCTCAAATCGGCTCAACTCGGCTTGAATCGGTGTAACTCGGCCGGAAAATCGGAAAATCGGCCGATTCCATCACTGTTCATCCGAGTTTTACCGAAAAACTCGCACGGGCGTGAGAATCGGGTAAAACTCGGCCCGGACACCGCCGATTCCGAGTCGACTTGGCCAAGTCAACTCGGAATCGGTCGATTTTCGGAACCATGACTTAAAATTTTGTGGATGCTAGATACTTGTTACTGTTCAAGTACTTGTACTGTTATTAATATACAGAAATCTACAAAAATTGTGTGTCAGTATGCAAAATGTGATTACGTTGTTAATAGTACAAAAGTAACAAAACAAAATTAACAAATAATTGTAAACTTGTTACTGTTTACATAAAAATAAAAAATCTCTGAAAACAAACTTGAAAACTAAAATTTACATATAAACCAAAAAATCTAAAGAAATTAAACAAAACCAAAAAATGCATAGAAACCCAAAAACCTAAAGCACATCGATAGGAAGGAAACTTGGACAAGTGTATTCCGAATATGCTCTTTAATCAAGCCCAGGGCATATGTGTCTGTCAGCTATACCAGTAAACTGGTTCGGTTGTTTAAAAGCATTAGATAAAAGCTTCAAATCTGGGACAAATAAACATTGCATAACTGGAAAAAGATAAAAGCAAAGGGTCAGAAATAACCAGAATATATCAATGCACCAAAATAAGATACCCTATCAACTAATGTCATCTAATAAAAATAAATTGGATATGAAGATAAATTATACATTGGATGAAAATTATTGCATTTAATAAAAGAAAAGCTTAAGGAAGCAAGAAAATAAAAGTTGAAATAAAATTCCTGCAAAGATTGCTAGATCCATCTCAGTATCAGCGTACTTAGACTAGTAATATACCATAAGAACTCAACAAATGTTGTAGTTTCTTACTATTCCTTTTTTTTTTCTGGGTGTGATAATAATCAGATCACATGATGTATTGATGGGGGTGCTTGGTGGAATTATGATTGTACCAGTACCAAAAGTATTTACTGGCATTGTTCCAATGTGTTTTTTTAGCACGGTAATCAACATTTTTGAGGTATTTGTACCAGTATCCTTATTCTTCTATAATGTTCAATATTCAACCAATGAACAAAATGGAAACAAATTTAAACTCTCAGCAGATGAACAAACAACCAAAACCTGTGAAATTTCTACAAGGATGCATATCAAGATGTCAAGATCGAAGAAAGCAACAGCATCAGTTGGTACTGTATCAAGTATCTTGCGAAATTCATACACTAGACACTCTTATTACGTGAAAGAAAAATTCAAAAAGGCCAAGCCCATCAAGTTAATCTGAAGACGAAATCAACATAGTAACATCAAGTTGATATTTCAATTTTTTTTTTTTTTTTTGGCATACACAAGTATTTAACACCGCCAAGTCCAGCATCTGATTTGGCCAATTAAGATGCAAGAACAGAAAAAGAGTTCCAAATTATTTGAATTTTAAATTGAGAAATTTTTTGCATGAAGAGGGACAAGGTCCGGGAACCCAGAAACCGCAGATATATTTGACAAATGAAATTATTAATTAATTGAAGAAAGAAGGAAAGATCAGATCCTCAAGAGTCAATTAGTCAAAATCTTCTCTGGCATAAATCATTGAAAAAAAAAAACTTTGGACAGTGTGTTGCTTCCTTCATCGAACAAGGAAGAGGTAACCAAGGAGAAGTCAGTGCAGTGTGGAGGCAAACCAAGGAGAGAGAGAGAGAGAGAATCGGAGAAGAGAGAAAGAGCAAACCGAGGAGTAAGTCGGAGAGGAATCACTTGGAGAGGAGAGATGCACACTGAGAAAAAAGAGAAGAAAGTTGTAGAAGAGAGCAAACTCAGAAAAGCATGTCGGAGAGTAATGCGCTTGGAGATCAGGAGAGAGGCACAGGAGAGGTGTTGGGAGAGGTGTATGCAAAAAGAAAAAAGATTTTTGAGAAACAGTGACTAGAAGAGATTACCGTCGAGCGGGAATGAAAAAATTCCATGTTTTTTTTTTTGCTATCGCTATACCCAAGGAAATTTCAACATTACTGATAGCTAATTTAAAATGAGTGAGCTTGAACATTCTCCTCCTCATCCCTAAGAACTGGCGGGGGTGTAGAGAAGATGGACACGGCCAACTCAGTTGCATAGTCAGGCTGAGTCTATGATCCGCTACCGCTGACCTCTCTATCGTGTGGCCTCTCTGTAGCATATTGTTGTCATATAGGAGGCTTAGTCGGGGATAGGGGTGGTGCACTGTATCATGAGCTAGTAGGGTAATTGTACTAAATTAAACTAATTATAAGTAAGTTGATTACGCTAAATTGTGCTAATCATACTAAAATATGATAAATTATGTTAATTAAGCTAAAATATGTTAAATTAGAGTAATTATACTAAAATACACTAAATTATACAAAATTATACCAATTAAAACTAATTAACACTAATTAAAACTAATCGGTACTAAATTATACTAATGTTGGTACATTTCTAACAAATTCTAACAATTTACAACTATTTTGGACTTAAAATAAATTTTTAAAAAATATAGGAACTTACTTGCAAATGTGGAAAAAGAACAAATTTGGGGAAAGAGAGAAACTGAGGAGAGATGTAAAATTTGATAGAATGATTACTTTTGAAAATCCGGATCACTGCCCAAATATTTATAAACGTCCGCACCGGCTAGTTTTTGATCGGTTGGGTTTAAAATTAGGATCGGTCATTTTTTGACCGGTCTGGATATTTTTACGAATATCTAGTTTAGCTAAGTATATTTGATATTTTTTATTTAATTTTGAATATTAAAAAAAATCGGTATACTCTTCCAAGTTCCTAACTTCCCTATTTTTTGTAGGACTAACTACAATCATCACATATATTAGGACTTCTTTTTTCTTTCTTTTAACTTTTTGCATGTTCCCGTTCTACAATAGACCATGCTTTTTGTAAGTGGTTTTTCATTTGATTTGAAGCTGGCTCGTTAATTTTAAATGTTGTTCTAGGTGCAACCTGAGGAAAGGACACTTATAGTTATAGCCATTACTCTTTGGGCATTAAGACCCTTTTGGTGCTCGAATACAATTAAAGTTCAATATTGAAATTTCTATTTTTAATTTAAGGTAATATTTTATTAGAGGACAACTAGTCCGTTAATAAATATTTTCAGTCTTTTCATGAAGCTCCTAATTAAGGCTAAAAAAGAAACACTTTTTCTAATAAATTTCTAACTGCTGTTGACTTTGGTCAAAGAAATATATCTCTAATAACAGGAAATAGAAAATGAATATTAAAAGCCAAAATAGACGCGGTTCATATAACTCTCACAAATCATTACATTTACTTCTCTCTTAACTCACATACGCCCAGTCCACAAAAGGAAAAACGATGTTCCTATTATTTTTGCGTGACTAAATGTTTTAAAATAAGGACTCACCAGTCACAGTCATTAGTTAAGTCTTTTTTTCTTTCTGCTTGACAAAATCAAAGATAAGCACATCACACTGTAATTTGAAAAACAAACTAATTATAATATAAATGTTTATATATGTAGCCAGATATATATATATATATAGTTATGTAATTGGAGTGGGGGTGGAGGAATAAAAGTGTCACCTGTTGCACTCAATATTCAATTTAAACTCCCCTGCATAGCAATGATCAAGTATTAGGATTGTAGATAACTTTAGTGAAGAAAGGCTAAAAGGGTACCGTACCACAGTCAGCATTAATTTCTCATGTTGAATCAAAACACTATTTAAACAACACAAACTGTGAAATTTATCAGAGAATTCATGAACCAATCTGAAGAATGACCATAATAAGATATATTAAGACGGTTTTATTTTAGTTATTGAAAACCTAAGTTTTTCAATTTTCCTTTTTGTTTCCTTGTATTTGTAATCTTAACTAATGACTGTTAATTTGCAGTAGATTTACTTAACACAGCAACAATGCCAATCTTTCAATTGATTGCTCTTTCTTTTCTTTTCAAAATAAAAACTGACTATATTGAGCAGGAAACAACATAAATAGTGGAATCAGATGATACGGTTGGATGAGTACATTCAGAGGTTTTCATTAACCTTTATTTGGCAATTCAATCTCCATTTCGTAAATACAAAGAGTTGCTGCGACAAAGGTAGTACATATGTACTTGGGAGTTTCTTCACCTGTACCGTCTTTACTAAGTACTCCGGCTCAAAGCACTGTCTCTAATACATCAACTGTTTGATACCTAAGAGAGAAAAAGACATTGCCTTTCACTAAAACTATCAAATAATAAGAGCAAGGCTGCAAGGGTAAGAAAGTCTTACGTTCGCATGAGGCTGATAAACTCATCCTCTCGATTTGAGCTAATGGATAGCTTTGTTAAGAGGTCAATTAAGGCTAATGGTGATCAAACAGAGGCTTAATTGTACAATTTAACTTAACTAATCATCAATTACACAATTGAGAGTATCAGAAATGCTCGGATTGAAAAAATTAAATTAATATCACAAAAGTTGAAACAATGACTTATCCAAAGCTGAAAACTTGAAACAATTATGTAAATGAAATTTCATCAGATTGAAATGTTACCTGGACTGGACCTAGCAGTGATTGGAAAGCATGACTCCTATAAAAAGTGATTTCGAAAATCAAGATTACGTTTTATTAAATATTAATACCGAAACAAAATGTTTAAAGAAGTTACCTTGAGTGAGAACACTATATGCATGCCTGGGTCCTTTTAAAATGGGTCTCTTGTAAATAATGAGTAATAATAATATTTTTAAAATCAATTGTAGTGATAATTATTTGATATTCTCCAATATTTAATAGAAGACAATTCAATAAAATATATCATGCATTTATGATATTAAGGAAAAAAGTTTCTATATTTTGCAACTTGATCGATATATAATGAACAAAATTGATATTTTATAAGAATAAAAAAAATTCATACAAAATACATGTTGTATCACACAAATTGCATTATTTTAGTTGAACCTCCTATAAGAAATTTTTGTTTTATTTTATTTTATTTTTGTTGCTAATACATAGAAGGAAGTTTAATTTAATAGCTAGGAAAAACAAAGATAAGCCATATTTATACATATGTTCGTTCTGAATTTTCAAACAAAATTCAACCCTGAACCTGAAAGATTAATATTTAATATATTCAAAATGCCGAAATTTTTATAAATACCCAAAATAATTAACAAATTACTGAATCTATCCCCTTTTTGATGAAAATTCGAAAACTAGCCAATCCGGTTAACCAATAACCGGATTGGGCCCTTCTTTCCAGTGGCCCAATTCCCAGAATAGTGAAAATGGATCCGGTTATTGGTTAACCGGAAATGTGGAAATGTGATTTTTTTTTAAATGGAACAAAACCGGTTAATGGTGCACCGGTTTTGGCCTTTCTTTTTTTTTTTTAAAAATAAAAAAAATTTATTTTTTTATTTTTTGTATTAAAATATTAGAAATGTTGAATATATGTCTTTGAAAATAGATGAAATATAATATAATTTGATTTATTAGAAAGACTGCAACAAATAACTCGGATCAATATTTTTCAGGCCGGATTTTTCGCAGTTGTAAGAAAAATTAATATATTTCTTTGTGTTATTGGAAAAAAATAAAGATGCTTAGATTCTGAGTTATTCATCCCGGTTCAAAAGTCACTTCTAGGTAATCCAGAAAATATTGTGATCTTTTTAGTACATTTAATTTATTAAAAGTTGTATCTATTTTGAGAATTCTTTTTGAATAACAACTATTAAATAAATTAAAGTTTTTGTTTTTTTTCAAAAATACAGTTTGAAAATCCACAGAAAAAGTTTTATTCAGAAATTATTTCTGAGTAAAATACAAATATTATTACTATGCTACCTGCTCATTTTTCCTATGGTAATTAGTGGGTCCTACTTTCCATCATTTTTATAATATTACTGTACAAACTTTGTAAAATTGTCTAAAACCGCAGAGGATTCAAGACAAGCAAAAATACAAAAAACTTGGGATAGGAAGAAAGTTTTATGTTTTTTTAATGAGCATTTAAGTAATTATTGTGAAGTATTTTTCCCCCACTAGAAGAGCATTATTAATTATATCCTGAAAACTAAGAATTTGCATACATGCCCAAGGAAATTGAATGAAACCCGTAGGGACGTGATTCTAGTTAGGTTAAAAGTTATTGCGCCTATTTTTGTCTCTTTTCAATTTTTTTTTTAACTATTTTGAGTGAGAAAAAAATTCCAGTCATTTTGTAATTTTGTGCTCATATTTTTTAATGTTGGGTATTTTTAAGAGATTCTTGTGATAATCTTCAATTGCATATAAACCCCTCAAATGAAGTAGCACCCAATACAATAACAAGATTTACGAATTATTCGCCAATAATTTAGATTTCAGCTGTTTGTGAATTAATTTGCGTATTATTTGATTTTCCGAATTTTTCCCGAATTATTCGTGAATTTTACGAACTTTTCTCAAACTTTACGAATTTTTCACGAACTTTTTCATGACTTGTTTCTTTTATTGCTTTTAATGTATAATTAATTCCAAATTTTTTTTAAATTATAAATCTTTTACTCCGTCGAAACTTTCTCAAATCATTAAGTTGTCACTGTAGCAAGCGAAATTTGTTAAAGAAAAGTTCTTATTTGCATTTTTGTTTGCCAAATAGTTCCCACTTACATTAATGCCCTTGAACAAGTGCTCCTAAACTTTTAACACACTATATATTTTTATAGTGTGTCAGAGAGAGGATAGACCCGCTTCACTGTGTATGGTGTATTGTCAATGATCCGCTTCACAGAGTAACAGTTGAGTACAATCCTTGGAAAAAGAAAGAATACTAAAATAATAAAGAGAAAAATCTCTTATTCAATATGAACCGCGAATAATTTGTTTTTGTGGTGTTGGCGAATCGAACTGCTTATTATTCTGTTGTTTGAATTTTTATTGAATTATTTGTGAAAAATAAAAAAAATAACAATTTGTTTTTTCAAATTTTCCAAATTTTATTGTTGATCTCTTGTGGGACTGAGATTTCCGATTCAGACTCAATGTATAATTTCAAATTATTTTTGAATAATATACAAATTATTCTCCCAATCACAAGCTTTTGATTCCGCTGAATCTTTTATTAATCATTTAGTTGTCACTAACTCACTATGTTAGAGAGCAGAGTGATCCGCTTCACAGAGTATGGTGCATTGTCAGTGACCCGCTTCACAGAGGAACAGTTGACTACAATCCTGGAAAAAGAAATAATAAAATAATAGAGAGAAAATCTCTTATCCTATCTGATTTCTGAACCACCAATCCCTGGTTCACAGTACTTCATCTCTTCTCTCTCCTTATCTCTTACTTAGATTTCTCGCGCCAAAACCCTAACTCATCTCTTCTCTTCTCTCTCGTGTCCTTCTCTCTAATGGCGGCCACATTACTATCTTCCCATTGTTCCCTTCCATCTTTCTCCCTCTCACTTGCTCGTCCCAGAAACTGCCACGTGGCAGTGCTCTGCTCTGCATCTCCTAAATCTCCACTGTCTACTGTCACCCAAAATGAGGTAATTTTACTTCAAATTGGAAGCATAAAGAATTTATAAAATACCCATTTTACCCTTAATTAAAAGCATAAAGAATTTGTAGTTTGTTTAAGAAAAATGTTGATCTTATAAGAAATCCATTATACCCTTTACCCTTGATAAAATGCCCATTTTTACCCTTCATTAAAAGCAGAAAGAATTTGTAGTTTGTTTAAGAAAAATGTTGATCTTATAACAAACCCATTATTTTGCCCTTGAAAACTATATACCCATTATACCCTTTGTCCTTTATAATAAGTAATTTTGAAATTAAGATATTTAATTTTATAATTTATTTTTGACAGAAGAAGAAATCATTTAGCCTGAAAAAATGTGCTATATCTCTTGCATTGGCAATTGGATTGGTGACAATTACACCATCAATCGACTCACCATCTTACGCACTGGCGAAGTGGCCCGCTTTACCAGACGTGTCTGTTCTGATCTCTGGGCCCCCCATAAAGGACCCAGGTGCATTGCTCAGATATGCACTGCCGATTAATAACAAGGCCATTCGAGAGGTGCAAAAACCCTTAGAGGATATAACGGAATCGCTTAAAGTGGCCGGTGTAAGAGCTTTGGATTCGGTTGAGAGAGTAAGTTCTTTTAATGCTGTAAAAAAAGAAAATTTGCTTTTTGGTCCTTTTTGATATTTTTAGTGCATTGAAATTGTTTGGTTAGCATCTATTTACTAAAATTCACTTCAGTTTAGCTCACAATTAAGCCCAAAGTTTAATCTCATTTGACCTTACGTTTAGTTGAACAATAGAAATGCGTGTAAAATTCATGCAAGTAAAGGGTTCAGAAAAATTGTTGAAAATGTGCCATTTGAGTGAGGCTATGGTACTATGCATAGCGTGGTTTGGTCTGTACTATGGCTTAATATCTCCGTTTTCAAAGTCTATACAATTGATCTGAACTGTTTATCATGATTGTACTTGTAGATCAAATTTTATATTTTTTACATTTTTTTAGACAGGTAGAAAATCACTACTCTTGAATGATCAAATTTTACATTTTTTACAATTTTTTTAGAAGATCAAGTGATTTTACTTTAATACTATATTTATATGTATGCATGTTCTTGCAACGGTAAACTTTTTTTTTTTTTTTTTCTGTTTTCTAATTCATTAACTTATTCTACTTCGTTGTTATTTTTTTAAATTGGTAGAATGTGAGGCAAGCTTCAAGAGCTCTAAACCAAGGGAAAGACTTAATTTTGGCTGGGGTAGCAGAGTCGAAAAAAGAAGAAGGAAAGGACCTTCTTGAAAAAATTAGTGCTGGTTTAGACGACCTTCAAAAGATTGTGGAGGATAGAAACCGAGATGCTGTTGCACCTAAACAAAAAGAACTTCTACAATATGTTGGAAGGTTACAATTCTTTTCTTTCTTTCTTTCTTTTTTAATCCCGTTAGTTCACAATTTAATTGCTAAGAATAGTAAATACCGCCTAACATTTGTTGATAGAAAAAGGGGGAATTTCATGTATACCCCTTGAAATTCTCAAAATTACTTACTACCCCTCTAAAATTCATAATATCATTTTTACCCTTCTAAATTTCAGATATAACTTTACTCAATTTATTGACTTTTTAAATTTATAAAGTACCCATTTTACCATTGTAAATCTAGTGCCACTACATATAAAGCACAGATACCAGATTTTGCTGCAAAGGACAAAAAAATAATGGAAATTGTAAATCTCATTTATGCCCCTGAAATTGACCATGCAGTGCAGTGTAGAAGAAGACATGATAGATAGATTTCCTTATGAAGTACCAGAGGAGTACAGTACCATGCCTCTTTTAAAAGGGAGAGCGATGGTTGACATGAAGGTTAAAATAAAAGATAACCCCAATTTACAAGAGACTGTTTTTCGCATTGTTCTTGACGGGTATAATGCACCCGTTACTGCTGGTAATTTCTTGGATTTGGTTGAGCGCCACTTTTATGATGGCATGGAGATTCAAAGAGGTCTTTCACTCTCTCTCTAAAATTTCTCCAAATATTATATTAAGTATGTATAAAATAGTGTTGATTTATAATGCAGCTGATGGATTTGTGGTACAAACGGGAGATCCTGAGGGACCCGCAGAGGGGTTTGTGGACCCTAGCACAGGAAAAACACGTACCATTCCTCTAGAAATTATGGTTGTTGGTGATACTGCACCTGTTTATGGTGAAACCCTCGAGGTATGATATTTTGCATCTTTTACGAAAACTCCCTTCAAATTTTTGTATTTTGCATATGTAAATCCATGTAATGTGTATGTTTCTTAGGAACTTGGTCGTTACAAGGCACAAACAAGGCTTCCATTTAATGCATTTGGCACAATGGCTATGGCCAGAGAAGTAAGTATTGCTTCAATTTGACCTTGTGATTTTTATTTTTTTTAGAAGTTTTTTGGTGGTTATAATTTTGTGAAAAAACAGGAATTTGATAACAACTCGTCATCGAGTCAAGTATTTTGGCTTTTAAAAGAGAGTGAACTCACACCAAGCAATGCAAATATACTCGATGGTCGGTACACGGTATTTGGTTATGTTGTAGAAAACGAAGATTTCTTGGCCGATTTGAAGGTTGGTGATGTCATTGAATCGATTCAAGTTGTTAATGGGATTGAAAATCTCGCAAACCCTACTTACAAGATTGTAGGATAGAGAGAGAAAGAGAGAGAGTTCCCGAAAAAAAATAAAGAGTTCTTTGTATTTGCGGTACAATCCCGGATGGTATTTTTGTTTATTTTTACTTTTTTTTTTGTACTGTATTTCATCTAATTTGTTTGACTGTGTGAATCTCAGTTGTTTGTAGCCATCTATCATTTTTTGTATTCCAATTCTATAAATGCTTCTATTTCTGATTTTCTGTCAATACATTTTTTTTTGAAAGTTTTGCTTAGAAGAACCAAACTGGACAAATTATAATTTCTTTTATTTTAATTCATCAAACTATTATCTGTTTAGGATACATCAAACACAAACAAAAAAGAGAGTAAAAAAACAACACCAAAGTTTTTGTTTTTGTTTTTGGAGGAAGCACAATCAGGCACCCTTCTTCTTTGCAGCTGGTCTTCCACTTTTACCCTGCTTAAATCAACAATTTACATCAGTCATTTTTCAGCTTTTAAAAAATTTACTGAGAATTTTTTTTTTCAAGAATTAAACTACACACTGATAAAGGGGAGGGGGGGGGGGGGGGGGCTACCTTCTTCTTGGGCTCCTTGGGCTTTTGTTCAGCCTTCTTTGGTGCCGGTTTCATAGCCAGAGCCGTGGGCCCCACAACGCCAGGCTCCTTCGGCTTCACAGCCTTAATGGATGCCATGTTTTCTTTAATTTTTGTAATTCTTTTGCACCAAACAAAAATTTGAAAGAGAAGTTGTGTGAGTATAAGTTTTTTTGTGTGTGCTGAGTGTAACTAGGTTCTGTGTTTTATAAGCAATTTTTGAGGCATCTAATGGGAGAAGAAGTATTAGATGCAAAATCAATGGAATCAGAATAAAGGAACTCTAATTATTCGTCTTTTTACCAAAGAATTGGATTCACCGCAACTTTTTACCAAAGAATTGGATTCACCGCAACTCATTCAAGTATTATCACGTAAGGGTAGGTTTGGATGAATTTAGAATAGCTAGAATAGTGAAATTTAAAAATAGCAAATGAGAATAGAAAATATATAGTGATTTTCAGATTAGTATAAAAATGATGTTATTCGAATTAGTAAATATATTGTTTTGATTGTACATTTGAAATAATGAATAGCTGTAACCGATAAAGAATAATGTTAACAAAGTGCTAATTAAGAGAAAATATATGCAAGTGGGGTTTTAAATTAATTGTCACGATGTGGAGATAACATAAGTATTATCAATTTTATAATTTTAGGACTGTATTAGAGAAAATTCGAGAATGAAACATTTTTTTTCTCTCCTCCACACTTTCGAATAGTAACTATTTCAAGATTTATAAGGAATAGAGAATAACAGCTATTATAACTATTCCGAATAGCAAAAATATTGTTTTGATGCACATTGCTATTCCGAATAGCTTCTATTCTATAATAACAATCTATTCTAGCTATTATCATTTCATTGAAACATACCCTAAGAAAACAAAGAAAGAAAAATTAAAAAAGTAAAGAGTTTAACAGAGTACTTTTGGCTTCATGCAACGCACATACTATATAATATTTGTTGAAGCATATGGTTTTTGACGTTGCATGAAGTGGAAACTGCTCTGTTAAAATATTTATCCGAAAGATACACTCAAACTTGAGAAACCAAATTTGCAACGCAAGTCCATTATAATCACCCAAGAAAACAAAGAAAAGAAAGATAAAGAGTAAAGAGTTTAACAGTGCACTTTTGCCTTCATGCAGCGCACAGACTATACAATATTTATCCGAAGCATATGGTTTTTGCGCTGCATGAAGTCAAAACTACTCTGTTAAAACATTTTCCGAAATATACACTAAATGGGCTCTGTAATAAAGTTTAATGATCCAATGGGCCGGATTCGAATTAAGAATAAAAGCCCAACCCAATCCAATATATGTTGTTACGAAATCACTCTACAAATATCCTGAAGTTTCAAATGGAACCCCTAAAACTGAACCTTTTCATTATAAGAATATTTTTCCGAGGGTTAAATTGAAAAACAAAACCTAACAAAAGTCGTCGCTTTGTCCTTTCTCTCTCTCCTCCGTTTCTCTCTCCTAAATTTTGCCCTAATTTGTAGCCCTTTTATTAGTTTAATTCTTCTCGATTAATCAATCCCACCTCAGATCTTCATGTGATTTTCTCTTCTCAATCGTTGGTTTATCGAAATTTCACAAAAAAAGATTGAGATTTGAAGTTTTGTTCTTGTGCTTTCGTCAAAATGGATCCGATGGATATAGTTGGGAAATCGAAGGAGGATGTCTCGCTTCCTAAATGTAAGAATCGATTCCTTTAATTTGTACGAAGTTCAGGTTTTTCTTCTTCTTAATTTCTGAATTTCATCTGTTTATTAGTCGATTGTGAGACTTAAAAACTAGTTAAAGATTTCAATTTTACGAGAAATTGATATCCGGAAAACCAAAAATTTGCATACATGCCCAAAGAAATTGTGATTCTAGTTCCGTTAAAAAATTTGAGATATTTTTTTGCCTTTTTTGAATTTAATTTTGACTATTTTGAGTGAGACCCAATTCCAGTCATTCGTAAAGCAACAAACTTTACTAAATGTGGTAATTTTTAATTAGGTCCTTGTAATAATCTTCAATTGCTTAAAAGCCCCTAAAATTAA
This sequence comes from Carex rostrata, assembly GCF_964058835.1. Classification (NCBI taxonomy): domain Eukaryota; kingdom Viridiplantae; phylum Streptophyta; class Magnoliopsida; order Poales; family Cyperaceae; genus Carex; species Carex rostrata. Next base: position 3,352,532 of record NC_135951.1, read on the forward strand.
GTAGAAATTGTGATTCTAGTTTGGTTAAAAAGTTTTGAGATTTTTTTTTTGTCTTTTTTACATTTAATTTTGACTATTTTGAGTGAGAACCAATTCCAGTAATTTGTAGAACAACAAACTTTACTAAATGTGGTCATTTTTAATCAGGTCCTTGTGATAATCTTCAATTGCATACAAGCCCCTAAAATTAAGTAGAAATATATTTTTTCTGTGCAGCAACAATGTGTAAGATAATAAAAGAGATGTTGCCACCCGATGTTCGTGTAGCAAGAGATGCACAGGATCTACTTGTTGAATGTTGTGTAGGTATGTTGTTATAATTATAATATGTAATTAATTATCATGTCAGAATATAATTCAACAAAAATCGCTAAATAGGTATGTTGTGTGCAGAGTTCATTAACCTGTTGTCATCTGAGTCGAACGAAGTGTGCAACAGAGAGGATAAGAAAACTATTGCACCAGAACATGTTGTTACAGCTCTTCAGGTACTTAGTAGTTTTAATCTCCTTTATATTAATTATGTTTTCCTTTATTTAGGGGGAATTTCATGTATATCCCTCACAAATTTACCAATTTTATTGTCTTTTATATTAAAACTCATTTTAACTTTATAAAATACTCATTTTACCCTTCATTAAAAGCATAAAGAAATTGTAGTCTGTTTAAGAAAAATGTCGATCTTATAAGAAACCCATTATACCCTTTATCCTTTATAAAATGTTCATTTTGCCCTTGAAAACCAGATACCCATTATATCCTTTATCCTTTATCCTTTATACAGTTTAGAGGGGGTGAGGGGTATATATGAAATTCCCTCTTTTTTAATAAAAAATATTTATATATGAGATTTGCCTATATTTATATTTGTCTTTTCAGGTGCTTGGTTTTGGTGAGTATATAGAGGAGGTATATGCTGCATATGAACAGCATAAGCTAGACACTTTGGTACGCATCCTTTTAAACTATTTTTGGCTTTTTTGTTTTTGTTTTTATAAAATGTATATTTTCTAAGTTAAACACTTTACCATGATTAGTTCTTTTTAAAAATAGCAATATGAACAATTTGTCCCAATGGCATGACCTGCTTGGTAAAATGGCAATTAAACCCCTCAATACTCTAATTTTTATTTTGTTTAAATATAGGATTCACCGAAAGGAGGTAAATTTAGTGGGGTTGAAATGACAGAAGAGGAGGCGGTGGCAGAGCAACAGAGAATGTTTGCTGAGGCACGTGCCAGAATGAACAATGGTTTGGCCAAGCCTGCCGAAGCGGAAGCAGAAGCGGGCCCGGACGGTGCTGTTGACAGCTGAAAGAAGCTATCGTTTCTCATATACCCCTTGCATTTTCAAATTATGAGGGTTTCAAGGGAGTATATGGTGTATTATATATTGATGCTTTTCTGATGTAAAAAACAAACCCTCAGGTGTCGTGTAACTTAGTAAAGTCGGGTAGTTTATGTGAACAATTGCTAGATAAAAAAAAGGGTTTGCTTCTTCTCTGTATTAGATTGAAGTTAGTTTATGTGTAAATTGTTGTGCTATTTTGTTTACTAACCTAGAATTAATTTCAGTAGCCAAATGTCTTTGCAATTTTACCTTCTTATTTATTTATAAACTGCATCTGGCTGTGTTGATATTTTGCCATTTTAGGCGAATTTTATGATTTTTTTCTGAATTTTCCGGATTATTCATGAATTTTTTTTTTTGCTCTCTGGATTGTAGGTTAGTATACAAATCTATTTACAATTTTTTGAATTATATTTGAATTATTTCCGAATTATTAAGTTGTCACTTATTAGGTTAAAACATGCATGACCAAATTTGGAGTAAGGTAATTATTTTTAAAATGGGTTTACTGTTCATTTAATGCATTAATGGTTAAAAACTAAGACAAAATTTTGTTGCAATTATATAAGTGAATGCATTTTTTTATATATTTGTCCATCCAAATTCAAAACCATGAATTGAGCAAGCATTTAAATGAAATAAAAGGTAACCCATGTTCATCAAAACTTTTAGTTTTAAATTTCCACATCAAAATAATAAAATATTAGCCATTCAACTTCATTGAACTTTTCATGATTTTACCGAGTTTGGGATACAAAACTAAACTAAACAGCACATATTTGATTCAAGTTTGTTCAAAATTTAAGCAAATAAATACTAGATTGAACTCCATTCCAGAGCTGAAGCACTGTAACAGAAGCAAATAGTAGGTTGAACTCCTAATCCCTAAATTAAAGAAATGAAACGATGCTCTGCATTTCACCTCAATACAACACTCAGGTCCTATCTCAACTCAGGAAACACTACACTGGCACTCAATTACTTCTTGGAATCTCAAAAGCATGGAATAACACCGGATAAATTCACCATTCCATCTCTTCTCAAACTCTTCTTGCAGTTAAAGTACCCCATCAAATACAGTGAGCAACTCCATACTTTCTCTCTCAAAAATGGGTTTTCATATGACCTGTTTATTGCCACTGGTTTGATAGAATTGTACTCCAAACATGGTGCCTCTCACTCTGCACATAAGCTGTTTGTTGAAATGCCTAAGAGAGATGTGGTCTTGTTTACTGCCCTGATTTGTGGGTTTTCAGAAAATGGGTTTGGAAAGGTGGCTCTGGATTTGTTTTTTCAGATGATAGAAGAGGGAATTGAACCAACCGCTACAACTATTGCAACTGTGTTATCTGTTTCATCACAATTCAAAAATTTTGAATTGGGGAGAATCCAACATGGGTTTTGCCTTAGAAAGGGTTTTCTAAACAATGAGGATGTTGTCTTGCAAACTTCTTTGATGGATTTGTATGGAAAATGTGGGAATTTAGGCTATGCAAACAAGGTGTTTGATAAAATGCCCAAGAGAAACTTAGTTTCATGGAATTCCATCATAAACGCATTTGCTTCACAGGGGTTTCTTCAACCCGCTTTGAAGCTGTTCAAACAAATGATCTTTCAAGGTTGGTTACTTCCAAAAGCTTCAACATTTAAATCCGTACTAAGTATTTGTGGCCTTACTATGGATATTAGAAAAGGGAGAGAATTGCATGCATATGTTATCAAATGCATCGATACCAACTACACTGAGTTAGATAAGTTTGTGCTATGCAATGCTCTACTTGACATGTACTTCAAAACCGGGGAGTATGATTCAGCTGAAGCCATTTTTGATGAAATGCAAACAAAAAATGTTGTCACATGGACTACCATGATTTCGGGTTATGGGTCCCATGGGTTTAGTACCAAAGCCTTGAAAACATTTCATGAAATGATTGATTTTGAAATTAAACCAGATGGAGTAACTTTTGTTGCCATTCTGACAGCATGCAGCCATGGTGGATTAGTAAAAGAAGGTCAAGAAATTTTTGATTCAATGGAAAGGGAATTTAATATTTCTCCTGAAATAATTCATTATGTTTGCATGGTTGATATGTATAGTAGAAGGGGGCTGTTTAATGAGGCTTGTAGTTTGATAAAGCACATGCCTTTTGAGCCTTCTAAGGAAATTTGGAGTTCTCTTCTCTCATCTTGTCGATCATATATGAATGTTGAATTAGGAGAATATGCCGCTAAAATGGCGTTAGAAATAGATAAATTTGATGTTGGCATTTATGTGTTGTTATCTCGGTTATACGCCGAATCGGGTCGATTGAAAGAATTCTCTAAGGTTAGGTTGGCCATGCAAGAGTTAGGCTTGAAGCCGATTACGGCTTTTAGTTGGGTAGAAATGAAAAACAAAGTGTACAAGTTCACCTTAAGTGATCAATTCAATGAATCATCCAAGGAGATGTATGAGTTCTTAGAGAATTTGAGTTTGAAAATGAAGAAAGCCGGTATACTAAGAGATGTTTCAAATGTAGGACATGATTTCAGTAAGACCCGAAAAATCAGCGAATTGTGCGGTCACAGCGAGAAATTAGCTCTGGCCTTTGTACTGGTAAATTTTGGATCTGAGAAAAAAATTCGAATTGGTAAAAATTTGAGGGTTTGTAAAGATTGTCATGAGGTTTTTAAGTTTGTATCTTTGGTTTGTGATAAGGAGATTGTGTTGAAGGATCCAAACCGGTACCACCGGTTTGCCAGAGGCCAATGCACTTGCAATGATTTTTGGTAATTTTTTTGTTTACTTTTTTTTTTATATATTTATCTGTTTTAACTTGAAAGGAAATGTTTATCTGTTTATCTGATGTAATCAATATATTTATCTGTTGTAACTTGAAAGGAAATGTTATTGGTAAATTGTAGAAATTTAGTCAATTCTTCTATGAAAAATAAAAGTATTATGCAAAGAAAAACTTGCCCAAAAATTAGATCCAACCAACGAACTATTATACTCAACTAACCATGATATAAAACAAGCTATATATATTGTTTAAAAATATTAAAATGGATAAGATAGCATGTTATTTTTGCTGTGACAATTAATACCAAATTAATAACTAGCAAAACATTATCCATAGTCAAGATTTATTTGGTGGTGTTTGTTGATTGGGATTTGGGATGTGACTTGTTGGATTTTAGAGTTGGCACTATTAATTATTTGTTTATATAACTAAAGGGATTACCGGTTTTTTTATTAATAGAAATAAAATAAATTAAATATTTAAAAACAACACTACTTTTAAGTTTTTTTGAAAACTAAGTAGCTCGGGTCCTGTAAACCCGTCCCACCGGACGGGTCCAGTTGACCCGTCCCGGTTAATCTGATTAGCGTTAACCATAATCACAGAAAAAAATTCCCGGACGGGTTTAAGCATACCGTCCCGTCCCGAAAAAAAAAAAAAAATCCCAGGCCGGGTTTACACAGCCCGTCCCGTCCCGAAAAAAAAAAAAAATTCTCAGGCCGGGTTTACACAGCCCGTCCCATCCCGAAAAAAAAAAAAAATTTCCTGGACGGGTTCTCTTAACCCGTCCCGGGTTTTAAAAAAAATTTAATACGCCGGACGGTTTTGTTAAACCCGTCCCGTCCACTTATTACCTTCCACCGCGCAGAGAGCTCCCATTTTCAGTCCGTTTCAGTCGGAGAGCAATTGTCGCTCATTTTCATTCTCCTCCACGCAATGCAGCTATAGCAGAAGACGTTCAGACAGAAAGAAGTTGTTAATTGCAAAATCAAATTTCAAACAGGTAACTCAATTATATTTTATGCTATATCATTCAGTAATTTTTATAAAATAATTTAATTAATATTAGTTACGAATATATTTCAATAGGTAAATTTTGTAATGGTATCACTAAAATGTTATCAAACTTAATTTGTTTTTACGTAACTATTGAACTTTATATTTGTTCAATTAAATGATTTTGTTATTTTCTGCTATGTCATTCAGTAATTTTTGTAAAATAATTTAATTAATATTAGTTTTTATTAATGTAATAATAACATGTAATTTATTCATTATTGTGTAGGTTAATTTATAAAAAAAAATTAATCATGTTGATGCTGAGAATTTATTTTGGTGGTGAAATACGACACGGTCGTAAAAGAGTAGACTATAGTATTAGTCCTCGATTCTCATTGAGTGTGACTGATGAATACGGTTGGTATGATGTGAAAGGTGAAATTTATCGCCAACTTGGATATTCTGAGAATCAGTATAACCTAAAAGCACATGCACGGGTTAATGTTGGTACAACAGCCCGACGTTATTATGAGAAAATTGAAATCGTGTGCGATCAGAGTTGGAGAGGTATTTATATCCAAAGTATGCGTGCCCAAACCCAGTATACTTTTCTCGATTTATACATTTGAGTTGGTTCCAATCATCGGTGAAATACAACCGCAGTTATTCGTTAATAGTATGGTGCCGGAAACAAATCCAGAACCTCGACAGACCCATTATAGTGATAACTATGCGGGTCCCAGTTTATTCGAACCCTATCAGACACAACAAACACCGAGGCAAGACCCTCGACATACCCAATATAGTGGTAACTATGCGGATCCCAGTTTCTTTGAACCCTATCCGACACAACAAACACCGAGGCGAGACCTTTATCTGCATCCTTATCCCAATATGAACGAGTTGTCACCGTCTGTTCAGACAGAATACAATAATCAGAATAGCCCATGGATCGATCCACCGGAGGCAGCTGATCCTAATACTGATTTTGATGATGTGCCGCAAAGTGATGATGAAGAGGACGCTGACTCATGTGAGGATGACGCTGACTGGGATAATGAAGATGATTCAGAAGGGGATGTCCGTGATGATACCTCAACACAATCACACCAAACACCACGCGTTCAGGCTGAACATTTTCCCATAAGTGACCGCGGTGTAAGTCACCCTGTGGCAAGCTTCAATGACACCTCAGCATTTCAACCCGCAGATGTCAACTTCTTCAGTAGGCCGAAACATGTTCATGATACACTTGCTGTAGGTAATGAGTTCTCTTCAAAAGAGGCTCTACAATTGAAAATAAATAGTTATCACATCAAAAAAAATATTGAAGTAAAAATTACGGGGAGCAATAGAACTAGCATGGTAGTCAATTGCAAGGACACCAGGTGTGCGTGGCGTTTGTATGCTAAGTCTGGATTTTCATCTAAGTAGGAAATTAGAACAGTTTCAGGACCACATACATGCCATGCCGATGCTTCTCGTACCGATCATGCACAATTAACTGCAAAAATAGTCGCCGATGCTATACGAGAAGATATTAGGGAAAATGTTGCCTTAACCATTAAAAGCGTTAAAGGGCTAGTCCGTAAAAAATACAAGGGAATAATTCCCAAATATAACAAGTTGTGGCGTGGCCGAGAGCTGGCAATCGCACAACTATTCGGTAGTTGGAAAAAATCTTACGACCTTCTCACTCCATTGTTGGAAGCAATTAAAAAAGACAATCCAGGAACAAAATTCGGAGTTGCGCACGAACCCACAGGAGATCCAACAGAAAGGTTGTTTAAGGCAGCTGCGTGGGCTTACGGTCCGTGCATTGCTGCAGTGCCTCATCTCAGGCCAATCATTAGTATTGATGCATGCTTCCTTTCTGGTAGGTATCAAGGGAGATTGCTGATAGCATGCGGTTACGATGCTGAGACGGTATCTGATTTAACAATGCGTTGTAGGGCTCCCAATTTACCATGTAATCTTCGAGCTTCTGCAGTTCGTTGCGGAAGTAACTAACTCCACTCCGATTATGACCTTGGCGATAATCATGGAGACAACACCACTTATCTCCGAATGCTGGACACTCTTGCTCATTTGGATTGGCCCAATTTGGACTCCAACCATTTAAGGGACGAGGACGGCCGGTCGGTAAACGAGACCAACACCAATGTTGTAGAAGCACATTTGGCCCGAACATAAGCTTTGTTTTACGCTGAACCGCAACACAAAGGCTTCTATAGAGATAAGCTAGAACAGCCCCACCCCAGTTGTACTGTTCCGAGGAATCAAGATCTTGTAGAAATTGCAAATACATTGCCGGAAACGAATCTCCCGACGAATCAGTAAAAAACATAGACCCGAACAAATCGAGTACATACGCCCTTGTGTACTGGCGTATCTGCTCCTCTGTCGGCTCATCCGGGTTCGTATTTGGCATTGCAGCAAATCAAATACGCAACTCCTTCAAACTTATAGCATACCCAGAAGTCGCTCGAACCTCTTGCGTGTCGTTTGGCCCCGATCTCTTTTTCTTTTTAAGCACCGCACTTGCGGTCTCATTTCCAAGAAGTTGATCCACTAAGATAGACCAAGTACGGTCTGAAGCACCTGTCACCGGTAACCCTACGATCGGCAGCGCCCAGAGACAAGAAACATCCTGCAGCGTAATTGTCATCTCTCCCACGGGAAGATGAAAACTGTGAGTCTCTGGTCTCCATCGCTCCACGAGACCAGCGAGGAGTGCTGGATCAATTTTTATGTGAGCCATTTGAGAAACCTAATACAAACCGAGTCTAAGTAAGAATGGTTTGCAAAGGTCGTTGTACTTAATCCCAGTCCAGATACCTCGAGGGTCCACTCCTACATCTCTGTAATCCTGTCAATGTTATACAATTTAATTAAAGTAAAATATTGTAATTCAAATAGTTATATCATTCTATAAAAAAAACAAAATTATATGATTCATGTAGTAACTTACATCATCATGGATTCGTGAGACCTTATGTTGGTCATGCGGCATCCATAATAAATTGCTAAAATTATTTGCTGACCATACCGATTCAAAACCAAAATCATCATGTGCAGATGCAGCATGTGAAGGGCCACCCGGATCACGACTACTTGACATTCTTCATGCATGATATTTAAAAAAAAATTAATAACAATCTAAATTTACTAACCACTAATATTATTAAATAAATTACTAAATTAAGCAATTACCTATGAACTCTAAAACTCACAAGAATAAATAAATTGATAAATAAATAAAATACGAGATGAATAAATTATCTAATTTATCACTTCTTGCAAAATACACTTACCAAACTAATAAAATGAAATCTAATTAATTCAATTCATTTTCAGAATAGATTAGGAAAATAAGTACCTACATTACCTAAATTACTTGTATTACCAAAAAATCTAAAATTAATGAACTATGAACTTTAGGCTAGAATATTGTCCAAATAATCCTATGAATTATTTATATCTAATAAATTGCAACTACTGATTGAGAGTAGGTAGTTAATCTCAAGAATAACTAAAATAATGCTATCAATACTAGGGGTGTTCATCGGTTCGGTTCGGTTGAAACCGAACTGAACTTGGCAAACCAAAGTTATCATTCAGTTTTAAAAATAGAACCGAACCGACCCGAATTAGCATAGCATTCCTGTACTTCAATTTTACCAAGCCATGCTGAAAGAGTTCATTGATGTTAGTGTAGAATGCTCTTAACTTTTTCGATTCCTCTAGAGAATTCATAGAATTTTCTTGCTCCAACTTAATATTCAACTAATTAGTTCGTCTTAGTTTATCAAGGTCAGTTAATATCCATAAGTCTGATCTAGTGACATTGAAAGATTTTCCTTGGAGTAGTTTTACGAATATTTGGTATTTTATTATATCTGTTGGAATTTCTGATTTTAACTAATTTTGTTTTGGTTAGTTACCATTTTATACTGTTGAAACATGATTATTTCTCAATTTGTCTCAAGACAAAACAACCAAACAACAAAAGGAACCAAGCACTACAGCACATTCTCTATCAATATTACTGAAAATTTAATTAGGGTTATCCTTTACCAGCCAAATTTTGTGCATATGAGTTCCGGTATTTTAATGATGATCATGATTTAATGGTTAAGTCACAAGAACAACCAATTAAGTAAAAGAGGAGCAAATACCTGACTGTAATTTAAGGGGTTTAAGTGATTCCTATTTTTCATTTTTTCTATTGCAGGTGGGTTTAGGTGTGTTATGTAGCTTGTCTTTTCTTTGTTTATTTTTAAATCTAACTTAGTGATAGGAAAATTGGTTCAAACCGAAATAACCGAACTAATTCAGTTCAGTCCAAAATCGAACCGTTTGAATACTCCTAATCAATTCTTTTAAAATACAATTAATAAATTAATTAAATTCACTATAATCAATAGTTTGATAACAAATCAAATTAAAAATTACTACAAATTAATACATTTTTACAGTAATTTAATTTAATTATATTTAAAACAAACCTGAAATGATCTGAAATGATGGATGGCTGAGGCGAAAATTTACAGATCCGGACGGGTTGCGTTAGTCCGTCCCCTTCTTTAGCTTTCTTTCGCCTTCCGGATTTTTTTTGCGCTGCGGAGTGGAGACAACAAGAGACAGAGAGCGAAAGTTTTTTTTGTTGCGGAGCGGAGACAACGAGAGACAGCGGAAGGAAAGTAAATAAGTGGGGGACGGGTTAAGAGAACCCGTCCAGCAAATTTTTTTTTTTTTTTTTTTTTCGGGACGGGACGGGCTGTGTAAACCCGGCCTGGGAATTTTTTTTTTTTTCAGGCCCGGGACGGGATGCTTAAACCCGTCCGGGAAATTATTATTTTTTTTTTCTGTGATTATGGTTAACGCTAATCAGATTAACCGGGACGGGTCAATTGGACCCATCCGGTGGGACGGGTTTACAAGACCCGAGCTACTTAGTTTTCGATAAAACTTAAAAGTAGTGTTGTTTTTAAATATTTAATTTATTTTATTTCTATTAATAAAAAAAACCGGAAAGGGATTATTCCATTTTTATATTCAACTTTTTCTTACTTGAATTATTGAATAATCAAAAGTTGTCAGTGGATGCAAATAATTTGGTACAAAGTACAAGCCACTCTGTTGCTATTTCTTTTTGTTTGTTTAATTTATGGGTCTCATCTGGAGTTACTAGTATGAACCGGGTGTAAACAAGTAAAGAGAAATAAATGTGCACGAGTGGGGAGAATTTTTCATTTTTAGAAATTAGGAAAGGTGCAAATGGATCGGATATTATCCGTTTGTATTTGGATTCGAATTCGAAAATTAGATACAAATATTTGATATCTAAATATCCGTGCAGATACGGATACGGTATTAAATTTTAATTATTTGTATTTAAATAATAAATGTATATCATTTAGTTTAATATATATTATGAAAAAAAAGTATGTTGTTAATCATTATAAAAGTTGGATATCTGTATCCAAAAAATAAAAACAGATACAGATATGGTTTTACCACTATCTGATCTATTTGCACCCCTAGTAAAAATTATACAAAACAACATATCGAGAGAAATGGAAAAAAATGACCGAGGTGTATTATTTGTAGTTTGAAGTTTAGAAAGGAATTGCCAATTGAGCTCTAAAGAGTTTGTTGTAATATTAGTTTTAATTTGTATCACAACAATAAAAATATGGATTAATCAAAGAGGAAATTAATGTGATTTCAAACTAGAATTAAGCTGACAAAACAAATTAAAGCGTCAAAGGCGCAAGAGTTTAATTATACACCTGGGGCAACCGGCAGTTGGGAACAGTATTCAATTTTTATTTTTATTTTTGAGAAACAGTGTTCAATACTTCAAGTCATTCATGATTGTGGGGGTTAAGCAAGAAGGATTTTCTCAAATCTCACAATTAATTTAAACAAAGAATTAAGAAAATTTTGCATGATTATTTGGTAACAATTAGGTGGGCTGCCATGCAGGTTATAAGAAGGAAGTTTAATTTCATGATTGGTGCAAGAACAAATTAAGCAAAGAAGAAGAAGCTTTCTATATGGAACAAGTTGCAAACAAAACTAAGAACGTGGTGGTGATTGGAGGCGGTGTGGCTGGCTCGCTTCTTGCCAAGTCGCTTCAGTTTCATTCAAACCTTGTGCTTATCGATCCGTACGTATGATTCCTTTTTCTTTAAAAAGAAACTTAAAATGCATGTTCATACTTTCATCATGTTAATTTGTTTTTTGATTAAACAGAAAAGAGTATTATGACATACCATGGACAGATAATCGGTTGAGGGTGGAACCGACATTTGCTGAGAAAGCACTTATTAAGCACTCAGAATATCTCACCAATGGCACAATCATCAATTCGCGTGCAATTGATATTACAGCAACTGAGGTGTTAACTGATGAAGACCTTGCTGTTCCATATGATTTTATTGTTCTGGCAACTGGTCATGATGTTCCTTTGCCGCGAACCAAGACTGATAGGCTCGACCAGTTTAAACAAGGTATGTGTGTATGTATATATATACGAGGGATCCACTTACACTTTTTTTATGACACCGGATTACACTCTACATTTTTAAAGTCTAAACAGTCGATTCAAACCGTTTAACAAAAATTTAATGATATGAAAACAACAATTTTGTAAAATACTTAATCAATAGTAAAAAAATAAAAAAATGTAAAATTTAATCTGGAAGCACATTTTAATATATTCATTATGTTGAACGGTTTTGATCGACTACCTAGACTTTGCAAACTTGGAAAATATAAGTGTAATTCGGTGTCACCAAAAAAGGATGTAAGTGGATCTCTCCTCTCCTCTCCCTCTATGCTACACATATATAGCATATTAGCATTTTTCTATATATATATATATCAAAATCATATTTTACTTGACATATATATCAGTGCATGCATGATACTTGTGAATTTATTAAACAGATTATGAAAAGATCAAATCTGCAAAGTCAATCCTGATCATTGGAGGTGGGCGCACGGGAGTCGAACTAGCCGGGGAGATAGTAACTGACTTTCCGGATAAAAAGGTGACTCTGGTTCACAAAGGACCGCGTTTGCTTGAATTCATCGGTGTCAAGGCATCCACAAAGGCCATGAAATGGCTGAAATCCAAGAAAGTTGAGGTGCTTTTGGAGCAAACTGTAGACGACCTAGACGACTCTGTTGGAGAGTTTAAAACATCGGCTGGTACAACTATTTCGGCCGATTGTCACTTTGTTGCTACAGGAAAGGCAGTAGGTTCGGGTTGGCTTAGGGAGACTATACTGAAGCATAGCTTGGATGAACATGGAAGGCTCAAAGTTGATGATAAATTGAGAATTATTGGTCATGACAAAATATTTGCCATCGGAGACATTACTGATGTTAAGGTACGGATTATTATTTTCATCGATCAGTCTCTCTCAAATTAAACCAGGTTTTAAATAGCTAGCTATAGTTTTTTTGGACCTTAAAAGCTATAACGCTATCAACCAGTTTTGTTTTATCAGAGTTCTAATTCTAAATAGCTAACTATAGCTATACGCAATAACTACGCTATAGCTTTTTCGGACCTTAAAAGTTGTGTTATAGATGACGCTTTAATTGCTATTTTTCCTCCTCAAATTAAACATATTAACATACATATATACTTGCTATATATTTGATTGGAGAGTAGGAAATGAAACTTGGATACATTGCTCAAAGACATGCCACAGTGGTTGCGAAGAACATAAAGTTGCTAATGAAGGGAGGGAAAGAGAAAGAGTCGAAGGGCTTATCGCCTTACAAGCGAGGTTCTGCCATTACAGTTGTTTCCGTTCATGACCGTTTCGGGCCGCTTGCCCGCCATGTTCTTGTTCAAGTCCAAGGACTTGTTTCTTGGTTGGACCAGAAAAGTTATGGGGTTACACCCTTAGAATTTGTATGTATTTTATTCTTGAAATATATTTCTTTTTTGTGTGATTGTATGTTCCAATTTGAAAAAATAGTTGTCATGCATCCCTTTATTCAATTTAACTTTTTATATTTGTTGAATTTTGGCGTGGAGTCAATTGATAAGTGTTTCAACAAATTTGGATAAAATTAAGCCAGAATCCTTGTGGTGTTCTCAGTAAAGCAATACAAATAAAAGAGCTTGGAACAATTTGAATCAATATAAATAAAATAAGACCACAAAACAAACCCAAAAAGAATCACAAAGAGGATTGCAGATAAATTGTATAAAATCTGAATTCCAGGGGATAGATGTATTCATTCATCTTCACTTCTCATTTTCACAATACCTCTCTCTCTCTCTTCCCCCCTTCCTTATTAATTAGTTAATTACAAATTATTCTACTCTTCTTTCAATTGAACTGTTGTGTGCTTTCACTTTCAGTCTGGTAAGACCCCCTCTCTCTATTCTCTAATGCAATTTTTTTTTTTTTTTCAATTTCATTTGCTTCCCCTTCAAATCTCAATTTACCCCTCTCAATTTTGATATATAAAATGTATTGAAGAACACATCAATCCCTCAAATTTGCAAAAATTGAAACTAGAAAGCAACAGTTCAGAGACTGTTTACATACAAAACCTCCAATTAATGCCTACTAGCATAGCAAATCATAAACATTGAAAAAGTTTCTAATTGAAAAATCAAGAGGACCAAGCTATATTCAGGCCATCAAATGTTGAATCTCAATTATCTTTGTTTTTCACATCAAAACCAGAAACCCTAAATTTAGGACTGTTTACCTCAGGAGAGATCACATCAGCTCTTGCACTCACCAAAGCAGCTGACAAAGGGATTTTTGGAATGCATGGTTTATTGGATCTTATAATCCATGACCCGCATAAGCTACCCGGACCCATTAGAGAAGAAGGAGAAATCATGAGAGGGATCTGTGGGTTCTTCGGCCTCGGCGGAGGTGAGTCGCTCAAAATATCTAGACCTACTGCATCATCTTCCTGCCAAAATGAAATTTGAATCAGACAATAAAAAAGAAATCTAAAGTTATGGTAGGATTTTAATTCGAAACTTGCATAGGGAACTTACCTGGATAATAATTTCTTTGATTATTGTCCTTTTGATCGGTTGCGGACAGTAAATAGGTAGGTTTTTACTATTACTAGGACCGTTCAAACCCCCAAAAAGAAATTCTTCTCTTTCTGGCACCGCCATGTCTTACTTGATTAGAACCTGAAAAATCAAATTTTGAAGGACTTGTGCAGAGCACAATTTAGAGATACATTTTGGCATTAAGGGGGGAAAAGATATACTAACATTGAATTGTTGACAAATATAGTAGTAGTCAGAGAAACCGAAACTGCAAGGCGCAACTACATTTAAAGTTTTTCTTTGGTAAGGAGGAAATTTTTAAACTCAATCGTTGTGTCAGGAAGCATTTAATATGTGAGCAAAAGAGAATGAAACTCTCAGATAGTATTTTATTTTGTTTTTCATAATTACCATTTAATTTTATTTGCAAAATCTCTCACTTATATTGCTTAAAACTGTACTAAACGGCACCTACCTTATTTTCATGAAGAAATTTTAGGAAGCGCTCTAGTCCCCTGGCTCTCTGTCTCTATCTTTTGTGAAATTTTTTGTGTTTGTGAGTATTTTTGTAAATTTGGGAAGTGCCCTTTTTTATTTGTGTATTTTTTGTGTAAGTGTTTTTGGCGTTTCTTTTGTTATTAAGAACACTACGCTCCCCTCTGTCGTTATCTATCCCTCTTTTTGTTGTTTTTATGTATGCATATTTGTCAGTTTCAGAGGAGACTCATAAAACAATTTGCTTCTCTCTGCATTTTGTCCCTAAAAAGGAGAGATCATGGTGTTACTTATGTGGGGTAATACACTTCCTTAAATGTGGGTCCAACTTTTGCATGTCTCTTCAGATCCCGTTACAGTAAAGTCTTCGACATACCCACAGCACCAATTTACATAAAACAGAAGGCACAAAATGTACCAAATTGCACTATTGTATGACACAAAAGGTTCCCGCAAATGAGCTTTTTTATGATTTTACCAGTATTCTGATTTGAGCAAATTGAATCTGATCAAATCAGGAAAATACTCTGATTTGGTTTCCTGTGTAACCATAAGTGTTTGCGCAATGTAATATCAGAAAACCGTAAAGCATTATCATACAGTGTTTGATTGGTTAGAATTGCTCCCTCCGTCCCTTTCAATTTTTAGTTTTGGGTCTTTTTTCCACTAGTGTGATACTCTTAGTTTATTTAACAAATTTAGTTGTAGTTCATAGGTCTCTCCTGTGCTAATGGGTATTTGGATTTCTCATAAATTTTGGAACTAAAAATTTGTGTTAGAAGTTCGAAAGTTTAGAAGGGATGTGTTTGTTGGTTCCAAACATTAATTTTAAAAAACTTGTCTATGCTATACTATGCTCCTTTTGAGTTTGAATTGATTACGCCTTTTCTGTGCTGATTTTGTCATATGCTTCTCTATGTTCTATAAAGCAACCAATTCTTAGATATGAAATTAGTAGGATTGTATATATTCCATTTTACTGTTATATTATGTTGGGGTTGGTTACTGTCAGCACAAGATTACACACAATTTACTCTGGGGTTGCTCGGCAAAAAGAATAGGTTTCTATTCTACACTATTCTGCTTGTGTCGGCAAGTTTGGAATAGTGGAATTTGACCTATTCCAACCTGTGGAAAAACCACTCATCCGCAATTCCACCTCCCCCATAGAATAATTAGGTGGAACAAGGAGGGGCTAAAGTGCAAAAGAGAAGCTTAACACTGCGTATTTCCATTCCAATTCTATTTTTCCTCTTTTTCACAATTCCATCTAATTCTGCTCCCATTCAGCTATTATTCCATCACAATTCCACAATCTTTCACTGTTTCTGCCTTGCTGAACACCCATTCTATTTAGAAATTTAAACTTACTATTGTCCAATGCAATTAACAAAACCTGATGTTTTTTTAATCAGTAGGCAACATATTATTGTTTCAATTTATATATAATCAGAGTCATTTTGCATTAAAGAATGCACAAGACTAGGGACTAGGCAATTATATATTTTTTTTCTTTCAAAAACCGTGCAATAAAGGCTCCCTCCTAAGTGTCCATTAGCCAATTTTTTAACTATGCACTGCTCTAGCCCAGTTAGGTGTCTCTTAACCATGAATTTTTTAGTTAACCCCCAGATTAGTGACATCTAAGCTTCAATTGACCTCAACAATTTACCAGTGACATCAAAGCAATTTTTCTTTGCTTTGTTTTTACAGTGACAATCACAGATAACCCCAAAAGATGAGGGTTTCTGTTGCTTTTGAAGATCTTCGAAATTGACCAGTGATGGAGCCACATTCTCTCTTATCAGGGGTATTCTGGTAATTTTTTCCTTAGTGTAACTCCTATTTACTAATAGAGTGTTTTTTCGGTTGCACATTGTACATACAATAATTGTTCGGTATTTGCTGCAAATTATATTAATTATACTGATTGTATACTTTGACAGTCTTGAGAAATGAACTTAAAAAATAAGTTTATGGGTGCATTGTTGGATATATAGATATCCAATATTGCACATTTTGTGCAATTTAAGTACGTGTTCATTGAAAAGTTCATATCATTCAATGAAAGGTAAAAGATTCACTCGATATCACTATTTTTATTGGTGCCATATATGTATCATATAAGATAGAACAAACACATTTTCTCATCATTTTATTATGGCAACCATGTCAAAATTTTCTAGTGGTTAGTCAAACGCAACAGAATCCTTACAAATGCCAATTTGGCGAAAAAAAGGTTGGATATGTAAATACAGATTGTGTTTTCTGTTGTCAAATGAAATCGATTTATCACGTTTTTGTTTCTTTGCTCATATGTCAAATTTGGAGCTTGATTTCATCTTTTAATAACTTTTCTTTTGGGTGTAACAAAATAGAAGTTCTTTGTCTAATTGAGGCTTATATACCTATTTAAGATAAATTTCTTGTTGAATTTATCAGGAGAGCTGTGCTTTGGTCTATTTGGCTTTACCCTAATAATGTTTGTTCAAGGGGTGTTTGTGCAAAATCTCTAAGAAGTCTGGGAAGTTCAATTATTTTTCTAACCTCATTTTGGTGCAAATCTAATTTTAGTTTTGTCTAGTGATCTGAATGTCATTTATTCATTATAAAAAATAAATAATGAAATCAATATAGATCCTAACCCATACATTAATAGAATTGATTAAGCAGTAAAACAGAGAAGACAACATAGTAGAGGTTTTGAGTTCAGATGCCCTAAAGTAACTCAAATTTTGAGTTTGGATCATGACCGTCCGATCGGCCTGAGGTGAATGCATTGGGTCCTTTAATATCATGCCAAAGCAGATTGGAAGGTCCATATCCAAACTCAAAATTTGAGGTACCTAAGGTGATATGAATTCAGAGATTTTTCCTCTCAGAGTTGCCTTGCAGTGTTTGGAAGCAGACTTTGGTTTTTGTCTGGAAGTGGATCTTTATAATATAAAAATAAAAACTAGGGTCTGGGATGCAAAAAAGGCTTGTCAAGAAAAAATGACATATTAACTGAGAGTGCCTTTGGAAAATGTAATTGGAGGGGTGAAAATAAAATTGTGTTATTTTTTGTGAACAATAGAAAACAGTCGGTGAAGAGTGATTGAAAATTTCAAGCTGATTGAATCAGTTGTTTATAATAAGAGATTTATTTATTTATTTATTTGTACAAATTGCAGTATTTGGTCAATATTTAGTCCAAAGATTGAACCAAGGAGCACATATATTATACTTACAAAAATCAGGTAGGTGTTTGTGTTCAAAGTTTTGACTGTGAAAAATATAATTTTCTCTGGTTTCAATTAATAATAAATGGATAGAAAAACCATATCAATTTAATAATTCAATTCAAAGACTACTTCCTCTTATATTCAAACACTACTATAGGTGGTGTGTATTCACACGGTACCACGAGTTAGGGAATCTAAATCCTCTGAGGTAACAGAAATTTTTTATTTGGATCACAACCGTCCAATTGGAATCCGGTCCGAGACAGAAGGCAGGGATTCGCTTTAATAGTCGTGGGGATTAAGATTTGACGGTTCAGATCCAAACATAAATATTCTGTTACCGTAGGCATTAGAATTCCGAGATTGGCAGGCACACAGTGACGTAGGCCAACAAATTTCAAAGGTTGAGAACGCAATTTCTGAATGTACGAAGGATAGATGCGAAAAATGGTGCGACTAAACGGCATGCTTCCTCGGAAAGTATCCTCTCTTTTACTGTAAAAGATTCCTCTAACTTTACGGTTTGAGATTAACTCTCATCTGCTTTGAGATTCGGGTTAGCGAGGGGCAGTATTATTTGGGCTTTGAGATTCGTGGCAAGTTAAAAAAGTAACGGTCCAGATCCAATAATTTTAAAAGTTTCCCTATTACGGTACCGGGGAGGATCTGAACTTATGCTTCCTCTCTCCTCAAACTCAATCACTCTTTCTTTTCTGAATAAAAAACTGAGAGCAGATAGAGAGAGAGAGAGAGAGAGAGAGAAATGGCGATTGTACCGGCCGTTACATTTCCGATCGTGGGTCTGATCCGGTTGATCGGAGCTGTTATCGCGGTGCAGATTTTGATCTGGTGCATCCATTTTCGCGGCGGCCTCGCTCTCTCCTCTGACGACAAGCTTCTCATTTTCAATGTACACTTCCTCTCTCTCTCTCTCTCTCTCTCTCTAAAATTCATGTTGATGCAATTCAATTGTAAAGAAGTAACAAACTAATCCTATTGTAAAGAAAAGTTCTTAACTTTGGGCAGAAGGGGACAAAAAAATCTTTACTAAAAAGTTTGGAAAAGACCCTATATTACTCAACCTATGCAAATTTTGATTGAAACTAAGCTATGCAATTGCAAAACATTTAACAAAGAGTTTACCAACAAGTCCAATTTATGTAGGAACATTTACATGTACCATTTATTAAAAAAAGCTGTTTCAAACAATTTTACCAGTATTTATAACTTTCACTGTTAACACAGTTTAGAAACCAGAAGAGTTGTTCACACGATAGAACAACCACAAAAAGCATCAAGCCTCAATTAACCTCTTTCTCTTTCACTGTAAAACCATCTGCTTCAACTCCAAGTAAAATTCCAGGAGACAGTAAATTTATAAAAAATGAAGGGGGGAGAAGTATAGGGATGTGTGGGTTGTAGGATCTAACAGGAGGTGACCCACAATAGAAACCTGGGCCCACTTCGTCAGAAGCATCCTGCCAATGTAATAGGAATCATGATGCTATATTTGCATAGTAGGACTTTGGAAAAAAATATCAACATAATCTGATACATGTATAGGATAATTACCTGAAGGAGAGTTTGCTCAATTGCATTTATTTTGATTGGTATTGGGCAGTAAATTAGAGGGGGCGTGTTTTTCACTTGTACCACTTTCGTGCAATCTGCCATTTTTTTTTTTTTTTTTTCAAGTTCTTCGTACCTGTAAAAAATCAAGGTGAAGTTTAGTGTATAATTTTAGTATTTTTCAACTAATGCAGTTATATCCTTTTGTAAATTTCCTGTTTGTTTTGTTAGTATGGCTATAGGTAAAATAATATATCTAAATAACATAAAAGATACACTTACATGATGGGATTTCATTGGTGCCGCAAATATTATTTACGGGATTTCTTGAATCTATTAATTTTCATGGTTTTGAGATCACAACGTACCATATTTGCTTGATGACTGTAGTTTTTCCCTGTTTGCTCCTCTTTAATTCAATTTGGTTGTCTATTAAGATGTATTTTAGTTTTAAACCATGATTAATTTATGAGAAGTTTGAAATCTTAAAACATACCTTTTTGATACCTTAAATATCTCCTCCCTCTTTCTCTCCGACCGCACCCTTCCCTCTCTCCCTCTTTAATTCTCTCTCTCTCTCTCTCCCTCTATCTGCTCTTGCACATCCAGATGGACTGGTACCAAGGCGTTAAATAGGTGCCAAAAGTGAGATTTCTTCTCTTTCTCCTAAAACTGCTTAATACTTATCTCTATAAAAGAGACAAAAGTATATTTATCCTTTGCACTTTATGTGAACAAATGGATTTTATCTCAACAAGCATGGTTAAAGTGGCTATTCAGATTGGATTTCATCTCTATCTATCTCAATTATCTCTTTTTTTCTGCTAGATTAATTAGAACATAGTGAAATTAACTGAAATAATATATGGTACATCTGATTCCTTTTATAATTCTTATATTTTAGGTCCATCCTGTGCTAATGGTGATTGGATTTCTACTAATTCAGGGCGAAGGTTTGTATTCTTTTCGTATTAATCTTCACAAACCTATATATTAAAACACATTAAAAAGATCAAGGTTTTAAAGTAAATAGACAAATTTTTTATTAAGTGCTTCTAGAAAAGCACCTTTTCCCCATCTGTTTTACGTATACGCCATGTTAAATTGCTGAAATGATCTTTACACAGCTCACAAGTTTGATCTTCACATAAATGTGTTGTGTAAGTTTATTTATATCTCAAAAAAATTATTAGACTAATCAAAATTATCACATTCCAATGACACTTAAATGAGTTTGGGTCAAAACTTTTTTGGTTGGGCTAAATAGCCCTAAAACTTTTTAAAGTTGGGTCAAATAGCCCCTTCAGTAGCACCATCAATAGAAAAGATTATGTTCCATTTAAATTTAATTAACACTTAGAATATTGCGATCATAATTTGTTCAGACTTCTGTAAACAAAGATCTTTGAGATGTTAAGTTTGCTTTCCATACTGTCATTTGCATGATACACAACTCGTGAGACAATTCTAGGGTTTATAATGACATCTGTAATTCTAGGGTTTATGGAAGTTGGTTTCTAGAGTGGAGAGAGAAAGATGATTAAAAGGGCACAGGGAGTTTCCCCAAACGAGAACACTCAAGTCTTTTAATTTTTCATAACTTCAATTTCAAATAATTGGGTGAGTTTTAAGACGTAATAGTCCTAGGCAACCAAAAAACTGCTTAAAATAAAAAAATAAATAAAATGAAACAAGCTAGAATCAAGAAAAGTCACCGTGGATATCCTTCTTTCATTAATTTGACCCCTGGATCAATGCTGAAGTGGTCAAGTTATTGTTTTGGTAACAAAAAGGCATTTTACGTATAAATCTGAGATCAATTGTTTCATAATTAAGCAATTATTTAAAAATTCGACCAAATTTGGATTGAATTATGGCCTATTGATAGCCTGCTTGACTCAAACCTATTAAATATACATCAATTTTGATGAATGTTATTCCATGTTGTTGCTAATTTGAGATTTTGGTTTTACTATTTGCTTTAGCTGGCATATATTTGCACTTTGGAAATTTCTGTTAGAATAAAATATTTACTTTCTCATCTTATGGATTTGCACTGGAAATTTCCATGTGTGCATATGTTGATTCTATTCAAAGATTAATATTAAATTTTTCTGCATGATTTCTTCATAGAAGCTTACAAATTGTGATTGATTTTTGTGCAGCTATATTAGCATACAAGACCTCATCAGGAACCAAAAATTTCAAAAAATTTGTGCACTTAACATTGCAATTGGTGGCCTTGATTTTGGGGCTAATTGGAACTTGGGCTGCCTACAAATTTCACAATGAAAGAGGAATCGACAACTTTTATAGCCTTCATTCTTGGTTGGGCCTCTTGTGCCTCTTTTTATTCGCCATACAGGTCTGTGTGTATATATATCTATATATTGTTTATTGAGTTGGGCTATGGTGCATTGCAATGTATAGGCCCTCTTGTACATTGAACTATATATCATTGGTTTTGACTTCAAAACAACCGATCCAAACCGTTCAATTTGATATCCATATTAAAATGTATTTGGAGATCAAATTTTACATTTTTTGGAAATTGTTTGCTATTTTCTTATAATTTTTTAAATTCACTGTTTTTCTATGGTCCAGAAATTTCTGAAAAACAATGATTTTAAAAAATTCTAAAGAAATAGTAAAAAATATCTAAAAAATATAAAATTTGGTCTCCAAGCACATGTTGAACCATTTAGATCGACTATTTGAACTTCGAATCCAACGGTTTGCAGTCCAATGTACAAGAGGGTCTATACATTGCAATGCACCATAGCCCCTCTCTTTTTTATTTCTCGTTAATTGCTATAGTTTTGCTAAATTAGTTTCAAATTTTGTACCAGTATATATTGCACTGAATGATATTAACTTCTTATTTTACCAGTACTATTCTTTTTATTCCATATTTTATTTCTTAAGCTACAGATTATGGGACCAAATGTAAAACAACTATAGACAAAGAGCTCCTTACAAAATTGATCATATATTTTTTTTTCCTCTTTTCTTTTCACAGTGGGGTGTTGGATTCGTAACATTCTGGTACCCCGGTGGATCGAGAAAGAGTCGGGCCTTTGTGCTGACGTGGCACGTATTTATTGGTGGATACATTTATGCACTGGCGGTTGCAACCTCAATCACTGGTCTTTTAGAAAAGGCAACTTTTATGCAGGGTGCAAAGATGATATCTCACTACTGTTCTGAGGCGTATTTAATTAATTCGCTTGGAATTCTTATTGCTGCACTTGGTGGAATTGTTATTCTCGCATTTATTAGTCCTAGCACTGCTAAAAATGATGCCCATAGAGGTATTTCAGAGTAGACAAATATGCTGTTTTTTTAAGTAGGTGATCCCTACTTGTTTAAGTTTTGACATGTAGTACATTTTGCAATTTTTGTACTAGTTGGGAATAGTAAATTTTGCATTTGATCAGGGTTGTAGGTATATTTTATCTTAATCTCATGTTCTCAAAATTGACAGAATTTTTTTTTTGGCTTTATTTTATTTTTTTCTTTCTTTTTCTTTTCTTTTCTCTGGAAAGCTAGGGGCTGAGACATGTGAAGGAGAAAACTTAGTAGAGGAGCAGAGGGTAACATGTGAAGAAGAAAATTTGGTAGAAATGAGTTGAGCTTTTGCTAATATTGTTGAAACATAGGAGAATTTTTATTTGAGACAAATATGCTTATTCTTTATTGTATGATCCATTTTCATTTTTGGTTTCATATCTCTATGAATTTCCAATGTATACCAGGAGAAAATAAGCAGAGACAATTTTCACTTGTTTCTGGGGGGTGCTTTATGCTTTCATATTCTCCTTTTGATTGATGTTTTTTTTTTTTCTGCTGAGCATGATTTTTTACTACAAATTGTTGTAAAGGAAAATTAAAACAATAATGTCTTAGTATAATTAGGCTGTAATTATTAAAAATATTAGGGACCTGGCACATATTGTGGTGGATCACATCACTCTGAAGAGACGTAGGTTATTTTGTTCACAAGAGACATTTAGAAAGGAATAAATATTGGAAATTTACAGAAGTTCTTATTTAAAAGGGAACATTTCCGGGGTATCCATCTAAATATTTGAAATAGCCAATTTCTCAATTAAAATATTATAATATCCAATATTTCCATACAAATTTTAAATTTTTTCTCATATCCCCATTTTTTTTTTTTAAATTTAAAATGACAATTATACCCCTCTAATTGTAAATGGATACGTCCATTTAATATTTCCTTTCTTCGCTATAATTTAAAAACAAAAAAGAAGGATCCGTTCTGTACACCTCCAATTTTGACTTGGGCAAGGGAAAAATTGAAAAGAAGAGGAAGAGATGGGCTTCGTGCAAGGGATGCGTGCAGCACATTAAGAGAAAATTAGCTTCTGACGCAAGGGACCCAGCTTGACCAAACTTCTAAATTGATCGTTATTGCAACTCAATGAAGATTGCTGAAGTGAATTAGGATAATGATTTCAATTATTCTTGTTTTGAATTGATCGCCTATACAAGACTGATGCATTGTACCAAACGGATTATGAAATGAAATATAAATTTTGAACTTAATTTGTTTCTCTTGAATTATCCTTTACCAGTACCCACTGCTACTTCCATTATTCGAAATTATCACAATTCTTGTAGTTCACGCACAAATTAAATTATGAGATCCCAAACTCACTTAGGTTGAGAACCAATTGAGTTCATGCACTAATACGTTCTCTCACTTCTAATTTAATCTGTTTATTTTCCTTTTTTTTTTTATGGAAAGAACTATCAAGAGCACCAATTTGGAGATTAGGAACAGAGAAATTTGGAGCAGAGGGAGGCTTTTTTTTTTCTCGCAAGAGAGAGGAACCTCTAGATTAACGAGAGAGAAATTTAATAATAGACGTGGGTTATAACTTGCGTCTTTGTACGATTAATTATCTTAATGAATAAATAATGGACAATCTCTATTTAAAATGAGGATATATTTGTCAATTCAAATTTTCAAATAATTAAATATAAGATTAAATAAATAAAAAGGGGACAAAAGAAATAATTTTAAGTTTTAATGAGATATTGGATATTATAATGTTTTGATGAGAAAATTGGTCATTTTAAAAGTTTGTATGGGTACACTAGAAATTTTCCCTATTAAAAATTAAAGAGGTACATTTAGAAAGCTCACAGTAATAAGTATTTTAATAATTACATGCTAACTGAGTAACAAATCCTTGGTGTTTCTGATATTTGAGCTGGAAAATGAGTGAGTTATGAACTATGTCTAGTTCAGCTCGTTGTCAGCTCATGACAGAAACACAAGTTTATTAAAATGATAAATTAGTTTGAAGATCATTAAAATTTATCCTTTGTTACAAATTGGGCACTCATTTGTTTTTCTGTAGCTACTGAATTTTTAATTTGTCTCAATTAGGTCACCCTATAACTTTTAAATCAAAAAAAAGAGTTAAGTATAAATTTTCCACTAGTATTTTGGATGAAATGAGCATATTTCGGCAAAATTTTGGACGAAAAAAACATATTCGGTTAATATTATGGATGAAAAAATTATAGAATGACTAGATTGAAAAAAATTAAAAATTGAGTCGCTATAGAAAAACAAATCAAACTTAAGTATCTAATTTGTGACAAAGAATAAAATTTGGTGACCTCCAATGAGATTTATCCTTATTCAAATAATATGGAGTTTTTGTTACTGGCAGGCCTCCCTTTGAAAGCCAGGAAACCATTGAAACAATAATAAATATTTTTTTATTAATAAAAAAAATAAAAAAAATATTGCGAAAGAGGAATATTTTTAGAATATCTCGTTTTATAAGAAAACTAGGATAAATATTCCCGTCCGTATTATCACTCAGTTCAAATCCCACTGAAATTAAAAAAATAAAAAATAAAAATAAAATAAAAGAAAAAGTGTGTATTTTTTTTTTTACTATTTTGAGTGACATTAATTGAAAAGAGAAATTACGATTGCATTAAAACAGTGCAAGCAGTGGTACTAAATAAGATCTTAAAAATAAGTCAACGAGCATGGAAATGACACCTTCAAATCTCCAATTGATTGCAAGAGAAATTAAATTTAAAGTCTGAATCTTTACAATACTGATGCAGCGTCGTGAATGAGGAAAATTTGACGATTTCATTCAAATTAATTTGAGTAATTAACCCACTATGATTTGTGAGAGTGAGAACAAGTGTTGTACTTTGTTTCTTCTCTCAAAACATCAGAGAAAGACAGAAAAAGAGGGATCAATCGAGACATGAAGAAATTTTTTTTTAGCTTTCTTGTTTGGACGGGAAAATGAGTTCCGGCCAAGCATGTGTCGCGCCGTGTACCGTGTCATGACTAACACGCCGGGATTTTGGTCTTGTGCCATGCTGTGACATGACCAAGTTAATTTTTCACGTGTCGCGCCGTAATCAAAATTTCAAGGAGTGGTCATAGCAAGCGAATGATCACACCACGTAAGTCACGCTGTGTCCAAACGTAACGTGACTCGTGCGACTATTTGATCATAATTTAGGTTAGTTTATTCAAGATCACTATTTGGTCAAGATCTAACGGTCCTAATTACATCGCATGACCACATGCCCTTTCGTGACTAGATCTTTCGCGTAATGTACCATGCAGTACCAAATTTTCTAAAAATGGTCATAATATACAAATAGTTACGGCATGGGACACGCGAATCACAGTACGTAACTAACATGCGTGTCGTGCCATTCCGTGACGGAGCCGGCTTCGCGGTGCCCTTTTTCCCACTCTACCCCTATCCCAGCTTAGAGATTAGGATATGAAGTTAACTCCGAGATTTGTAATTCTTTAAAAGTAAGATAAAGCTCATTAGTGTGTTGTACTGATATTTGTTTGCTTGTTTGTTCTAGGAATATTCATGAGTTAGGCTGGGGTGCTATGGATAGCATAGTGGCCTCTATGCTACGGCTCAATATTTGAGTTTTCAAAATCCAAACGGTCGATCCGAACCGTTCATCTTATTCTCCATATTAATATCTGCTTGGAGACCAAATTTTACATTTTTCTGAATATTTTTACTATTTATTAAGTATTTTACAAAATTGTTGATCCAACGGTGGCTGCACAAAACAGTAAAACCGTTGGATTAGCGATTTTCAAAGTGGCTTAATAAATAGTAAAAAAATTCAGAAAATTATAAAATTTGGTTTCCAAGCAGATATTAATATGAAGAATAAGATAAACGGTTCGGATCGACCATTTGGATTTTGAAAACTCGAATATTGAGCCGTAGCATAGAGGCCACTATGCTATCCATAGCACCCCAGCCTAACTCGAATATTCATAGTGTGTTCGTACTGCAAAATGATTCACAGTTCGGGTCCCATATCCCAACTTTCATAGTCAAGTCATCTCCATCGCTGCTCATTCATATGAAATAATTTCCAGCTACACGACGGAATGACAGCTAGCGATGACTCAGTTGTTCATTTTTACTTATCACATTCATATGTATCAGTAATCAAAGTGGAAAAGCAAGCTATATATTAAACACATTACTAAAACCATGCATGAAAATCAAATAAAATAACAGGATAAGAAGATGACCAATTGGCCGGCAATCTTATTTTGTAAAAATAGGGCTGGATCAAGCTTCTAATCTTATATTTTATTGATTAATTAATAATAAAATACAACTAAAAAGTATGAAAGTGAACAATGAGTATTAAGCAAAAAAAAAAAGAAAAAAAAACAAGAATAAATGTTACATTTCTGATAATATTTGACCAACCTAACCAAAAAAGTAAAATAAAAACTATGTCCAAATATCCGATATCATCTCTTTACATAATATGAAAACTAGAGCTCCATTTCATAGCAAATTACAGAATTTAATTAGAAAGCTGGAATTGGAATAAAAACATAAGAGATGAGGGAATTTTTTTTTTAAACCATAATTAAAAAAAGAATTTTATGAAACCAACATTTTACTTTTTTTTTTTTACAAAAATCATAAGAACTGAAATGTCATTTTAGTCCGACTTTTTTTTTCCGGACTGATATTACAATTCAGACCGAGGTAGTTTTACAGTTTTTCCTATTTTTTTTTGTTAAACACGAAATAACATTTCTCTCTTATCTTCTTTCTCCTTCCTCCTCTCCTCTTTTCTTTCCACCCGAACCTACACTTTTTTTGTTAACTCTAAAAAAACATTGAACCAAAATGGCATCTCAGTCAATGGGTGTTACACCGAAAGCTACACCTGTTTTTCAGAAAAACAGTGAAACTACTTCGCACTGAATTGTCATTTCGATCTGAAAAAAAAATGTTTAGATCGAAATTACATTTCAATTTTTATATTTTTTGTAAAAAAAAAATAATCATGGTTTCGTAATTTTTTTTTTCTAATTATGGTTCATAAAAAAAATTCCAGATGCAGTCTACTCAAGTCTTCGTCCGACAGCAAAACAAGAGCACATGTCCGCAATAAATTATGGAATTATTATTGTGGACCCTGCTAGTCTAGAAATTCTCAAGTCATTTGCAGGTCAACATTAAATACAAGTCTCTAGTCATTCTTCCTTTATCACATTCACATGTGTACGTTAGTAATCAAAGTGGACAAAACACAAAGAACATAGTACTATTTTACATAAATGTAATCCTCATTCATTTTGTAACTCTAAAAATAGTAATCCTCATTCATTTTCCACAATTTCACTACATTGTAATTTATACTTCATTATTATTGGAATTCATTTCTTCATTAATTATTTCAGATAGTTTTTGCATTTACAATTTGTGATCTATAAATTGAGGCTTTGTAATCTTATATTATACACATGAGAAATATATGAATAAAGATATTGTCATCTTTTATATGTTCTCTCTTATTTATTATTCTTTGTCTTTATTTTATAACACGTTATCAGCACAAGAGCTCTACTAGTTGAAGATTTGAGGTAATTTTGATAACAATACTTCTAATAAGTAATTTCTAAATGGAATAATTTATTAATTTATGTACATTTATTTTAAGATGTTTAATATGGGTCATATAATTTTACATGAAGTGCATTTTTATTTTAAAATGTTTAAATTGATTATATGATGTACAAAATTAATATAAGAAGCTTTTAAGAAATCTTCCTCAAGAAGATTTATATGATATACAAATTTTATAATGAGAAGATTTCTATAAATCTTGTTGAATAAGATTTCAACAAGGTTTATATAATGTACATTTTTTTTTCAATGATTTAAAATTCCTGACGAAGATTTTAAGAAATATTAAAATCTATCTCAAGAAGATTTCAAGAAATATTAAGGTTATGCTCCACAAACAATGACGTAGAGGAAGGGAGAAGAAAGGGAAGGGAAGGATCAACGCTAATTTCACTCTCGCTACACCCAAATTTGGGGGTGACAAATCTCACCACTTTTGTATATCGAACTTTAGTAATGGATTGGACAAATTGATTATGTAGTCACACATCATTGCATAATGGAAGGCCAAATAGTAAAAAGAGAAATAGAGCAGCTACTAAACCATAAAAGAGAGAGAAGAGAAATAAAGAGGAAGAAGCTAGACCTCCAGGCTCCAGGGAAGAGGCGCGAAATTAATGTCTCTATATTTTAACGGTTCAAAATACAACCAACAGAAAAAAATTCGACTTCCTTATATCGAAACTAATATACGATCTGGTATCAGAAGATCATGAAATAGTTATATCAGTTAGAACATAAATAAGTCATTTATCTTCTACGGTATGCTGTTACCGACCGATATCAGAAAATTTGGACTATTTAATATTGGTAAGAAAAGTCAGAACCGATATAAAAAAATGACAATATATTTACGAACTTGCCACCTAAGCGTTGGTCTATCAGTTTCAGACCAAAATTAGTTTAAACCGAAAGAAAATGGGCATTAAAGATCCCATTTTTGTAGTAGTGTGTTAGAATCAAAGTGGAAACCCAAGCTATTAAACACATTACTAAAACCAAGAAAAGAAAATAAAATAGCAGGAAAGAAGCTAGATGACGAATTGGCAATCTTATTTGTGAAAATAAGACTGAATCAAGCTCCTGATCTTATTTTAATTGATTAATTAAAAATACGATACAACCAAATAGTATGAAATTGAACAATGAGTATTGAGCAAAAAAGAAAAACTGTGAAACCACTTCGGACTGAATTACTATTCCGCTCCGGAAAAAATGTTTAGATCGAAATTACATTTCAGTTATAATTTTTTTAAAAAAAATAATCATGGTTTCATATTTTTTTTTTTTTATAATTATAGTTCATAAAAAAAATCCCAGATGCGGTCTACTCAAGTCTCTGTCTGACAGCAAAACAAGAGCACATGTCCGCAATAATTTCTGGAATTATTATTATTGTGGACCCTACTAGTCTAAAAATTCCCAAGTCATTTGCAGGTCAACACGAAATACAGGTCTCTAGTCATTCTTTCTTTATCACATTCACACCGTGTACGTTAGTAATCAACGTGGAGAAAACACAAAGAACACAGTACTATTTTAAATGATGATTGTGCTGATGGCAATAAACAAGCAAGAAATTTTTTGCCTTTAGGTGCTAACACCATATATGCACACTAGCACCATTTATTCTTGATTTTGCATAGGAGAAAATATGACTCCACTTGTTATCGGGAAGCGTATCCTCTACGGAGGTTTTACCTGCGGTGCTGTGCGGTGGTTTTGATCTGGTCCGTTTGTTTCGGATAAGAAGAGCATCATATATGCACACTAGCACCATACATCTCCCTTTCATTATAAGAAGAGCACTCTGTGAGAGAGCAACCCATGACACTCATAACAGAAATCATGGAAACTGTGCTTACTATTCACCTCCTCTTATGTCTCTTAACCTTATCCTCCTTTTCTCTCGCTGCCATAGCCACTAGTAAAACTGATCTATCAGCACTTCTCTCCTTCAAGTCCCAAATACATGATGACCCATTTGGAGTTCTCTCCTCATGGAACGAGTCGCTGCACCACTGTCAATGGCAAGGGATCTTGTGTGGCCGGCACCATCCAGATAGAGTGACTGCTCTCGTTCTCGACTCCAAACAATTGTCAGGTTATATATCTCCATCTCTAGCAAATCTCACGTTTCTCCAAAGGATGAGTCTCTCTGATAACCAGCTGAGAGGAAGCATCCCAGTAGAGATTGGAAACTTGGGTAGGCTACGTTTTCTCAACTTGAGTAGGAATTTTCTCAATGGTAGCATTCCATCTACTCTAAGTAATTGTTCAAATCTAGAAGTTATTTATTTGAAAAATAATAATCTCCATGGAACAATTCCATCTAACTTAGCGCAATGCAAAGAACTGAAAAATATCAGTCTGGGAAATAACTTCCTCACAGGAGGCATACCATTGGAATTCGGCCTCATCCCACAGCTCAAAGGATTAGGACTGTATGGAAATAATCTCACAGGATCAATTCCTTCCACCTTGGGCAACCTTACTAGCCTAATATCTCTTATTCTTCACCAAAATCTTTTTGATGGCGATATCCCAGATGATTTAGGCAAACTTAGTAGCCTATCACAACTTTCTCTAAGCAATAATTACTTCACAGGTTCCATCCCACCTACATTATGTAACCTTACCAAACTATCACATCTCTATCTTTACCAAAATAGCATTAGTGGTCACATCCCGTCTGGCTTGGGCAACCTTACTGACTTACTGGAACTTCAACTTTACGAAAATAAATTCTATGGTTCCATCCCACATACCTTGGGTAATCTTCAAAGTTTAACAGTTCTTGATCTTTTCGAAAATATTTTAAGTGGATTCATCCCTGATGAACTCGGGAAGCTTCAAAACCTCCAGTATTTTAACATTTATCAGAACAACATTTCAGGCGAAATACCACACTCTCTTTACAACCTATCAGCATTGTATCATTTGGCACTTGATTATAACCAACTTGCTGGAACTCTCCCTTTTGATATGTGCAATGCTTTACCATACTTGAAATATCTATTCCTTAGTTCCAATCAACTCCAAGGACAGATCCCACCATCCATATCCAATTGTTCTACTCTTACTCATGTTGAATTATACTATAATTACTTCAGTGGCGTGATACCATCTGGCTTTGGAGCCTTACAAAATCTTCAAAGAGTTATTTTTTATTCTAATCAACTAGAGACCAAAGGACCACATGATTGGAATTTCATGGATTCTTTGACCAATTGTACTTTGTTACAAATTTTAGATCTTTCATACAACAAACTACAAGGAGTGTTACCTAGTTCTATAACAAATCTTTCTACTAGTCTTTTTGATCTTGCAATGCAAAATAACCCAATTTCAGGAAGCATACCAGCAGAGCTCCAAAAACTCAATAACTTAAACACCCTTGCCCTAGGCGGAATGTTTCTCAGTGGCAGCATTCCGGTAGAAATTGGTAATCTTTTCAATCTGGGAGGATTAGATTTGAGTAGGAACATGATTTCAGGTCGAATCCCCGCAACTCTTGCCAACCTCACCCAAATAACCAGCCTATATTTAGGAAACAATGCATTAGAAGGAAGTATACCACCAGAGTTAAGTAGCATGAAATTATTAGAAATCCTGAATGTTTCAAATAATAAGTTGGTAGGTGAAATTCCCAAAGAAATCATGGGTCTTCCTTCTCTTTCCGTTAGTTTGGACTTGTCGCACAATTATCTAACTGGCAACTTGTCACCAGAAATTGGTAACTTGAAAAACCTACAATCAATTCGTCTCTCGAATAACAAGTTGGGTGGAGAGATTCCTAGCACAATTGATGGATGCCAGGTACTTCAAGCCCTTTATCTTGATAGCAATATGTTCCAAGGAACAATTCCAACCAGATTGAGCAATCTAAAAGGGCTGCAAACCCTTGATGTCTCTAACAACTCATTCTCTGGTCGAGTCCCTGAATTCCTGGCCACAATGAACTTACAGTATTTGAATATTTCTTTCAATAATTTCGAGGGGGAATTACCACAAGAAGGAATTTTCAAGAATGCCAGTGGTCTAGATGTAAGAGGAAATCCAAAGCTTTGTGGTGGAGTACCTCAAATGCATTTGGCACACTGCATTTCACAACCTACCACACAGAAACATCACTTTCAAAGAAACATGGTGCTCATAATTTCTGTTGTTGGTTCCTTTATTTGCATAACAGCAATAATTTGCTCGGTAGTGATTTATTATACTAGAAACAACCCTCGAAACAAAACACAATCTGATAAAGCTTTGAAATATGGGTTAGAGCCTATTTCATACAACGACCTTCTTACCGCTACTGAAAGTTTCTCTCCGAATAATCTAATTGGAAAAGGTTCATTTGGAGAAGTTTACAAAGCCGTTATGAGCTTCGAGAATGTGACAACCGTTGCGGTGAAGGTGTTAAACCTTGCGAAACACAGTGCTTCTAGAAGTTTCTTTTCTGAATGCGAGGCATTAAAAAATGTGAGACACCGGAACCTTATAAAGGTACTGAGTTCGTGCTCTAGCATAGACCATCAAGGTAATGATTTCAAGGCTTTGGTTTTTGAGTTCATGCCAAATGGTAGCTTGGAAACATGGTTGCATCCAAATGCATGTACGGATCGGCCATTCAGAAGCCTCAGCTTGATCCAGAGATTGAACATTGCATTTGATGTGGCAACAGCGCTAGATTATCTTCATTACCATTTAACTGCACCGATCGTGCATTGTGATCTCAAACCTAGTAATGTACTTTTGGATGATGACATGACTGCACATGTGAGTGATTTTGGATTAGCAAGGTTTTTGGTTCGACCTGATACCATGCCTTCTCAATCAATGTCGAGCACCGGTGGAATTAAAGGTTCTATTGGCTACATTCCTCCAGGTATATATAGCAGAGCTTATTATTTGAGAAGTATTATTTTTTATGTTGCTACTACAAAATTATTTATAGACTTTGTTATGGTTCAAGGGAAAATTATTTATAGACTTTGTTATGGTTCCACTGGCGAGGCTCAAGGGAAAAATATTTATTGCCTCATTTATAGTGACATGATTGAGACTGAATTTTATTATCTACCTATACTTTTTTTTTTTAATTTACTGTCTTGGGCTATAAAATTTTAAAATATCATGTGACCCAAGTTTTTCAAACTATGTGAATTAGACATATGTTAATAGGTAGAGTCACAGTTCACTGTGCTTCTGTACTAAATTTAGGGCTGTAACTATTAACTTTTTATTGTCTAGAGTATGGGATGGGTGGTCAGCCATCGGTAGAAGGAGATGTGTACAGCTATGGAGTTCTTCTGCTCGAGTTGTTCACTGGAGTAAGTCCAACTGACGAGAGAATCAGAGATGGTTTGAGCCTTCAGAAGCAAGTTGAGATGGTTTTCCCCGACCAAGTCATGGACATAGTCGACCTCAAATTATTCCCTGAAACTGATGGAGAACAAAATTTGTATGCACCTGAAAATGTCTATAGTTGTTTGGTTTCAGTGATTCAATGCGGGCTTCTGTGCTCCAAAGACTCGCCAAAAGAGCGTATTTCTATCAAAGATGTTACCAAGGAGTTGAACTCAGCACGAACAAAGTTGCTTAGGTCATAGAGACGGAGAAAAAAGGATTGAAAGAGAAGAGAAAGGGATCCACTAAATATGTATTATATATAAAATTGGACAACGGTTGTGGTAATTTATGGTGTTGTAGTATATATGTTGTAATAACGAATTGTTGAAAGTAACGGCTAAAATTGATATGATTTTGAAAACAATTTTATGAATTTTCAAATTAATTGAATTGAATCAGATTCTAATTGGATGATCAGAATTCCAAACTCAAAAATTATTCAAAAACTGTGGGGATGCACCTACTATCTTCGAGTCTGGATCCTCTACGTTGCCTCACCGTCTGATCATAATCCGGATCAATCCCAGCAAACTTTTAATGCACATGGATTCTTTATGATTTGTGCTAATATCTAATGAATGGATCAGATTCAAACCCAAAAAATAATGTATCTTAGGTGATATATGAATTCGTTTCTCCTCTAACAGTGGGCCGGTGGCCTGACTGAGTATCAAGGCCCAATAAAGATTCTCAAATCTTAAAACACAAGGCTAATTGATGAAGCTTACAAACTAAAATGCAAGGTGGTTGCTGTCAGGCGATTGTCACGTGGCAATTGTAATAGCAGTCAAAAGGATGTCTTATTGACTTATTGTAGTCAAAGAAAAGCACCACGTGCAGGGGTGTAACCTAAAGTGTTTTTTAAATATCAATGTAATAACACTTTATTTAGGTAGGCAAAATAAAAAAATTGGAGAAAGGAGCTTTATTTTATTTTATTTACAAAATATGTTAAAGCTTCTTTTTAATTATCAAAGCAAGATGATTTACACTTTTTAGCAATTTGAGATGCAAAAAAGAAAATTTCAAAATTCCAACAGAAAATAAGAAATTTCCAATTGAGCTACTTTATTTAATGAACTTGAGTACATTTTGGCTGATTTCATCATTTGAGCAGCATAACAACACTATTTGGATTTTATTTCTACTGATTTAAACAGCACAACCTCCCATTAAGAATTAATTTAATTGGGAGAGAAGTAATATCCCAATTACAAAAGTAATTTCAAATTATTAATTTTGAATACCCAATTTAAAATTTGTTATGATAAACCATCATGTAAAATTTAACACTAAGATACTACTGATATTTTGATGTTAAATTTTTTTGGGCACTTTCAGTCTTCTTAGATTTGATCTGCTAATTGTTTTCTTGTGTTATGATTATTTAATTACCAACAGTTACAAATCAAATGCAAGGATATTACAAACCCAACACAAATCTGGGTTAATATCTTAACAGACCAGTTTTGGCTTCATGCAGCGCACTAAGCATATGCAATGCTGTTTTGATTCTATAGCTTGTGTGTTGTACAAAGTCAAAACTGCAATGTTAGAAAGCGGAAATTGACACAACTTTAAAATAACACTGCAATTTGTTAAATCATCTCCAAAACAAGAATATATTTCATCAAAGTCCATTAGATCTATCAAGATCAAAAATACAAAAATAAAAAAAGCCACTAATTGCCTCACCTATCCATATTTCAAAACAAGAATTATTTGATAGGTGTTGACGGATGCGAAGATGCTACCTCCTCTTTATCCTGCAAACAATTTAAAGAACACAAAATTCATACAAAATTTGAATTAACTCAAGTGTTGTAGCCCATAAATATAATTTGAATTATAAACAAATTAATAAAAAATTTATACAAAAACCTGAGATATCTCCTTTCCTTGGTTAGACTGCTAGTTGTTATACAAAAACCTGAGGTATCTCCATTCTATCATATTTCTTTCGTTAGTTCAACTGGATTCAGTTTATATGAGTAGGGGTTTTAACAAAAATAATAATAATAATAATAATAAAAGGGGAGAAGAAACCATTGATTGCTAGTTGTTGAAAATTACAAACACCCATTACTAGCATGAGCATTCCCTAAACCCGAAACCCTAAAACCTAAACTCTAGAGCTCAGACCTCCAAATTTGTTCCTCCTATTGTTCATCACACTGCTCTCGAATTCTAACTCTAATCACTTGTGTCTAATGAGAACACAATATAGTTTTCACAATAATTTAGATGGAAATTTTTAAATTCACCGTTGTCAACTAAAAAATGAGGGTTATAGGCCAAAGAACTTCTGTTTAATGTAGTCATAAGGAAGCTTTTCTATTAAATTAACCCTTATCTATTAAAGGATACATGTGGTTTTACATTTATGGGTACACTATGAGCTATATATTCACACAAGCAAGCACATGTGACAAATAGACTCTTAAAATTAAAAAACAAACAAGGTTGAAAGTGCAAAATGCACAAAAACGCTATCCAAAGATTGTGCCAAGGCTCCTGTAGGAAATGTCTGATATGGCGGTTGTGAAGTCTGTATTGGATTATTACATCTTGCCAGGTCTGGATTCGAAACGGGTCGATTTTGACCCAATTCCACTTTTGACTCTGAGCATTCGCCCTGAATTGGGCACATGTGACAAATAGACTAGTTATTTTTTTTAGTGCTAAGATTTCTAATTGAGTTCTCATACTACTATAGTGTTTTTGGAGTGCCAGGATTTATAATCGAGTTCTCATACGTATCATACGATATTAATCACAAGGCTTGGTCTTTGTAATTGAATCATTTCATCTATGAATTCAATTATTTGGGTTCAAGGTGAACTGATGTTTCCTAATAGTGGTGGCCCTGGTGTGTATTGTCACTCCACTGAAAATTGGCTTTGAGTGATATTACACCCACTAAGACAACCAGTAGTGTGACCTAGCGTGAGATCAAGATTGAGTTTTTTTTTATAATTATAGCATAACAATATCAAGAAACCATACAATAAAACTATGCAAAGGACCAACTAATTGTCAATAAGAATAATTATCAAGTGATTCCTCTTTTTTCTTATATAAACACGAACAAGAAATACATTACAACCAAACTTCTTTAATAAATGTGACAATTAATGTCATAATTGAATAAAATACTAACCCGTCGTAACTGTGCATTAACCTCCGAAAGCAAACCTTCATCAAAGTGGCCTTCTTGCTCTCTGGTTGATGAAAGCACATTTTCAACCACAACTTGCTCGAGCTACTTAAGAAAAGACCAAATGCTATAATTAAACTGATCAATTATACAATTAATTCTCAATCAACCCTCGATTCTGCCTCCAATTTAAACAATTAAGCTTCACTTTTACCCGACTTACCAATTTTACAAACCCCACGAGAATTAGAATCTCTCATTGTGTCAATTAGTTGGTCCACTCGACAGTATTGCAACCATGGATGATCTACAAGGGCATTTCGTCATAATAAATTTACTGTATAAAGAAAGTATAGTTTTACTGAATAAGACTTCCGTACCAATAACTTGCTGAGCTGTCAGACGCTTCTCTGGTTCAGGATTTATCATCCATTGTACCAGGTCCTTTGCATTGTCAGAAACCCTAGGCCAAGGTTCTTCAATTACTGATCTGATAATAGCTTGCGCCACTCCTTTTTCTGTTTCTACACCACAGAAAAATTGACATAGATTCATGAATCAACTGAAAAATTAATTGTTGGAGAAAGGAGTAATAGCAATTGTACCGAATTCACCACGACCAAGCTCTCGGCCAAGTTGGTACCGGATTGAGCGTTGATCTGTACGATAATCTGGCTGGGAGAGAGTACTAGTTGAGTATAGTGCTCGGTGCTCGGGCTCAGAGAGAGAGACAGCGGGGCGAGGTTTTGGGCTCGGTATCAGTAGAGAGGGAGAGAGAGGACGAAGGAAATGGTGGCTTGGGAGAAAGAGAAGGGAATGGTGCGGAGAAGGTTTAGGCTTGGGTCTAAGGCGGCGATGTGGTCGGGGTCTGAGGGGAGAAAGCGAGAGAGAGGTTTGGGTCGGCGGCGTAGAACTAGCGAAGCAAAGAGAGAAATGGGGTCTTGGTTTGTAGCGATAATTCATATACTCTGAGGTAACAGAATATTTCTGTTTAGATTTGGATTGTTATCAGAACCAACACAAATATTAAAGAGATCTCAAGCATTCCACCATGGGTCGGATTTGTTCCGATTCTAATCGTACATTTCGGATCTAAACAAAAATAGTTTGTTACCTCAGAGGATTTTGACTCGTTATTAAGCAAGGCATTGAGGGAATTAGTGGAGGGGGAGATGTATTAGCATTTATTCCTATTTAATTTAAATGTACTAGTTCTTTAAATCTGCACTCAGTTGAAATTTGAAATTGCAAATCTGCAATTAATTTGACAGTAAAAATATATGAAATTAATGCTATCAAGCAATTCCAAAAACAAAAATATGAAATTGATAAAGTTCTATAAGAACTTTTCTAGGCATGTAATGAGAATTAAAAACATGTAACATTGAATTAATCCTACAAATATATTATTGGATACAACAAATTAAATTAAGATAGGAATAATAAAAAACAAATTAGACACAACTATATTCTCATTACATTTAATTATCATAAAAAAAAACAAAAGAACTAAAGATGACTTCTTAAATACAATGTCACCGGTCAATCCACATTCTCCTCTTCAATTTGCCGGAGGATGTCGATTGACCACTTTCTTACAGTGCCATTATCATCATTTACACCAAAAATATCACATAAATCTCTGATTTGTAATGCGCTCCTCCAACCAAACAAAATTGTATTTAACAAGTTAATTTCAACTGACGTCGGCAAATAAGTTAATTTCATCGATGATAAACTTAGAATCGAAAAGTTCTTGACCCTAGAATTTTTTTTATTTAGTAAAATTTAATTAAAAATTAAACCTCAAGAAAAGTAACAAATAAGTTTAAACAAAAAAAAAGGACGGAAATTATAATCCCACTCATTACATATTTCCGTTGAAAAATTTAGAATGGAGTTTCATAAAAGAGTCCGAATATGGTATTGCTGCAAACTTCATTCTTTCCACATAAGGGAATGTAACTTTTTTTTTTTTTTTTTAATTTCTCAGTTGTAACAATTATCTCATCCTATAAATATTTAATTTTAACAAAGACTTCTCATATTACCACCATAAACTAGTTAATGTAAATTAATCAAAGATCCTTTACTTTTTTTTATATATTAAATTAAAGACGCTGGTTTCAAATAATGTATTTATTTCAGGAAGCAAACAAACCGTATATAACTGTTTCTAATTTTTAAAAATAATACATTTTTGGGAAACTTGCAAAAATTAGCTAGCAAAGTTAACTTTTTGATTGTTGGAATTATAGTGAATTTATTATTATTTTATAATATGATACCAAACATGCATGTACATATAATTAAAACTAACAATAATGAACATTTAAGTGTGTTTATTGAAAAAATTAATTAATAAGAATGATTTAGAAATTGATTAAGAGACGTTCGTCATCAAAAGAAAAAAAAAATATGATCCGAATCATTTCTGATGTCTTAGGTATTCAGATCCAATCAGATACCTGACTTAGTAGAATGTGACCTGAACTATTTACTAAAGAGAGAACATGTCTTGTTTGTTTACAAATCGTATTAATTACAGTGGTGGAACCCTAAACCATAAACCTAGATATATGCTTTTGTAAACTATACATTAAAATGTAAAAATTAATTATAAAAGGATGCTTTATTTTAAAACTATCATTTTTAATGTAAAAGTTCCGTTTAATTTTTTCCCACGTGAGCATCCGTATCTTTCTCAATTGATGAAATAATATAGGATGTACGAAAGGAAAAAATAATGAAAAAATTTGAAGCGGTTTTGTTTTTTTTTGTTTTTGCTCGGACAGGATCTGTATCTGTACGTAGAAATCCACATTATAACTTCCCATTGAAACTAAAAGTTCTAATTCATAGCTTCATGCATAATGAATTTTGAGGAGATCTAATTACATACTAACCTCATAATCGATAATATGGAATCTAATCAGTGTTTAATTTATAAATGTGGACCAATATTATAAATCATGAGATGATATATAGCAAAAGTGTTGTACCCAAATACATAACATCTCGTTGTTTATGATTATATTATGAATCAGATCTAATCAAATAATAAAATATTTACTCTCTCATCTTATGAATTTTCACTTGGAAATTTCCATGTGTGCCTATGTTGATTCTATTCAAAGATCAATATTATTTTTTTATGTGATTTCTTCAAAGAAGCTTACAAAATTGTAATTTATTTTTGTGAAGCTATATTAGCATACAAGACATTGTCAGAACAAAAAATTTCAAAAAAAATTGTGCACTTAACATTGCAATTGGTGGCCTTGATTTTCGGGCTAATTGGAATTTGGGCTGCCTACAAATTTCACAATGAGAGAGGAATCGATTTATAGCCTCCATTCTTGGTTGGACCACTTTTTATTTGCCATACAGGTCTGTGTATTTTTTTTTTTCTTGTAAATTGCTATCAGTATATATTACACTGAATGATATTTATTTTTTTCGCAAATAAAATTACTAGTCTAATTCGCAAGTTTAAATTTCTACCAGTAGTCTAATTTCGCAAGTTTAAATTGCGAGACCAACTTTTTCATTTTTTACAAAAGTCACAGCATAAGGGGGCGTTTGGTTCGCGCTATAGGTCATTCTAGGGAATAGAAGGATTTCAGGGAATGTCATTCCAGGGCATGTATCATTACCATGTTTGGTTCGCGCATGGCTATTGCTTCAACATTCCCTGGAATGAGCATTCCCATGTTTGGTTCGCGCTATAGGTATCACAATGGCTATAGACATAACTTCACTATTTTTTAATTATTAACTAAATAATATTATGTTATCTAATTTTTTTATGTATTGTTTGAAGATAAATTAATAATAAAAAATTATATTAATGTAAAAAAGGTTATAACACACAACGTGAAAACACTAAAAAAAACATATTACGTCATTATATTTAGAATGTAATAACTATGCTCAGTAATTTTTTATGCGTAGCATTAGTTGTATTTAGGAAAAAAAATACAAGCTAACTTAATTAATGCATATATATTACGTCATTTAATTTAGAAGGCAATGGTAATAGCTATGCTGAGTTATTTCCGATATTTGGCAGTACTTGTATTTAGGAAAAAATACAAGCTCTTCAATAAATTATATTTATTAACTTATTTTAATTTAGAGGTTATGTTAAATTTAGAAGATTATGTATAACAAGTTTATAAATGTGCCTGCATACATGATCCAAAATTTAGACCATATTGGTAAATCATCACCAAATAATAACAAGAAAATCTACTACAAGAAAATCATGTTAATACATAATTAAACCATATACTTCGTACCCATTACAATTTTTTAAATGACAAAATAGAAAAATGACTATATAATACAAATAATAACATATCAACTCAGTGATTATTTCTTGAGCTCCTCCACATGGTAAACATTTCATGAGCTAATGTGTCCCTCCAATTGGTCCATTCATCTGTTGATTCAATATGTGTAATTCGTTCACCATCTAGCTCATCTAGCAGTAGGTTGGCCTCCTGCATTCCGACATCCAAAGGATCAATAGGCATTTCCCTTCGAATATGATTGTGAATGAGCGCACATGCTGCAATTATTCGACATTGAATCTTTACCGGATAAAATGATTTTCCCCTAAGAATTGCCCATCTCCCTTTAAGAAGACCAAAACATCGTTCTATGACATTGCGTGCCGAAGAATGTTTGTAGTTATAAAACTCCCGTGCTGTTCGTGGTAATCTTCCATCATTCCAATCACTTAAATGATACCTTTGACCTCTGTAAGGCGTAAGAAAACCCTCCCCATTTGGATAACCGGCATCACAAAGATAGTAGTAACCTGTAGTTAAAAAAAAAAAAAAAAGGGCAATCTAGTCAAAGTAGCTAATTTTTATACTCAAGCTTAAATATAATTTCAGTTCAGAAATCATTTTAGATGAGGAATGGTTTTGCAACTAAGACGAGATTTGTTCCAAATTCGTCTATCAGGTCTAGTTGGCTCAGGACTTAGCTCGAACTTACACTTTGGGTTATTAAAAACAATCTATACATGGTGGGAACTTGAGAACCAGTACCCTACAAGATCTGGTACCAATCTGATATATTGTATTGTAATAATCAAATATGTTTCAAACAAACTATTATTTAACCGGCATCATATTTTTTTATCATAGTTAAAGTTACTGGTAAGGGACTGATCACTGTGCAAGCCCATCACTTGTGACTTACTGTACCAATCTATCTTACCTCAATCAACATTGGTTCAAAATTTGTACTATATTTTCATTATTCGACTAAAAACTTCAAAAATGACTGGAAAATTGAAATTCAAACAAGTTCATGACTAAATAGAAAACTGAAAATTTACTGGCCAAATACTAATTATGTGCTTACCACATGAGACATGTAATCTATTTCTCCTAGCAATTGCATCACGTAGTACTCTTGAATCAGCAGCAGATCCTTTCCATCCAGGTAGAATATATATGAACTGCATATCTGGAGAACAAACTCCTAAAACATTTGTGGCAACCTCCTTTTTCCTGGTACGGTATCTGGCTTTGTCAATGTCATAGACATTCACTTGAATATATGTACCATCTAATGCGCCAAGACAGTTCTGTTAAATAGAGTCAAATTGCAGATGAAAACAAAAATCAACTTCTAATCTTTTTTTCCAGAATTAAATGCTATGATTATCTCTCTAAATTGAGGTGCTTTGAGTTTCTTTAGAACCCTGTACCAGTCTAGTACCTCTAACATGAATATAGTATGCACATAATTACATACTATACTTGTATGATATGATGACCTAATTTACAATAATTATGAAACGATTCCGTACCAGTTCATTTTGTAAATTAGGATTAATGCCAGTCTCGCTCATAGAGAGCATCAGCTCTAAGTAGGTGGATTGCAAATTTGAGGCATGTTGTTTTAGGTGAGAGTTGACCAGGTCAGCAGGGAGAAAGAAAGAGAGTGAGAGATATTGTTGAACAAAGCATCCATAGACAAATGAAATTAGAAGAGAAAAAAAATTAATAGTAGCTTCTGACTAAGAATAAACACTTACCTTTGAAAACACCAAAAAAGAAACAATATACAAATGGAAAGAACACAAACACTGAGTTGAAATTAACACCTAGCTAGTATCTACTGTCAGAATTATAAACCCAACTTCTCTTCATAAAAATCACAGAACTATAAACCAAGCACTTGACAGGAGTTATAAATTGTACCGGCAGTGGTACTGTACAGTGGTGGTATCGTACCAGCA
The DNA here is from genome assembly GCF_964058835.1 of Carex rostrata. Classification (NCBI taxonomy): domain Eukaryota; kingdom Viridiplantae; phylum Streptophyta; class Magnoliopsida; order Poales; family Cyperaceae; genus Carex; species Carex rostrata. The sequence goes on from NC_135951.1 coordinate 3,395,819, forward strand.
GTGGTATTGAATCAATTTGTTTCAGTACTGGTATAAATACTCTTTTGAATTGTAGTACCTTAAACCATTTCCATCTTTCATCAGTTGAATCTTCTGGTATTGGTGTTGGCTTCTTAAGCAGAATATTATGGCATCTAATAACGGCATTAAGCACATTACGGAATTGCCGGCTTATTGATTCTCCAGATCTCACAAATTGTCTCTTTATTACCCTGTTTTTCTCATCATGTGCCAAAATATTCAAAAAAATTGCTACTGCCTCTTCAACCGATATACTTCCATCACATCTCAACCTCCCCACACTTAACAACAAGTCACATAGGCTATAAAAAGCTCTTCGATTCATGCGTGTATTTTCAACACAAACCAAATCACTATCAAATATCATTCTTCGAAGAGTTATATATCGAATAGAGTGTCTCTCCAAAGCATAACGACCACCCCACGAGGTCTGACGGCTCATCAACACCAACCATAACAAGATAGCTTCAAATATCTGAAAGTAGAGCATCTCAAAGTATGAAGCGGTAACGGAAACAGTAACAGGAATTGTGTAGAGATTGGTTAGTTCGTCCATTGTTTCACAATGCAGGCAGACTTTATCTATATAATAAAAAAAATCAAACACATTATAATTCTGCATCCTTAATTTTGTCAAAATGCACTAATCAAGCCCTGACTCTATTGCTGAAATGCACATGATTATTTATATTCGTCTAACAAATGGAAATGCTTATAACTAAAATACTGTCAGAGATTTCGATCTCTAAAGCTTGCTTTGACAATTTGATTTGTAATAAATAGAGTAATGACAAAATGAAGCAGCAACTTTGGACAGTGGTAAGACAATCAGTTTTTGGTTTCATGCGTAGCAGGGACTACCGATTGCAGATAACAGTCTGCCAAGGCCGGCACGACTAGGAATAAATCTGCGAACGGCCTTGCCAGACCTTGCTGATTTGGCGCCGGATCGAGCAGCAGAGCTACTGGCAACACTGACGGAGGCTTATAACCAAATAGTCTGGAGATGTACGACCTCCGGAATATACACGGCTAAGTCCATTTATGAGAAGTTGTGTGAAGGGAGAAAAATTAGGGACTGTTATGCAAAAATTTGGAAATACAGGGAACCACCAACAGTTCGCATTTTTGGTTACCAGTTGCTAAAGAAAAATATACTCACTCATGATGTATATTCTGATGTCATATATGTCTTAGCCATTGCAATTGGTTATTAACGAGATATGTATAAAAAGGAAGCGCAAGGGCTTAGTATTTTTTTTAGCAGCATAGATGTAAACAAACTGATATTTAATGCAACACTTGCTAGCGTCAGACAAGATTTAAAAAAAGAAAGACAAAATGAAGCAGCACAATTAAAAGATTTAACCCTTGCAATACAGAAAAAAATTCAATTTAGATAGAAATAAACTTGAGATAAAAAAATACCTTTTTGGCTAGCCCAACGAAGAAGGGAGGAACGACCAGTGAGAGGAGAGGAGAGAGGGGTTTGAGTCTGGTTGATTTTCGCTCAGAATTGAGTGCCACTATTAGAAAAAAATAGTGAGAATTCGGACTAACAATCGTAGATAGAGAAATTTGGGAAATTATCAGAAAGAAGAGAACCTGTAATCGTAGCTATCACAATTGACGACGGAGGTTTCAGAGAAGTCGGAGTCGGCGTCCGATTCCTGTCGAAGTCAAAGAGAGGTTGAATCGAGGTCGAAGAGAAGTTGATATCCGAGTCGGCATCGGAAAGAAGAATAAAATAGCGTTAACCGAATAAAATAAGAAGCGCGCGCGCACGGTTCATCTGATTCCCGTCGATCGGGAATGAAAAATTCCGCCTTTTTTTTGCTATCGCAATAGCCACGGATGTGGTAATCAGAATAGCCAGGAATCGCTGATTACTGGGTCTATTCCCTTTCGCGTATTGCCAAACGTGGGAATCGTATTCCAGGGCATTTAGATAGCAGGGAATCATTTCTCAAAAGCCTAAACCAAACGCCCCCTAAGGGTTTTGTTTTTTAAAAAAGGGTGGCTCCACTACATTTAAAGAAAGGAATTAGATGGTTGCATGGGGTGAACCCCACTATATCTTTTATTTATTTATTTCAAGAAAGATTAAAGGATATTAAGAAAAAATAATGGGTGGGTCCCACTACGGAAAAAAAGGATAACCGAATCCTTAAATTATTTTTTTAAAAGGCCCACGTGTAATTCCGATATCATATATGCACTTCAGCAAAATGGTTTTTCAGCGACCGGTAGCAGCGGCCGGTGTTGATGTCGGTCGCTGATAGTCATTTTTCCCCAAAAAAAGAAAGAAAAAGAAAAATCAGCGACGACCAGCACTTTCAGCGACCGGCATCGTCGGAATTTTTCAATCGTTGGAATTTTTCACTGAAAAAAAGGCGCCAGCACGTCGTCTCCGCCAAAACCCTTCTTCTCCGCTGGCGTCGTCTCTCCCTCGATCACCAAAACCGCAAACCTCTCTCTTCTCAAAAATTGATCGCCTCTCCCTCCTTCTCCGCGCGCCATAACCCCAAACTCCGGTGTTGAACACCTCTGTCTCCTCCGGCGGCTCTCCCTCCTCCGGACTCAGCCGCTCCCTTGCCCCATCCCTCTCGCGACATCAGACGCGCCTCACGCCTCACAAGCCGAGCACCTCTAGTCTTGCCTCACTGTGTTGCGCTACCCTACCTCCTCCCTTTCGTATCTAGGTAATATCTCTCTATCTCCTTCTCTTCCACTTGTTTGGATGAAATTGGTATTGTCTATTTGCTTTCTTTTTGAGAATTGTAGTAAATTGCTTGTTTTTATTGCAATTAGTAAATTGGCATTAATTAGGACCTTGTAAAAGATTTACTGATACAAACATTCTCAAAATGTTGATCGATTTCTGAAATTCTTGATTAATATGAGTACTCAATTAAGTCCAAACTTTGAACTGCTATTTTGGCATTTATATTTGACAATACAATATAGTGTTGGGACCGTCATAAATGAATCTTTTTTTGAAAAGATTTATGACGAATGACCGTCATAAATGCGTTTTTTTCCTCGCAAAAAGTGTCTACTTTGTTGCAGTGTTGGGACCTTTTTTCTTTTTTAAACGGCTTATATATCATTTCATATTCAAATAGTTGGTTAATTCATCGCTATATGGTCTGCTATATATATCTTGGCAATCGGTTAGCATTATTTCCCAATATTTACCAATTAGGTATGTGTAGCATTATTTCCCAATCTGTCTCTGTGGTTTCTTCAAAAAGAAACTAACTCAAATCTCCTATCCAGCGAAGCTACTGCTCGGCTCAACTTTTTTGCTTCGATCGAATCCCCAGATCAGATCCGGAAAAGTGTTCTATTGGGTTGCTTCGTTGAATTCCTACTGAAAAGGTGTACTTTTTGCTTTCTAATTTTCAAGTTATATATCTTATATGTGGTTTACCTAAGTAGAGAAGGGTCAGATTTTTGAGAAAATTATCTTTCCAATGCTCTCTTTAGGGTCAGATTTTTTGGTTTTACTGGTATTTGATATGTATCAGTCTTGAATCTGTACCAATCTTGAATTGTTTTGAGAAATCAAGTTGTTTACTTTCCTGCATAAATAACTAAACATATACTATAAATCAAAATAATTGCAAGGAAAGATAAATCAGACATCATACTCAGATTAAATCATACTTCTTTATGCAGGAAGTATAAGCATTTTTTGTTGGCTAATCTAGTACGGCATTACATAGTCAACTTGTCCTAGATGCTTCCTTTTAGCCTAATGTGGTGTTTAAATAAATTATAATAAAATAGTGGTATAAAGGTCTTGCTATTTTCATTGGAAAACAATTCTTTGTACATGTCTGAGTTGTCTGTATGTTTGCATGTACCTAACAGTCATCATTTTTTACATGCATGAAATTTTGAAATTCATGCTAGATAGATCATATCCAAATGTACCAATTATATATATTTATAGATATTTTCATCTGTGACCTCTATTACTACATATGTATTTATGTTTTTCATCTGGCGGAGGAGTATGGAGCAGATAAAGACAAATGGCTCACATACGACAGTGATCTATGGTACTCTACGGGCATTGATGATCAGAATGTCCATGGAGATAACTATGGTCTCGGTGTTCTAGGTAAAACAAACATTCTTTGAAATTTGAAATTTATTTTTAGTTTTGTCAGATAATACTAATTGTCTTACTTTTAATGTTTCAGGCAGCACGAGACGCATGTTTCGCTCCAGTGGGTCCAGCAGTGCTCAATCGCATTTGTCACAATCATATTCTTCTATGCTGCCAGCTCCGCAATGACTCACAGAAAAAGATATCGACAAGATATCTTATCGAGTACTTGAGCAGTTTGAGTCTCGGATGGAGGCTCAGTGGGAGGCTCGGTTTAGAGCTTTTTCGGTACAAAATTCGATATTTCAGTATGTTTTAATTGTAAACCCTAAACACTAAATCATAATTATCTAAGATATTTTCTTACAACTTCACAGGGAGGTTCGGGCTCGCACCAGGCCTTGCCTCCCGCTCCTCAGGATGACGAGGATGATGACAGCGATGATGACGAGGGGCAGTTCTCAGATGTCGACGGTGATTAGATATTTGTATCTAGCTTGTTCGGATATTTGTTTTGACATTCCTGGTTTAGATGTTACTTGACATTTAGATTATCTGTTACTTGATGTTATTCGACATTTATGTTTATGTTACTTGACATTTCGTATTTTATGTTTGATGATATGGTATATAGTTTTCTGATATTTATATTTATATCTGTTTTGTATGTATCGATATCTTGTATTATGTGTATGTATTGATGTTATGTTGTATTTTGTGTATGCATGTATTGATGTCTTGTATGTGTATTACGTTGTATGTTGGTACATGTCGTACCAATTATTAGATGGTGCAAATTTAAATAATAAAAAAAAATTCTAAAAACCTGACAGAAGACTTTCAGCGACCGGTTTTAAGTATCAGCGACCATTTTTTTGATCGCAGATGCCCTTTTTACGACGTCAGAAAAAAATTATCAGTGACTGTTTTGTTTGGTCGCAAATATTTTTTGCTGACGTCAGGAAAAAACTATCAGCGACCGTTGTTGTGGTCGCAGATACCTGTTTTTCTGACGTCAGCAAAAAAACATATACCAAAAAAATTGGTTGTAGAAAAAGTATCAGCGACTAGCTGACATCATTCAGCGACCGGTGACGTCATCGTGAGAGCATCAACGATGACAGTTTCAGCAACCGGGCTATCAGCGACCGAAATCAAACTTCAGCGACTGGCGCCACTATCAGCGTCCGGCGCTTGCATTATCAGCGACCGGAATTCCGGACACTGAAAGATCGTTCTGTTGTAGTGATGGGAAGAAACAAAGGATCACCAAATCCTTAAATTAATTTATTATTCTGGTTCCGCAGTTTAAACTTGTGAACATGGTTTAAAAAAAAAAAAAATCTAAAAAGTGGTCAAATGGTTTACTTTTTTTAAGATGATAAAAATAAAAATTTCAGATTTTTGCATGGCATTTGCAGGTCAACACAAAATACAGGTTTGTAGTCATTCTTAATTTTGATATTAATCAAGAGTCTCAATACAATCCATTTACGTGATTATTAGACATGCATGTATGATATCCGATGAATAAAGCCGATATGAATATTATTGTTTTCCTTAATTTATTTGCTTATTAGAAAAGAAATAAAATTAAAATTAAAATTAGCTTAATGGTCGATCAGCATATGGATTAGAAAATTATCTTAACTTGTCACTTAATTAATGGTGTGTGCGCATGTGTGCACATCTGTTTATGAAGCAAAGTCCGGATGGATCACTAATGTAGTAGGTCAGTACTATAACGACTCATTAGGGAAAGTATATATTGTGGTCAACTTCTTTCTAACCATACATCTCCCTTTAACTATGAGACGAGCACTCGATCTGTGAGAGAAAAACCCATTCCACTATTGTAGTGGGTGAGCACTCTGTGATAGACCAATGCAACATTATTAGATCGGGTTCGGATCTAATAATCAATCTACGGTAACTCTCATGACTTATTGTTATGGTCAGTGTCAGACCACTTATACTATCAAAGAATGATTGGAGTACATTGTATTGACTGAGCACTAATATAATGGGTGAACATTGTAGTCGAATGTTTTGACCCACCAGCTGCGTCACTAATATAGTGACTGAACATTGTAGTGGATGGATCACTAATATAGTTGCTTCTTTCATTTTGAGGAGCACAATTTCATTGTCTTTATTAGACAACACAGAAGAGGTGAAAGGGAGGAGCAACAACACAAACAAGATTGAAGACATGTATATAATTTTTGTTACTTTGGGTTTATGAGTGGATACTGTTTTAGAAGCCGCCTGGACAATACAATTAATTGAAGATATGTATATAAACAAAAAGTTTGTTTATATATATACATCTAAATAAAATTATATCCAAAACACTTCGGAGATTTGATCTATTCCTCGTCATTGAAGCATGAATACGTTCAAGTTGTTTCTCGTTTTTTTGGAAAATTGGAACAACCTGATATTTCTAAATCCTTTCCCATCTAGCCCTCTACTCCGTGATATTATGTGTAATATTTTGTAATTGGATGGATGAAATGCTGAATTATTTGTTGAAGTTGTTTTTTTTTAGGTTTAATTTATTAGTCATGTTTTATTGTTGAGAACAATTAATTTAGTTGTGAATGTTACACTTAGGAGCACCTCTAATTGCTCAAAAACTGAAATTAAATTGTAATTGAAAGTAAATAGATGAGTTTATAGAAATTTGACACGCGGGATGATAACGGAGTTCGGCAAAACAAAGGCCTACGTCTCAGGGGCTTCGCAACCTTGTGTGGTGCGCCTTTCTATTACCCAATACGAAAGGATTACAACTTGTGAACCGTTGAGCCCTTACACACCAAGCGGGAAGTCAAACGGCCAACTCAAAGAGATTAGAACAAGGTCTCGATTGTCTAGAAACACAAGAGAAACACTCAATAGATCACTCTAACCTAATCTATATCAAGATTAGTGAAGTAGGTTTGAGGTTGCTTGAGGAATTTTGAAGTTTTAAGCTCTCACAACAATGGAGTAGGCTAAGCTCTCAGAAAATCGCTTTTGAAATGATTAGGGTCCGCTAAGATGCCATGGGGAAGAACCCCACTGCTCTATTTATAGTGTCAGCTCAAAAATGAGATGTTTGAACTAAAACGTTACAACGTTTTAGTTCAAATTGCGATTTAGGGTTTTAATTTTCTGACAGCTCAGCAAGAGCGTTCAAAAACGTTACAACGTTTATAAAACGTTACATAACGTTTTGTTCTGTAAAATCTTGATCAAAACAGGAATTGTTTGAAGCTCAGATTTAATTAAAACGTTACAACGTTTTATATTTGACTTTAACATTGTTACAGACAATCCTAAAACGTTATAACGTTTTATAAAACCGTTGTAACGTTTTATAAAACCGTTGTAACGTTTTATAAAACCGTTGTAACGTTTTAGGTCGTCCAGAAAGCCTGTGCTTCAGCATTTTTATTATTCCTAAAACGTTACAACGTTTTATGAAAACGTTACAACGTTTTATGAAAACGTTACAATGTTTTAGGTTATTTCTGTGTTTGATCAACCTTTTACTTCAGCGTTTTTGACAGGATTAAAACGTTACCAACGTTTTACTTCTGTAAAAACAGCCTCAAACTTATTTTACCACTTCTGATTTTACAATTTTTATTCTTGATAAAAGTCTTCATGATTTCTTCAATCCAAGCATATTATACTGCAATTCCAACTCTTCTTGAACCTACATAATCTTATACTAGGGGTGGTCAACTACCCACCCCTAGATTTTGATAAACAAGCTTAAATCTCTATATATTTGAGTTTTTGTCTATCCCAAATTGTAATTTTAATGACCCCTGTAGTGAAAAGATGCAAATGTATTATTCTTAGCTCCCTCTTTCTTTGACTGCAAGTAATTAGCTTGAAAATTTCATTTCATTTTCCATTTTCGAAATTTTTTAAGATCTAGTTTTGTATCTTGGATATTCAAAATACTTTCTATAGAAATTATGTGAGTACATGAGCCATCAAAGAGATTGTAATGAAATTATATGAGTTATGTCTATACAATAAAATATCAAATATAAAGAGGCAATATGTGAGATTTATTGAGAGAAGAGCCGGCTCCATCTTTTTGTCCTCCACTCCATTTTAAAATAATGAGTTGTCTCCCTTTCCGTCCATTTACTCTTATGGGATAGAATCAATAGAGAAATCAAAATGAAATCAATCAAAAAAGAAGTAGAAGATAGAAAGGATTCAAAATGAATAAATTGAAACTCATAATGGATCCTTCTTTCTAGATGAGGGGCAAAGGGATTTCTATCGGGGTTCTTCTTCTTATTAGAAGATCGTGATTTGATCCGCATATGTTTGGTAAAAGAGAAATCTTCTCATTTGATCATAAATGAAAAGTCTTCAATTGGAACATGAAAACGTGACTGAATTGGTCTTAGTCACTCTTTGAAACGAAGTGGAAGATGGGAAGAAATTCTTCGAAAGAATTGAACGAGGAGCTAGCTGTATGAGGTCAAAATCTCATGTACGGTTCTGTAGAGTGACAGTAAGAATGACTTATCTGTCAACTTTTCTATTTTCATTTCTTTCTCTTTTTCTGGTCCAAATTAATAAGATGTCTCAATTTCTCTTAATTTTGTGTTTTTTATATTTTTGTTTGAATTTGTTTTATATTTTTTTCTTATCTTCATTTTTCCTTCTACATTCTTATTTTCCTATTTTCTTAATTCGATAAGGATATGGAAAAAAAATTAACATTAAATTTTGTTTATAAAATTTGTATTTTTTTTCATTTTTTTGATCCGCTCGTAATCAAAATCCTGGCTACGCCACAGATATTGCACACTATATATATGTTTTTATATGAGTAATATGTTTTTTGTTCAACATGCTATTCTCTAATTCGAAAAGTACTAATTTGTGTAAACTATAATATATTTTCATCTCCTGTAATACTTTATTTATTTCATATCAAGTCATCTCCAGCTTTCACATTCACTAGTACAAAAAACCCCTTCACTGACTGCTCAAATACCCCTACACCGACTGTTATTGCGGCGTCAGTAAAGCCGGCGCCAGTGAAGGTTACCCTCACTGACTGCTAAAAAACAGTCGGTGTAGATTCTCAACACTGACAGTTTTGAAAAACAGTCAGTGTTGGTGCTCAACACGGACTGTTTTTAAAGCATCAGTGTTGAGCACCAACACTGACTGTTTTTAAAAAGAGTCGGTGTTGAGCACCAACACTGACTGTTTTTAAAAAGAGTCGGTGTTGAGCATCAACACTGACTGTTTTTAAAAACAGTCAATGTTGGCATGGTTCTGTTTGATTCTAGGCTAGCCTCCATATTTTTGCTAGCCATATATTACCATTCAACATTTATTGACATTAACAAATTAATATGCCACAATCACAAACAAAAGACACCAAACAAGTTAATTGCCATTAAAAATTATCCAAATTACATGTCATATATCCACAAAACACACAAAAGACACCAAATTATCCAAGTTAATTGCCATCAAAAATCTATTTACTTGACTTAAATAAAAAAATGGTTCTCTTTCTTGCAACCTATAACTAATATAAAGGATAGTACTACCCGAGAAGAGATGACATTCAATTGACGAGGCCTATTCAACATAATCAACCGCACATTGCCACTTCACCTAGTACAACCTACGGATAGCAATTAGTGAAAATTAGAATTTGTGCCATTAAATTTAATATCACAATGATAAAGTGTATGACCTCAGGTGAGCATATATCTATATAGCAATCCTACAAAATTTTCAGATAAAAAAAAATTCCCATTCAAAATAAGTGTATGACCTCAGGTGAGCAACAAATTATCGAGTGTCACTTCTTGCTTAGAGCTGTCAAATCGATCTTCATAGAATAAAAGTTGCTTTGTCTCAGGATCAATGGCCATCACTATCTCGTCATTTCCAAGGCGGGTTTGGTGGGTCAGAGGCATTGGCTTGGATCGCTTGACAAACATAGTCATTACTGTGTCCGGATCCTTCTTCCTCCTTTCCTTGTGAGCCTGGAGCGCCTCTGTAAGGTTCATGTTGCTTATTGTGTCGCCTGTTATGAGAATGAAGTCCCCTCTTATCTTCACAAAAGTAAATGAATATGTTATATCAAAGTTAGGTGAGGGCATTTGTCCAGCATTAACTATTTTTGGGCATCTCATTGGACTACTTTTAATTCATTTAACAAAACTTAATAGGTTGATTTAGTTTGTTAAATACAGGTCAGTGTGGGCTGCCCGTTACATGCCATTGAAACTCATGAGTGTTTTTTCACTACGTATACCCACTTTGTAACCAAAGCTACGATATAGTGGATAGCTGGACATCATTCCCTATTCTACGGAAACCCATTCCTTATTTTTTTATCTGCTCAAGGTCATTTCTGGACATCCAGATAAATCAACATGCAAATAATTACAGAACAAAACATACAACAAATAGAATCTCCAATGACAAAAACAACACAAATCAAAACGTTATTTTTCGGAAAAAGTTGTATAGTAAAGGAAGAAAACTCTAGGCACATACCACATTTTTTCCCTCGATGAAACGCAGGGCATTGCCAGCACTAATAGAGAAGTTGGATTCAATGGTGGTGATGGAGAAGCTGGCACGACTCTGGCCCCAGTGTGACTTGCTGATGTACTCCTTCACCTGCTCAGCATGTGCACAGCAAAAGAGGATATAGATTGTGCTTTCCTGAAACTGTCTGCAAATCAGGCCTAAAAACACATGAAGACCCAAAAATAAACCAATACCTTTTACAAACAAAAACTAGATATTATAATGGATATTTAGAAACAAACCTCATGTCATTTGGATTTTTCTGAAATTTATTGCAACATTTCAAAGTTCTAACTCTAAAAGGTAAAATATACTGGTAAATAACCTTGCTGTCCCAGAATATGCCCTTTATAAAATTACAAATTAAAAATAGATTTAGGTCTTCTAATTTTTTGAAACTTTTCGAGGATATAGATTGTGCTTTCCTGAAACTTTTGGTACCGAGAACACCCAAATCAGAATTGTAGTCTGCCCTGTACAAATTTTACAAAAAAGGTCGTCAGCAAATAAAAGCTGGTACTGGGCTGAAACTCTCCTCTTATAAAAGTTATTAGAAACCATGGCTAAAAAATACAGAAAAACATGAAATAAATCGTTGATATTTGGCAATGTTGGCTGAAACACTGACTTTTTTCAAAAAGAGAGTCAGTGTTCATTGTCAGCACTGACTGTTTTTAAAAAAAGAGTCAGTATTGACTGTCAACACTAACTGTTTTTAAAAACAGTCAGTGTTGATCCACCTCTATCTTTATTAATGTGTTTCAATTAAAAAATAATAATTTATGACTTAAATAACAAATTTCTATCAAATAATAAGAGTAATTATTTAAGCCATTTCAATTTAAGAAGTAACTAAATATGGCATTTATACTTGAGAATATGGCCTTTATATTGCATGTTATAATTAATTATAGCACGAAATAAAAAAGACGCAAAATAAAAAAGTAATATTCTATTATAAAGTAACATTCTAATTATACAAGAAAATAAATGCAATGTTCTTTAATTCTTTTCATACTATTTTCAATCTAATTTATTACCTAAATTTAGATTTGTAAATTTATATCCGTTTGAAAAAAACAATTAAGGAAAAAAAATGAAAATTAGAATGGAAAATGAAACAAACAAAAATATGAAAAATCAACATAATTGAAATTTAAACAATTTAGACAATTAAACGATTAAACAATTGTACTAGTAATTTAAACGGTTCCAATCGACCCACGCACGACATATTCATTAACTCATTTAATGAATATGTTTCATATTAATTAAACAATTGTACTAGTAATTTAAACGGTTCCCGTGCGTCTTCATTAACTCACGAAACAAGAGTTTATGTTTCATATTCATGCATAGAAGATGTGAGTCATATATACAATATGCATGTAATGCTATATAATATAATGCGTTAAAATCATTTAATTAAGCAATAAGCATGTTATAACATTAATTATTGTATAAATATTACTAATATAATATTCATTAAAAAATATTTGGTTGCCAACAACGGCTGTTTTTCTAAAAACAGTCCGTGTTAGCTACCAACACCGACTGTTTTTAGAAAAACAGTCAGTGTTGGTTGCCTACACCGACTGTTTTTAGAAAAACAGTCCGTGTTGGTTGCCTACACCGACTGTTTTTTTTTTAACTTGTCTCATGCTATATTTTTTGTATGAATCAATTCTATCATCCTAATTAAACTTTAGTTGCTTTGTGTTGAGATGCATGTTTGTTGGGTGATACATTATTAATTAAGATATAAATAGTTGGTATATATTTGAGCAACTATAATTGTAAATTGATATTTCAGTCATAAAAATAATTTAAGCCAACATCTCAAAGCAGACATTTGGTATATTGTTGATATTTGGCAATCAAGAAATTGACTTGTCAATTATAAAAATAAAAAACGTGTGAGACATGACAAGTTATTATACTAACTTATAATAAAAACAGTCAGTGTTTGTAATCCTCCAGTAATTTACTTATAAATTTAGTAATGTAAAAATTAAATTATTACATGACAAGTTATAAATTAAATTTAGTTAAAAATTAAACAATTGTACTAGTAATTTAAACGGTTCCAATCGACCCACGGATGACATATTCCCGTGCGTCTTCATTAACTCACGAAACAAGAGTTTATGTTTCATGTTCATGCATAGAAGATGTGAGTCATATATGCAATATGCATGTAATGCTATATAATATAATGTGTTAAAATCATATATGCATATGCAATATGCATGTAATGCTGTATTTTACACTAACTCAAAATTTGATTCTTACAGTAGTGCTATTTAGATAGATAAACGATGAATCTCATACTTTAAACTGAATTCTTACACTAAATTATCAGCACTGACGGTTTTTCAAAAAACAGTCAGTGTTGAACACCAACACTGACTGTTTTAAAGCGTCAGTGTTGAGTACCAACACTGACTCTTTTGAGAAAACAGTCAGTGTTGAGTACCAACACTGACGCTTGAAAAACAGTCAGTGTTGAACATCAACACTGACTCTTTTTAAAAAGAGTCAGTGTTGAACACCAACACTAACTGTTTTTCAAGAGTCAGTGTTGGTACTCAACACTGACGCTTTAAAACAGTCAGTGTTGGTGTTCAACACTGACTGTTTTTTGAAAAACTGTCAGTGTTGATAACCAACACTGACTATTTTTAAAGCGTCAGTGTTGAACTGCAACGCTGACTGTTATTTAATAAAAGAGTCAGTGTAGTATGAGCAACACTGATGCTTTGCTTAAAACAGTCAGTGATTAAGGGTCGGTGAAGGGGTTTTTTGTACTAGTGATTCTGAATTTAGACATTTTTAGCATGAGTCATATTCAAAATACTATCAGTGCGTTCAATGTAAAATGAGCCACAATTCCGGTTCCATGTCTCAACTTTCGTCGCTATTTTTCTCCAAACCTATCTTGTCAATATCTACTTCACAGCTAGAAGTCCAATCTAGTCTGTTTCTACTTACCATTCAAGACAAAAATTCGAATAAGACGTCCATACAGGACAGAATAGCAGTTAGCACTAGAACGACCCATGAGGGAATTCTTCTGGTCAACTTTTTTCTAACCATACATCTCCCTTTAACTATAAGAAGAGCAGCACTCTGAGAGAAAAAAACCCATTGCCTTCATTTCACAAATCATGGAACGTTGTTATAGCATGCTCACTATTCACCTCCTCTTAAGTATCTTAATCTTATCCTCCTTTTCTCTCGCTGCCATAGTAACCAATAGTAAAACTGATCGAGCAGCACTCTTCTCTCATTCAAGTCCCAAATACATGATGACCCATTTGGAGTCCTCTCCTCATGGAACGAGTCACTGCACCACTGTCAGTGGCAAGGGATCTTATGTAGCTGGCACCATCCTGATAGAGTGACTCCTCTCGTTCTCGACTCAAAAAACTTGTCAAGTTATATATCTCCATCTCTAGCAAATCTCACGTTTCTCCAAAGGATGAGTCTCTCTGATAACAAGCTGAGAGGAAGCATCCCGGACTCCCGGTAGAGATTGGATACTTGGGTAGGCTATGTTTTGTCAACTTGAGTGTGAATTTTCTCAATGGTATCATTCTATCGAGTCTAAGTAATTGTTCAAATCTAGAAGTTATTTATTTGAGAGATAACAATCACCATGGAACCATCCCATCTAACTTAGCGCAATGCAAAGAATTGAAAAAAAATCAGTTTGGGGAATAACATTCTCACAGGAGGCATACCATTGGAATTTGGTCTCCTCCCACAGCTAGAATTGTTACGACTATCTGCCAATAATCTCACAGGATCAATTCCTTCCACCTTGGGCAACCTTAGTAGCCTAATATATCTTTATCTTGATCAAAATGATTTTGATGGCGATATTCCAGAAGATTTAGGCAAACTTACTAATCTATCACATCTCTATCTTTACAAAAATAACTTCATGGGTTCCATCCCACCGACCTTAGGCAACCTTACCAAACTATCACTTCTCTATCTTGACCACAATAGCATTAGTTGTCACATCCCGCCTGGCTTGGGCAACCTTACAAACTTAGTGGAACTTACTCTATTCAAAAATAAATTCTATGGTTCCATCCCACATTCCTTGGGTAATCTTCAAAGTTTAACAACATTTGATATTTACAAAAATAAATTCTATGCTTCCAAACCTCCAGTGATTTAACATTTATCAGAACAACATTTCGGGCCAAATACCACACTTCCTTTACAACCTATCAGCATTGTATACTTTGTCACTTAGTAATAACCAGCTTGATGGAACTCTACCTTTTGATATGTGCAATTCTTTACCAAACATACAATTTCTACACCTCTATCAGAATCAACTCCAAGGACAGATCCCACAATCCATATCCAATTGTTCTGCTCTTATTAACATTAAATTAGATAATAATTACTTCAGTGGCGTGATACCACCTGGCTTTGGAGCCTTACAATATGTTTGGAAAGTTCTTTTGGCTTCTAATCAACTAGAAGCCAAGAGACCACATGACTGGAGTTTCATGGATGCTTTGACCAATTGTACTTTGTTAGAAAAATTATATCTTGGAGAACTTTCCAAACATGTGGTCTCTTGTTTTGGAGAACTCTCCAAGATATAATTTTTCTAACAAAGTACAATTGGTCAAAGCATCCATGAAACTCCAGTCATGTGGTCTCTCGGCTTCTAGTTGATTAGAAGCCAAAAGAACTTTCCAAACATATTGTAAGGCTCCAAAGCCTTGTGGTATCACGCCACTGAAGTAATTATTATCTAATTCAACGTTAATAAGAGCAGAACAATTGGATATGGATTGTGGGATCTGTCCTTGGAGTTGATTCTGATAGAGGTGTAGAAATTGTATGTTTGGTAAAGAATTGCACATATCAAAAGGTAGAGTTGCATCAAGCTGGTTATTACTAAGTGACAAAGTATTCAATGCTGATAGGTTGTAAAGGAAGTGTGGTATTTGGCCCGAAATGTTGTTCTGATAAATGTTAAATCACTGGAGGTTTGGAAGCTTCCCGAATTCATCAAGGATGAATCCACTTAACATATTTTCGCAAATATCAAATGTTGTTAAACTTTGAAGATTACCCAAGGAATGTGGGATGGAACCATAGAATTTATTTTTGAATAGAGTAAGTTCCACTAAGTTAGTAAGGTTGCCCAAGCCAGGCGGGATGTGACTGTAAGGCGCAGAAAGTTGCACGGCTAGGTTAGCTAACGGTGTGAATATATATGAGTGGAAATGCTCCCACATGGGTTCAATGCTCTAGTTCTCGAAACGAACATGAGCAAGGCACCGAACTCGAGGCATTATTTGACATCTCTCTACATTCCTCCTGGTTCACCCTTGTGACGGACCTACGTTCATGATCAGTCCATCGGGGTTTTATTATTTGATTGTGGGGACGTTTAACTCCTGACGGGCGCAAGCCCCCGTCATTAATTGCATCAGAATGACCTTTCGAGTCAAGCTGAATATCTCGTTCATTCCAGGATTTGTGCCTATTGGTTGTGAACTGAGTAATGGGGTTAAAAGGGGCTCATGTGTTGTCATATTTGGTCATGTGGTTGGTTCTCGTTTATTTTTGGTCATCTATGTTGTCATGTATATGTGTATATTACAATCATATGGATGCATCTGTATTCATAACATGTTGTCGTTTATTTGAGAAATCATGATGTTTGTATAGAGAGGGGTATTCTGGTCATTTTATAATATTATAAAACTTTGTATGTTGTCATTTTGATTATGATATGAGATATACAATTGTTGTACCCTAAAAAGTTGCTAATTAAATATATGGAAAATTGACAATATTAAAAATGCTTGGAAAATGCCAAATAAGCGTGAAGGCTCTCCAAGATGAATAGAAAGTAGCATGTTGGAATCTATGATAATATTCTACATGTCAAACCATGGATTTGGATATATGAGTAAAGCTAGCGTGTGACATTCTCACCAAGAAAGTTTGGTGAGCATAACTCCAAAAGTATATCGGATCGACGACAAATGCCAAATCCAAACCGTTGAAATCCATGTATTTCATGAGTGATGCATATACATGCAAAATTTTGAAAGTTTCGAGTTTATTTGCTACACGGTCAAGTGGTCAAAGAAACAATAAAAATTGAATATATAAAATAACTTATAATAAAATGTTCATTTCTTTGACCACTTGACCGTGTAGCAAATAAACTCGAAACTTTCAAAATTTTGCATGTATATGCATCACTCATGAAGTACATGAATTTCAACGGTTTGGATTTAGCATTTGATGTCGATCCGATATACTTTTGGAGTTATGCTCACCAAACTTTCTTGGTGAGCATGTCACACGCTAGCTTTACTCTTGATATATTATACAAATTCTAACTCAAAATGGTTGAAGAGTTATGAATTTTCAAGGATCTGGTGACATGGCAGCCTCTGATTGGTGCCAACTCATTCTGTGTACCCATAGCATTAATGTTTGTCACTCTGGGTACAAATTGGGAGCTATCAAGCTTAAGCATAAGCGTCGGGCCCCACATGTCAATGATTTTAGCCATTTTCACTGATATTGATAGATGGGTGAACATAGTGTACAAGAGATGGACTGCATACACCGAATGACAGTGTATTGGTGTACCATACGCCCAGACCATCTAAACCCAATCGAAGGATGCTGAGTTTAAACTCAGCGCCTTTGATCGCTTCAGCCTGCGTGCGCCTGGAGCGCTATACACCATCCCACTGCCTGCTACATGGCTCATGATGTGCCAAGCACAAGCAGATAACAAAAGAGAACGAAGAGAGAGGAGATACATGTTAGGGCCGCTGACATGCAGGTCACCCTTACCTGACAACTCTTTCTTCCTCCCTCGTCGCCTCCTGAGCTCTGATTGAAACTCTAAATTCATGAAAGGTAAAAAGAAATTGAGCAAATGCTCACCTGAACTCGAAAGCGGTTCACTTCCTCTGCTCTTTTCTATTCTTTCTCAAGCTTAAGTGATTATGGTTTTCTCTAAGTGGAGCTGAGAAGGAAGGAAAGTGAAAAAATGGAATAGCCGATTAAGAGCGGCTCAAGCCTCGAAACTTGGCAAAATGATGTCAAATACCATCACGATGATTTCTCAGGTGTCAATTTGAAATAACAATGCTTAATTTTATGGAATTATGAACCGGTACCATAAAGAATCTGAGTAATTCCTTTTGTGCCCACTTGACTATCCAAGTGATAAATTGGACCTTGGTACGTGATAAGGGAATAAGAGCGATGTCATCTGTCTATGCCTCATGCCCTATAGTGCCGTAATCGAGGCAGGTGCAACTTAAGCCCAAAACTGGCTTGGTACAGTACACCATATGCCCTAACAGCTAATGAATAGCTCACTGGTCCTCATGACACATGCCCAAGGACCCTGAGGTGAAAACAAAAGAGAGGAATCTTCTCCTGAGCCATAGGAGCATGCAATTCACCTTACCTCTTTGACATGGCAGTAAACCAAAGGCTCAGATGCCATCCTATACCCTCAAGCCTAATCTAAGGGCTCAAATCTATACAAAAAATCCAAATGACATGTTGAAAGATGACTGGATAACCCTTGCCTTGATGGAACCTTAAATCATGATGAAACAAACTGAAGCATTTGATCAAGCACCTATGGCCATGATGAGACCACCTCAGCTGATGGAAACCCTAACCTATGCCCATGGCCTATAAAAGGGCACCTATGGTCAGCGCAAAACACACACCAAGAGGGATAAAATACCCCAGATATTGAGAGATCAATACCATTTTCCTCTTTCTCTGTCAGATAGGTTAGCTACTTTAGAAATCTTCTAAGTTCTTCTCTAGTACTGCAATTAGATAGGTAATATATACCTGAAGCAATGTAGGTCAATACATTAGCCAAGCTATGTATATAATTTACTTGGAAATAAAGTTTTCTTTGATGAATCTCATACTTTCCTTTACTGTTCTTGCAAATCTTCTTTTCTTTTGCATTTCCTTATTATTCAAAGCTTTGAAAATATAAAGATGAGAAGGTCCTGTATAAAAGAATGAAGCTTGCTACATGGCAAGTATATACAGTACCTAATGATCAATACTTGTCTTTCCTTTTCTTTTCTTTGATTTAATTCTCTTTTCTTTTGTACATGGATCTGATTTAAACCTTTCTTCAATCTAAAATAAAGCAAATGAAAAGTAAGAATGCAAACATTGAGCTTTACAGTTCTATTGGCATTGGAGCTTCTCAAATGTTTTATTTTCACATTAGGAAAGCAAAAATAAAGAAACAATGACAATTAGCCTGTTAATTCCTTTAAAATAGCTTTAGTTGAGAAGATGTGACTGTTATGCTTTACAGTTCCTCTTGCATCCAATCAATTAAGGTTATTTTGCCAAGAAAAGGAATTAAAAGGTCAAAAGAATGTGTAACAGACAGGTACAATTAGGTTGAGCCTTATGGTTTCCCTACTGACACCTTTAAATGAGCCTATATGCACTTTGGAACCTGATCTCAGACATGGACACATGCTATGATGCTTGAAATCTGAGCTTCAAGGGGATATGTTGTGTAAATAGTGAGAGGAGAAGGGTATAGCTACATATAAGCATCAGTTATGCTGATTTTGGCTGTGTGTATGCTTACACAATGATTTGCTCTTTAAAAATGTAAAATAAAATGTAAAGGTGTGATTTTCCAATAACCCAGGGGCTTCCCTGCAAAAGTACCAAGATCTGGTAATATTTAATACCTTTTAAATGTTGATTTGATTGATGATGGAGCTTTGGATCTCTCTTTTGTGCATACTGATAGCTTGAAGCTACTTGTACATGGTCAAAATCTGAACCAGCCCTTTAGCTGAGCATAATGCATCATTGGTTGACCCCTGATAGCATGCCAAGTTCATACTTAGCAGTATATTGCACAAAAGTACAACTGAGGTGATGAAATGTGTTGAAACACCTTGATTTGACCTCTGCTGGTAATCTGGTAAGTCTAGACTCATTTGTTAATCAAATGTTAAAATTGGATGCACCATCATATAGAGAATTTAAAAATACACAAGATAGACTAAAAATTTGTATGATTTGGACTCTTCTACACCAAGATATGGCCTTTCAAAGTTCAGCTTTCAAAAATAAAAAAAATCTGAATTTTAAAGTGCAAAATTACCAGTTCTGCACTTCATATTTAAATTCCCCTTTTAACTGAGAAATAATGCTCAAACAAACATGAAATTTGGAATGAAAATCCTTGACACATATATCTTTGATCCTGGGAAATTAAAATCATATCTTATGTATTGAATTCATGAGAAAATGAATTTGACATTCTGAAAAATATGGGTTTATATACCCATCAATTAACCAGAACTCAGTACAAAGCAAATTGATGATACTGCCACATTCTAAACTCTTCCGGATGATCTAAATGAATGTTTTAAAACCTTGAACCAACCCTTGAACCTCTGTACCAACCATCGGTACCAAATTGGTACTTGAACTGAAAGGGAAGAACTTGAATCATACTCGGATACTCTTTGAAGGTCCAATTGATTCTCTTGCATGCCTTTACACCTCTATACGATATCAAATCACCCGATTATTGGAAGAAATCACAATGAAATCGACTCAAACTAGTTTGGACCTCAATCGGTACCGATGGGTAATGTATAAGCTTGTACCGATACCTCCAATGACTTCTTACCACCAACAATGGTACCAATCGACTCCTGACGTCAAGACGATCAAGATGCCGTGACCGGGATTGATCGGAACCTTTCTTGCTCAACCCTATCAGACAAGAACCTAGGTTTCATCGAGTGGCACGAACATTAAAGCTCCCGCTTGATCCAACAATCCAAATTCAAATCAAGTTGACCGTTTACTGATCTATGGGGCCCACTTGTCATTTGCTTAAATCAGTAAATTCCGAATCTTAAAGTCCATGAATTGAATATCTTAAAGTCCATGAATCTTAAAGGCCTTGTATGCTAATATAGCTGCACAAAAATCAATTACAATTTTGTAAGCTTCTATGAAGAAATCACAAAAAAAATTAATATTGATCTTTGAATAGAATCAACATAGGCACACATAAGATGAGAAAGTAAATATTTTATTGTTAGATCAGATCTGATTCATATATAATAAATTACAAAGAAAATAATTGGTTGTTTGAAAGTGACCTGTGATTAAATTATTGGTTGTAATATTTGTATTGAAAAAGAGTATGTTTTTAGCATAGTAGGCAAACTCAGCTGAGTCAAATCGGAAGCGGACCACACTGAGCTGATTTTTAATTAAGTTACAGAATAGGGGAAAAATCAGGTTTAACAGTGGTGACTCGGTCGATCAAGCGATTCTTCACCGTTCATCACTGATTCTTCCTTTATTAGCTGATTCCCAGCAGCTTAGTGTGGCCAGCGGAGAGAATCGCAACGGAGAGAGACATTTTTCATTTTTTTTGTTTGCGACCGGTTGGGGGAGAAGGTCCATTTTTCTCGCTCTCCATTTTATAAAATATTGGCGGAGTCTAGTTCCATTCCTTTTTAAATTCTTTTCTTCTTGTTTTTTCCTGCTCCATTTTATATTCGGAGCATTTGGAAATGAGTTAGGTAGGTGGTTGTTATTTTTACTCTCTGCTGAAATGTGAAACTTGAAGAATAAAATAGTAAGGAAGAGACGAAAAAACCACATCTTTATTAAACTATCAGTAAAAATAAATTGACCCTTGACAATTTGTATAAGTTTCTTATAAACAATAGTTATGCATAGATGGAGAGTTGAGAAATAATGCGAGCTTCTGTCGTCCATGAGTTTGAGGTGGGTGAGAGATAGATGGGCTTAGATTTATATGAGGCTTACGTGTACAGGACTATATGAGGCCTACATAAGAGGTTTATTTGTTGAAAGAGCTAAGAGGGCTGGGTTTAGGGCCCAATATAATAGGAGAGATCGTGAACACAAATGAATTGTCAAAGTGGTTGGGCTACCTGTTAGGAGGAGGTAGATGTTTTTCAATTTGAAAATTTCAGAATAGCATTGTCAAAATGTTTAAAACTATGAGATATCATTTAAAAAAAAAAAAATATACAGAATAGGACAAATAAACTACTCTTCTTTTCTTTTTGGTTAAAAATAACAATTTTGGGACTGCCGGATGCCTATATTTTTGTGTGTTAATTATATCATTTATTGCTTGCCTGTGCAGAATTGTGTATGTGATGAAGTTGAAATAATCTAATTCATCAATAGAAATCCAAAACACTCTTTATATATCTTTTAAGTCTCCGGGCTCCCACAAATAATGAAAGACGAAACAAGGCTTGATCTAAATTCCCAAATTTTGCATTTGGAAGTCTCCAGTATCACACAAATAATCAGTGTTCTAACTAGTGTGCTATAGCATTTTTGGAGACTAAACGCTAAGTTATGGCATCAAAACACGCTATTTGAGCTACAGACGCTATAGCGGTAATAAAGGTCCACTATAGTGCATAGCGTGTAGCGCAAATAACGCGCGCTATGCAACATAAGTTTTTTTTTTTTTTTCCAATTCAATTTATATGGGCTTTATAAACTGAGCTTTGGCTTTAACCGTGATTGTTTTTAAATTATTAATTTAAATGAGAAGGAACTCTTGTTGTCCATCAACGAGTTAAAAAGGTAAATAAAAATCCAAAGTTAATTATGAATAGATTAAGATAGTTAATTATGTCATGATGCCTAAGTTATTTTATAATTTAAATAGAAAAAGATAGATTATGTCATAATGCTTAAGATATTTTGAATATAAAAAGATTGATAGTTTATGATATTGGTACTACTATGAATATTTTGAGACGCAATTTGGACTTTGTATTGGTTCAATATGAATATTATAATTTCTTAATCAATTTGGTGTTTATTTATTATTCTATGAAACTTAGATAATGTTAATATTTAGTACAAATATATAATGTAATTTTTATATAAAAAAAATGCTATGTTGCATAGCTTTCACTATAACAACGCTATTCGCTATAGCTTTTTTTGTAGCCTTCCCGCTATGACGCGATAAACGCTGTTTAGAACCTTGCAAATAATAAAAAACATCTAGGATACACACAAGCAGCTGAAAATGCAATACTATATGATATGATATGTTTCTTAATTTTTTATTTATTTTTCCAAATTGATCTAGTAAATATTTGTATGTATATTAAATTATATTTGAAGCTTACCTGTCAGTTTTAACAATTTTTACATACTTAAATGAATCCAAAATAAGTCAAAAAAATCTTCGAGTAACCAAACCTTATGTTAATGTACATGCTACACTATCTCTTCTTTTTTTTTTTAAACTCTTTGCAGAGACTACAAAGTCACGAGGAGGAATCAAATTCTCAACATTTGAGTAACCAAATCCTATGACTTTTTTTTCCTAATCAGCTGTGTTACCTCCCCTTTCTAAATGCTACACTATCTCATATATTAGGTTTTACAAGACAACAACGCAACCATTCCATTTTTTTATAACCAGGCCCTATTTTTGGCGAAGCCCAAGCCGAACAAAATCATTTCAAAAAAATCGCACATCTATGTTATGTTATGTTATGTTATGGAGGACCAAATCAAAAGACCTTGTTTGGACTTTTCCTCGGTTGTAAAAGAGATTGCTGTCACTTTGAAGATGTCTTCATAATCAAAGATAAGGCAAAGATTTTTTGAGAGCCTCATAGACTCATAGTCAAGTCCACGCTCAAGTCAACATCCAATTGTACTCCACGAAATTATACTTCCAACATAACATGATATCTTTATTCTGTCTCTAATACCTGGCTGCTATCTATCTACTCATCCTTTATCTTCTCCTACCTATAACTTTATCTCTTTTTAATTAATGGAGTTTTTACATCAAACGACTCTTTTTTTTTTAACTTACTCTCCCTTATCATCCCTAGAGTCATCTCACTCACTCTGAATACCCCTTACTTCTTCCAGGTTGGCTTAATTAATTCCACTTTGACGCACACCAATGATTCCCCTCCTCGCACTTTTGCCTCTGATGAGAAGTACCTGATACCTGGTTCAAGCACCATCCCTTTAAACATTACTATTTCCACCAACCCTCTCTATTCCACCATCCTATTTACCCATCCTACAAAAATAATAAAACAGTGGGTTGTCAATTGATCTAAAATATTATATGAATATAACTGTCAGTTGTAGTCAATTTGTGATAAGATAACGCATATTTGTAAATATTGTTAATTAATCATAACCCATAATTAAAAATAAATAAAACAAAATTTACATAATCAAAATTTGAAAAAAAAATAATTAAAGAAAAGAACAATCTGATCCTAATTAAATTAACTTTTAATGGAATGATTAGGATTTGTTGATCATTGACTATTTAGGTTATGAAATTTTGGAACATAAGAATTATTTCATTGATCAGCGGGGTCCACATGGCCAGTACCATCACCATTCATCCATCGTTTTATTGATTACTTACAACTATTTAGTAATATTGAAATTTTAGAACCATTGCTACTAAAAGGTCCTACTTGCAATACTAAAAAAGTTGATGCTATTGCATGGAAGAGTTTAATTGGAAAAATACATTTCAGAGATTCTTTCCATCGAGTGTATATTCTTGATTCGCTTGGATCAGTGATGTGTATAAGTGTATAGACCATGACCAGAAAAAAACAAGGAGATAGACCATGAGAGAGTAGACATTTAATGTCAAGGTAGCGTGGAAAAAGGGGCGCATATATATGGTTGGAACAGAGGGAATTAACATGCTTGACTGGGTAGAAATTAACTCAATAATTTATAATGTGAAAGAGACATGAAAGAGATATGAAAGAGAATAAGGGGTTCACTATCTGTTGTGAAAGAGATATGAAACATAATGTTGGAGAAGAAGAGAGAAGCATTTGATGTAGAGTAATTGTAATTGGAAAGAAAATATATGAATCTTAACTGCTAATTTTAATAATTTTGAAATAAAAAAATAAATAAAAATAGTCTTTGAGTAACCAAACCTTATGTTAAATAAAAAATTGAAAAAAATATAGCAAATTTGTGTTCAAAATCAAAATGTTCTACATGACAAAAAAAACACAGCAAATTTTTTTATGCATGCAAATAGTAATTTACACGTGAAGATTTTGTTCTGAAAAGTCCAACGAAAAAGAAATTAGTTCTCAACAAAAAGAGAAATGATATTTTTTGTTTTTCTGAATTAAAATGGACCTCAACTTAGATATAATAGCTGAATGTAATTTAGACAACCAAAAATTTTGAATATGAAAATAGGTTTTGCATCTTTTCTCGAATAAACTGATAAACCTGTAATTGTAGATGCTCATAAAATGGAAACCCTCGCATGTTGACTATTTTTTGTGGCACTTCAGAACGCATAATGAAAGACAGGTTAGATGCTTTTGTTTGCCAAGAAAATTGGCAAATGAATCCCAGTTTTGTATGTTTTGTACAGCTTTTCCTTGCACGAAATCTAAATTGTGACAGCTACTGCAAAATAACTGAAGAATTAATTGAAGTACCTTTGAGCAGAAGCTGTTGTGTATCTGAAAAAGCTGATTGATTAACCAATAGCTATCAACAAACACCAGACAGGAAATGCTAGATACATGTGGAAGGTATTCAATTCATACCATAGCAAAGCTAGATACATGTAGAAGATAATACAATTTGTGCCTTTTACTGATGCTAAGTATCAGGAAAGGAAAGCAATGAGCTCTGACTTGTAATCAAGAAATTGCTTGCCAAATATGCATCCCTTGTTAAGAACAATCCACCACTTCCTGATATGACATGTAAGCATGGTCCTTTTACTTTTAAGGAGTAAAAAAATGAGAAAAAATTGAATGTCGAATCAGAATATAATATGAAAACTATCATGAAAGCACTATACTAGGGATGAAAACAGAGCGAATTTTAAAACTATCATCAAAGCATGGTCCTTATACCTTATAGCCAGGAACCTACAAATTAAAAAAATGAAATTAGTTATATGCTTGTATATTACAATTTGAAACTATCATCAAAGCACACTGGTTTCACTGTCAGTTCCAATATCAGTAATTATGGTATATAATATGACACTATACTATGGGTGAAAACAGAGCAAAATCAGAGTGGATAATGCTAATACCAAAATTTGTATCCGTCTTTCAATTAACGGATACAAATACCAATATGGATAGTAAACGGATGTCAAAATTTAAAACCAAGTCCACCTTAACGGATATGGATACGGAGCAGATGCTTTGTTTTAAATTTGAACCAGTGGAGGTATTCCACATTGCTTCCCCTAGTTTGGCCCTGTCCTTCTCAACAGGTTAAAAAAACACAATCTTTCTAGTAAAAAAGTTTAATTTGAAAAAAAAATTGAATTTTTAACCCTTGGTTGGTCAAATTAGAACTAAAAGATGATTCCTATATATAGCTGCGCCATGTGGGACATTAGTTTTCATGCTCTTTATAAGGTCAAATTTTACAACCTTAAATTGTAATTCCTTTTCAATAACTTGTCTTCTTTTTTTTACTGTTGTTTGAAAAGAAGAAGGGTTATGGTGTGTCCAGTGAATTCACATCCCCTGAGATATCTCAAATTTTGAGTTAATTTTTGGAAAATCCGGACAGTTCAAATTTTTTCCTACTTGAATCTCAACGCACAATGATATTGTACATTTGTACCTCTGCATTCCAAATAGACACCAGTAAAAAACATGTTCATGCAATTGGAAAGCGTTCGTTCAGACACCTACGACACATAGCAACAAGTGATAATAATTGATGTTCATGAGAGTCAAATCTAATGCGTTGTTATGGGGTTAATAAGCCCATGTCGTCAGACAACATCGAGTGCAAAGTTTACAAAATTTTGTACTATTAAAATAAGTTTATCCATAACTTATGATTAATTAGTATTATGATAAATAATAGTCTAATAGCCGTTGAGAAGAAAGAAGCAACAAGTAATCAGTCGGTTAATCTATAAAATAGAAAAATGACTTAAACATATTTTTATATTTTTGCTAAATATTTTTTTGTTTTTAAGAAAAATGTAAAAAAAAAAATTATTCCAGATTATAAATGCATGTGATTTAGGTTGGAAAAACTGCTAAAATTGCAGAAATGACCTTTATTTTATTTTATTTAAAAATTTGGTAAAACTTCTTTTTTATTATTAAAGAAGGATGCTTTATACTTTTTGACAATTTGAGATGCAAAAATCAGATAAAATAGATACAACAGAACCGATCAAGCAAGAAGGAAAAATTGAAAATTTCAACAGAAAATAAGATGTTTTCAATTGAGCTTCTTTATTTCATTTACATGACTACATTTGGGGGTTAAATTTTGGCTGATTACATTCGGGGTTACATTTTGGTGTTAATTAAACAAATTGACTTTAATAATATCTCTTTCTCAAAAGATGCTTACTATGTCAATTACAAAAGCAATTTGAAATTACTGATTTTGAATACCCAATTTAGTTATGGTAAACCATCATGTAAAATTTAAAACTAAGATACTTCTGATATTTTAATGTTAATTTTTTTTGGGCACTTTCAGATTCGATCTGCTAATTGTTTGTCTTGTGTTATTATTATTAATTTACCAATAGTTAAAAATCAGATGCAAGGATAATACCGGCCATTTTTATTAATATCCCTGAAAAAAAAGAAAATTTTAAAAATAACCCTGTTCCTCATTTTTTTTTAAATATGCCCTGACCGCCTGGACCAGGGGCGGCCCAAAACACCAAGTGAGGCGCCCTAGGGCCCGGCGGCCCATACCCCAAGTGAGGCGCCACCCCCTGGGGCGCCCCATTAGTAATTTGGTTTTTTTTTTTTTTTTTTTGAGAAATCTTAGTATTTTGATTTGAATAATTTTGTTGAAAAAAGTGTTGGGTTTATGTATATGTGTATGTCAAAAAATAAAATATTATGTATATGTGTATGTGTATGCCAAAAAATATAATATTTGATATATTTACGAAGTGATGTCGTAAATTTTTATAACTTTAATTTTTATTTTTATTTCTTTGGTGAACTATATGTATAATATACACACATACACATACACACATGCACATACACATACACATACACATATACACATACATATATACACATACACATACAAAAAAACTCACACATACACATACACATACACATACACATACACATACACATACACATACACATACACATACACATACACATACATATACATATACATACACACATACACATACACATACACATATACCAAATAAATCAATTCGCATAAGCAAAATAGCAAGTTTATCTGCCACCACGTCTGAATAAACCTAACAAACGACTAGTTCTTCTGGTACCAGTGGCAGGTGCGGCATTACTTGTAGAGGCTTGGCTACTAGATGATTGGCTTACAGGAGGAGGGGGTTGTGTTCTACCGGTTGCTTCAGCGACAACTCTGGCATTTTCTCTTTCGTTGTGTTCGTTTATTGCATCTAAATGTAACAATGCAATTCAGTTAGTAATATAATTAAAGCATAAATAAATTTTGTACAATTCTACGTACCTGCCCTGCGCCTGTCGGAAACAGAACGGCGAGCCCGATTTCCCGACGGTCGCCTACCACCCATCTCGTCCATGGTCATTACAATACGCTTGTGTCTCCTCCTTCCCTTTCTTATCCATCCTTCTGAAGGTAATATTCTATCTCCGACATATGTAGGCCACTCATGCTGATCAGGATAAGAATGGAAAGATCCACCCCAAGTGGAAGCAAGGTAATCGGTACGGTACATGTCAGCAACATAGTGATCCTCACAGTAGTTCCTCACTCGGCATACCGCCATCACGTGACTGCAGGGTATGTGACTTAGCTGGGGTCCTTGGCATGTACAGGTTACCGCCCTGGCATCTCCGAATTTAACCACGTACTTGCAAGCCCTCTTGACAAACGCCATAGTGCCGTCTGGTTTACGGGTGGTAGGAACGTACTCATTTGGATTTTGCACTTCGAATTCTGTTCCATCGTTACCCATCGGGATCACGGTCATGGTTGCACCTTTGTCTCTGTGTCGTCTTAGTTTCTCCTCCACCCTTGTTGAAAATGACTGGTTCATCCTTATTAATTCTGCGGCCTTAGCACGCCGTTCCTGAAACCAGGCATTTAACTTGTAGAATGTGTCCTCTACAACTGCAGCCACAGGCAACATCCGGCTCTGCTTGAATACTGCATTCAGCGACTCGGATCCGTTGGTGGTCATAATTCCCCAACGCCAACCTCCATCCCGGGATTGATATATTTTCTCGTATGCTGGATCTTCGTTGACATCTCGGGGATTATTTTTCCCCACCTTCATTAAGTAGAGATTTGCCTTTGGCATGTACTACATAGAAAATAAGGAAATAGAATAATGTAAGTAAACAATTGTAGTAAAAAAAAATTGTTTTCTTAAAGTACAATAATATATGTAAACAATTGAAATGCATGTACCCTTGCAAAACTGCTAGTCATCTCTACCACCCTTCTCGGCTTTTTCTTTCTGCAATTCCATCTAAATGTATCAGTAACCCACGTGTCGCCTCCGGTTGCCTTGGAAAGGTTCTCCGCAACGTGTTGCATACACAACCTGTGCACACACTGGCCAGTACGTGTTGACCAACCGTAATCTTCACGATCAAAAACATATTTTATTCCTTTGTGCTGGTCTGATATCACACAGAAAAACTTCCCTTCCCCAATCACCCGTCTTCTTAAAAACTGCATAAAGAATCCCCAGTTCTCGCCGTCCTCTTTACGAACAATTGCAAACGCCAAAGGCAACAGCTGGTTCTCAGCATCATATGCGCATGCTATGAGTAGTCTCCCCTCGTAACGGCCAGACATGAAGCATGCATCAATGCTGATAACAGGTCTGATGTATGGCACAGCCTGGATACAAGGACCAAAAGCCCATGCTATGCCCTTGAATTGTTTAGCTCCCTCTATTAGTACACCGTCTTTATCAAAAAAAGGGCCATGCCATCGCTCATATACGGTGCCGACATTTGTACTTGCCATGGCCTGGAGCAATGGTGCCAGATAGCCATATGAGTCCTTCCAACTACCAAATATCCTGCAAATCGCAAGTTCACGACCTCTCCACAGCCTGTTGTATTTTGGGATTACATATTTGTATTTGTGTCTGACGGTCATAGCCACCGCCTTGATGCTCATCGATGGATCCAACTTAATGTCCTCCTCAATTGCATCGGCAATTAGTGATGCTGTCAGATTTGAATGGTCTGTCCTTGTGGACGCAGACTTGCATGTATGAGGTGGTTCGCACTTCTTAATCATCCATGCTTCCCCTGAACCCGCAGGGGTTGCAAAAAGGCGGAACTCGCAGTGCGGGTGAGTTGAACAAAGCACAACTAACCTTGTTCGGTCCCTTTTGTGTATTATACATTCCCAGTTGCCGTGAACATGAGTCTCATATATTTTCTTTACAAGCTCGTCTACGCTGGTATAAACTTGCCCTGCGGCAAGTTCTTTGTTGTATACAACACGAGGACCAAAGAAACTAATGTCTGCCTCTTCGAAAGCTGTGGTGTCGTTGAATGTGGCAACCGGATGCTTATTCCCCCGACCTCTAATCGGGAATTTTTCTGCCCTGGACAACCCTGCTACATTTGCATCACCATCTGATAAGTCATCATCTTCCCAAACCCCTTGGTATTCATCCCCCGTTTCCATTTCTCTTTCTGGTACGGCATCAATAGCATCAACATCAACATCAACATCATTTCGATTAACGGGTACCGGTCCTGACTCTGGCATAGTTGGAAATCTAGGGATTATGGGTGTCTGTCTGGGTGGTAGTGGTAACTCTTCAGTATTTTCTGGGGAGTTGTGGTACCCCTGGTTGTCATTACCGGGGCTGTGATACTCCTGGTGGTACCCCTGGTTGTCATAAGGGGATTGCTGGTGGTACTCCTGGTGGTCATAAGGGGAGTGCTGATGGTACCCCTGGTTGTCATAACCTGAAGGTCCAGCCCCAGCCGAACTTGAAGGTCCAGCCCTCGTGCGGGGAACCCTCTTCGAATATATGTCCATTACCGGGACCCCACAAGCTACAAATTGAGTATACACAACTCTCCACAAATTGGCATCTGTTATTGGAAACTTAACAAAGTAAGGTCTACCCCCCCCCCCCCCCACGTGAGTTGTCAATCCGTGTAGCCAACTCTATTTCATACCTGTTGGGGTTTACAGATGTCTTTTCGTATATTAGCTGCTTCAGTTCCTCAAATGTGGTATTTTCATTAATCTCGAAGCCAAATGCGACTTCTTTCGTGTAATGCACGCCATCTTCATCCCTTTCTAGCTTGCCGCCGACGTACAGTGCAACTAACATCTCTTCTTTAACAAACTACATTTTAAAAAAAAAATTTACAAGTATTACATGACATAATAATGGGTACATTAATAAATGACTAATTGAAAAATAAATAAACAAAATTAAAAAAAATTACAATTTTTCTACAGTAGGTGTACAGCAATTGCTACAGTAATTGTACAGTACGCTGCAGTAAATACCAACAATAATGTACAGTACGATACAGTACAGGTCAACAGTAAATGTACAGTACGCTACAGTAAATGTCAACAGTAATGTACAGTACGCTACAGTAAGTGCAACAGTAAATTTGGAACAGTAATTACTAATTATTATAATTATAATTACTAATTATTATAATTATAATTACTAATTATTATAATTATAATTACTAATTATTATAATTAAGAAAACATACCTATTTTCCCCAGTTATCGCCTCCAGAGAAGGTCTGAGATCGGGAAGTGACAGAGGCAGAAAATGCGTTTAAATCACAGGACTAGTGGGGCGCCCCAGGGGGTGGCGCCTCACTTAAGGTATGGGCCGCCGGGCCCTGGGGCGCCTCACTAGCTGTTTTGGGCCGCCCCAGGCCCAGGCGGTCAGGGCATGTATGAAAAAAAATTAGAGAGAGGGGCATTTTTAAAATTTTCTATTTTTTTAAGAATATTAATAAAAATGGCCGGGATAATACAAACCCAGCACAAATCTGGGTAATTATCTTAACAAAGCACTTTTGGCTTCATGCAGCTTACTAAGCTATGCAATGCAGTTTTGATTCTATAGCATGTGCGCTGTACAAAGTCCAAACTACAATGTTAGAAAACACAAATTGACACAACTTATAAATAACACTATGCAATTTGTTAATAAATCATCCAGAGAAAACTCCCTTTCTTTCTAGACCTAGTTAGAACATTATTCTTCGCTTAATGCCAAATTGAGAGATAGAAAATTGGTGATCCATGCATTGAAATGTCCTCAAAAGTTGAATATTTCTTCGTCCGCATACTTTCTGTGTACTAGATTTGGTCACCGTCAACGGTACTTAAAAGATTCGTTAATCCCCGCTTCATTGTTAATTAAATCTTACCTTTTAAGTAATTAAGATAGCTTTCATTACTGTGTCGTAATGATATTGTTATGCCAGTAATTAAGATAACTAGTTGAATATTTCTTGTCCACAAATAAAGGAGTTTACTATCATTTTCATACTTTCCTATTCTGAATTTAGACCTTAATTTTATGCATGAGTCATATATATTTAAAAGACCCCATCAGTGTGTAAAATGAGCCACAACTCCGGTTACATTTCCCAACTTTCATATATAGCCAGTCATCTCCAACCCTATCTTCACGGCCATGAGGGAATACCAGTCACAAGTCCAATCCAGTCAGTTCCTAATAGTCCATACAAGACGAAATAACAGTCAGCACTAGAACGACTCATAAGGAAATATCTTGTGATCAACTTCTTTCTAACCATACATCTCCCTTTAACTATAAGAAGAGCAATTCAAAAGACCTTTTTTGGACTTTTCCTCGGTTGTAAAAGAGATTGCTGTCACTTTGAAGATGTGTTCATAATCAAAGATAAGGCAAAGATTTTTTGAGAGCATCATAGACTCATAGTCAAGTCCACGCTCAAGTCAACACCCAATTGTACTCCACGAAATTATACTTCCAACATAACATGATATCTTTATTCTGTCTCTAATACCTGGCTTCTATCTATCTACTCATCCTTTATCTTCCCCTACCTATAACTTTATCTCTTTTTAATTAATGGAGTTTTTACATCAAACAACTCTTTTTTCTTTTTTTTTATCTTACTCTCTCCCTTATCATCCCTAGA
This sequence comes from Carex rostrata, assembly GCF_964058835.1. Taxonomy (NCBI): domain Eukaryota; kingdom Viridiplantae; phylum Streptophyta; class Magnoliopsida; order Poales; family Cyperaceae; genus Carex; species Carex rostrata. The sequence continues at coordinate 3,428,798 of NC_135951.1, forward strand.
GCCATCTCACTCACTCTGAATACCCCTTCATCCAGTTTGGCTTAATTAACTCCACTTTGACACACACCAATGATTCCCCTCCTTGCACTTTTTTCTCTGATGAGACGTACCTGATACCCGGTTCAAGCACCATCCCTTTAAACATTACTATTTCCACAAACCCTCTCTATTCCACCATCCTTTTTACCCATCCTTCAAAAATAATAAACAGTTAATTGGTTGTCAAGTGATCTAAAATACTTCTACATATATGAATATAAGTATCAGTTGTAGTCAATTTGTGATTATAAGATAACGCATATTTGTTAATATTGTTAATTAATCATAAGCCATAATTAAAAATAAATAAAACAAAATTTACATCATTAAAATTTGAGAAAAAAAATAATTAAAGAAAAGAACAATCTGATCCTAATTAAATTAACTTTTAATGGAATGATTAGGATTTGTTGATCATTGACTATTTAGATTCTGAAATTTTGAAACATAAGAATTATTTCATTGACCAGCGGGGTCCACATGGTAGGACGATCACCATTCATCCATGGTTTTATTGATTACTTACAACTATTTAGTAATACTGAAATTTTAGTCTTGCTACAAAATGGTCCTACTTGCAATACTAAAAAAGTAGATGTTGTTCCATGGAAAAGTTTAATTGGAAAAAAAAAAAAAAACCTTTCAGCGATTCTTGATTTGCTTGGATCAGTGAGGGAGATGAACAAAGTACTGTGGAAAAAGGGACATGGTTTGAACAGAGGGAACGTGCTTGACCGGGTAGAAATTAACTCAATAATTTCTAATGTGAATGAGACATGAAAGAGATATGAAAGAGAACAAGGGGTCCACAATCTATTGTGAAAGAGATATGAAACATAATGTTGGAGAAGAAGAGATAAGTATCTGATGTAGAGTAATTGTAATTGGAAAGAAAATATATGAATCTTAACTGCTAGTTTTAATAATTTTGAAATTAAAAAAATAAAAAAAAATAAAAATAGTCTTCGATTAACCAAACCTTATGTTAAATAAAAAATTGAAAAAAACATAGCAAATTTGTGTTCAAAATCAAAATGTTCTGCATGAAAAAAAAAAAACATAGAAAATTTGTTTACGCACGCTAATGGTAATTTACACACGTGTAGATTTGTTTTGAAAAGTCCAACGAAAAAGAATGTAGCTCTCAGCAAAAAGAGAAATTATTGTTTTTTTTCTGAGTTAAAATGGAGGCCTGAACAAAGAAATAATAGCTGAAAGTAATTTAGACAACCAAATATTTTGAATATGAAAATAGGTTTTGCATGTGTTCTCAATTAAACTGATAAACTAGTAATTGTACATGCTCATAAAATGGAAACTGTCCCATGTCGACTATTTTTTGTGGCACTTCAGAACCGCATAATGAAAGACAGGTTAGATGGTTTTGTTTGCCAAGCAAATTGGCAAATGAATCCCAGTTTTGTACATAGATATATACCTAAATCGCGCACATTTGATAGGTTAGGTAACTGTGTACTCCATGACTCGATCTTGGCACCTCACACCTGTCAGTACTTACAGATTTCTTAAATCTGCATGCAGAAGATGTTGGTCCTGAATGAGATTGCAATTGGCTTAGCATCATATGCCTCAGTTTTTCACATTCCATATGTCGGAATCAGGCTTCAGGCAAGTCACAATGATCTATTAGTAGACGTAAATCAAGAGTCTCCACCCAGGCTGCCTATTATGTAAAAAAATTAAAAAAAAGTACAATGATATATTGGGTCAACACAGACAGTATATAAACGAAGATTCAATAAAAATAAACATGATATGCACCGTCAATAAATAAATAAATATTTTTTATTTTACAAAAAAAAATTGAAATTGAAATATATAAAGGTAGTTTATTTTGTCTGGACCTGTCATAATTAGATGTTTGGACCTTCTTCCTCCAAAGGGCATGTCTCAAAATGACCTTTTTTCACTAAAGTAACTCAAAGCTTTAGTTTGGATCTGGAGCGTTAATTTTACTTTTAGTCTGACTGGACGTTTGGATTAATTCAAACTCAAATTTGTAGTTGCTTTAGAGCATCTACATCTTTTGTATTATTAGAGTTTTCAATATGATATGGCAGTTTATAATTCAGTTTCAGAGATGTGGGAGACTTTCTTATTTAGAAAATATGCAGTCAAGTTTTTTATTAAGAAATTGTTTATAAACTCTATGCTGACCAAATGATTGGTTCAAATTGTTTTTCCTTTCTAATTTATTGCTGACGTGACTTAAGTTTTAGAGATGTGAGAGTTAGAAAATTTTAGAGACCTTAATTTCTAAAAAGTGGTTAACAACTATTTAGAAACTCATTTGAGTTGCTGGAATGTAAATGTTGTTAGACTAATGAAATTAAAATCTGCATGCATGTTGTACAGGAACCACTCTTTCTCTTGGTACAAGGCTTCAAATAGAGCCCTTGGTACTAATTCCTAATTCTAGTTCCCTTGATTAAATCTTGACCCTAGATCGTTGATCATTACATATGAGATCTTCTTTATTTTCAACAGAGCCCTGAGTTGACTGATCTAATTAATTTGGTAGTGGTGGTGGTGCTTTCTAGAAGCGCCATATATATATATATATATTATTGTTCTAACTTCTATTATATACAACCCATACATGGATGTACCTCTTGTTGACAAAATAAGAAGGCAATTTTGATCTCATATTTTCATGTATACCAGTCAAAAATATCAAAATTATGTAATTTCTTTTTTTGAAATTCATATTATCATTTTTACCCTTCTAAATTTAAAAAAAAAAACTCACAATTTATTGACTTTTTTAATAAAAACTTATTTTAAAATTAGAAGGTACCCATTTACCCTTTATTAAAAAAAATTGTAGAATGTGTAAGAAAAATATATACCTCATTTTACCGTTTATTAAAGTACTCATATTAAATGTAGTATGTGTAAAAAAATGTGCAAGACAAAAATATAATATTATAAATTTTAGAGGAGGGAATACGTAATTTTGAGGTTTTTGAGGGGTACACATGAAATTCCCCTATTGAGGTTTTTGAGGGGTAAAAAAATGTGCAAGACAAAAAAAAAGACGCCATACTTTCGAAACAACCTCACTGCACGTCAAACAACAAACAACAACGTACATATAGCTGAAAGAGAAGCTCAGGAGCAACAAAGCAGTGAGACGCTGGGTTTTGGATGATAACTAAGATTTCCCAACAAAATCTTCCATCTTCACATAGGCAAAATTTTTTTTTTTTTTTTAAGATTTTGATAATAAGTTGACCATACAATGAACACCAAGAAAACCTCCCACACATGCTGTACAACATCCGAGTGGAACGCCATACCATATATCTGTCTTCTCATTTTTTAAAACACCATTCAACCTTTCCCATTTTTCATTTTCTGTGAATAAAAATTCCGGCACAATTTTCATTCCATGTCTCAACTTTCATAGCTAGCTAGTTATCTCCAATCCGATATTCGCGGATTTAGATTTGCAAGATCTCTCACTGATTATCAGAAATATGGCGAGATTGAACGGAGAAAAAAAACCCACCTCTAATTAAAATCGTGTGAAAGATGGAGGTGTGATGAGAGAAATAAAAGAAAGTTGATATGTCCAGTTTTTTTATAAATACTTGGTAATTTAGGTATGACTACATATATTAACACTTGTGCCTATATGTATCCATACTTGTATGTGCTAGTTATAAAATCATTCAAATATACAACATATCAAATATTTAATTAAGCGTTCCCTCCAAGTAGTCAGTGGTGTCTGAAGATAGTTAGTGCCTCAAGTAATTAATGCCTTGGGGGACGTTTGAGGGATTTGTTTTGGGGACAACTAGGCACTCCCAATAAAAAATTATGAAATTAATAAAGTTGTATAAAAACTATTATAAAAATTATGAATTTAGATAAATTCGTGACAGTTTGAGGATGCTCATTTAATACGTGTGTGCCACCTCTCGGGGTGTGAAGATAATATCTGTGTATCTGAAAATATTGAATTTTTTTCAAACTCATGTCAACACATTCTATATAATGTTCTAAATGGTTTCTAAGAAAAAATCGGTTTAGCTCGAGTATCATTGGCCAGATATTTGTGCATATTTTGGGTTTAACTCATCATTGGGCTTCTTTAGATAAGGTTATCTCGGATACAAATCTGCTGCTATCTCAGAGGATAGCAGGACTCTGCTATTCTAGAGAGAGAGAGAAAAAAAAGGAGAGAGAAAGAAAAAGAGAGAGATAGAGAGAGGGAAATTGGAGCAGATTAGAATCCAGTTATTTCTAGGATGAGCCTGTTCCAAAACAATAAATTTTCTGTAATGGTACATCGATCCATTGTGTTGTGTGGTGCGGTGTAGTTTCCACGTGTCTCCATTATCTTTGTTTTTAAAGTTTATGATTTCAGAGAATGGATATTATTCTGCGCTTACAGACAAATTGAAAAATAGATAATTGGTGATACATGATGCATTGAAATTTCCTCAACTAGTTAAATATTTTTTTGTCCACATACTTTTGTGTACTAGACTTGGTCACCGTCAACGGTACTTAAAAGATTCGTTAATCCCCTCTATTTTGTTAATTAAATCTTACTTTTTAAGTAATTAAGATAACTTTTATTACTGTGTCGTCATAATATTGTTTTACTTGTTGATTCGCTAATCCCCGCTTCTCATACTTTCATAGCCAGTCATCTCCAGCTCTCATATTCTGAAGTTAGATCTTTGATGCTTGAGTCATATTCAAAAAACACATTTATTATCGTCCATTTACCATCGGCCATCATTCGGCACCGATGGTTTGAATACAAATTAAAAGTCCGTCTTTACAAAAGGGCGTCATTCATTATTTAAAAAACACTTTTCTTTGTGTCATTTCCTAGTAATTTGAATAAAATTACAACTCCATTTGATTTAGTTCAGTTTGGTGTTTGGGTCCTTCCCCATTTAATTCTTTTATTGAAAATAGATGGTTTGTACTGTTTGTTGATGATTGTACTAGAATAACGTGGTTATATATATGTTCTTAAAACAAAAGATGAGGTGTCATGTTTTTAAATCATTTTTTAACATGTTTTTAATATCTTAACATAGCAGTTTTGACTTCAGGCAGTGCATGAACCATATGCAATGATGTTTTGATTTGATAGCTTGTGCGCTGTACAAAGTCAAAACTGCAATGTTAGATAGCGCAAATTGACACAACTTTTAAATAACACTATGAAATTTGAAATTCCAAAACGTCGATCCGAGCCGTTCATCTTGTTCTTCATATTAATATGTGCTTGGAGACCAAATTTTACATTTTTCTGAATTTTTTTACTATTTATTAAGCCACTTTGAAAATTGTTGATCTAACGGTGCCTTAACAAAACAGTAAAATCAACCGCCACCGTTGTATCAGCAATTTTCAATGTGGCTTAATAAATAGTAAACAAATTCAGAAAAATGTAAAATTTGGTCTCCAAGCACATATTAATATGGAGAACAAGATGAACGGTTCGGATCGACGTTTTGGATTTTGAAATTTCAAATTTTGAACGTATGTATTTCGGCTCATATGCTACCGAATGCATATTAGTCTCTCTCTCTCTCTCTCTATTCTTAAGAATTTGAAATTTTATTATTCTAATAAAACAAACAACAACTATTTTAATTTGGCTGTCCTTACAAACAAACACACTCTACATAATCTTCTACATAACTACCGACTTAGTTTATATATGATGTTTCTTGAACAATCCAGGAGTATTTGGGCCTTGGGCATCGGTGCTGTGAAATTCAACAGTTTCATCCTACTTCTTTCCAAAGCCCAATTCAGCTAAAAAACCAAGGAGAGGAACTTATAGCCACTTGACGATGCAGAATAAGGAATCTACACCTGTCCGTTTTAATCTGCACAAATTTTAATAAACCTGGCATGAATTTAAAGACTTGTGTTCCACCTCTGATCCGACAAAGCGATTACATGACTGAGATTGAGTACTACTGAGCATGGTTTGGAAAATCAGTCGAGTCCGAGTTGACTCGGCCGAGATTCACCTGAGTTTCTCGCCCGAACATTTTTTCCACCGAAAATCAGTGGAACCGGGATGACTCGGCCGATTTAACCTAGATTTTACTCCAAATCAGTCCGATTCTTACGATTTGAGGAGATTCTCTTCTATTTGGGGCCGATTCCGCATCTTCTAGGCGTCAATTTGGATTTATCATTGTCGGTTTGAGAAGATAGATGACTGTTCGATTTGGGACAAAAGAAAACGAAGAGTTCTATGAGGAAGAAAGATTTATTGGATCAATCTCTCCTCTATATTATGCACTTTAAATTGAATTGGATGACAGAAAGTTGTGTGGTTGGAATTTATTAATCAAAATTCAGATTGAATCTGAATTTTTCTTTGATTAAATATATCCTTTATATGTGTAGAAGTCTAAATTTAGTTATAATGATACTCGCTACACATATCGCCATATGGATGAGAGAGAGTTTTGTAAAAAAAAAAAAAGACAGCCAAACAAAGAAACTATCTCAACTCACGTTAAAAAGAAACCTCCGCTATTTACTCTTCCCAAAAACCTCCGCCCGCTCTCGGTAGAGCACCGAACCCAAAAGGCCAAAACTTTCGCCCTCTCTCTCTTATCCGAGCACTGAGCATAAATGCTCCCCCCTGTCTCTCTTTCTGAGCCGGAGAACCGAGCCAAACCCTCCTCTCTGAGGACCGAAAACCCTAACCCTAGAGCACGACACAAATAACTTCTTTAAAGACTGCAACTAGCATCTCACTGCGACCTCTTTAGATATATTTGGTTCAAAATAGAGATTGCGAGAGAGAGGGATATATCACCGAAACCCTAGAGAGAGAGAAAATTGATGCTTAATATCAATAATTTGACATTCAAAGATTTATTGTTTATCTCTACCATCTCCTAAGCAAAGAATCACTGAACTGAAAAATTATTGTCCAGAAATTTATTCTACCTCTACCATTCCCTAAGCAAATTTATTGTATTAATTTATTGTCCAGAAAATTTATTGTTCATAAATTCTTTCTCCAGAAATTTATTTACACTTGGTAGAGGTAGACAATAATTTCAAATTAATCCTTTCTAATTAGTGCACCTCTTATTTTTATTTTTATATTTTTAATGCCTTCTCTTTTCTTTTGTTGCATAAAAAAAGGTACCTCGATAAAAAGAAAGCCGCTGAAGAGATGGAGCAATAGTATATAGAATGATACTTGGTTTCTTAATGTTTCGGTGTGGTCCATACAGCATTATACTGGTACAAAATATAGTGGATCTGAATTCATACTATATTGTATCGTTATTGTACAAACAATTTCTATCATTTCTTTAGTTACAATTATGGATTTTATAGGTGGCTGTGCAAGATAAAATTATAACATAGCAGACATTGCAGATGAGGGAATACAATCTGACACAAGATTGTTTTATTGATACGACACAGGATCTTGAACAGGAAACCCATAAACCGTCCAATAACAAGGTATGTGTTTATTGATATAATTGTTGTACCAGTGCTGACTATGTGAATGATTTTTATTATTCAGATTTCTTTAATTTTATCAAAAATTATTTTTTTAGGAGTTTTGGTGCTAAGCTGCTTGCAAATGCACAGACAGCCACCACTGTGTCTGGTAGTAAGGTAATGCATGCACCCCTGTATCTCTATGTGTAACTAAAAAACTTTGATATTTATTAGGTACTGGCCATGATTTGAATTAATTATATATGTTATGATATGCACCATCAATCCATTACGGTATGGTGCTGTACACGTATCTGTTTAATTTGTAAAATTTATTCTACCTAATCTTTTCACCCGTATTTACAGAAATCAGGCACTGAGCTGGCAAAAGAAGTCGGAAAACCAGTAAATGTGGAACCTGCCACATGGAAGGCCACATGTGTCGCCAAACCAACACTCAAACAAAAACAGGTCCCTTTCACAATTAAAATTAAAATTTAGTAATCAAATATAAAAGTACCAAAGGTTGGTGTATTATGTTAAAGAACTGATAGCTCATTAGTTGTTAGTAAAAGTGGACACCAGTTGATATTAAGTTGCTTATTGAAATTAAATTTTGCGTGCGTTTGTAGATTAATAGTCAGGCAGTACAGAAGCGTGTTGAGCAGAGACCCATTGCAAAGAAAAGCAATGTGGCTAAAGCACCACCTCCACCTCTATCTCTACCATCCCCTAAGCAACAAGGAAAAAAGGTAATGCAGAACAGTTGGTCGGATCCAAGTGTGGCTAAAGCACCACCTCTACCAATACCATCCCATAAGCACGGAGGAAAAAAGGTAAAGAAGAACAGTCGGTTGGATCCAATAATGAAGTCTGAATATTCTAGAATAAGGGAGGTGCATACTCTCACATCTGTACTCAGTGCACGAAGCAAGGTGAGTACTTTTTCATTATTATTATGAGTATTATCACATTATTTTCGCTCCTTACCAATTAACTATATATCTATATGTTTGAAAGTTTGTATGTGGGATAAATGAGAAAGCAAGAAAGGAGGCAGAAATAGAGGATATTGATGCAACTGATACCAACAACCAACTTGCGGTGGTTGAATACATTGAAGACATCTACAAATGCTACAACCATGATTATATGGTTCATCAAACTGATACAAACCCTAGGAGGAGAGCAATTGTACTGGATTGGATTGTTTAAGTGCACAACAGGTTCAAACTGAGACCAGAAACTCTTTACTTGACAGTGTACATATTTGACCGGAACCTTTCTCTGGAGAAGATGGTAGTACCAAAGACACAGCTCCAACTGAAGGTAATAATATTTAAAAAAATAACCTACCTTTAATTATATGCACTGGTTACTTTCACCTTCAGATTTTGTACTTGTGGAACTTATTTTAGAAGGCATCATAATTAATTATGAAGGAGTCATCTGACTTGCGTCAAATTCCTGTTGTGGCTATGTCCTCTGACTTGCTTTCTTTTACTAATTTGTCACTGATAGATAATTGATGTGCAGTGGAATGTTATATGAGAATAATTGCATGAAAATTCAAAATAATAGATATGTAGATGAGGTTTTTAAGTTCTCAAAGATGAGCATTATAAATTTAAGGTGTTCATATCATTGTCAATTTGTCACTTGAAACAGAATCTTTCAACATGAGACAAAATATCAATGTGGGTGTAGTGTCACCATATAAGGCCCAAGTCAAATTAATTCAGGAGAAACTCGGGACAACATATGACATGTATGAGATGATTTTTGCTCATCCCTTTCTGATGAGTTCTCAAGTTTTTTGTACATGTCATGATACTTATTTCATGCATCTATATTCTAAAGTGGATTTCCCATATGTTTCAGAATTTTTTATGATTTTATGCATATTTAATTATTTTTTTATTTTTTATTTTTACTTTAGAACTTTGTTCATTGTTTTTGCACAATTTTCACCATCTTACCTACTTCACAATTTTAATACAGCAAATTGGTTCTTTGTTTTTGAATGAAACTTCACAGATTTAAAGTTTAGTATCAAGTCTACCATGTAGCCAAATATTAATATTTAATTCAATCTAATACTTCGGCTTAACACCAATGCAAAGTTTATAACAGCCAAGATGTCAATGCACTTCACGGAATTTGAATTTTTAAAGTATGTACATGAGAAGTTGTGTAAGCACTTGAAGATGCAAGTCTCACAGCAGGAGCAAGTATGGTTTTTAAAAAAAAATTATATTGTTAGGTTTATATCATTCAAAATGTGGAGAATTTGTATGTTTTACCTGTTGGCTTTGTTTATATTATAGAAAGTTCTATTTAATTATTTATTTGATTTTTGAAATTTAGGAAAAATGAAGTTAAATTAAAAGTCCAATGAAACAAGGTGACTGGATTGAGCTAATTTAACTTCATTATTGAATAAGTATTCTTTTTATTGGTCAATTTTTTTTTATGAAAATATGTCATTTTGTATGAGAATATTATTTTGTTATCTTATAAAATGCCTCCGTTGCAACGCACGGGTACGATACTAGTAAATATATAGAAGGAAAAGGTGTTTGGTCCAGTGGACCAGTGGGAACAAAAAAGAATGACCATTGAAGATACATTTAGTCGAACAAATATTTATTACAGTAGAATCTCAAAGATCAATTTGCAGACGAGACTTACTATTCTTTGAAAACTAAATTATAAAATTAATTTGAACTATCATATTAATTGATAAATTATTATAATATTAATTGAGAAACTATCGGATAAAATTCATTTGAATTTTAATAACATGAACAAGTGAGAAATTATTATAATCTTTATTTTACATAAATAAAATGATAATATAAACATTAATTTTTATGTTTAGTCATACTTGATTCTAGCTAGATATCTTTAAGTTGTATGAATGTAATTATATCCTTGTCAAGATTAATTATCGAATTATAATAATTAACATAGTCTTAACATAGTTTTTATACAAATAATTTTGATCAATTGTTTTCCTACTTTTTTACTACAAAATAAGCGTCTGCCAAAAAAATCCGAGTTACCAATCTGATTCCGGCCGATTCATCTGATTCCGATTCCACGGTCAAGAACCTGATTCCGATTCTGATTATGAGTTTCAGAACCATGCTACAGAGGATACAGATCCCTACCTGTGAGTAGGGCTGGCAAAAAAATTCGAGGTTCGTAATTCGATTCGGGTTTGATTCGGATTTGATTCGAGTTTAATTCGATTTGAAATAGGTTCGAATTGAAACGAACCAAACCAGTTTCAGTTCGGAATTAATTCAAACCAAACTCAAACCTAGCCTGGTTCGATCGAAATGGGTTTGTGATTTTTTGGTGGTTCGAATCTCATAATAACATCGGCCGTTCATTTACCTGATGAAATTAAAACCCAAGATAGAGAGTCATAATTTAACTTAACCGACGCTCCATCACTCTCAAATCTCAAGAACATAGTTCTCTCTCCGCCTCTCCCTAACTCACTCTCCCTCTCTCTCTAAAACCTAGCCGATGCTCTCGGCGACTGGCTGTCTCTCCGGCTGTTACTCTTCTCTCCGGCTTAGACGGCTGCCTCTCCTCTCTCTTCGACCGTCTCTCATTCTCCTTCTCTACCTTTCAGATTCTCACTTCATTAGATGGTCCGATCGAGCGTTTGATCGAGTGAGCACTCGAGGTAAGATTACTTGTTTTACTGTATATTTCAGTTCTTGTACTTAATCCTCTTTTTACAATTATTTGTTGTGATATATTTTTTCATAAACAATTTTTCGACTTAAAAACACTCATTTCATACCGGTAAAAGGAAGCCATGTGAATTTTGTCCCGTGAGAAAAAATTAATATATAAACTACCGGTATAACTAGGGCTGCTTAAAAAATAATTTAGTTCGTGATTCGATTCGAAAAATGTGTAGTTCGCAATTAGTTCGATTCGAAATGGGTTCGATTCGAAACGAATCAAAACAAGGTTCGTTTCGAATCTAATTCAAACCAAACTCAAACCTAGGGTAAGTTTGATTCGGTTCGATTCGTTGCCACCCCTACCTGTGAGGAGGTTGTTTTTCACAGAATATTTTTAGTTACCATTTAAAAATAATAATATATAATACTTGGGCACACTATTTATCTGCGCACATATTATCTGCGTAGCTCTTTTGATTGGTGCGAGGATATTACCTATGTAACCAGTTTATTTATTTTATCTGTATTTGGTTTTTGTAAAGGTTTTGAGGATGAATGAATGAAGATGAAAATATATTTTACTTCACAAATTAGTATTTTCCGAGTTAAAGAATATATAGCAGGTTAAACATAACACAGTAAAAGTTCGAACCCGCGATCTCTTATACAAAATATATTGCCTCTACCACTAAACTAAAGACTGATTCTCGAATGTAAACAAACTTTGAATAAGATATTTTCTAAAATCTCCCTCTTTCTAGACTTGGTCATGATGCATTGAAATTGGTGGGCCATGATGCATTAAAACTGTGAATAAGATAATTGGTGCATTGAAATTTCCTCAACTAGTTGAGGATCTTTCCCTCCACAAAGAAAGGAGTGACTTTGCAAATACGGAATTATAAGTGAGCATTTTCCGTGTATCAAACTTGGTCACTGTCAATGGTTAAAAGATTCGCTGATAATTTCCTACTTTTTTTTCTTTTTTCGAAATGGGTTCGATTCGAAACGAATCAAACCAGGTTCGCTTCGAATCTAATTCAAACCAAACTCAAACCTAGGGTAAGTTTGATTCGGTTCGATTCGTTGCCACCCCTACCTGTGAGGAGGTTGTTTTTCACAGAATATTTTTAGTTACCATTTAAAAATAATAATATATAATACTTGGGCACACTATTTATCTGCGCACATATTATCTGCGTAGCTCTTTTGATTGGTGCGAGGATATTACCTATGTAACCAGTTTATTTATTTTATCTGTATTTGGTTTTTGTAAAGGTTTTGAGGATGAATGAATGAAGATGAAAATATATTTTACTTCACAAATTAGTATTTTTTGAGTTAAAGAATATATAGCAGGTTAAACATAACACAGTAAAAGTTCGAACCCGCGATCTCTTATAAAAAATATATTGCCTCTACCACTAAATTAAAGACTGATTCTCGAATGTAAACAAACTTTGAATAAGATATTTTCTAAAATGTCCCTCTTTCTAGACTTGGTCATGATGCATTGAAATTGGTGAGCCATGATGCATTAAAACTTTGAATAAGATAATTGGTGCATTGAAATTTCCTCAACTAGTTGAGGATCTTTTCCTCCACAAAGAAAGGAGTGACTTTACAAATACGGAATTATAAGTGAGCATTTTCCGTGCATGTGTATCAGACTTGGTCACTATCAATGGTTAAAAGATTCGCTGATAATTTCCTACTTTTTTTCTTTTTTCGAAATTTTATTTATTTATGATGGGTTTTGCCTGAATAATTTCCTTAACTTGGTCACCGTCGTTAAGTATTTCTGGTCCAAAATTAATGCAATAGAGGATTAGACGAGTCAAACCGTTACACAAAATTATTAACAGACCTGGTCCAAAATTATTGGACGCACCTGCAAAATTATAATTTCACAAGCGACGACAAATGTAATTAGTAGTTTATTTTTTTATCTGAAGTTGGGTTTTATTTAAAGGTTTTGAGGATGAATGAATGAAGATGAAAATATATTTTACTTTACACAAATTAGTAGTTTTCTAGATAAAGAATATATAGCAGGTTGAACATAACACAACATTCATATAAAAACATATATATTGTACAATACGATGCACAAACAAAGAAATTCACAAATAAATATTGTTCTTAACAATAAAATATGACTAATAAATTAAACCGAAAAAAATACAACTTGAACAAATAATTCAGCATTTCATCTATCCAACTGCAAAAAAATTGCACATAATATCACCGTGTCCTAGACGCACCTGCAAAATTAGAAAAGAAAATTTCAAAATCAAGGTAAACGAGAGGAGTTAGAACTACAAGGTTGTTCCGATTTGCCAAAAAAATGAGACACAACTAGACTTAATTTTATTTAGATTGATATAAAGAGACTTTTTGAGTAAAAGTTTGAGGTAGGAATCCTCTTTGGGCGTTGAACCTGCAATCCCTCATAAATGAATCCTATTTGAATATTGTCTTTACCACTAAACCAAAACTAATTCTTGAATGTAAACGAACATTTAATAAAATGTTGTCTAAAACCTTTCGGACAAAACTCCCTTTCTTTTCAGATATAGTTATAACATTATGCGCTTAGTGACAAATTGAGAAATAGATAATTGGTAATCCAAGATGTTTTGAAATTTCCCCAACTAGTTAGTTTAATATTTCTTGTCCACAAATAAAGGAGTGCATTTGCAAATACAAAATTATATCGGGAGCATTTTCCGTGTACTAGACTTGGTCACCGGCAACGGTACTTAAAAGATTCGCTAATCCCCGCTTCTTTGTTAATTAAATCTTACTTTTTAAGTAATTAAGATAACTTTCATAACTGTGTCATAATGATATTGGTTTGCTTGTTGATTCTATAGGGATATATTCTGAGTTGAGTAGTATCATTCTCATACTTTCATATGTAACCAGTCATCTCCAGCTTTTAATTAAACCAGTACGACATATATATATATTTTTAATAACTTGTGGTCAACTTCTTTCCAACCATACATCTCCATTTACTTAACTATAAGAAGAGCAGCACACTGTGAGAGAAACCCATTGCCTTCATTACACAAATCATGGAATGTTGTTATACCATGCTCAGTATTCACCTCCTCTTAAGTCTCTTAACCTTATCTTCCTTTTCTCTATCTGCCATAGTAACAACTAGTAAAACTGATCGATCAGCACTTCTCTCCTTCAAGTCCCAAATACATGATGACCCATTTGGAGTTCTCTCCTCATGGAACGAGTCACTGCACCACTGTCAATGGCAAGGGATCTTGTGTGGCCGGCACCATCCTGATAGAGTGACTGCTCTCATTCTTGACTCCAAACAATTGTCAGGTTATATATCTCCATCCCTAACAAACCTCACGTTCCTTCAAAGGATGAGTCTCTCTGATAACCAGCTGAGAGGAAGTATCCCAGTAGAGATTGGAAACTTGGGTAGGCTACGTTTTCTCAACTTGAGTAGGAATTTTCTCGATGGTATTATTCCATCTACTCTAAGTAATTGTTCAAATCTAGAAGTTATTTATTTAAGAATTAATAATCTCCATGGAACCATCCCATCTAACTTAGTGCAATGCAAAGAATTGAAAAAAATCAGTCTGGGGAATAACTTCCTCACAGGAGGTATACCATTGGAATTCGGCCTCATCCCACAGCTCCAATATTTAGGACTATATGGCAATAATCTAACAGGATCAATTCCTTCCACCTTGTGCAACATTAGTAGCCTAATATATCTTTATCTTCACCAAAATAATTTTAATGGTGATATTCCTGTTGATATAGGCAAACTTACTAACCTATCATGTCTTTATCTTTACAATAATAAGTTCACTGGTTCCATCCCACCTACCTTAGGTAACCTTACCAAACTATCACTTCTATTTCTTCACCAAAATAATTTTAATGGTGATATTCCTGATGATTTAGGCAAACTTACTAACCTATCACGTCTTTATCTTAACAATAATAAGCTCACTGGTTCCATCCCACATACTTTAGGTAACCTTACCAAACTATCACTTCTCGTTCTTCACCAAAATAGCATTAGCGGTCACATCCCGTCTAGCTTGGGCAACCTTATTAACTTGGTGGAAATTTATCTTTCTGAAAATATGTTAAGTGGATTAATCCCAAATGAACTCGGAAAGCTTCAAAACCTCCAGGTTTTTGTACTATATCAAAACAACATTTTGGGCGAAATACCACACTCCCTTTACAACCTATCAGCATTATTTACTTTGCACCTTGGTAATAACCTGCTTGCTGGAACTCTCCCTTTCGATATGTGCAATGCTTTACCAAACTTGAAATATCTACACCTCTTTTACAATCAACTCCAAGGAAAAATTCCCCAATCCATATCCAATTGTTCTGCTCTTACTCATGTTGAATTACATTATAATTACTTTACTGGCGTAATACCATCTAGCTTTGGAGCCCTACAAAATCTTCGAAGAGTTCTTTTTTATTCTAATCAACTAGAAGCCAAGAGACCACACGAATGGAGTTTCATGGATGCTTTGACCAATTGTAGTTTGTTACAAGTGTTAGGTATTGGAGACAACCAACTACGAGGAGTGTTACCTAGTTCTATAACAAACCTTTCTACTAGTCTTCTTGAACTCTCACTGTATAATAACCCAATTTCGGGAAGCATACCAGCAGAGCTCCGAAAACTCAATAACTTAAACAGGCTTAACCTAGGCGGAATGTTTCTCAGTGGCATCATTCCTGTAGAAATTGGTAATCTTTTCAAACTGGAAGGATTAAATATGAGGAGTAACATGATTTCAGGCCAAATCCCATCAACTTTTGGCAATTTCACCAAAATGACCCAGCTATATCTAGATAATAATGCATTAGAAGGGAGTATACCAACAGAGTTAATTAGCAGCATGAAATTCTTAGAATTCCTGAATATTTCAAAAAATAAGTTGGTAGGTGAAATTCCCAAAGAGATCATGAGTCATCCTTTTCTTTCCATTAGTTTGGACTTGTCATACAATTATCTAACTGGCATCTTGCCACCAGAAATTGGTGACTTGAAAAACCTACAATCAATTCGTCTGTCGAATAACAAGTTGAGTGGAGAGATTCCTAGCACAATTGATGGATGCCAGGTGCTTGAAGCCCTTTATCTTGATAGCAATCTGTTTCGAGGAACAATTCCATCGAGCTTGAGCAAACTAATAGGGTTGCAAATCCTTGATGTCTCAAACAACTCGCTCTCTGGTCAAGTCCCTGAATTCCTGGGCACAATGAACTTGCAATATTTGAATATTTCTTTGAATAATTTTGAGGGCAAATTACCAAACGAAGGAATTTTCAAAAATGCCAGTGGTCTAGATGTAAGAGGGAATCCAAAGCTTTGTGGCGGAGTACCTGAAATGCATTTGTCACACTGCATTTCACAACCTTCCACACAGAAACATCACTTTCAAAAAAACGTGGTGCTCATAAGTTATGTTGTTGGTTCTTTTATTTGCATAATTGCAATCATTTGCTTGTTAGTGATTTATTATGCTAGAAACAAACCTCAAAACAGACCACAATCTGATAAAGCTTTGAAATATGGGTTAGGGCATGTTTCGTACAATGACCTTCTTAGAGCTACTGAAAATTTCTCCCCAAATAATCTAATTGGAAGAGGTTCATTTGGAGAAGTTTACAAAGCTGTTATGAGCTTGGAGAATGTGACAACCGTTGCGGTGAAGGTGTTAAACCTTGAGAAACACAGTGCTTGCAGAAGTTTCTTCTCTGAATGCGAGGCATTAAAAAATGTGAGACACCGGAACCTTATAAAAGTGCTAAGTTTGTGCTCTAGCATAGACCATCAAGGTAATGATTTCAAGGCTTTGGTTTTTGAGTTCATGCCAAATGATAGCTTGGAAACATGGTTGCATCCAAATGTATGTACGGATCGGCCATTTAGAAGCCTCACCTTCATCGAGAGATTGAACATTGCCTTTGATGTGGCGTCAGCGCTAGATTATCTTCATTACCATTTAACTGTACCAATCGTGCATTGTGATCTCAAACCTAGTAATATCCTTTTGGATTATGAGATGACTGCACATGTGAGTGATTTTGGATTAGCAAGGTTTTTGGTTCAAACTGATACCATGTCTTCTCAATCAATGTCCAGCACTAGTGGAATCAAAGGTTCTATTGGCTACATTCCTCCAGGTATATACAGCAAATCTTACTATTTGAGAAGTACTTTCTTTTAGTATGCGTACGTACTAAATTTTAGGGCTGTAACTATTAACTTTTCGTCGTCTAGAATATGGGATGGGTGGTCAGCCATCAGTAGAAGGAGATGCGTACAGCTATGGAGTTCTTCTGCTCGAGTTGTTCACTGGAGTAAGTCCAGCAACCGACGAGAGAATCAGAGATGGTTTGAGCCTTCACAAGCAAGTTGAGATGGCTTTCCCTGACCAAGTCATGGACATTGTCGACGCTAAATTATTCTCTGAAACTGATGGAGAACACAATATGTATGCACCTGAAATTGTCTATAGTTGTTTGGTTTCAGTGATTCAATTAGGGCTTCTGTGCTCCAAAGAGTCGCCAAAAGAGCGTATTTCTATCAAAGATGTTGCCAAAGAGTTGAACTCAGCACGAACAAAGGTGCTGGCTATAGAGATGGAGAAAAAAGGATCAAAATAGATGAAGAGAAGAAGGGTTCCACTAAATCTGTATTATCTGTAAAATTTGGATAGCAGTTATGGTAATTTATGTTGTTGTAGTATATATGTTGTAATAATGAATTGTTGAAAGTAATAGCTAAAATTGATATGATTTTTAAAACAATGTTATGAATTTTGAAATTAATTGAATTGAATTAGATTCTAATTGGATGATCAGAATTTCAAACTCAAAAATTATTCAAAAACCATGGCGGATCGGTGTGGGAATACATCTACTCTGCATTACCTCACCATTTGAGTTTCAATCCAGACCGTCTGATCATAATCCGGATCAATCCCCGAACTTTTAATGCACATGGATCCTATAAGATTCGTGCTAATATGTAATGAACGAATCAGATTCAAACCCAAAAAATAATGTATCTTAGGAGATATGAATTAAAAATTAATGTTTTATTGACTTTTTCTATTTTTTAGTAGAAAATAAGTTTCCAATCCGATTTGGCCGGAGCAAGCTCCGGCATGGGAAAAATTGAACTTTTATAGTAAAAAAAAAATTCACCTGTTATATATTATGTAGGTGGCCTGTCACAAATAACCATGCAAGGTCCGTAACCCCAAACTAGAGTTACATATCACTTTTGAAGTTTTTTGTTCATATCTTTTTTGTACATTCCAACGGGACTGATTTACAAAAAGAAATTGGGATAACTAAAAATGCTGGGAAATTTATGTTACGAAAAAAAAAATTCGGAGCATTTGAAAATGAGTTAGGTATAGGTGGTTCTTATTTTTACTCTCTGCTGAAATGTGAAACTCGACGAATAAAATAGTAAGGAAGAGAAGAAAAAACCACATCTTAATTAAACTATCAGTAAAAATAAATTGACCATTGATAATTTGTAGAAGTTTCTTATAAACAGTAGTTATGTAGAGATGGAGAGTTGAGAAATAATGTGAGCTTTTGTGGACGATGAGTTTGAGGTGGGTGAGAGAAAGATGGGCTTAGATTTGTATTAGGTTTCATTGGGTCCTTCTATACATCAAGCACATGTACAGGCCTATATATGAGGTTTACGTGTTGAAAGGGCTAAGAGGGTTGGGTTTGGGTCCAATATAATAGGAGAGATATTGACCAGAAACCAATTGTGAAAGTGGTCCAACATGGTGTTTGGGCTACCTGTAAGAAGGTTGATGTTTTTCGATTTGAAAATTTGAAAATAGTATATATTGTCAAAATGTTTAAAACTATGATATATCATTTTTTTATTTTTAAATACAGAATAGGCGAATAAACTACTCTTCTTTTCTTTTTGGTTAAAATTAACAATTTTAAGACTGCTGGAGGTCTATAAATGTGCGTTAATCATATTCAATTATTGCTTGCCTGTGCAGAATTGTGTATGTGATGAAGTTGAAATAATCTAATTCATCAATAGAAATCCAAAGCACTCTTTATATATCTTTAAGTCTCTGGGCTCCCACAAATAATGAAAGACAAAACAAGGCTTGATCTAAATTCTCTAATATTGCATTTGGAAGTCTCCAGTCTCACACAAATAATAAAAATCATCTAGGATACACACAAGCAGCTGAAAATGCAATATATGATATGTTTCTTAAATTTTTTTTTTTTTCAAATTGATCTAGTAAATATTTGTATGTATATGAAATTATATTTGAAGCTTACCTGTCAGTTTTAACAATTTTTAAATACTTAAATGAATCCAAAATAAGGCAAAAATATCTTCGAGTAACCAAACCTTATGTTAATGTACATGCTACACTATCTCTTTTGTTTTTTTGTTTTTTTTTAAAACCTTATGTTAATGTACATGCTGTCACTTTGAAGATGTCTTCAGAATCAAAGATAAGGCAAAAATATTTTTGAGAGCCTCATAGACTCATAGTCAAGTCCATGCCCAAGCCCAAGCCCTAACATAGATTTGGCGAACAAAAATTGCACCTAGGCCAAGCCCATGCCCAAGCCCAAGCCCAAGCCTAAGCCCATCATAATCAATTAAAAAAACCATACATCTATGTTGGACTTCTCATCTGTTATAAAAGAGATTGCAGTCTCTTAAAAGATGTCTTTAGAATCAAAAGATATGGCAGAGATTTTTTGAGAGCCTCATAGACTCATAGTCAAGTCCACGCTCAAGTCAACACCCAATTGTACTCCACGAAATTATACTTTAAACATAACATGATATCTTTATTCTGTCTCTAGTACCTGCCTGCTATCTATCTACTCATCCTTTTTCTCCTACCTCTAACTTTATCTCTTTTTTTTAAAAAAAAAATAAAATAAAATAAAAGTGGTACATACCACCGATTTCATTAAGAAACGAAACCTACAGAGTTTATCAAACGTGGTACCAAACCACTGGTACCTGTTTACACACATCCTATAAACGATACATCAAAGAAAATCACGTAGCATACTACAAATTGAAACTATAGAAATAGTTGGCAACACAAAGCCATCAAAACCAGCAACATATACGAAATAACATGCATATCAACTAGCTAAATGTGTTGGTAGCATCTACCAAGTTCTCAAAAAAAAAAAAAAAAAAAAACTAGCTAAATGTCAGAAACGACCGAATGAACTACCAGGAAGGTATCATCATCAATCTGATGCTCTAACCCATTTGTTCCAGCTACCCTCTCCTCCTGCAATAGAAAATTATCAAAGAAAACAGGCAATTGCATGGCATCAGTAGGTAGAACTAAGGATAGTGTAAGAAGAGTACCCCTTCCTTTGGATCTCACCCAAAATTGTGCTAAAGAAATAATTTGAGATCCTATGGATCTAAGAGAAGTATGTATCCCATGAAAACATAGTTTATTTCTAGTTAACCACATGACCCACAATACTGCTCCTCTTACCAATTCGATCAAATACCTATCTTTAAAAGGAATTAAAGCATCAATAAACCACAATTCCTCCATAGTTGTAATATCAAATGCGAAATTATTATAATCAGCAATCCAATTCCAAATTGTTCAGAAAAAGGGGCATTGCACAAACAAGTGATCTATTGTTTCAGGTGCCCCACAAAACTAACAAGCTACATCTCCTAGCCATCCTCTTTTGCTCAAATTTACTCTGGTAAGTATCTTATCCTGCTTAACAAGCCACAAGAAAATCTTAATCTTAAATGGAATCTTTGCTTTCCAAATAGTATTAAAAGTAACATTTTGAATCCCTCCATACTCAAGCCAACTATAAAAAGAATTTACCGTAAATCGACCATTAGTATTCCATCTCCAACTCAAACTATCCATCACATCAATATCCAAGTGCACTACCCTCAATTGAGAAACTAAACTATACCATTCATCCCTAAGGTCCCCTGTTAGTTGTCTCCTAAAAGCTAAGTTAATATTCCCAGAATCTAGAACTGAAGCTACAGATATACCAATATTAGTTGCAACTAAAAACATTTGGGGATATAAATCACTTAAAGGATATTCGCCCATCCATCTATCTGTCCAAAACAAAACCTCCTTACCATTTCCTACTTTTTTCTGAAACCCCAAGTCAACAAATGGTCTTAGTTTGAGAACATTCCTCCAAAAAGCTGACATCCTATAACTATACTCTTGCGACCCATATTTAGCTAGAATAATATACTTCCACATCCCTACAACTGCAGGGTCATTATATCGGTACCACCATTTAGCTAATAGAGCTATATTAATAGTATGCAAGTTTAAAAGACCCAAACCCCCCTGCAACTTACTAGCACAAACTATTGACCATGAAACTAAAGAAATCTTTTTTCTAACTGAACTACCCCCATACCGTAAAAACCTTCTCCTAAGTTTGTCAATATGCTTTCTAATTTGAATAGGCATTTTATACAGAGCAAGCCAATACAAAGGAATGGTAGAAATTACTGCATTTAGTAATGTTACTCTACCCCCTATAGAAAGTAATTTACTTTTCCATCCCTGTAGTTTTTTCTCAATTTTATCGATTGGGACATGCCAACATTCAACAGGAATAGATTTCCAATGCACAGGTACTCCTAAGTAAGTTATAGGTAATTGACTTATGGTGCAACCAAACCTATCCGCTAATCTCTTACTTTCTAACTCATTTAAATTCAGTGGTATCATAACACTCTTGTGATAATTAATTTTCAGACCAGTCATATTCTCAAAACCCAATAATAGTAATTTAAGAGTTTCGACCATCTTGTCACTTGCTTCCAAAAACAATAAGGTATCATCTGCAAAATGCAGATTCAAGATATCCCCAACACCTACAAAATTACCCAAACCTTTAAGAAAACCTGCCATTTTAGCTTTTTGTAAAATTTTATGCAAAGCCTCAGCCACTATATCGAATAGAAAGGGAGATAGAGGATCCCCCTGTCGCAATCCTCTCTTGCAACTAAAGTATTCTCCCAAACAACCATTTACACTAATACACGTCCGACTACCTTGCAAAATATCAGAAATCCATCGTCTAAATTTAGACCCAAACCCCCGAGCAAGTAAAGCTTCTTGTAGAAATTCCCAATTTATTAAATCATACGCCTTTTCAAAATCCAACTTAAAAAGGACACCTTTTGTTTTAGAGACTCGAACTTTATCTCTTTTTAATTAATGGAGTTTTTACATCAAACAACTATTTATTATTTTTTTTTATCTTACTCTCCCTTATCATCCCTAGAGGCATCTCACTCATTCTGAATAACCCTTACTGGATCCAGTTTGGCTTAATTAACTTCACTTTGACGCACACCAATGATTCCTCTCCTCGCACTTTTGTCTATGATCGATGAGACGTACCTGATTCCCGGTTCAAGCACCATCCCTTTAAACATTACTATTTCCACAAACCCTCTCTAGTCCACCATCCTTTTTACCCATCCTACAAAAATAATAAAACAGTGGGTTGTCGAGTGATCTAAAATACTTCAATATATATGAATATAACTGTCAGTTGTAGTCAATTTGTGATAAGATAACACATATTTGTAAATATTGTTAATTAATCATAAGCCATAATTAAAAAAAAAATTACATAATTAAAATTTGAAAAAGAAAATTAATTAAAGAAAAGAACAATCTGATCCTAATTAAATTAACTTTTAATGGAATGATTAGGATTTGTTGATCATTGACTATTTGAAAAATAAGAAACTTAGGAATTATTTCATTGACCAGCAGGGTCCACATGGCAGGACCATCACCATTCATCCATGGTTTTATTGATTACATACAACTATTTAGTAATATTGAAATTTTAGACCCATTGCTACGAAAAGGTCCTACTTGCAATACTAAAAAAATAGATGTTGTTCCATGGAAGAGTTTAATTGGAAAAATTAAAAACATTTCAGCGATTCTTTCCATAGAGTGCATATTCTTGATTCGCTTGGATCAGTGATGTTTATCAGTGTATACATCATGACCAGAACAAAAAAAAAGGAGATAGACCATGAGAGAGTAGGCATTTAATGTCAAGGTAGTGTGGAAAAAGGTGCATGGTTTGAACAGAGGGAAAGTGCTTGACCGGGTAGAAATTACCTCAATAATTTCTATTGTGAAAGAGACATGAAAGAGATATGACAGAGAATACGGCGTCCACAATCTATTGTGGAAGAGATATGAAACATAATGTAGTAATGATTTCTTTTTTTTTCTTTTTTTCTTTTTTGTTGCAGACAAAGCCCGTAGGCATTTATTAAAATTTTGGACTTTTTAATGACATTTGTAGGTCGACACAACATACCGATAAATAGTCATTCTTGATTTTAATATTAATCAAGAGTCTCAAAAAAAATACATTAACATGACTATCAAACTTGTATCCCATGAATAAAGAGGATATGAATATTATATTTTTCCTTAATTTATTTGCTTATTAGAAAAGTACAAAAATTAAAATTAAAATTAGCTTAATGGTAAGCATATGGATTAGACAAATTTCTTAGCTTGTCACTTAATGGTGTGTGCGCGTGTGTGCATGCGTGTTTATGATGCAATTTCGCATTCATTTTTATTCAAAACCCTATAAATTTATTCAGGTGCCAGCCCCATGGATAATATTAAAAGGTTAATTAGAGCATAGGAGAAAAAATATACAAAGTCCGGATGGATCACTATTGTAGTAGGCCAGTACTCTGTGAATGCGAAATATTGTGGTCAACTTCTTTCTAAACATACATCTCCCTTTAACTATGAGACGAGCACTCTGTGAGAGAAAAAAACCATTCCACTATTGTAGTGGATGAACACTCTGTGATAGACCAATGCAAAATTTCATTCCTTGCATGTTTTGATGTCGGGTAGGGCATGTCCAAAGGTTCGGATCTAATAATTAGTCTCAGGTAATTAACTCTCATGACTTATTGTTATGGTCAGTGTCAGACAACTTGTACTACCAAAGAATGATTGTTGGAATACATTGTATTGACTGAGCACTAATGTAGTGGATGGATCACTAATATAGTGGGTGAACATTGTCTTTACTAGACAACACGGAAGAGGTGAAAGGGAGGAGGAACATCACAAAATTAATTGAAGATATGCCAGGACAATAAAATTAATTGAAGATATGTATATAAAACAAAAAGTCTATTTATATACATCTAAATAAAATAATGTCCAAAACACTTCGGGACAATAAACCCACCAGTTTGGGAATTCTATTTCTCGTCATTGAAGCGTGAGTACGTTCAAGTTGTTTCTCGTTTTTTTGGAAAATAAGAACAAGTAACCTTATATTTCTAAATCCTTTCCCAGCCCTCTACTCCGTGATATTATGTGTAATATTTTTGCAATTGGATGGATCAAATTCTGAATTATTTGTTGAAGTTGTCCTTTTTATGTTTAATTTATTAGTCATGTTTTATTGTTGAGAACAATATTTCGTTGTGAACTTCTTTGTTTGTGCAACATAGTGCACAGAGGCAGAGCTACAATATATGAGGGGTGGACACTGCATTCGGATAAACAAGCTTAAATCTCTATATATTTGAGTTTTTGCCTACCACAAATTGTAAATTTTGCCCACCTCTGCAGTGAAAAGGTGCAAATGTATTCTTCTTAACTCCCTCTTCCTTTTACTGCAAGTAATTAGCTTGAAATTTTCGTTTCATTTTCCAATTTTGTAATTTTTTTTTCATATCTAATTTTGTATCTTGGATATTCAAGTACTCCCGAGAGAAAATATGTGAGCACATGAGCCATCAAAGAGATTGTAATGAAATTATGTGACTTATGTCTATAAAATAAAATATCAAACATAAAGAGGCAATATGTGAGATTTATTGAGAGAAGAGCTGGCTCCATCTTTTATATGAATAAGATGTCTCCATTTCCATCTATTTACTCTCATTTCTTTCTATTTTTCTCTTCTTTCTCTCCATTTAGGAATCTAGTACACCACCATTTCTCTTAATTTTGTGTGTTTTTATTTGTGTTTGAATTTTTTTTATATTTTTTTTCTTACCTTTATTTTTCCTTCTACATTTTTATTTACTATTTTTTTTAATTGGATAAGGACATGGAAGAGAAATACAATTAACATTAAATATTTGGATGAAATTTGTAGTTTTTTCATTGTTTTTGCCCACCCCTCATCAAAATTCTGGCTACACCACCGATATTGAACACTGTATATATATATCTTTTTATATGAGTAATGTGTGTTTTGTGTTCACTAGAATATATTTTTGTCTCCTGTCGTATTTTATTTATTTCATATGCAGTCATCTCCAGCTTTCATATTCTGAATTTAGACCGTGTTTTAAGCAAGAGTCATATTCAAAAGACTATCAGTGCGTTCAATGTAAAATGAGCCACAACTCCGGTTCCATGTCTCAACTTTCATAGCTATTTTTCTCCAAACCTATCTTCACGGTTAGAAGGAAAACAAAAATAATCAATATCTACTTCGCAGCTAGTCAGTTTCTACTTACCATTCAAAACAAAACTTCGAATAAGACGTCCATACAAGATGGAATAGCAGTTAGCACTAGAACGACTCATGAGGGAATATCTTGTGGTCAACTTTTTTCTAACCATACATGTCCCTTTAACTATAAGAAGAGCAGAACTATGTGAGAGAGAAATCCATTGCCATCATTTCACAAATCATGGAACGTTGTTATAGAGTGCTCACTATTCACCTCCTCTTAAGTCTCTTAACCTTATCCCCCTTTTCTCTCGCTGCCATAGTAACCACTAGTAAAACTGATCAATCAGCACTTCTCTCCTTCAAGTCCCAAATACATGATGACCCATTTGGAGTTCTCTCCTCATGGAACGAGTCACTGCACCACTGTCAATGGCAAGGCATCTTGTGTGACCAGCACCATCCCAATAGAGTGACTGCTCTCATTCTCGACTCCAAAAACTTGTCAGGTTATATATCTCCATTTCTAGCAAACCTCACGTTCCTCCAAACAATGAGTCTCTCTAATAACCAGTTGGAAGGAAGCATCCCGGTAGAGATCGGGTATTTGGGTAGGCTACGTTTTCTCAACTTGAGTGTAAATTTTCTCAATGGTAGCGTTCCATCTACCCTAAGTAATTGTTCAAATCTAGAAGTTATTTATTTGAGAAATAATAATCTCCATGGAACCATCCCATCTAACTTAGTGCAATGCAAAGAACTTAAAACTATCGATCTGGCAAATAACTTCCTCACAGGAGGCATACCATTGGAATTCAGTCTCATCCCACAGCTCCAATTATTATCACTATCTGTCAATAATCTCACAGGATCAATTCCTTCCACCTTGGGCAACCTTAGTAGCCTAATATATCTTTATCTTGACCAAAATATTTTTTATGGCAATATTCCAGATGATTTAGGCAAACTTACTAATCTATCAGAACTTTACCTTTACAATAATAACTTCATGGGTTCTATTCCACATACCTTAGGTAACCTTACCAAGCTATCAATTCTTTATCTTTACCACAATAACATTAGTGGTCACATTCCACCTGGCTTGGGTAACCTTACTAACTTACTACAACTTGCTCTTTACGAAAACATGTTAAGTGGATTCATCCTAGATGAACTCGGGAAATTACAAAACCTCCAAAGTTTTGACATTTATGATAACAACATTTCGGGTGAAATACCGAACTCCCTTTACAACCTATCAACATTGTCTATTATGAATCTTGGTAATAACCAGCTTCATGGAGCTCTCCCTTTCGATATGTGCAATGCTTTACCAAACTTGGAATATCTATACCTCTATTCCAATCAACTCAAAGGACAAATCCCACCATCCATATCCAATTGTTCTGCTCTTATTAGTGTTGAATTAAGTAATAATTACTTCAGTGGCGTGATACCATTTGGCTTTGGAGCCTTACAAAATCTTCAAACAGTTGTTTTTGCTTTTAATCAACTAGAAGCTAAGAGACAACTTGACTGGAGTTTCATGGATGCTTTGACAAATTGTACTTTCTTAGAAATTTTACAACTTGACAACAACCAACTACGAGGAGTGTTACCCAGTTCTATAACAAACCTTTCTAATAGTCTTCTTGAACTCTCACTGTCTAGTAACCCAATTTCTGGAAGCATACCAGCAGAGCTCGAAAAACTCAATAACTTAAATGGGCTTTACCTAGACGGAATGTTTCTCAGTGGCAGCATTCCAGTAGAAATTGGTAATCTTTTCAAATTGGGAGCATTAGATCTGAGTAATAACATGATTTCAGGCCAAATCCCATCAACATTTTCTAACCTCACCCAAATGACCTTGCTATATCTAGAAAATAACGTATTAGAAGGGGGTATACCACCAGAATTAAGTAGCATGAAATTATTAGAAGTCCTCAGTTTTTCAAATAATAAGTTCGTAGGTGAAGTTCCCAAAAAAATCATGGGTCTTCCTTCTCTTTCCATCAGTTTGGACTTATCACACAATTATCTAACTGGCATGTTGCCACCAGAAATTGGTCTCTTGAAAAACCTGCAATCATTTGATCTCTCGAATAACAAGTTGAGTGGAGAGATTCCAAGCACAATTGATGGATGCCAGGTACTTCAAGCCCTTTATCTTGATAGCAATATGTTCCAAGGAACAATTCCATCCAGCTTGAGCAAATTAACAGGGCTGGAAATCCTTGATGTCTCTAACAACTTGCTCTCTGGTCGAGTCCCTGAATTCCTGGGTATAATGAACTTGCAATATTTGAATATTTCTTTCAATAATTTCGAGGGAGAATTACCAGAAGAAGGCATTTTCAAGAATGCTTGTAGTCTAGATGTAAGAGGGAATCTAAAGCTTTGTGGTGGAGTACCTCAGGTGCATTTGTCACACTGCATTTCACAACCTTCCACACAGAAACATCACTTTCAAAGAAACATGGTGCTCATAAGTTCTATTGTTGGTTCTTTTATTTGCATAATTGCAATCATTTGCTTGTTAGTGATCCATTATACTAGAAACAACCCTCAAAACTAACCACAATCTGATAAAGATTTGAAATATGGGTTACAGCCTGTTTCATACAATGACTTTCTTAGAGCTACAGAAAATTTCTCCCCGAATAATCTAATTAGAAGAGGTTCATTTGGAGAAGTTTACATCGAGAATGTGACAACTGACAACTATTGCGGTGAAGGTGTTAAACCTTGAGAAACACAGTACTTCTAGAAGTTTCTTATCTGAATGCGAGGCATTAAAAATGTGAGACACCGGAACCTTATTAAAGTGTTGAGTTTGTGCTGTAGCATTGACCACCAAGGTAATGATTTCAAGGCTTTGGTTTTTGAGTTCATGCCAAATGGTAGCTTGGAAACATGGTTGCATCCAAATACATGTACGGATCGGCCATTCAGAACCCTCAGCTTGATCCAGAGATTGAACATTGCATTTGATGTGGCGGTAGCGCTAGATTATCTCCATTACCATTTAACTGCACCAATCGTGCATTGTGATCTCAAACCTAGTAATGTACTTTTGGATGATGACATGACTGCACATGTGAGTGATTTTGGATTAGCAAGGTTTTTGGTTCGACCTGATACCATGCCTTCTCAATCAATGTCGAGCACCGGTGGAATTAAGGGTTCTATTGGCTACATTCCTCCAGGTATATATAGCAGAGCATATTATTTGAGAAGTATTTTTTTTATGTTGCTGTTACAAAATTATTTATAGACTTTGTTAAGGTTCAAAGAAAAAAAATTGGCCAAGGCTATTCCACTGGCGAGGCCCAAGGAAAAAATATTTATTGCCTCATTTATAGTGACATGATTGAGACTGAATTTTATTATCTACCTATACTTTTTTAATTTACTGTCTTGGGCTATAAAATTTTAAAAAATCATGTGACCCATGTTTTTCAAACTAGGTGAATTAGACTTATGTTAATAGGTAGAGAAACAGCTCACTGTGCTTCTGTACTAATTAAATTTAGGGATGTAACTATTAACTTTTTATTGTCTAGAGTATGGGATGGGTGGTCGGCCATCGGTAGAAGGAGATGTGTACAGCTATGGAGTTCTTCTGCTCGAGTTGTTCACAGGAGTAAGTCCAACTGATGAGAGAATCAGAGATGGTTTGAGCCTTCGGAAGCAAGTTGAGATGGTTTTCCCCGACCAAGTCATGGACATAGTCGACCCCAAATTATTCCCTGAAAATGATGGAAAACACAATTTGTATGCACCTGAAAATGTCTATAGTTGTTTGGTTTCAGTGATTCAATGCGGGCTTCTGTGCTCCAAAGAGTCGCCAAAAGAGCGTATTTCTATCAAAGATGTTACCAAGGAGTTGAACTCAACACGAACAAAGTTGCTTAGGTCATAGAGACTGAGAAAAAAGGATTGAAAAAGAAGAGAAAGGGATCCACTAAATATGTATTATATGTAAAATTGGACAGCGGTTGTGGTAATTTATGCTGTTGTAGTATATATGTTGTAATAACGAATTGTTGAAAGTAACGGCTAAAATTGATATGATTTTGAAAACAATTTTATGAATTTTCAAATTAATTGAATTGAATCAGATTCTAATTGGATGATCCGAATTCCAAACTCAACAATTATTCAAAAACTGTGGGGATGCACCTACTATCTTCGAGTCTGGATCCTCTGCATTGCCTCGCCGTTTGAGTTTCAATCCAGACCATCTGATCATAATCCTGATCAATCCCAGCAATGTTTTAATGCACATGGATTCTTTAAGATTTGTGCTAATATGTAATGAACGGAACAGATTCAAACCCAAAAAATAATGTATCTTAGGTCATATGAATTCCTTTCTCTTCTCTGACAATGGGCCAGTGGGTTGACTGAGAATCAAGGCCCAATAAAGATTCTCGACTCTTAAAACACAAGGCTAATTCATGAAGCTTAAAAACTAAAATGCAAGCTGGTTGCTGTCACGTGATTGTTACGCGGTGATTGTAATAACAGTCAAAAGGATGTCTTATTGTAGTCAAACAAAACACTTTATTTATTCGATATTAGATATGCATGTGATTTAGGTGGGAAAAAATAAAAAATTTCAGAAAGGACCTTTATTTTATTTTATTTACAAAATATGTTAAAATTTGTTTTTAATTATCAAAGCAAGATGATTTACACTTTTTAGCTATTTGAGATGCAAAAATCAGATAAAATAGATTCAACAGCAAATGATCAAGCAAAAAAGAAAATTTCAAAATTCTAACAGAAAATAAGAAATTTCCAATTGAGCTACTTTATTTAATGAACTTAGTACATTTTGACTGATTTCATTTGAGCAGCACAACAACACTATTTGGGTTTTATTTCTACTGATTTAAACAGCACAACCTCCAATTAAAGAATTAATTGTGTGTCAAACTAATTGGGAGAGAAGTGATATCCCAATTACAAAAGTAATTTCAAATTATTGATTTTGAATACCCAATTTAAAATTTGTTATGATAAACCATGCATCATGTAAAATTTAACACTAAGATACTTATGATATTTTAATGTTAAATTTTTTTGGGAACTTTACTCCTGTTAGATTCGATGTGCTAATTGTTTTGTTGAGTTATTATTATTTAATTACCAATAGTTAAAAATCAAATGCAAAGATATTACAAACCCAGCACAAATCTGGGTTAATATCTTAACAGAGCAGTTTTGGCTTCATGCAGCACACTAAGCATATGCAATGTTGTTTTGATTCTATAGCCTGTGCGCTGTACAAAGTCAAAACTGCAATGTTAGAAAGCGCAAATTGACACAACTTTTAAATAACCCTATGCAATTTGTTAAATCATCTCCAAAACATGAATATATTTCATCAAATTCCATCTAAACTACAACCGAGTCCATTAGATCAATCAAGATAAAAAATACAAAAATAATAAAACAAGCCACTGATTGCCTCACATATCCAGTTCAAAACAAAGGTTATTTGATAGGAGTTGACGGATGCGAAGATGCTACCTGCTCTTTATCCTGCAAACAATTGAAAGAACATAAAATTCATAAAAAAATTGAATTAACTCATGTGCCATACCCCATAAATATAATTTAAATTATAAACAGATTAATAAAAAATTTATGCAATAACCATAAATTAGACTACTGGTATCTCCTTTCCTTGGTTAGACTGCTGGTTGTTTGCAAATTGGCTATGGTACTATGCATAGCGCATATTAGTCTGTACTATGGATCAATATCTTCGTTTTTAAAATCCAAACAGTCGATTTGAACCGTTCAAAATGATCACCATATGAAAATGTACGTAGAGACGAAATTTTACATTTTTTAGAATTTTTTTACTATTTTATTTAGATAGGTAGAAAATCACTACTTTTAAATGGTCAAGAATCTTTAGATCAAGTGATTTTCTACCTACTTAAAAAATAGTAAAAAAATCTAAAAAAATGTAAAATTTGATATGCAAGTACATTTTCATATGGAAATCATGTTGAAGGGTTAAGATCGACTATTTGTACTTTGCAAGTGAAAAAATTGATCTGTAGTACGGACCAATCTATGCTATGCACAGTACCATAGCCTCACTTAAATTAAAAATATATTTAAATAAAAAAACAATAAATAACATAAACACTAAAGACCTGAGAGAAAGGTGCATTGGCCAGTGCCATCTGTTGTTGCTGAAACTGGTACCAATGCTGCTGCTGTTGCTGTTGAACTTGCATCGACTGCTGCAAATACATCTGGTACATTTGTACATTTGCTAGTAATACATCATTTGTTGCTGAAACTGCGGTTGCTTCTCGTGCAAAGAGTTGTTGCTAGGCGAGGATTGATTCGACTGTAACTGATTTTGCTGTAACTGTTGTTGTTGTAACTGGAGGCAATAGTACATCTGTTGTAGTTGGTTTTGGTTGTGTTGCCACATCTGAGATGGACACACTTTCCCTGATTGTACGCCTCCATTCTATCATTTTTTTCTGTTAGTACAACTGGATTCAGTTTATATGAGTAGGGGTTTTAACCAAAAAAAAAATAATAAATAAAGGGCAGAAGAAACTATTGGTTGCTAGTGTTTTGAAAATTACAAACACCCATTACTAGCATGAGCCCCTAAACCCTAAACCCTAAACCCTAGAGCTCAGACCAAGGTAATTTCTCCAAGGTTCCTCCTATTGTTCATCTCACCTCTCTAAAATTCTAACTCTAATCACTTATCTAATGAGAACATAATATAGTTTTCATGCACAACAATGATAGGGGAGATTTGCCAAGGAAAAATAATTTAGATGTAAATTTTTAAATTCACCGTTGTCAACTGAAAAAATGAGGGTTATATGCCCAAGAACTTCTATTAAATGTAATGATAAGGGAGCTTTTCTATTAAATTAACCCTTATCTATTAAAGAATACATTTTAATTTACAGTTATGGGTACGCTACGAGCTATATTCGCACAAGCAAGCACCTGTGACAAATAGACTCTTAAAATAAAAAAAATAAAAAACAAGGAAAGTGCAAAATGCACAAAAACACTAACCAAAGATTGTGCCAAGGCTCCTGTAGGAAATGTCTGGTTGGCTGTTGTGACATCTGTATTGGGTTATTTGGTCTTGCCAGGTCTGGATTCGAAACGGGTCGATTTTGACCCAATTCCACTTCTGACTTCAAGCATTCGCCCTGAATTGGGCTAGCAGACCTAATTGGGTTTATTTGAAAAGACTCGTCAGGTTTCGGGTCTATAGTTTCAGATTCTAGATTTGCTCTTACCGGGTCGGTTTTCTCAACATCACTATTATTATCGATACTATTATTGGTATTAAAATTATTCTCAGGTTCAGGAACAGTAAAGTTGGTTTTTGATTCTGGAATTTGAGTTTTTGGCAGTACTATACTACTATTGATTCCAAATTCGGTTGCAAAATCACCTCCTTTTCTCCTAATATGGGCTTCTTTTTTTCTAATTTTGCTCTTTTATTGCTAGTGGAATCAGTTAGGGGGAATGCATTTCGTGATTCCTTCGGAAAAAGTATGTAGTGTTGGGCCCACACCTTTCTAATCTGTGCGGGTTTTCCATAGAGGTCGACAAACTATACATAAAAATATAAGATCTCAGTTATGAGTGAGGCTATGGTACTTTGCAAAGTGCACATTGATCCATACTATGGATTCATATTTTCGTTTTCACAGTTCAAATAGTTGATCCGAACTATTCAACATGACTTTCATATGAAAATGTACTAAGAGATTAAATTTTATATTTTTTTTCTATTTTTTAAAATAAGCAGGCAGAAAATCACCTAATTTAAAAATTACGAACCATACAAAAGTAGTGATTTTCAACCTATCTAATAAAATAGTCAGAAAATTGAAAAAAAAAATTCATTCTTCAACTACATTTTCATATAAAGATCATGTTGAGTGGTTCAGATCAACAGTTTGAACTTTAAAAACAAAGATATAAATCCATAATATGGGCCGATCCGCACTATGCAAAGTACTATAGCATCACTCCTCAATTACTGTTTATAAAAAAGATAACTCACATCAAAAAACAACATAGAGATCTCTTCCCGTTCTTAATAGCATAAAGGTATAGATTCATCAGTTCGAGGTTCTATCACATTAGATATTATCGAATCTAAAGTCAATATGTGACTGGTCCCACCATACATGGATCATCTCAAATTGAATCAACCCCTACAAGTTTCAATAATCATTACTTAGAAAAATTTACAGATGCAAATATAGTAATAATTTATAAATTGACACAGAACTTTGATTAGAGAATTGCATGGCATTTGTTTAATCCCCCTAAGAAAGACTTCTCTAGCCGCATCCGTGCTACAAGTTGCCTATAAAAACAAAAATTTGCGAGAAATATAATTCAGAAAAGGTAAAAGAAAAGATTTCAAATGAATTGATTGTTAAGGGGATTAATTAAAATATTATAATTTCTATCATACCTAATTATTTTATGATTTGAATTTTAAAATTTGAATTCTAATTATTTTCCAATGTGGAGGCATGATTGGGGCATAGCAGTTTTCAAAGAAGCTGAATCCTCGAAGTTAAATATTTTCTTGTATCATACCGCAAATGCATGGTTTGGAAACTCGGCCGATTCCGAGTCAACTCGGTATCGGCCGTGTCCAATCCGAGTTTCACCCGAGTCTCACGTCCATGTCTGAACAGTGTTTTGCATGGTTTTTCAGCAAAACTCGGCTGAACAGTGTTTGACTCGGCCGAGTTATCCGATTTTCAGGCCAAGTCAACCTGAGTCTGGCCGAGTCTGGCCGAGTCTGTCCGAGTCTAGCCGAGTCAACATTTTTTTCAATTATTTTTAAATGCTTACTCAATAAAATGAGAATAATATCCAACAGTGTTTTTTCAATTATTTTTTCAATTATTTTTAAATGCTTATTTTTTGGCATACACTCTAAACAAGAAAACTTTTTCTTCACAAAATTATTTAAATTAAAATACTAAAATCTCCAAAAAAAAAAAAAAAAAAAACAGCCCGTGGGTCGCCCCAGCCACGAGCGGTTTGGTTGGATTTTTGGGCCGCCCGTGGGCCTAGCGGTCGGGGTAGTTTTGACAAAAAACGGTACAAAATGACATTTTTAAAATTAAGTTTTTTGTTAAGGGTATTAATAAAAATGGCCGTAAAGTTTGATGTGACTAATTTTTGTAGTCCGCAAACTTTATATTAGGCGTAAACTTTATTTGTCAATGTTTTTAAATATTAATGATCATCATTTTCCATGTTAAATATTTTTATATCAATAATTTTTGTATTATATTCGAAATATTTTTTTAAATGACATTAATTCAGATAATGCGGAACTCAATCAATGCTACAACATAAAGCTTATAAATATGTATTGTGATTAAAAAAAAAAAGTAAATCGGATTTGATTATTTTTTATTCATATGAAAGTTATTTACCCATCCTACAAAAATAATAAAACAGTGGGTTGTCAAGTTACATATATGAAATTAACTGTCAGTTGTAGTCAATTTGTGATAAGATATATAATGCATATTTGTATATATTGTTAATTGAGGTTGGTTAATATCAAAACTTTTGTTTCTAAGCCATGGAACAAACATTTTGGTTTTATATTTTTTAAGTCTAAACAGGCGATTCAAATTGTTCAAAATTCAATCTATATTAAAATGTGCTATGAGTCCAAATTTTACATTTTGAGGAATTTTTTACTATTTATTAACTCAGTTTTAAATCAGTGTATTCAATGATCAAAAAAAAATTTCACTGTTTATTTAAATAGGCGATTTTAAAACTATCTTAACAAATAGTAAAAATTTTGCAAAAAAATTAAAATTTGATCTTCAAGTACATTTTATATAAATATCACATCTAACAGTTTGGATCAACTGTTGGACTTTGAAAATCGAAAAACTAATTGGTTGCATTACAGCTCCGGAACAAATATTTTGATATTAGCCAATCCCTTGTTAATTAATCGTAAACCATAATTAAAAATAAATAAAACGAAATTTACATAATTAATATTTGAAAAAAATTAATTAGAGAAAATATCAATTTGATCATAATTAAATTAACTTTTAATTGAATGATTTGGATATGTCGATGATTGACTATTTAGATTCTGAAATTTGAAACATAAGAATTATTTCATTGACCAGCGGGGTCCACATGGCACGACCATCACCATTCATCCATGGTTTTATTAACTATATAGTAAGATTAAAATTGTAGACAAAAAGGTCCTATTTGCAATCCTAAAAAAGTAGTTGTTGTTCCATGGAAAAGTTTAATTGGAAAAGAAAAGCATTTCAGCGATTCTTTCCATAGAGTCACTACAACAAAATCGGTCTTCAACGACTTGTATCAGCGACTGATCCGATCACCAGTCAATGAAGTTTCACCTCCCCCCTCCCAAAAAAAAAAAAAAACGAGGAGATAGACCATGAGAGATATGAAAGAGAATAAGAGGTTCACAATCTATTGTGAAAGATATATGAAACATATTGTAGTATTGATTTTGTTGGAGAAGAAGAGATAAGCAACAGACGTAAAGTAACTGTAATTGAAAAGAGAAAATATATGAATTTCAACTGCCAGTTTTAATAATTTTGAAATACTTAAATAAATAAATAAATAAAATAATCTTCAAGTAACAACACCTTATGTTATTGCACATGCATGCTACACTATCTCATATATTAGGTTTTACAACACTCCAAGGCAGCCATTCCATTTTTTGAGTAACCGGGCCGTAGATTTGGTGAACAAAAATTGCGCCTAGGCCAAGCCCAAGCCCAAGACCAAGCCCATCTAAATCAATTAAAAAAAACCATACATCTATGTAAGGACCACTTCAAAAGACCTCGGTTGGACTTCTCATCTGATATAAAAGAGATTGCTGTGATGCTGTCACTTAAAAGAAGTCTTTAGAATCAAAGATAAGGCAGAGATTTTTTGAGAGCCTCATAGACTCATAGTCAAGTCCACGCTCAAGTCAACACCCAATTGTACCCCACGAAATTATATTTCCAAGTCCTTGCATGTTTTGATAACGGGTTGGTAGGCCTGCTAATTGGGCAGATTTGTCCATGGACAAATGGGCCGAACAAAATTGAACAATAGTTGAACAGTTTATTATTTGAACAGTATAACCGCTTGCTAATCGGATGAAATCAAAAAATGGAATGGCTGTTCAGATCAGTTGAACCGGGCCGAGCTTGATGGGCCTTTGGATAACTCGTTTAGTCGTTCGAACTCAAAACCTATCGATTCCTGTTCGAACAATTGAACCTAACACCAACTCAGTCGCAACGGCACAGCGCCTCCTCTCACACGGTCACACTCCATGGCGCCACCCCTCTTCTCCACCGCGCCGCCCCTCTTCTCCACCGTGCCCCTTTTTCTACGAGGTTGGTTACACTCAACTTCCCTCAATTTGTTCTCGCTCTTCTCGTCTCTCTCTTTTCCCTGAAGTACTGAAATTTCAGGCCAATGAACTGGAGTCGCTGAGGAAGTATTTCTTGCAAATTGGTTGTTTCCCTGCAAAACTCACTTAGTCTCTCTCAGTTTTCTCTTCGACTGCTTCTTCTAAAAGGTTGGTTGCACTCAATTTCTCTGATTTTCAATACTGGTTTGTTCTTTATTTCCACTGATTTTCAATACTGGTACCTGAACTTGAATTGGTTAGTGTCATAAATCATACTGGTACCTGAGTCAAAGGAAGCTACTTTTACTTTTAATAATTTTGTTCTTCAATTGACATGTATGTATATGCTATCCTATAATCTGAAACCAACCCAACTGTTTCTCAATTTTGTTGAATTAAACAAATTCAACATTTCAAAAGGCCAATTTTGGATTATATGAGCGTTTCCATTCCAAAGTCCTACATGTCGGTTGTAGTTTTCTTCCAGATAATTGCTACTTAACACTGTATTAGTCATGACTGACCAGTATACCTAGAGTTAGGGTAAAGTAAAAAAAAATGAGCAAAATTTGGTAGAAAAAGAAATCCATAATGAGCAAAATAAATCCGCAGGATTGGCATGCTATTTTATGTTTTGTTTTGGTCAAATCGATGTTATTTATTTGATCCATCAGCTACTGCACTCGTGGAGAATAACCAAAATTTACTAGCTTGTTAGGTTTTGTAGTTCATTGTTATTACTAGGTATTTTTGGTGTTTGGTTCTCACAAAATTGTTATATATTAGAGGTGATTTGGACATACACCTTTACCGAAAGGCTAAATGATGCTAAATTGTATCAAATCGAAGCTTGTACAATGAAGGGTTTATTAAGCGTTGGTTGAGCTTAATTAGCGACTGCACATTTTTGAATAAATCCATGGTTCATCGTGTACTGTGTTTCCTGTAAATTTCAATTCTGCTACTTATTTTCCTTATCTATGACATTTTGTTTACGTAGTTCTACCTTCATTTTCGGGAAATGTGCCGGCTGCATTGAAAAAGCTGTATCCTTCCGCCAAAATTACAAGACTTGGAGACTGGTAACGTTGTTAAGAATTATAGATCTACTCATTATTGCTAATTGACTTGGTACTAATGTGCCCTTTCTGTACTGGCTTTACATTTTTTTTTTACCTACTGAATGACGAGTTCCAGTCATTTTAGTTCATCTGTTTACTCCCACTAATATTCAATTTGATTCCAGAATTGATTTTTTTTTTCTTGCAAATAGTAGTATGAATTGAGCGAAGTAGTCAAGTTAGTTTGGGTTTTTTATTTTTTGTGAGAAACATTAATAGTCTGTGTAATCTGCAAATAAGGATAAATGATGGCTTCTTGGTTCTAAAACAAACCTTTTGACTTCCAGTTTCAGGTGAATTATCATGTACATACTTAACTCTGTTGTTGAATTTTCTTTTGTTATAGGAATACTGTGAACGGTGACAAGAGGTGGTGTTGTACATATCTTCTTGACCCATCTGATCCCTTGTTTATTGAACTTGGAAAGGCATTTATAAATAAGCAAATTGAAGGTATAGATAATTATAAAGGTGCACTATTTACTAATTTAGTGGCAGCTCGCATGGGCATTATATAAGACCTTTCTGGTTTTCGTTGATTTGTAATTTATTTTAAGTAATGTTAATTTGTAAATTTTATTATGACTAATTAAATACTTGTATAGGTATGTCACAATTCCAGACAAGTCTTGGTGGCGAGTCCGAGACCGGATCGACCGCTTCACGAAAAAGATCACTAGTGTGGTTACATTTTGAGATAGTAGACGATGAAGAAGAAGGAGTTAAATGGGCTGCGTGTAGGCACTGTTCCAAGAAGTTTGCTACTGGTGGCAATAATGGAACAACTCACTTGCGTCGACATATCAAAGGTGGATGTTCAAAAATTGATGAAGAAGAAAGGGAGAGGTTTAAATTGGGCAGAGATGGTGATTTATTTGGATCTAGTTATAGTTTTAATCCCGAATTGACCCGAAATTTAATGACTTTGCTTTTCATCGACGCAGAGATTCCATTTAACGTTATTGAAAATCAGTTTTGGGAACCTGCTATGAGGTCTTTGAGACCGGAATACAGATCCATTGGGCGACAAACGTTGAGAAACGATTGCGTGAGAGTATTTCAGACGGGAAGGGAGTTAGCATTGCAGGAGTTTGAAGGATTGAATTCCCGTGTGTGTTTCACGAGTGACATATGGACGTCAAGCGTGCATCTGGGTTATTTGTGCCTAACGGCGCATTACATAGATAAGGATTTTAATTTTCGAAAGAAAATTATCTCCTTCAAGCAAATCCCGTATCCGCATTCAGGTGCAAATGTTGCGGGGTTAATGAAAGATATTTTAATGGAGTGGAAATTAGACGGTAAAATCTTCACAATTACACTAGACAATTGTACGGTAAACGATAATGCAATTGGAGATATAGAGAGGAAATTTAAGGATAGGAGCATTGTTGAAGGGAAGCACATGCATATGAGATGTGCGGCACACATCTTAAATATCATGGTGCAAGATGGGATGAAAATTATTGAGCCGTATTTGGTTACAATTAGAGGTTTAATATGAAATATTTGTGCGAGTGGTAGAAAACTCCAAATGTTTAATGAAATCCTAAAAGATCTTAACTTGTCATCTAAAAGGGGTATGATTCTAGATTGTCCAACAAGGTGGAACTCAACTTACGAGATGGTTAATGAAGCGTTGAAATACAAAGAGACTTTATCAAGGTTTGGCAATGATTGCAGAGAGGTTGTTCCTACTCCAGAGAAGTGGGAGGAGGCGGAAGAGATGGCGAGGTTTTTGGAGTTATTTTTAGACGCAACAAAAATTTTCTCAATCGTGAGGCGACCATCGTCAAATCAATATATGAAGGAGGTGTTTTCTATTCGGAGTGCATTGTTGGACGAACTTGCGAGTTCCAATACGACTATGCAAAACTTATCGAAGGAAATGCAAAAGAAATTTGACAAATATTGGAAAAATCCGAATCCAATTCTAACACTAGCATGTGTTTTTGATCCTAGGAGAAAGTTCTGTTTTGTGGAGTTTTGTTTCGAAGATGCTTATGGAGAAAATTCTGTTGAGTACAATGAAAGAGTGAGAGATGTGGACTCTTTACTTAGAAAATTCTATGACGAGTATGAAAGAACAAATGGAAATATGGGACGGGTGTCAACTAGTGGATCTCCACAAGTGGAAAGTAAAATACTTGTCAAAAGGAAGTTAGATGAGAGATTCTCTCGATTTAATGATAAAAACCGTGCCGTGCAACGAAACAAAATCGAGTTGGATAATTATCTTGAAGAACCCGTCTTGGTGGTGTCCGATGAAGAAGATTTTGATGTTTTGCAATATTGGAAAAGAAACTCTGAGAAGTGGCCGACTTTAGCAAGAATGGCAAGAGACTTTTTGGCCGTTCCGGTATCAACCGTTGCATCAGAGTCCGCTTTTAGTGCAGCGGGTCGATTGACGGATAATCTGCGGAGTTCGATGAATTCGGATACACTCGAAGCTCTTGTTTGCACAAAGGATTGGTTTGCCTCCTTTGATGGTACCTTCAACTTAGATAATTTTCGCCCATTCATGCACCGTTCTTAATTTTAGAGGTAAATATTGTTGATTGATAAAGACTAAATGAAATAAACTTGTTTAAAAATCTCAGTTTTAAAATAAACTTTGCAATTTGCTACCATTTAAGCTTTAAGGAAGCATCACCATGTTAGGCTTATGAGTTATAAATTTTGAAATGTGCCACCTCTACCAGTAAAATACCTTTTCTTCCTGGCGTGTTGTACAACTTATTTTCTGTCTTGAATTTTGCAGAGAAACTTTATCAAGCTCTGTCCCTTCAGCTCGAGAGCAGTTTAAATCTCAAAAGAAGTTAGTTTCTTCTATACTCTTGCCTTCTTAATTTGCATTATTTTAATATTTGAACTTTGAAAATAGTGGTGTTGATCCATATTATGGACCATTATGCGCTATGCATAGTACCATAGCCTCAATTTTTAGAGAATATTCAACTTACAGGTAGGTAGCCTTATTCTATCAATTTACCAAGTACATGATCTTATAATTAGATGAATTCACATAATTGCTTTATATGGACTGGTAAACCTAACAATCTGTGGTACTGTCCTTCTAAATGGTACAATGAGACTACACATAAAAAACTATCATACAGCCATAATTAAGTAAATATGTGCATTAGAGTATGTTTTATTTTGATAGGGCTGGGATGTTTTTCTCTAAGTGGTGAACACTTGCTATACTGGAGCTGGAGCTGGGACTGGTATGAAGTTGTTTAGATGGAGCTTGTACTCAATTCTCAAGGTTTTGAAATTTGGGGAATGCTCAATTGGATTTGGATGGTTTTTTATATCTGGCTATTGAATTTTGTAAACTATGCTGTTGTGTTAAACACAGCATTTAGATGCTTTATAACAAGTTTCTCATGCTTGATTTTAATATAAATTTGGTTGTTAAATTGGTAATTTTTGAACAAGTTGTTCACTGCTTGATTTATAACGAGTTGCTCATGCTTGAATTTTATCAATTTGGTTGTTAAATTTGGTTATTAAATTGTTAAATTGGTAAATTTGGTTGTTAAATTGGTAATTTTTAATACTAAGTTCCTCATGCTTGATATTTAATACAAGTTGTTCATGTTTGATTTTTTAATATAATAATACTTGCTTTGATAAAGGTGTGAACGCTGTGAACAAAAATAATACTTGCTTTGATAAATCTGGTTGTCAAAGGTGTGAACGAAGGGAGAAAGGGTCAAAGTCAAGGAATATTTTGTTCGGACATAATTGAACCGTTTCATTGGTCTTTCACACTGTGACCGAACATTTTGTTCGAACATAATTGAGCAGGGCCCGGGCCTTTTGTTGAAACGGGCAAGTCTTTGAAGAAACGGACAAGGTCCGGGCTTATTAAAATTAATTCGGTTTGGTCCGGGCCTGGACATCTCCTCCTCCGTTTAGTTCGGACAGGTCATGGTTTGAACAAACGGTCG
This sequence comes from Carex rostrata, assembly GCF_964058835.1. NCBI lineage: Eukaryota > Viridiplantae > Streptophyta > Magnoliopsida > Poales > Cyperaceae > Carex > Carex rostrata. Next base: position 3,471,123 of record NC_135951.1, read on the forward strand.
GCCCATTAGCAGGCTTACGGGTTGGGCATGTCCTAGGGTTCAGATCTAATAATCAGTCTCCGGTAATCTCATGACTTATTGTTATGGTCAGTGTCAGACGACTTATACTACCAAAAAATGATTGTTGGAATACATTGTATTGACTGACCACTAATGTAGTGGATGGATCACTAATGTAGTGGGTGAACATTGAGTTTGACCCACATATAGATTTATTATGAATTTGACCCAGCTTGCTCTTTAACAACTCGTTGCCACTCCCAGTAAATAACATGGGAAAGATATTAATTAAACACAGTACCAATACCAAGAAAAACAAATAAAATAACAGGATAATAAGATGATGACAACTTGGGAATCCTTCTTTTTAAAAAAAATAAGATAGGGCTCAAACTTCTAATCTTACATTTTATTGATAAATTAAAAATATAACACCATCAAAAGAACAAAAAAAACATGAAATTGGACGAGTATATATGGAGCACCAAAAATTGGAATAAAAGCATGGTTCCTGATCAAACTCGGAATTGGAAAGATGTATCTGCTGGAATTAGAAGAATCGGATTGGAAATTCATATTTATTTTTTGACAGAAACTTGTTTTGTAGCAAAAAAATATATAAGAAAATAGTAAAAAAAATATATGTTAAAACAAAATATTACACTCAAATAATTCATTAATTATATAATATAATACAATAGAAGTATTACAAATAGAAAACACTTTTTTTTATAGATCAACTAAACTACAGCAACGCACTACTATACTAGCTAGTGACATGCATTATTTATAAATAAACTAAACAATTCACATACAGTCAAATATGTTGTCTCCAGCTATATGCAAATTTGCTTTGTCTCACTCTTCAGCTCTATGCAACTCTCCTCCGCAGAATTTTGGTCAAATCAAGTAAAAAGCTTGCTTCATCCTTGTCTTGTTTTTCATTATTGATTTCACTGCTAATATACATTATTGATTTCGCAGAATTTTGGTTTCCAACTCTTGAAATTGTAACCTCTAAGAACAAGCTAACTAGAATTTATGCATAGAAGAGCAAAATTACATTAGCAACATAAATTTAGTGTAGGATTATTTTGACAACATATGTGTTAAGTTTTTTTTCTAGTTCAAATTATATTTGCATAATTTGATTTTTTTTTTTTTGTGATTTGAAATAATAGATCAACAATTATCAGGGAAAAACGTAAAATAACCAAAGGACTCGGCCTGACTCGCATCAATAATCAAATAATTCAGCCGAGTCAACCCGATTCAACCTATTTTTGTTGGGAAAATCGAATGGGCGTGACACTCGGACGAAACTTGGCTCAGAGCCGACCGATACCATTCTAACTTGGCCGAGTCAACTTGGACCTGGCCGATTTTCCAATCCATGAATATAATAAAAGTTACATATCTGATAATACTTGACCAATCATGTAAAAATAAAACAAAAACTGTCACTAAAAATTCATCTGTATCTCTCCATAATATGAAAATTAGATGAAAATATTGTCTTAAAATTGCAGCTCCATTTTGTAGCAAATTACAGAATTTAGAAAGCTTGAATTGGACTAAATTCATAATTAAGAGATGTAGTCTACTCTTATTGAAGTCTTCGTCCGACAGGAAAAAAAAAAAATACATGTCTGCAATAAATACTGCTATGTTGATCTAGACTTGAATTTATTGTTGTGCATCCTGCTAGCTAGCTAGCTTGGAAATTTTTGCACGAACTTTTTTTTTTATTTACCTTCTTTCAAAAAAAAAATAAAAATAAATAACCTCTTGTTCTTGAAAATTCGATATAGATCATGTCTGCAGTTTAAACCTGCGAAAACAAATTACTGGTTTTGTAGGTTAAAATTGTGGAGCAACTTTTTTCTTTTCTTTTACGTACAAAGGTCACTCCAATTTTTTTTTTTAAAAAGGGTGCCCCACAGCCCCCTACATTATTTATTTATTTATTTATTTCAAGAAAGATTAAAGGGTATTAAAAAAGGATTAAAGGGTGGGTTCCACTACATTTCAACAAAGGAGCACATTTAATGCCAGTTGCATGGGGAGAAATAAAGGATCACGAAATAAAAAAAATTAATATATTTACATTTTTTTTATCGGAACCTCGCTTTTGGTTCGGTAGTATAAACTTGCGACACCAAATAAAAATAAAAAAAATAAAAATGGTTAAAAGTTTTTTTTCTTAAATGGTAAAAATAAAAAATTTATATTTTTGCATGGCATTTGCAGGTCCACACAAAATACAGATTTGTAGTCATTCTTAATTTTGATATTAATCAAGAGTCTCAATACAATGCATTTACGTGATTATCATACTTGTATCCGATCAATAAAGCGGATATGAATATTATGTTTTTCCTTAATTTATTTGCTTATTAGAAAAGGAAAAAAAATATTTAATTAGCTTAATGGCAAGCATATAGATTAGAAAAATTTCTTAGTTTGTCACTTAAATTAATGGTGTGTGCGCATGTGCACGTCTGTTTATAATGCAACTTCGCATTAGTAGTAAAAGCTTAATTACAGTATAGGAGAAAAAAATATACAAAGTCCGGATGGATCACTATTGTACTATAACGACTCATTAGGGAAAATATTGTGGTCAACTTCTTTCTAACCATACATCTCCGTTTAACTATGAGACGAGCACTCTGCGAGAGAAAAACCCATTCCAATATATATATATTGTAGAGGATGAGCACTCTGTGATAGAGCAATGCAACATTTCCCTTCCTTGCATGTTTTCATATCGGGTCAGGCATGTCCTAGGGTTTGGATCTAATAATCGGGCTCGGGTAACTCTCATGACTTATTGATATGGTCAGTGTCAGACGACTTATACTACCAAAGAATGATTGTTGGAATACATTGTATTGACTGAGCACTAATGTAGTGGATGGATCACTAATGTAGTGGGTAAACATTGTAGTCAAATCTTTAGAACTACCAGCTGAGACTGTCAGGGTCGCCTACTTCTTCATTTTGAGGAGCACAATTACATTGTCTTTATTAGACAACACGGAAGAGGTGAAAGGGAGGAGGAACAACACAAACAGGATTGAAGACATGTATATAATTTTTGTTCCTTCGGGTTTATGAATGGATACTGTTTTAGAAGCCGCCGGGACAATAAAATTAATTGAAGATATGTATATAAACAAAAAGTCTGTTTATTTAAATATAAATAAAATTATGTCCAAAACACTTCGGGACAATAAACCTACCAGTTCGGAAATTCTATTCCACATCATTTAAGCGTGAATAAGTTCAAGGTATTTCCCTTTTTATGGAAATTCGGAACAAGTAACCTTATATTTCTAAATCCTTTCCCAGCTCTCTACTTGGTGTTATTATATGTAATATTTTTGCAATTGGATGGATGAAATCCTGAATTAGTCATATTTATTGTTCAGAACAATATTTAGTTCTGCACTTCTTTGTTTGTGCAACATATTGCACAGAGGAGGAGCTATAGTATATCAGGGGTGTGGACAACTGCCCACTCTTGAATTTGGATAAACAAGCTTAAATCTCAATATATTTGAGTTTTTACCTACTCCAAATTGTAAATTTTGCCCACCCTACAGTGATAAGGTGCAAATGTATTCTTCTTAACTCCCTCAATATAAGAGACACGGCCGAAATTTTTATTAATATTCAAAAAAATAATAAATTTTTAATTCTACATCATGTTTCAAAAGATTTCAAAATATGCCAAAACAGAAATTTTATTTCACTACTTTGGGTCAACTATCCGCAAATTAAATCCACGGTATTAGTCCCTCCAAAACCGCAGAGCAAATCCAAGGTTTTGGAAAACCGGAAATTTTTTTTGCGGTTGTAGGGTAAAGGTTTTGGGCTCTACCATGAATTTAATTTCATCTGACAATTTTGCGAGAACCAACTTTTCTTTTAAAAAAAAAGGACTACATTATTATTTTTTTTTATTTAGAAGTGATTTTTAAACTAGAATCAATAACTCAGATTCAAAATATTTTTATTTTTTGCCAATAACACAGAAATAAATAAATAAATTTTTCTTATAGTCACAAAAAATTCGGCCTGAAATATATTCATCTGGAAAATTTGCCGCCGTCTTTCTAATAAATCAAATTATATAGTATTCCATCTATTTTGAAAGAAATATATAAAATATTTCAGATATTTTAATACAAAAAATAAATAAATTATAATTCTTTATGTTTAATTATAAAAAACTAAAAAAAGAAAACAGTGAACTTAATTTCCGGTTTCATGTAAAAAAAATATATTTTGAGATTTAAACCGTAATTTTAATTTTTGATTTTACAAAACCGTGGGTTTGTTCTACGGTATTGGGAGGACTAAAACCATAAATTAAATTTGGGGTTTTGGGACCTAAAACCGTGAATTAAAACTATGGTTCGGGCATCTTTCAAAATCTTGTCAAAGAGGATGTACAATTCAATTTTTTTTTGGGATATTAATAAAAATTTCAGGAGATATACACGATCTACTCTCATTTGAAGTCTTCGTTATTGCGATCTTGTCTGAAATTATTATTGTGGACCATGCTATATCTTGGAAATTTGATTTGCAGGTCAACACCAAAATACAGTTTTGTAATCATGCTGCATTTTTTTATGATTATTTAAAGTTAGTTGGCCAGGTTACACTAACAATATTTGTATTAACAAAAGAAAAGTACTTCCAGAGCACTAAATGTATGTAATTAACGCAATGTACTTAAAAGTAATCATTGTAGCAGCAACCATAGAAATATTGTGTCCATTATAGGGATCTTTAGTTCTGTAATCATTCTTGCTTTTGAAAGTAATCAATAGAGAATAATTTATCATTCATTTATAATTAGCTTATTAGAAAAATGATATGGATTAATAAAATAGGTAATTATTGGTAAGCATATGGATTAAAATAGTTTGTTGGCATCTCACGTAATGGTTTGTGTGTGAGAGCTAATTCGCATTCATTTTTATTCAAATATTAGCCTGTGAAATTAGATGTTCAAAGATGATTGTGTGCTATGGCAAGAAATAAGCAATAACTTTTTGTTGCCCAAATATGCATCAGGTTTTGTCGTCCAGATGTCAGTACCATCCACATGCATTAGTAGAAAGTTAGAGCATGGTATTATTTTTTTTTTACTGCTACAAAAACCATAGTTATTATCGCCCCTTTATCATCGGGTTTCCTTTGGCACAGATGGTGTTTATAACCCTGGGCAGTGCGGTAATTACTTAGAACTTTTTACCCAATATTGGGTCTAACCAACCGATGTTGTTGATAGCTCCCCTCCTATGCCACCAGTTTATTTTGTTCAACAGTTGATTGAAGTGGAGCCGAATGGAGTTGAGAGTGTGGTATCATTGGAGTTCAGAGTGTAGAGTTACCATCTCGATTGAAGCGCGACGGTGAGTAGATCTGACCATCATCGGAGTGCAGCAGCGGTTGAAGAAGTGGATCTGATCATAGAGCGAGAAAGCGATTAATTACGGTAATCAACATCTCGATTAGAGCGCGGCGGTGAGTATCCAGTTGCCATAATTAGAGCGCGGCGGTGATTAATTACGGTAATCATTGAAATTTCAGAACAAAAAAAATATATAGAGAGAGAGAGCTGCAAAATGGATGCTACTAACAATTTGGACGAGAGGATATTTAATTGTTTTCAATTTTCGAAAAAAAAATTATTAAATTTTCAATTTTTTTCGTAGTATAGAGATGATGAGGTTCTTTCCACGGAATCTGAGACGGTTCTGTTGGACTTCATATCAAATTCGGTTCAATGGCCGGTCAGAGCTATCCGATCCACATCAAGAATCACACACAACCTTAATTTGTGTGGATCAAGTGCGCATAAATTTTGACGCTGATCAAAAGAATCTTATCGAATATCCGACTGAATTTGATCCAATGTCAATCAGACCACCCTCCACTACCTTTCGCCATCGGTTACAGATGAGGATCTGAAGTTGACACCGAGATTTGTAGTTCTAAATTTATCAGACTTGCATCAAAAGTTATATCTTATTAAAGTAAAATAAAGCTAAATCATATTAAAGCTAATTAGTGTGTCCTATTGATATTGGTTTTGGTCGTTGGTTCTACGAATTTTCTTAGTGCGTTCAAAAGACTCCAATAGCACGTTCTTAGTGCAAAATGATTTACAATTCGGGTCCCATGTCTCAACTTTGAGAGTCAGTCATCTCTAGCCCGGTGTTCACGGGTACAATATAAAATATTTTGCTGCTACAAGATGACAAATTGGCAATCCTTTTTTTGTGTGTAATAAGATAGAAAGGGGTCAAGCTTCTAATACTATATTTTATTGATAAATTAGACATGCAATACAATCAAAAGTGCCAAAAAAGCGTGAATTTTTAGCATAAAAAATGGAATAAAAGTTACATCTATCATAATAGTACTTCACCAACCAACTAAAAAAAGAATAAAAATTGTCTTTAAAATTCAATTGCATCTCTCTTCAAAATATGAAAATTATATGAAACTGTTGTCTTAAAATTGCAGCTCCATTTCGTAGCAATTTACAGAATTTAGAAAGCTTCAATCAGATTAAAAACATAAGAGAGACGTACGGTCTCATTTTGAAGTCTTTGTCATTGCGATCTAGACTAGAATTATTATTGTGGACCATGCTATCCTCAAGTCATTTGCAGGTCATGCTATATTTTTTAAGAATTTTTAAAGTTAGTTGGCAAGGTGCCACTAACAATATTTGTATTAATAAAAGAAAAGTGTTTCCAGAGCACTAAATGTGTGTAATTAACGCAATGTACTTTATTAAATGTAATCATTGCAGCAACAACCATAGGAATATTAATTATGTCATTTGTAGGGATCTGTTAAGATTACACTCGGTTCCAGCATAACTTGGAGATCAAGCCGAATCATTTAGAAGATCTATATCTACTCAAAAGAAGGAAAGAAGAAATTGAAGGATATCAATCATATCTAGTGAAATAGGCAATAAATAGTATTTGATTATTTGTCATTAATTCTAAGGATTGGTTTCCATGTTTAGCATGATATACAAAATATTTTTGAATTGATAAATAGGCATGTAAGAGCTGTGTAATTCAATCAAGAAAGAAAAGAAATAAAAAATAAGGGAGGGAAGGGAGATTCATGGGAGTCTTGTGTTCTTGAGTTGTTTTATTAGTTTTTGACAGTTCTATTATTATTATTTTTGACATGGTATCAGAGCGTGGTTGCCTGGCGGTATAGCTAGAGAAATTGTTGCCCTTCTTGTCTTTAACTTCAATTTCTTGTGCTATACTGCTCTAAGGAGCGATCCATACTTGGTAGAACAATGTCAGAAGTCAAATCCCAAGAATCGACCACCATTGCTGAACTGATTCAGCAGATGACGAGAATGATGACTCAAATGATAGCTATGCAAACTGCTGTCATAAACAATCCTCAATCGGCGACACAAATCATACCTCAACCTGTTTCCATGATCGAGGGTATAATTCATTCAAGTGCTATTGATGTAAAATTTGATAGCACAAAACTAAGGTGCACGAACAGTGGCAAAAACCGGCACACAAAGGAGCAATGCTTCGAAGTGGTAGGCTACCCGAATTGGTGGAAAGGTGACAAGAAGAAGAAGTATGAGGAGAAAGGAAAAGGTGTAACAGCAACAACTGTGGCTACAACCAGTTTGGTGACCAGCAAGCAGCAACCGACATTTGTAAAAGGAGCAGCAGCTAGATCTGAATCAGAGCCAAGGCAGCAGCTAGGACCGAACCAATCTGGTCAGCAGATAGCAGTAAGAACTGAGTCACAAACAAAAGGAGAAGATCATTGTGAAGGTAAAAATGGTATTTTCAGAACTAGCATGGGTAAGTGCAATATCTCAAATTTGAGCAAAAACAGAAAAAATGAAGGTTGGGTCATTGACTCAGGTGCAACCGACCACATGACACATGAAAAAACTGAATTAGAAATCATGTGCACTTCACATAAAACTGGAATCATTAATGCAAATGGAGAAGTTTATCCTGTAGAAGGTGCAGGAGAAATTGTATTACCAAATCAAATAAGGTTGAAAAATACACTTGTGGTTCCTTCCCTTGCAACAAAACTGATATCTGTTAACCAACTTACAAAGGATCAAAATTGTGTTGTGCTTATGTTCCCTGACCACTGTGTAATCCAGGATATTCTTACGAAAAAGATCATTGGCCATGGTACTAGACGGGATGGGTTGTATTACTTGGATGAAGTCAAAACTGGTAGCAATTATATAGTAAGGGGAGATCATATATTTACTAAGAATAAAATTTGGGTATGGCATAAAAGACTAGGTCACCCGTCTTTTGGATACATGAAAAAACTTTTACCCGATTTATTTTTGCATTTAGATCCTAAAGATTTTGTTTGTGAAACTTGTATCCAATCTAAGAGTCATAGAACAACTTATTATAGCAGTCAAAATAAATGTAAGAATCTTTTTGATTTGATACATACAGATGTATGGGGACCATCCTCTATAATTTCCAAATTTGGTTGTAGATGGTATGTTTCCTTTATTGATGATTGCTCCAGAATGACTTGGCTCTATTTACTTAAAACAAAAGATGAGGTTTCCAAAGTTATTCAAGATTTTCATAAATTGGTAAAGACTCAATTTGGGAAAGAAATAAAAACCATAAGGAGCGATAATGGGACAAAATACTTGAACCAGAGGGTAGAAAAAATTTTTAGAGAAAATGGGATTATTCATGAGACAACATGTGTAGGAACACCTCAGCAAAATGGCATTGCCGAACGAAAAAACAAACATCTCCTTGAAATGACCCGATCACTACTACTTGAAAATAAAGTACCTCCTATGTTTTGGGATAATGCCCTTGCATTTGCTGTATACCTCTCAAATCGTACACCCACAAGTGCAAATGATTATAAAACCCCCATCCAAGTCCTATCATCTCATGTGACCATACCATCTATCTTAAATTTGCTTCCAAAAATATTTGGGTGTGTTGCTTATATCCATATACAAAAACCATTTCGCACAAAGTTAGAACCTAGGACTGAAAAATGTGTTTTTCTGGGAATGGGAGCAAATCAGAAAGGTTATAAATGCTATAATCCAAGTACTAGAAAATTCTATACTACCATGGATGTTACTTTTTTAGAAAATGAGTCATTTTTTAACAAAATCCAAGATCCGATTCAGGAGGGCAGCAGTCATAATGAACCGGACTTTGATCTAACTTTTTTATATGATCCACTAGTAGCTGATTTAGGTCCAGGCCTAGCAGCTGATTCGGGTCCAGGCCCAGCAAATGATTCGGGTCCAGTAGCAGTGGATTCAGGTATAGGCCCAGCAGTTGATTCGGGTCCAGCAGTAGCTGATTCAGGTACAAATCAAGCAAATAACTCGGGTCCAGTAGCAGTTGACTCGGGTTCGAAAAATGATGAAGGTTCTGAGCAACAAAATTCAGCAGAAACAGGTCAGTCGGGTCATTCACCAAATGAAATTAAGCAATGGATAGATCTTACTGAGGCAATACCACGAGAGGATAACAACGAGGTATGTTCTTCTGAAACCCAGCCTAGATATCCTGTACGTGTTAATCATGGCAAACCACCAAAAAGATACATCCCGGAAGATGGGACGAGTAAAGAGATAACATATCCAATTGCAAACTACACCTCAACCGAAAAATTGCCACAACCATTAAAGAATTTTGCAGACCAACTATCTTCTATCGCCATACCTGAAAAAGTTGAGGATGCCTTTAAAAGTAAAGAATGGACTAGAGCAATGACTATAGAAATGGAAGCCCTAGAAAAAAATTGTACATGGAAAATAGTTGATTTACCACCAGGAAAAAGAACAGTTGGTTGTAAATGGGTGTATACAATCAAGTACAATGCAGAGGGAAAAATTGAAAGATATAAAGCTAGGCTAGTGGCAAAAGGGTATACACAAACCTATGGAGTTGATTTCCAGGAAACTTTTTCTCCGGTTGCAAAATTAAATTCGGTTCGAGTTTTATTGTCCCTTGCAGCTAACTTTGACTGGCCATTACATCAATTTGATGTCAAAAATGCATTTCTTCATGGAGACTTAAGAAATTTACATGGAGCTGCCTCCCGGTTACAACCATATTGGATCAGAAAACAAAGTGTGTAAATTAGAAAAGGCATTGTATGGTTTGAAACAGTCACCAAGAGCATGGTTTGGGAGGTTCTGCAAAGCTATGAAAAACTATGGGTACAATCAAGGAGATTCTGATCACACCATGTTCTTTAAAAGGACTGAAGGTAAAATTGCAATTCTCATTATCTATGTAGATGATATGATTATAACAGGTGATGACAAAGTTGAAATTGAGAAGCTTCAAATGAAGCTGTCAAAAGAATTTGAAATGAAAAATTTGGGAGGTCTAAAATACTTTCTAGGGATTGAAGTATCACGATCAAAAAAAGGTATATTTCTCTCTCAAAGAAAATATGTTCTTGATCTCTTGGCTGAAATTGGAATGTTAGATTGTAAACCAGTTAGTACCCCAATGGAACAAAATGTAAAGTTTGAGATTTGTCCTGAACAATGTCCTACGAACAAAGAAAAATACCAAAGGTTAGTTGGAAAATTAATATATCTGTCACATACTAGACCTGACATAGCTTATGCAGTGGGAGTAGTAAGTCAATTCATGCATAATCCAAGTGAAGATCACATGGGAGCTGTCACACGTATCTTACGATATCTGAAGGGAACACCCGGTAGAGGAATCAAATTTGAGAATAATGGACATACAAAGATTGAAGGTTATACAGATGCAGATTGGGCAGAAAATATCATGGATAGAAAATCAACATCGGGTTACTTTACTTTCGTTGGGGGAAACTTGGTAACATGGAGAAGTAAAAAACAGAATGTGGTTGCCTTATCTAGTGCTGAAGCCGAATTTAGGGGCATGGTGAAAGGGATCTGTGAACTATTATGGCTACGAAAATTGATCAATGAATTAGAACTGGGAACAAAAAATGAGATGAAGTTGTATTGTGACAATAAGGCTGCAATTGACATTTCACATAATCCAGTGCAACATGACAGGACAAAACATATAGAGGTAGACAGACACTTTATTAAAGAAAAACTCGATTCTCACGTTATTTCTCTTCCCTTTGTTAGATCAACAGAACAGGTGGCTGATGTTTTAACCAAGGCGGTAGCAACTAAACCATTTGAAGAAATGCTGGAGAAGATCAGAATGGTAGACATTTACGTACCCTCGTGAGGGGGAGTGTTAAGATTACACTCGGTTCCAGCATAACTTGGAGATCAAGCCGAATCATTTAGAAGATCTATATCTACTCAAAAGAAGGAAAGAAGAAATTGAAGGATATCAATCATATCTAGTGAAATAGGCAATAAATAGTATTTGATTATTTGTCATTAATTCTAAGGATTGGTTTCCATGTTTAGCATGATATACAAAATATTTTTGAATTGATAAATAGGCATGTAAGAGCTGTGTAATTCAATCAAGAAATAAAAGAAATAAAAAATAAGGGAGGGAAGGGAGATTCATGGGAGTCTTGTGTTCTTGAGTTGTTTTATTATTTTTTGACAGTTCTATTATTATTATTTTTGACAGGATCTTTACTCTTTAGTTCTGTAATCATTCTTGCTTTTTAAAGTAATCAAGAGCGAATAGTTTATCATTCATTTATAATTTTTGAAGGATCATTCATTTGTAATTAGCTTATTAGAAAAATGATATGGATTAATAAAATAGGTAATTATTGGTAAGCATATGGATTAAAATAGTCTGTTGGCATCTCACGTAATGGTTTGTGTGTGAGAGCTAATTCGCATTCATTTTTATTCATATATTAGCCTGTGAAATTAGATGTTCAACGATGATCTCTCATGTTGCCCAAATATGCATCAGGTTTTGTCGTCCAGGTGCCAGTTTCATCCATATGCATTAGTAGAAAGTTAGAGCATGGCATTATTACTTTTCACTGCTACAAAAAACATAGTTATTATCACCCCTTTATCATCGGGTTTCCTTTGGCACGGATGGTGTTTATAACCATGGGCAGCGCGGTAATTACTTAGAACTTTTTACCAACTATTAGGTCTAACCAACCGATGTAGTTGATAGCTCCCTCCTATGCCACCAGTTTATTTTGTCCAACAGTTGATAAAGACATAAACTACACCATCGGTTGAGATAAACCAACTGATTGTGTTATGGGTCCATCTTTGCCAACTGTTGGTCCATATGAGCTGTTCGTGTAGGGTAGATCAACACCAACTATTTACTGCATTGAACATATGACATATATTATCATGGAAAATGTTGTAAAAATACATAGAACCTAGGTCACATATACACCAAATGTTCATAGATATGAACATGTGGTGATAAATGTACTGTGCTTGAGTTTCTACAAAACTGGTTACTATTACCAGATTCAGAAACTTCTTTGGAGTAAATGATAAGGTTCTCAAGTCTCAACCTTTTCCTGTAGAAGAAAAACATAAGAATTTTAAACCATAGTTGGTTTTGGGGCTTAATTGCTAATAACCTACGGCTATTAAACACTTTTTTTCCTACTATACTGCAGACTAACTCAGCATAACATTCTTACAAGCACAAATAATTTCATAATAACTATTGTAAACGCACTGAAGTAAGAATTCTTCATTTATATTAATTCTCAAATCAAGAGACGAACAAGGCAACATATCTTAAATTAATAAATCAGATAACACGAAATCGGATCAAGTTCTCATACCAGCAGAGGCACTGAGCCGGACGAGGCAAGTCATGGTTAGATGAGGCCGCGCCGCTAGGACGAAGGTGCGACTGAAGCGAAGCAGCGAGCGTGCAAGGTAGCAAGCGTGACTGAGGAGAGATAAGAGAGAGCAGTGGAGGGTTAGGGTTGGACTCTCCGAGAGCGAACGAGAGAGAGCTTCGTGGGCAGGTCTGCGAGAGCGAACAAGAGAGAGAGAGAGAGACAGCGCGTTGGTGGAGGGTAGGGAAAACAAGAGCCAACGGAGGTTAAATTTTAGACTCTCGTTTATTTTCCTTTTGATCCGGCGCTATATCATGCACGAATATTAAAGCTATTGGATGGCTCATGATGTGGTGTTATTTAGAATCAAATGACACTAGTGGTATAGTAGCCGGATTCATTAATAATTTTAGAGGGGCCTTAGTGCAAAGTTACCATGTGCTTATTTGTCTTGGACTTGGATTGCTTGAATTTAAATGAAACAGAATTAGTATAAATATGCTAATTATATATATAAGGATTTGCCTGACACTAATGTAGTATCGTACGAAATATAAAATACTTTATTGATATATGTATTGATCAGAATACATATATATATATATATAGAGAGAGAGTGGCTAATGTGTTTCCATAAGCACTTGGGCCGAAGTGCTGCCACCCGATTTTCGATTTTTCAAAATCCAAAAAGTCGATCCGAACCGTTCATCTTGTTCTCCATATTAATATCTGCTTGGAGACCAAATTTTACATTTTTTGAAATTTTTTTGCTATTTATTAAGCCACTTTGAAAATCGCTGATCCAACGGTGGCTTGCCAAACAGTAAAATCAGGGGTTCACCGTTGGATCAGCGATTTTCAAAGTGGCTTAATAAATAGCAAAAAAATTCCAAAAAATGTAAAATTTGGTCTCCAAGCAGATATTAATATGGAGAACAAGATGAACGGTTCGGATCGACTTTTTGGATTTTGAAAAATCAAAAATCGGGTGGGAGCACTTCGGCCCAAGTGCTTATGGAAGCACATTAGCCACTCTCTCTCTCTCTCTCTCTATATATATATATATATATAATTATGATATAGGCATAATTAAGAAAGAGACTGAAGATATAGAGTGTTCAGGAAGAACGGATTGCTAGTGACCTCACTTGTTGTCCTACGATATCATGTGTGAGGTTATTGGATTAGTCTGAGATTCATGACTAGGAATTAAATCGTAACTCGCTGTGCATTTTGAATATTTGATTGACTGCATTGATTGAATTGTTGCATCATATGCATCGCCCAATATAATTGAAACTGAATTACAGGTAAGTCTGTTGACTGTCATATTGATATTGTTTATCGATTGGTTGATTCTTATTGCAAATGATTGATTGAGATCACAGTAATTGAATTGAATGAAAATTGAATACTGAAATCGTTCAACCTCCATATAGTGGAGAAAAAAAATTATTATATCGTAAAGTCTAGTTAGCTACTAGACTTTACTCCAGGACCCTTATGCTCATATGGTGAATGGCTCCAACTGAATTCAGTACTAGTTGGGTAGGGGATACTGAGTAAATGTGAATTGTGACTATAAGACTAATGAATTGTGGTAACTGTCTTATAATTGATTTTCTTCCGATAATAACAGTATTGAAATATTGTTTTCATATTGTTTCCGTTAACAAATTGTTTCGTATTGTTTCGTATTGTGAGAAAGGATTAATATTGAATATGATTTCGTATTGTTTCCATTAACAAATTGTCAGGATAGTTAGAATGGTATAAGCCCTGACACGATAGATACAAGTTATTGTATCTGTCAGTGTTACAGACTAGAAATTGTAAAGTTAAGAAACCAAACGTTACCATACTTAGTGATTGTAAAGATTAAGTCACAAATGTTACCAGACTTTATGGTTTAAACACTTTGATCCAAATCATTTATTCTGATAAGATTCTTAGAGTTCTGATTTGTTGTTCAGTTGGATACTGTTATTGAGCATTTGCATTCGTCATTATGAAATGAACTGTTTATTTCTCGTGCGGTGATTTTATTCTGAATATAGATTTCTTTCGAATCCAAAATCTGAGTGACAATCAGCACTGAGAAATAATTTATTATTTCTCACTCGTTTTCCCTTGTGGGTTATAGGTTCATTATACGAAGTCAGAAAAACGCTTATGCGTTATAACTAACAACAGGGCTACCTAAAGGTATGGAATTTGGGTTTATTATATCTGACAGGGTGTAGAGAGTATATCTCTAGCATCATCCACCATAAAATGTCAGATAATTATTGTAAATAAATTGGGATGTGGTAAAATATAATGGATGCTATTGGCAATGCATAAAAAGATCCATGTCATATGTTACGTATATTGAATGATAAATAGGGGCGGCAGAATCGTCGCACCTCTGGATCGGGGGTGTGACATTATTAAAAGGATAAATTAGTTTGAAGTTCACTAAACTTTATCCTTTGTCACGAATTGGTCACTTATTTGTTTCTCTATAGTCACTGAATTTTTAATTTGTCACAATAAAGTCACCCTATAACTTTTTCATCCAAAAAATGAATAAAGTATAACTTTTCCGCTAGTATTTTGAGTAAAATGAGCATATTTCCTTAAAATTTTGGACAGAATGAGCATATTTCGTTAATATTTTGGACGAAAAAATTATAGGGTAACTAGATTGAAATAAATTAAAAATTAAGTAGCTATGGAGGAACAAATCAAACTTTAATAACAAATTTCATAAATAACAAAATTTAGTGACCTCCAACAAAATTTATCCTTAATAAAATAATATGGAGTTTTTGTTGCGGACATGCCTCCCTTTGAAAGTCATTGTTTATGGGAACAATTGCTTGCATAACTGTCCGTACAAAACATTTAGGTCTGAATGTATCATGCATTCGTTCGTACAAAATGATAAATATCTCATAGCAATGTAACTCCACATGAAACAAATGGAATTAATTGATTTTCATTTAATTTTAGGGGGAATTTCATGTATACCCCTCAAAAACTCTAAAATTACGTATTCCCCCTCCAAATTTCATAATAACGTATTTACCCTTCTAAATGATAACAACTCACATATATACCCAATTAACTAAAAACTGTAATTAGTTATGTTTAATATTCTATAAAATATATAATTAATCATGTAAGTAAGTATGTCTCTCCCTTTCTCCTCTTCCATCTCTCTCCCGTCTCCTCTCCCAACTCAAAAACTCTGCACTGCTCAACCGCTCATTTTCACAAATTAATAGTTTAACTCAATCTCTCCTTTCCACTCTCCTCTCTCTACTCCTAAAGCTAAGAGAATACAAAGTATATGAAGCAATTGATTTTTTTTTTTAGTTCGTTCTATTCATATTTCAATCAAATAGCAGAGCTATGTTCAATCTGAATAAATAACCTATCTCTATCTAAATCCAGTTACCAAAGCAATCAATGAGCTGATGACATTGGAAAATAGAAGGAGAAGATAGCTATTTCAATCTGAAAGAGCTATTTGAGGGAGAGGTGTATTCAAAATAGTTAAACTATTTCTTAGCTTTGGGAGTAGAGAGAGGAGAGAGAAGAGAAGAGACAGAAGGGATTGAGTAGAATATGTTATTATGAAATTTGGACGGGGAAATACGTAATTTTAGAGTTTTTGAGGGGTATACATGAAATTCCCCCTTAATTTTAAAACTTGTATATTTGTGTTTTGTTTATTAGTTTAGAGTAGAATATTATTAGTAATGTAAAATTGATTCTCATTATTAATAATAAAATTTTATGTAATTGATTCCATTCACATTTGATCCTCTAATTTAAAAATTCTTTTTCGATTTCGCCACTGATCATAGCCTTTTAATTATATTTTTTTTACTATTATTGACAAATATGTCAGAGCTTATGGGTAAGGAATAGCTATTGGTATTTGTTTGAAGTACACAACACGTTCACTAGTACAAAAAACCCCTTCACTGACTGTTCAAATACCTCTACACTGACTGTTATAGCGGGGTCAGTAAAGCCGGCGCCAGTGAAGGTTACTTTACATTGACTGTTAAAAAACAGTCAGTGTAGAGTACCTACAGTGACTGTTTTTAAAAAGAGTCGGTGTTGGGTACCTACAGTGACTGTTTTTAAAAAGAGTCGGTGTTGGGTACCTACAGTGACTGTTTTTAAAAAGAGTCGGTGTTGGGTATCTACAATGACTGTTTTTAAAAACAGTTGGGTATCTACAGTGACTGTTTTTAAAAACAGTCGTTGTTGGCGTAAAAATTTTGGCATCATTCTGCTTGTATCGAGGCTAGCCTCCATATTTTTGCTAGCCATATATATTACTATACGACATTCATTGACATTAAATAAAATATCATGCAAATAATATAGACAACATAAACAAAAGACAATGCAATTTAATAACTTAACATATTCATTTACAAAAAATCACACTATATCAAAATTTACATAACACAGTAACAAAAATATGGATTTGAAATTAACAACATAAATAACACTCGCCCCACCACCAGCAACCATGGTCCAGAGGAGTCCTTTTGGGTTCAGAACTGTGAATTTCAATGAAGCACTATAAAATCATATCAAAAACATAAATGTCAATACCAGTAGTGATGAATACAACTACAGTTAACAACTGAATCAGTTAAGGCTAGAGATTGCTATTTTTGGAGGCCAACAAAATTGTCAAAAAAAATTCAATTGGATAATCAATTCTCTTGGCTTTGAATTAATTTCTATAATTTAACCATCTAAAACTCTGAATTGGCGCACAGATGTACATGAATGCCTTGAAAACATATAGATTTAAGTACATACCAGATATTGGTGGCAATGAAGAGAGATACCAGATCCCAACCCATAGCCCTTCAGGAGCAATTCGTCCAAGCAGATAACAATGATACCGGCAAAGAAAAGCTGGAGTATATTCTGTTTGTACCAGTCCTACCAATCATTCAACTCATATCAAATCCAATAAAAAATATGCCAAATATACCTTACTGCTTCTATACACTTCAACTCTTTTAATTTTTTTTTTTTTTAATTTTACTATATGCAACAACATTTTTACCAGTACCATGATTCATATTTCTGCCTATTTTTCCATGTTCCCAGCCTGCCCAAACCAACAAAGAAATTTTCATTCGAAAATTGTACACAAGAATCAAAGATCTTTACATTGAAACACCACACAAGCTGTTACTTCTTTATGAGATTTTTGCTTGAACTCAATAGACCTTACTGCTTTATATACAAATGTAAAAACTAGTTCAAATATTTACCGCTTTGAACTAAGAGCACAGTAGCTTCCATTAGGATCTGAAATAATTATACCAAAACCAAAAAAATATTTAAGCTGCAATTTCCTGAATCATAACAAAACAAAAGACAAAAAATAAAGATAATATGCGGATTTATGAAAACTTAAAATTTATTACTCAACATTTAAGTCAATATTTCCAGATTTGTCCTTGTTAGAATGGTTCCATCATACAAATCAGAAGTGCTCAAAATTTCAATTGTCCTGAACATGAACCCAACTAGCTAATTACATGTAATACATAAAATTAAGCACTAATTTAACCAAATTTTGCTTCTGTAAACTTCCAACCAAAATTACAATGAATGTCAACATTATTAGTATCAATTACCCTCAAATTTTATATCAACACAATAGAAGCCAGCTATTCAACAGAAAGTACTTAAAGTAGTAAAAAAGCAGCTACAGATTGAGCATACACAAAAGCAATAAACCCCTTTCAAAACAGACATATTTTAGATTCATTTTTATTTTACTTTTTCATTTCAAAATAGGGATATGATGCTGCATATATCAATATTGAATAGTAAGATACTTTGCATGCTTTACACAAAGCAACTTTTTTACTTGGGTATAGGAAAACAAAAAAAATAAAATGGCTATAGGTAATTTGTTTGACCTCGCCACAGTTCCAACTGAGATTATGATTCTCTCCATCTCTGTTATCTTCTTCATTTGCTAAATTGTACTTGTTATTGTATGTCACCAGATCTGCAAGGATAAAACCGCCATGTGCACACACAAAGTTCACACTGTGCCATGGTTTTCTCCCTCCCGCCTGACACACCAGAGGAAAGATCAGATCAATTAAAGCTGAATTATAATCCAACACAAGGCATTGTCAAATTGAATAACAAAAATTGAGGAATGCACACAGAGTATAATGTAGCAGCACGACAGATAGATAGATAGATAAACAGATACCTAGTACAAGTTGGGACTGCCACAGAGACACTCCGCAAAAGCTCCTGCAAAGCCGTTGGTTCTTTTTATAAACTGCCGCACTGTATCCCAATACTGCCATTAAAACTGATTAATCGCAACCCATCCCCCTCCTTTCACAAAAACACTACTAAGAAAAAAAAATATTGAAAAATTATTAGAAAGAAAAACTGTGTGACGCTGACCTGGCCATTCCATTCAGACCAAACATTCCAGTGTGGGAACTGTCCCACTTGGTAGAGCCCTCCTGCATCCCATGCCTCTGCAATTAACTACATACATACACAGGTGCGCACCATTTTACTAGTAATTAATTTATTAGTTAAATTGGCTGTAAGCAGGAAAAATTGAGAGAGATAATTAATTTGTAAAATATGTAACTGAGATGTTTGCAAGTAGGTTATTCAGCTTCCATTTGCCCAAAATCAATTCTTGAACTTTCAAAGTTAAGTCTCGAAGACTCGAACCCTCTGATAGAATCAAGTTAGTTCTTCTCAGAAGGCCCAGCTTGATCTTTTTGAGCGAAGTTTGAAGACTAACATGTTGTTTTGAAAGTTCAAGGACTAACTTTGTGTAAATGGAAGCTCAGCGATTAATTTGGTTGTGATAAGAAAGTTCAAGGACCAAAACCTAATTTTTTCCTGACGGGAGGCTGAGGCGGGGTAGGATTTGTGCTCGGGGAGAGGGTGAGTGAGGCGGGGTAGGGTTTGAACTCGGGGCGAGGGAGGCTGAGGCGGGGGAGAGACAGCAAGGCGGAGGCGGAGAGCAAGGGTTTGTGCAAGGCGGAGGTGGAGACAGCAAGGTGGAGGCAGAGAGCAAGGCGGAGGCGGAGAGCAAAAAGAGAGGCTGAGGCGGGGGAGAGAGCAAAATTAGAAGGGGAAATTTAGAAGGTATGCTTCACGGTTTTTAGAAGGGGAAATGCTTGGTGCTGATCGAAAATTTGAGTTACAAACCCGGGAAATGAAAGTTGCTTACAAGGGAAATAAAATCACCGACGGTTCTGAAAATTAAAAGCAAAACAGTCAGTGTTGCATGAAATCATAGTGGCGCTGATTGAAAATCACCGACGGTTTTACAAAAATAGTCAGTGTTGCTATCAACACTGACGGTTTTGCAAAAACAGTCAGTGTTGCATATCAACGCTGACTGTTTTTCAAGCGTCAGTATTGGTGCTCAACACTGACTCTTTAAAAACAGTCAGTGTTGCTGTTCAACACTGACGGTTTTGAAAAACAGTCAGTGTTGGTGATCAACACTGACGCTTTAAAAACAGTCAGTGTTGATAACAAACACTGATGCTTTAAAAACCGTCAGTGTTAGTGACCTACACCGACTGTTTTTTTCAAAATAGTCAGTGTTGGTTGCTTACACCGACTGTTTTGAAAAAACAGTCAATATTGGTTGCTTACACCGACTTTTTTTTTTAAAACAGTCCGTGTTGGTACAAACACCGACCATTTTTTTTAAACTTGTCTCATGCTATATTTTTTGTATAAATCAATTCTATCATCCTAATTAAACTTTAGTTGCTTTGTGTTGAGATGCATGTTTGTTGGGTGATACATTATTAATTAAGATATAAATAGTTGATATATATTTCAGCAAATGAACGGTATGATTGATTACGTAAAAATGAACGGTATGAAATTATTGGCTCAATTTCAAGAGACAAATAATGATAAAATTATATAAAATTGACATTTATAAGTATTATTTGACATATAAGATGTAAAAAGAGTAGAAAATATTTATTATACATTAACATATAATTTTCTTAGATACAATTAAATTTAAATAAATTAATTTTGAATGTCTAAATTAAATCTATATAAAGGAAAATAAAATAAAATAAAAAAAGATAAGAAAAAAAAAAACCAATTTTTAGTTTGGGGTGACATTTGGGGTGAATCCAATTTGAATGGTAATTAAACGGTTCCAATCGACCCACGGACGACATTTGGGGTGAATCCAATTTGAATGGTAATTCTTTTAGCATGCTCTCTGTTTTGCTTGTGTTTAACATAATTTCAACTGTTGCCTTCCCTTTGGGGGTGAATCCAATTTTTGGGGTGAATAAATATATACACAACATTAGAATGATTTTATGCAAAATTTGAAGTTAGAATTAAATTGAATTTAGAACAACCCACCTTAATTTATGCAAAATTCATATATGCAACATGCATGTAATGCTATATAATTTTATGTGTCAAAATTATTTAACAATTTATTTTTTAAATTTACAAAATTCTAAGTTTCTAATTAACATATTTTTATTTTTATGTTCTTCAACATAAACTATATTATCATATTATTTATTTATGTACATACTTTCTTAACAACTAATCAAAGTTTAAAAATATATTATAAATTTTGGAAGACTTAATTGTATTGTAAAATATCCACAAATTGCTAAATTGGATTCCCTTATCAAATTTGTCAATGAAAGCAAAAACCCGGTTGAAATCACATTTCATATAATTAACTCGTGATTTTCTTTAGGATTCTCCGTCTTCTTGTATTATCTTGTGATTATTAAATTCGTATTTGTAAAAACTTGAAAGATTTTAAGTTTTAACTTGATATTATTAAATAAATTCATGTATTACATGTATTCAATGAAATGTTAAAAACAAAATAATATATTTTTAACTATGATATTTGAAAAAAAAACAATAAAGAAAAAAAATGTAAAATAAAATGAACAAACAGTCAGTGTTGGTTATCAACACTGACAGTTTAAAAAAAAAACAGTCAGTGTTCAACACCAACACTGACTGTTTTTAAAGGATCAGTATTGCTACTCAACACTGACGCTTTACAAACAGTCAGTGTTGGTACTCAACACTGACTGTTTTTGAAGAAGAGTCAGTCACTAGTGGAGAACATGGAATTAGTGTCGGCTGTTTATGGGTATTAGTGTCGGACATTGGGCGACACTAATGGAGCTGATACTAATACTTTGTAAATAGCCGACATTAAAAGTAAGGCATTAGTGTCGGACTTTTAATAAATAGCCGACACGAATAAGTATTAGTGTCGGCCTTTTAATAAAAGGCCGACACTAATACTTATTAGTGTCGGCTATTTATTAAAAGGCTGACACTAATACTTATTAGTGTCGGCTATTTATTAAAAGTCCGACACTAATACTTATTAGTGTCGGCTATTTATTAAAAGTCCGACACTATATATATTTTTTAAAAAAATATATATTTTATTATTTGGCCAGCTACCATATAATATTTTTGCTGGCCTATATATAAAACAATCGGTCTGAAATAAAGATATCAAATAACACTCACTAAATAAAATATCATCCAAATTGCCAAATATCACATTTACAACGTTTATCATTATACCAGACAAATTCATAAATCTAGATTCAGTAAAAAAAACTAAAATCAAATCACATGGGCACAATTCACGTATAATTGTACTCAATAGCACTTATCTAGGACTTAATCAAATTGCAGCGAACTCCTCTCCTCGTCAGTAGCAAGATAGTTGTTTTTGCACCTTCCTCGTGCTTCATGATGATATACTCCTATTAGTTAGACACCGTTTGAACATCAGAAAGCAACAAACTTACATTACAAGGAAATGAAAAAGTGTTTTTGCACCTTCCTCGTGCTTCATGATGATATACTCCTATTAGTTAGACACCGTTTGAACATCAGAAAGCAACAAACTTACATTACAAGGAAATGAAAAAGTGAATTAAATGCAAGGAAATGAAAAAGTGAGATCCAGTATATAAAAACCTATCTGAATATAAAAGTAAAAGCTTGTGTGAAATTTTAATTAAGGAAAGGTTCACTGAATAGTGAAGATACAGTAAAAATGTTACTCACTATATCTACCATATTTAAAAAATATGCCTCAGCACCGATAAGGCAGCAAAGAAACATCTCAATCGAGTTGCCCCCGGGAAAAACAACAACCCGGCAAGGCTATGTACCTAGTTCTGATTTGGATCTCATGAAATAGTTAACATGAATCAGCCAACTGAGAACCAAGATTGGTCTCTTCCTCTGGTATTTGTCAAATTACAGTGCAAAACAACATAAACAAAAAATTACATGACTATTGGTGCGTGTGACCTTGTCTTTGCAGCCAACAAATGCAAAAGAAAATACCCTAGATATTGACAGTTCAATTTCAAAATAACTCAAAAAGCTCAAAATTGTAGGGTTACCTGAATTTAGCAATTAATTACTGCCTAGTTGGGAATGAGAAGCAAGATAGCTTGACCACTCCATAAAACGCTCTCCTTCACTGTTTCTGAGGATACCACCTTCACCGTGGGATCCTACAAGCAAATTTCATAGAGCAAAAGGAAAGGAAAAATGTAAGACCCTAATATATAATGTTACCCAAACCTGAAATTAAGCGCAAATGTTGTAGAATTGAGCAGAATTGAGCTTGCATGTTTATAAAACCTGAAATTCTCTTTGTAATCAAGGTTACTACCCAAATCTGAAACCATCTGAGCCAAAATTCTAATTGTAATCAAGGTTCTACACTGTGTGCTAGTCTCAGAAAGCTTATTACCTGTTCCGAGAAGAATCAAGGATTTGGAGCAACTGAGGCGCAGGAGAGAGCAGTACTGAGGCGCGAGAGAGAGCGGCTGAGGCACGAGAGACGTGCACCGTGCGGCTGAGTGGATTCTTTCCTTCTTCTTTTCCTTCGCGCAGGAGAGACGCGACGGAGGCGATGAGAGATAGGTGCGTTTTGAAAAACCCTAGAGAGGCGTTTTGATGAGTGAAAAAAGGTGCGCGGGAGAGAGAGAGGGATCGGCGGGACTGAAAATAAAAATGGTGCTCGGTTTATGCACGGAAATTTTCAGATGTAAAAAAATTAGTGTCGGGTATTTTTAAAAGGCCGACACTAATATATAACAATTAGTATCAGTCAATTATAAATAGCCGACACTAAGTATTAGTGTCGGCTTTTTATAAAAGGCCGACACTAATTGTTAGTTATTAGTGTCAGCTATTTATAATTAGCTGACACTAATTATTAGTTATTAGTGTCGGCTATTTATAAAGAGCCGACACTAATTGTATTAGTGTCCGCTTTTTGTAAATGACCGATACTAAAGTATTACTGTTGGCTTTCTGAGGCAACACTAATTGTACGTTCTCCACTAGTCTAGTGTTGGTACTCAACACTGACTCTTTTGAAAAACAGTCAGTGTTGATTACCAACACTAACTCTTTTTAGAAAACAGTCAGTGTTGATCACCAACACTGACTGTTTTTAAAGCGTCAGAGTTGGTAATCAACACTGACGCTTGAAAACAGTCAGTGTTGGTGTTCAACACTGACTCTTTTTTTAAAAACAGTCAGTATTGATAACCAACACTGACTGTTTATAAAGCGTCAGTGTTAAACAACAACGCTGACTATTATTTAATAAAAGGGTCAGTGTAGTGTGAGCAACACTGATGCTTTGCTTAAAATAGTCGGTGATTAAGGGTCGGTGAAGGGGTTTTTTGTACTAGTGGTTATATATCAAAATATGACACTTAACATGTCTAAATATGATTAATATGATAGAATAACACATCTTTTGAATGAATGATCATATATTTTTTGTGATTAAGATGACATGACTTTATAAATTTGGTGTGCTTATTTTCAATATACTTGACAATATTTTATATGATACTTAAATGTGAAAGAAAAAAAATTATTATCTTCCAATTCTAATCTTTAATTCTCACTAAACAAAATATTGGAGAAAACTAAATATTAATTATTTTTAATTAATATTTCCAATTATCAAAAGAGATAAATTAGTTATTATGAGTGTATTTTGAACAAATTTTTCAACGTAAAATAAATTTAACATTGCCCAAAAAAATAAAAAGTTCGCATTACAAAATTAATTATACAATTAGAGAGCGCAGAGCGTTCGTCCAGATGCCCATGACACATAGCAACCGTGATAATAATTGATTTTCATGAGGGCCAAATATAAAGCATTGTTGTGGGGTTAATAAGGCCGTGTCGTAGGCAAAATCGAGTGCAAAATCTACAAATTTTTTTACCATTTAATAAGTTAATTCATGACTTATGATTAATTACTATTATGATAAATGATAGTCTAATAACAGTTGAGAAAAAAATAAAGGAAGCAAGTAATCAATCGGTTCATCAATAAAATAGAAAAATAACTGAAACATATTTTTATATTTTTGCTAAATATTTTTTTGTTTTTCTTATAAATGTAAAAAAAAAAAATTTATTCCAAATTATAAATGCATGTGATCTAGGTGGACAAAAATTCTGAAATTGCAGAAAGGACCTTTATTTTATTTTATTTACAAAATATGCTAAAACTTTTTTTTATTATTATCAAAGAAGGATGCTTTATACTTTTTGGCCATTTGAGATGCAAAAATCAGATAAATTAGATACATCAGAACTGATCAAGCAAGAAAGAAAAATTGAAAATTTCAACAAAAAATAAGATATTTCCAATGGAGCTTCTTTATTTCATTACTAGAGTACATTTGGGGTTACATTTTGGTGTTAATTAAACAAATTGTTTTTAATAATATCTCTTTCTCAAAAGATGCCTACCATGTCAATTACAAAAGGAATTTCAAATGACTGATTTTGAATATCCAATTTAAAATTTGTTATGGTAAACCATCATGTAAAATTTAACACTAAGATACTTCTGATATTTTAATGTTAAAATATTTTGGGCACTTTTATTCTGTTAGATTCGATCTGCTAATTGTTTATCTTGTGTTATTATAATTTATTTACCAATAGTAAAAAAATCAGATGCAAGGATAATACAAACCCAGCACAAATCTGGGTAATTATCTTAACAGAGAAGTTTTGGCTTCATGCAGTGCACTAAGCATATGCAATGCTGTTTTGATTCTATAGCATGTGCGCTGTACAAAGTCAAAACTGCAATGTTAGAAAGCGCAAATTGACAAAACTTTTAAATAACACTATGCAATTTGTTAAATCATTCCGACAAAACTCTCTTTCTTTTGCAGACCTAGTAAGAAGAATCTAGTTAGAACATTCTTCGCTTAATGCCAAATTGAGAGATAGAACATTCTTCTCTTTCTTATGCCAGTAATTAAGATAACTAGTTGAATATTTCTTGTCCACAAATAAAGGAGTTGAGTTCATTTTCATACTTTCATATTCTGAATTTAGACCTTAATTTTATGCATGAGTCGTATATATTTAAAACAACCCATCAGTTTGTAAAATGAGCCACAATTCCGGTTACATGTCCCAACTTTCATATATAGCCAGTGATCTCCAACCTTATCTTCACGGCCATGAGGGAATAACAGTCACAAGTCCAATCCAGTCAGTTTCTAATAGTCCATACAAGACGGAATAACAGTTGTTGAAATACAGCACCGAGGCCCAAGCCCAAAATTCAATTTCTAGATTATTCAAGACAAAAGGAAAGTACAATTGAAATATGCTTAGATGGTTCTATATAAGTGTAGTTAATAAATTGTAAACCGGCAAACAACCGAGTCCGTAGAAATAACTAGAAACATCTAAACCGACATAGACCTTGTATAAATAAGTTGTAGAGGCCCGTGAATAGTGTGAGAGACATGAATGAGTGTAAGAAATATATATCTCTTTGTACTCTCTGCATTTATAAGAAAAGTTAGTTTAATATTCAACAACAGTTAACTTTTTTTTCTAACCATACATCTCCCTTAAACTATAAGAAGGGCAGCACTCTGTGAGAGAGAAACCCATTGCCTTCATTTCACAAATCATGGAACATTGTTATACCATGGTCACCCTTCACCTCCTCCTCTTAAGTCTCTTAACCTTATCCTCCTTTTCTCTCGCTTCCATAGTAACCAATAGTAAAACTGATCTATCAGCACTTCTCTCCTTCAAGTCCCAAATACATAATGACCCATTTGGAGTCCTCTCCTCATGGAACGAGTCACTGCACCACTGTCAATGGCAAGGGATCTTGTGTGGCCGGCACCATCCTGATAGAGTGACTGCTCTCGTTCTCGACTCCAAACAATTGTCAGGTTATATATCTCCATCTCTAGCAAACCTCACGTTCCTCCAAAGGATGAGTCTCTCTGATAACCAGTTGGGAGGAGGCATCCCGGTAGAGATAGGGTATTTGGGTAGGCTACGTTTTCTCAACTTGAGTATGAATTTTCTCGATGGTAACATTCCATCTACTCTAAGCAATTGTTCAAAACTAGAATTTATTTATTTGAGTAATAATAATCTACATGGAGCCATCCCATCTAATTTAGCGCAATGCAAAGAATTGAAAACAATCAATTTGGGAAATAACTTCCTCACAGGAGGCATACCATCAGAATTCGGCCTCCTCTCACAGCTCCAAGGATTACTACTATATGGCAATAATTTCACCGGATCAATTCCTTCCACCTTGGGTAACCTTAGTAGCCTAATAAATCTTTTACTTGATCGAAATGATTTTTATGGCGATATTCCAAAAGATTTAGGCAAACTTACTAACCTATCACGTCTTTATCTTTACAATAATAACTTCACAGGTTCCATCCCACCAACCCTAGGTAACCTTACCAAACTATCATTTCTCGGTCTTTACCTAAATAGCATTAGTGGTCACATCCCGTCTGGCTTGGGCAACCTTACTAACTTACTGCAACTTGCTCTTTCTGGAAATGAATTCTATGGTTCCATCCCACATACCTTAGGTAATCTTCAAAGTTTAACACATATTGATCTTTCTGAAAATATGTTAAGTGGAATCATCCCTAATGAGCTCGGGAAACTTCAAAACCTCCAGTATTTGAACATTTATCATAACAACATTTCAGGCGAAATACCACACTCTTTTTACAACCTATCAGAATTGTTTGCCTTGGAACTTGCTGTTAACCAGCTTCATGGAACTCTACCTTTTGATATGTGCAATGCTCTACCAAACTTGAAATTTCTATACCTCTATGCCAATCAACTCCAAGGACAGATCCCACAATCCATATCCAATTGTTCAGCTCTTGCTGGTGTTGAATTACAATATAATTACTTCAGTGGCGTGATACCATCTAGCTTAGGAGCCTTAGAAAATCTTCAAACAGTGGTTTTGGCTTTTAATCAACTGGAAGCCAAGAGGCCACTTGACTGGAGTTTCATGGATGCTTTGACAAATTGTACTTTGTTCGAATATTTACAAATTGACAACAACCAACTACGAGGAGTGTTACCTAGTTCTATAACAAACCTTTCTAATAGTCTTCTTATACTCACACTGTCTGGTAACCCAATTTCTGGAAGCATACCAGCAGAGCTCCGAAATCTCAATAACATAAACTGGCTTGACCTAAGCAGAATGTTTCTCAGTGGCAGCATTCCGGTAGAAATTGGTAATCTTTACAAATTGGGAATATTATATCTGGATAATAACATGATTTCAGGTCAAATCCCAGCAACTTTTTCTAACCTCACCCAAATGACCCAACTATTTCTAGAAAATAATGCATTAGAAGGGACTATACCACCAGAGTTAAGTAACATGAAAATCTTAGAACTCTTGAATTTTTCAAATAATAAGTTGGTAGGTGAAATTCCAAAAGAAATCATGGGTCTTCCTTCTCTTTCCGTTAGTTTGGACTTGTCACACAATTATCTAACTGGCATCTTGTCACCAGAAATTGGTAACTTGAAAAACCTACAATCAATTCGTCTCTCGAATAACAAATTGGGTGGAGAGATTCCTAGCACAATTGATGGATGCCAGGTACTTCAAGCCCTTTATCTTGATAGCAATCTGTTCCAAGGAACAATTCCAACCAAATTAAGCAATCTAAAAGGGCTGCAAACCCTTGATGTCTCTAACAACTCACTCTCTGGTCGAGTTCCTGAATTCCTGGGTACAATGAATTTGCAATATTTGAATATCTCTTTCAATAATTTCGAGGGTGAATTACCAAAAGAAGGCATTTTCAAGAATGCCAGTGGTCTAGATGTAAGAGGAAATCCAAAGCTTTGTGGTGGAGTACCCCAAATGCATTTGCCACAATGCATTTCACAACCTTCCACACAGAGACATCACTTTCAAAGAAACATGGTGCTCATAAGTTCTGTTGTTGGTTCTTTTATTTGCATAACAGCAATAATTTGCTTGGTAGTGATTTATTATACTAGAAAAAACCCTCGAAACAAACCCCAATCTGATAAAGCTTTGAAATATGGGTTAGAGCCTATTTCATTCAACGACATTCTTAGAGCTACTGAAAATTTCTCCCCAAATAATCTAATTGGAAAAGGTTCATTTGGAGAAGTTTACAAAGCCGTTATGAGCTTCGAGAATGTGACAACTGTTGCGGTGAAAGTGATAAACCTTGAGAAACACAATGCTTCTAGAAGTTTCTTTTCTGAATGCGAGGCATTAAAAAATGTGAGACACCGGAACCTCATAAAAGTGCTGAGTTTGTGCTCTAGCATAGACCACCAAGGTAATGATTTCAAGGCTTTGGTTTTTGAGTTCATGCCAAATGGTAGCTTGGCCACATGGTTGCATCCAAATGCATGTATGGATCGGCCATTCAGAAGCCTCAGCTTCATCCAGAGATTGAACATTGCATTTGATGTGGTGACAGCACTAGATTATCTCCATTACCATTTACCTGCACCAATCGTCCATTGTGATCTCAAACCTAGTAATGTACTTTTGAATGATGACATGACTGCACATGTGAGTGATTTTGGATTAGCAAGGTTTTTGGTTCGACCTGATACCATGCCTTCTCAATCAATGTCAAGCACCGGTGGAATTAAAGGTTCTATTGGCTACATTCCTCCAGGTATATATAGCGAGGCTTATTATTTGAGAAGTACTTTTTTTTTATGTCCCTGGAAGGTTGGAACAAAATTATTTATAGATTTTGTTAAGATTCAAAGAAAAAAATTGGCCAAGGCTGTTCCACTGGCGAGGCCCAAGGGAAAAATATTTATTGCCTCATTTATAGTGACATGATTGAGACTGAATTTTATTATCTACCTATACTTTTTTAATTTACTGTCTTGGGCTATAAAATTTTAAAAAATCATGTGACCCATGTTTTTCAAACTAGGTGAATTAGACTTATGTTAATAGGTAGAGTCACAGCTCACTGTGCTTCTGTACTAATTAAATTTAGGGATGTAACTATTAACTTTTTATTGTCTAGAGTATGGAATGGGTGGTCGGCCATCGGTAGAAGGAGATGTGTACAGCTACGGAGTTCTTCTGCTCGAGTTGTTCACTGGAGTAAGTCCAACTGATGAGAGAATCAGAGATGGTTTCAGCCTTCGGAAGCAAGTTGAGATGGTTTTCCCCGACCAAGTCATGGACATAGTCGACCTCAAATTATTCCCTGAAACTGATGGAGAACACAATTTGTGTGCACCTGAAAATGTCTATAGTTGTTTGGTTTCAGTGATTCAATGTGGGCTTCTGTGCTCCAAAGAGTCGCCAAAAGAGCGTATTTCTATCAAAGATGTCACCAAGGAATTGAACTCAGCACGAACAAAGTTGCTTAGGTCATAGAGATGGAGAAAAAAGGATTGAAAGAGAAGAGAAAGGGATCCACTAAATATGTATTATATGTAAAATTGGACAGCGGTTGTGGTAATTTATGGTGTTGTAATATATATGTTGTAATAACGAATTGTTGAAAGTAATGGCTAAAATTGATATGATTTTGAAAACAATTTTATGATTTTTCAAATTGATTGAATTGAATCAGATTCTAATTGGATGATCAAAATTCCAAACTCAAAAATTATTCAAAAACTATGGGGATGCACCTACTATCTTCGAGTCTGGATCCTCTGCATTGCCTCACCGTTTGTGTTTCAATCCAGACCATCTGATCATAATCCGAATCAATCCCAGCAAACTTTTAATGCAGGTGGATTCTTTAAGATTTGTGCTAATATGTAATGAACGGATCAGATTCAAACCCAAAAAATAATGTATCTTAGGTGATATGAATTCCTCTCTCCTCTGACAGTGGGCCGGTGGCCTGGATGAGAATCAAGGCCCAATAAAGATTCTCAAATCTTAAAACACAAGGCTTATTGATGAAGCTTATTGACTTATTGTAGTCAAAGAAAAGCACCACGTGTAGGGGGTGTAAACTAAAGTGTTTTTTAAATATCAATGTAAAAACACTTTACTTATTCCAGATTAATTAGATGTGCATGTGATTTTGGTAGGCAAAATTAAAAAGTTTGGAGAAAGGACCTTTATTTTATTTTATGTACAAAATATGTTAAAGCTTCTTTTTAATTATCAAAGCAAGATGATTTACATGTTTTAGCAATTTGAGATACAAAAAAAGAAAATTTCAAAATTCCAACAGAAAATAAGAAATTTCCAATTGAGCTACTTTATTTAATGAACTTGAGTACATTTTGACTGATTTCATATGAGCAGCATAACAACACTATTTGGGTTTTATTTCTACAGATTTAAACATCACAACCTCCAATTAAAGAATTAATTTAATTGGGAGGGAAGTAATATCCCAATTACAAAAGTAATTTCAAATTATTAATTTTGAATACCCAATTTAAAATTTGTTATGATAAACCATCATGTAAAATTTAACACTAAGATACTTCTGATATTTTGATGTTAAATTTTTTTGGGCACTTTCAGTCTTCTTAGATTCGATCTGCTAATTGTTTTCTTGTGTTATTATTATTTAATTACCAACAGTTACAAATCAAATGCAAGGATATTACAAACCCAGCACAAATCTAGGTTAATATCTTAACATAGCTGTTTTGGCTTTATGCAACACACTAGGCATAAGCAATGTTGTTTTGATTCTATAGCCAGTGCACTGTACAAAGTCAAAACTACAATGTTAGAAAGCGCAAATTGACACAACTTTTAAATAGAATAATTATATGAAACCCCCCACTCCCATCCCCCCATCATCCCCCATCTCTTAAACCCATACACCTTTTTAGAAGTGAGTTTTTTTTCTTTTTTCAATATCGTCCACATTTCTCACGATCTATGAGAAATTTTGCGAATCCAAAACCACGAACGTATTCTACTTAATTTTATCTTTCAAATGAGATCTATGATGACATATTTTCGGACTCATCGTCACACAAGTATTTATACCTCATCGTGCAAGTATTTATACCTATAATTGTAAGTATTTATCCCCAATCATGTTTAACTTTCATAAACTAACTTAACTAACTAGTTTAATTAAATTAATTCAAAACACTGTGGTCTTCCAAGTTTAATTAAATTCATAGGTATAAATATTTGGAAGATAATAAATTAATACTTGCAAATTAAGATATTAATACTTGCATGTCTAAATTGATATGACTATATGGAGAACCACTCAAACTACATGGGGAGAAGAATCATACACAATTTTAGAGATGAGTTTTTTTCTTTTCTTTTTTCAATGTCATCCACATTTCTCACGATCTATAAGGAATTTTACAAATCTAAAACCACGAACGTATTCTACGCAATTTTATCTTTCAAATGAGATCTATGATGACATCCTTTCGGGCTCATCGTCACACAAGTATTTATTCCCAATCATGGACCCCACATCTCCGCATCAACCTTTCCCAATCAGCCTTGCGTTAACCTTTCTCTAACAAAAATAGTTGACGACATAGGTATAAATACTTCAGTACATAGGTATAAATAATTGTAATACTTGATATTAATATTTTTAAATGTCAGCAGTGTCATATGTGTAATATACTACGTATAAATACTTAAATGACGATGTATAAAAAATACTTGCGTGATGACGAACTTGAAAGT
The DNA here is from genome assembly GCF_964058835.1 of Carex rostrata. Lineage (NCBI taxonomy): Eukaryota > Viridiplantae > Streptophyta > Magnoliopsida > Poales > Cyperaceae > Carex > Carex rostrata. The sequence goes on from NC_135951.1 coordinate 3,504,031, forward strand.
ATGTCATCATGGATCTCATTTGAAAGATAAAATTGCATAGAAGACGTTCGTGATTTTAGATTTTTAAAATTTCTTATAGATCGTGAAAAATGTGGACGAGATTGAACAAATAAAATTGGGAGGATAATAGAGAGTTGAGAGTGGGGGGACAATTATCAGAGCCATTTTAAATAACACTGCAATTTGTTAAATCATCTCCAAAACAAGAATATATTTCATCAAATTCCATTTAAACTACAACCTAGTCCATTAGATCTATCAAGATAAAAAATACAAAAATAAAAAAACCACTAATTGCCTCACATATCCATTTCAATACATCTGGTACATTTGCTGGTAATACATCATTTGTTGCTGCAACTGCTGTTGCTTCTCCTACAACGACTTGTTGCTAGGTGAGGAATGATTTGACTGCAACTGATTTTGCTATAAAACCTATTGCTGTAACTGGAGGCAATAGTACATCTGTTGTAGTTGGTTTTGGTTGTGTTGCCACATCTGAGATGGACACACTTGCCCTGATTGTACGCCTCCATTCTACCATATTTCTTTTGTTAGTTCAACTGGATTCAGTTTATATGAGTAGGGGTTTTAACAAAAAGAAAAAATTAATAATAATAAATGGGGAGAAGAAACCATTGGTTGCTAGTTTTTGAAAATTACAAACACCCATTACTAGCATGAGCATTCCCTAAACCCCAAACCCTAAAACCGAAACACTAGAGCTCAGACCAAATTTTTTCCTCCTATTGTTCATCACACCTCTCTAGAATTCTAACTCTTATCACTTGTGTCTCATGAGAACACAATATAGTTTTCACAATAATTTAGATGGAAACTTTTAAATTCACCGTTGTCAACTAAAAAATGAGGGTTATAGGCCAAATAACTTCTGTTTAATGTAATCATAAGGAAGCTTTTCTATTAAATTAACCCTTATCTATTAAAGGATACATGTGATTTTCCACTTCTGAATTCGAGCATTCGCCCTGAATTGGGCTAGCAGGCCTAATTGGGCTTATTTGGAAAGACTCGTCAGGTTTCAGGTGTATAGCTTCAGATTCTGGATTTGCACTTACCAGATCTGTAGTTTTCTCAACATCACTACTATGATCGATACCATTATTGGTATTAAAATTATTCTCAGGTGCAGAAACAGCCAAGTTGGTTTTTGATTCTGTATTTTGAGTTTCCTTCAGTACTATTGATATAGGCCTATATATATAGAGAGAGATGGGCTATGGTGCATTGCAATGCATAGGCCCCTTGTGCATTGAACCATAAATCACCGATTTAAAGTCCAAATGGCCGATCCAAGCCGTTCATCTTGTTCTCCATATTAATATGTGCTTGGAGACTAAATTTTACATTTTTTGAAATTTTTTAACTATTTATTAAGTCAGTTTTAAATCATTGTATTCAATGATCCAAAAACAATTTCACTATTTATTTAAATAGGCGATTTTAAAACTATCTTAATAAATAGTAAAAAAATTGCAAAAAAATTTAAAATTTGATCTTCAAGCACATTTTATATAAATATCACATCTAACAGTTTGGATCAACTGTTGGACTTTGAAAATCGGAAAACTAATTGGTTGCATTACAGCCCCGGACCAAATATTTTGATAGTAGCCAATCTCTTGTTAATTAATTGTAAACCATAATTAAATATAAATAAAACAAAATTTACATAATTAATATTTGAAAAAAATTAATTAGAGAAAATATCAATTTGATCCTAGTTAAATTAACTTTTAATTGAATGATCTGGATTTGTTGACGATTAACTATTTAGATTCTGAAATTAATTTGAAACATGAGAATTATTTCATTGACCAGCGGGGTCCACATGGCACGACCATCACCATTCATCCATGGTTTTATTAACTATATAGTAATATTGAAATTTTAGACAAAAAGGTCCTATTTGCAATTATAAAAAAGTAGATGTTGTTCCATGGAAGATTTTAATTGGAAAAGAAAAAAAAAAGCATTTCAGCTATTCATTCCATAGAGTCACTACAACAAAACCGGTTTTCAGCGATCGATCTGGTCGCCGGTCGTTATAAACTCCCCCCCCCCCCCCAAAAAAAAAAAAAAAAAAAAAAAAAAACAAGGAGATAGACCATGAGAGATATGAAAGAGAATAAGAGGTCCACAATCTATTGTGAAAGATATATGAAACATATTGTAGTATTGATTTTGTTGGAGAAGAAGAGATAAGCAACAGACGTAGAGTAACTGTAATTGAAAAGAAAATATATGAATTTCAACTGCCAGTTTTAATAATTTTGAAATACTTAAATAAATAAATAAATAAATAAAATAATCTTCAAGTAACAACACCTTATGTTATTGCACATGCATGCTACACTATCTCATATATTAGGTTTTACAACACTCCAAGGCAGCCATTCCATTTTTTGAGTAACCGGGCCGTAGATTTGGTGAACAAAAATTGCCCCTAGGCCAAGCCCAAGCCAAAGCCCAAGCCCAAGCCCATCTAAATCAATTAAAAAAACCATACATCTAAGGACCACTTCAAAAGACCTTGGTTGGACTTCTCATCTGATATAAAAGAGATTGCTGTGATGCTGTCACTTAAAAGATGTCTTTAGAATCAAAGATAAGGCAGAGATTTTTTGAGAGCCTCACAGACTCATAGTCAAGTCCACGCTCAAGTCAACACCCAATTGTACCCCACGAGATTATGCTTCCAAGTCCTTGCATGTTTTGATAACGGGTTGGGCATGTCCTAGGGTTCGGATCTAATAATCAGTCTCCGGTAATCTCATGACTTATTGTTATGGTCAGTGTCAGACCACTTATACTACCAAAAAATGATTGTTGGAATACATTGTATTGACTGAGCACTAATGTAGTGGATGGATCACTAATGTAATGGGTGAACATTGAGTTTGAGTACCCACTTTAACAACTCGTTGCCACCCCCAGTAAATAACATGGAAAAGATATTAATTAAACACAGTACCAATACCAAGAAAAACAAATAAAATAACAGGATAATAAGATGATGACAACTTGAGAATCCTTATTTAAAAAAAAAATATAAGATAGGATAAACTTCTAATCTTACATTTTATTGATAAATTAAAAATATAACACCATCAAAAGAACAAAAAAAAACATGAAATTGAACGAGTATATATGGAGCACCAAAAATTGGAGTAAAAGCATGGTTTCTGATCAAACTCGGAATTGGAAAGATGTATCTGCTGGAATTAGAAGAATCGGATTGGAAATTCAGATTTATTTTTTGGTAGAAACTTGTTTTATAGCAAAAAAAATATATAAAAAAATAGTAAAAAAAATATATGTTAAAACAAAATATTACACTCAAATAATTCATTAATTATATAATATAATACAAGTATTACAAATAGAAAACACTTTTTTTATAGATCAACTAAACTATAGCAACGCACTACTATACTAGCTAGTCACATGCATTATTTATAAATAAACTAAACAATTCACATATTTGAATATGTTGTCTCCAGCTATATGCAAGTTTGCTATGTCTCACTTTCCAGCTGTATGCAACTCTCCTTCGCAGAATTTTGGTCAAATCAAGTAAAATGCTTGCTTCATCCTTGTCTTGTTTTTCATTATTGATTTCACTGCTAATATACATTATTGATTTCGCAGAATTTTGGTTTCCAACTCTTGAAATTGTAACCTCTAAGAACAAGCTAACTAGAATTTATGCATAGAAGAGCAAAATTACATTAGCAACATAAATTTAGTGTAGGATTATTTTGACAACATATGTGTTAAGTTTTTTTTCTAGTTCAAATTATATTTGCATAATTTGATTTTTTTTTTTTTTTGTGATTTGAAATCATATATCAACAATTATCAGGGAAAAACGTAAAATAACCAAAGGACTCGGCCTGACTCGCATCAATAATCAGATAACTCACCCGAGTCAACCCGATTCAACCTATTTTTGTTGGAAAAATCGAATGGGCGTGACACTCGGATGAAACTTGGCTCAGAGCCGACCGATACCATTCTAACTTGGCCGAGTCAACTTGGACCTAGCAGATTTTCCAATCCATGAATATAATAAAAGTTACATATCTGATAATACTTGACCAACCATGTAAAAATAAAACAAAAACTATCACTAAAAATTCATTTGTATCTCTCCATAATATGAAAATTAAATGAAAATATTGTCTTAAAATTGCAGCTCCATTTTGTAGCAAATTACATAATTTAAAAAGCTTGAATTGGACTAAATTCATAATTAAGAGATGTAGTCTACTCTTATTGAAGTCTTCGTCCGACAGGAAAAAAAAAAAAGAATACATGTCTGCAATAAATACTGCTATGTTGATCTAGACTTGAATTTATTGTTGTGCATCCTGCTAGCTAGCTTGGAAATTTTTGCACGATTTTTTTTTTATTTACCTTCTTTCAAAAAAAAAAAAAAAAAAAAAAACCACTTCTTCTTGAAAATTCGATATAGATCATGTCCGCAGTTTAAACCTGCGAAAACAAATTACTGGTTTTGTAGGTTTAAATTGTGGAGCAACTTTTTTTTTTCTTTTACGTACAAAGGTCACTCGAAATTTTTTTTTTAAAAAGGGTGCCCCGCAGCCCCCGTACATTATTTATTTATTTATTTCAAGAAAGATTAAAGGGTATTAAAAAAGGATTAAAGTGTGGGTTTCACTACATTTCAACAAAGGAGCACGTTTAATGCCAGTTGCATGGGGAGAAATAAAGGATCACCAAATCCTTAAATTAATATATTTTCATTTTTTTATCGGAACCTCCCTTCTGGTTCGGTAGTATAAACTTGCGAAACCTAATAAAAATAATATTAACGACTCATTAGGGAAAATATTGTGGTCAACTTCTTTCTAACCAAACATACATCTCTCTTTAACTAACTATAAGAAGAGCAGCACTCTGTGAGAGAGAAAAACCCATTCCAATATATATTGTAGTGGATGCACTCTGTGATAGAGCAATGCAACATTTCCCTTCCTTGCATATTTTCATATCGGGTCGGGCATGTCCTATGGTTCGGATCGAATAATCAGGCTCCAATAACTCTCATGACTTATTAATATGGTCAGTGTCAGACGACTTATACTACCAAAGAATGATTGCTCGAATTCATTATAGTGATTAGTGAGTGAGCACTAATGTAGTGGATGGATCACTAATATTGTAGTCAAATCTTTTGACCCACCAGCTAAGACTGTCAGGGTTGCCTAGTTGCTGCTTCTTCGTTTTGAGGAGCACAATTTTCATTGTCTTTATTTTTTTTATTTGAGAAAGACCCGTAGGTATCATTGTTTTTATTAGACAACACGGAAGAGCTGAAAGGGAGGACGAACAACACAAACAAAATTGAAGACATGTATATAATTTTTGTTACTTTGGGTTTATGAACGGATACTGTTTTAGAAGCCGCCGGGACAATTAATAAACAAAAAGTCTGTTTATATAAATTTAAATAAAATTATGTCCAAAACACTTCGGGATAATTAAACCCACCAGTTCGGAAATTATATTCCTCATCATTTGAGCCTGAATAAGTTCAAGTTGTTTCCCTTTTTTTGGAAAATCGGAACAAGTAACCTTATATTTCTAAATCCTTTTCCCTGCCCTCTACTCAGTGTTATTATATGTAATATTTTTGCAATTGGATGGATGAAATGCTGAATTATTTGTTAATTGTTGTTGTATTTTTTTAGGTTTAATTTATTAGTCATATTTATTGTTGAGAACAATATTTAGTCGTGAACTTTTTTGTTTGTGCAACATATTCCACAGAGGAGAAGCTATAGTATATCAGGGGTGAGCAACTGTCCACTCCTGAATTTGGATAAACAAGCTTAAATCTCAATATATTTGAGTTTTTGCCTACTCCAAATTGTAAATTTTGCCCACCCCTATTGTGAAAAGGTGCAAATGTATTCTTCTTAAACACATAAATACATTACTAAAACCTAGAAAATAAAATAAAATTACTGGATAAGCAGATGACAAATTGGCAATCTTTATTTTATTAAAATAAGAACGGATGAAGCTCCTAATCTTATATTTTATTGATAAATTAGAATAAATATTACATTTCAGATAATATTTGACTGACGAAATCAAAAACAAAACAAAAGCTACCTCTAAATATTTGATTTTATCTCTTTACATAATATGATAATAAGAGCTCCATTTCATAGAAAATTACAGAATTTAATTAGAAAGATGGGATTGGAATAAGAACATAAGAGATGCGATCTAACAAGAAAACAAGAACACACGTCCTGGAAATTTGCAAGTCATTTCTTGCTTTTAATATTAATCAAGAATCTCAATAAAATCCGTCTACGTGATTATCAGAATTGTACATGATGGACAAGTCGGATATGAATATTTTTTTTTTCATTCATTTATTAGCTTATTAGAAAAGGACACGGATTTAGAAAAATAGCTTATTGGTAATTATGCATATGAATTAAAAATAGCTAGCCTTGTCACATAATGGTGTTTGTGAGCACGCATGTGCCTATAAGCTATTTCGCATTTCATTTTTATTCATAACCCCATAAATTTAGATGTTTAATGATGATTATTACTTTCAGGTGCACACTAGCACCATTTATTAATTATTGATTTTGCCTAAGAGAAAAAATGACTCGTCTTGTTACCGCACATGTCAATTGCTTTTAAAGTTAGCAATGAAACTAAACAACAACTTCCGTGCTATATATTTAATGCAACGACTCAAGAGGAAACATTTTGGGGTCAACTTCTTCCAAACCATACGTCTCTCTTCCATTATAAGAAGAGCACTCTGTGAGAGAGTAACCCATGACACTCATAACAGATATCATGGAAAGCATGCTCACTATTCACCTCCTCTTATGTCTCTTAACCTTATCCTCCTTTTCTCTCACTGCCATAGCCACTAGTAAAACTGATCTATCAGCACTTCTCTCCTTCAAGTCCCAAATACATGATGACCCATTTGGAGTCCTCTCCTCATGGAACGAGTCACTGCACCACTGTCAATGGCAAGGAATCTTGTGTGGCCGCCACCATCCTGATAGAGTGACTGCTCTCGTTCTCGACTCCAAAAACTTGTCAGGTTATATATCTCCATCTCTAGCAAACCTCACGTTTCTTCAAAGGATGAGTCTCTCTGATAACCAGTTGGGAGGAAGCATCCCGGTAGAGATCGGGTATTTGGGTAGGCTACGTTTTCTCAACTTGAGTGTGAATTTTCTCGATGGTACCATTCCATCTACTCTAAGTAATTGTTCAAATCTAGAAGTTATTTATTTGAGAAATAATAATCTCCATGGAACCATCCCATCTAACTTAGCGCAATGCAAAGAACTGAAAAAAATCAATCTGGCGAATAACTTCCTCACAGGAGGCATACCATTGGAATTCGGTCTCCTCCCACAGCTCCAATTATTAGGACTATATGTCAATAATCTCACAGGATCAATTCCTTCCACCTTGGGCAACCTTAGTAGCCTAATATATCTTTATCTTGACCAAAATAATTTGGATGGCGATATTCCAGATGATTTAGGCAAACTTACTAACCTATCACGTCTTTATCTTTACAATAATTACTTCACAGGTTCCATCCCACCTACCTTTGGTAACCTTACCGAACTATCACTTCTCTATCTTGACAAAAATAGCATTAGTGGTCACATTCCGTCTGGTTTGGGCAACCTTACTAACTTACAGCAACTTAATCTTGAAGAAAATAAATTATATGGTTCCATCCCACATACCTTGGGTAATTTTCCAAGTTTGATAAAAATGGATCTTTCCGAAAATATGTTAAGTGGATTCATCCCTGATGAACTCGGGAAGCTTCAAAACCTCCAGTATTTTAACATTTATCAGAACAACATTTCAGGCGAAATACCACACTCCCTTTATAACCTATCAGCATTGTATGTTTTGGGACTTGGTAATAACCAGCTTGATGGAACTCTACCTTTTGATATGTGCAATTCTTTACCAAACTTGAAATATCTACACCTCTATGACAATCAACTCAAAGGACAGATCCCACAATCCATATCCAATTGTTCTGCTCTTATTCAAGTTGAATTAAATAATAATTACTTCAGTGGCATGATACCATCTGGCTTTGGAGCCTTACAAAATCTTCAAAACGTTTTTTTTTATTTTAATCAACTAAAAGCCAAGAGACCACGTGACTGGAGTTTCATGGATGGTTTGACTAATTGTACTATGTTAGAAACTTTAGATATTGGAGACAACCACCTACAAGGAGAATTTCCTAGTTCAATAACAAACCTTTCTACTAGTCTTCTTAAACTCCACTTGGATGATAACCCAATTTCAGGAAGCGTACCAGCAGAGCTCAAAAAACTCAATAACTTAAATGTGCTTGACCTAAGCGGAATGTTTCTCAGTGGTAGCATTCCAGTAGAAATTGGAAATCTTTTCAAATTGGGAGCATTAGATCTGAGTAATAACATGATTTCAGGCCAAATCCCATCAACATTTTCTAACCTCACCCAAATGACCAAGCTATATTTAGAAAATAATTTATTAGAAGGGAGTATACCACCAGAATTAAGTAGCATGAAAATCTTAGAAGTCCTGAATATTTCAAATAATAAGTTGGTAGGTGAAATTCCGAGAGAAATCATGGGTCTTCCTTCTCTTTCCATCAGTTTGGACTTGTCACACAATTATCTAACTGGCATCTTGCCACCAGAAATTGGTAACTTGAAAAACATACAATCAATTCGTCTCTCGAATAACAAGTTCAGTGGAGAGATTCCTGGCACAATTGATGGATGCCAGGTACTTCAATCCCTTCTTCTTGATAGCAATCTGTTAAGAGGAACAATTCCATCCAGCTTGAGAAAACTAACAGGGCTACAAATCCTTGATGTCTCTAACAACTCGTTCTCTGGTCGAGTCCCAGAATTGCTGGCCACAATGAACTTACAATATTTGAATATTTCTTTCAATAATTTCGAGGGGGAATTACCAAAAGAAGGAATTTTCAAGAATGCCAGTGGTCTAGATGTAAGAGGAAATCCAAAGCTTTGTGGTGGAGTACCTCAAATGCATTTGTCACACTGCATTTCTCAGCCTTCCACACAGAGAAATCACTTTCGAAGAAGCATGATGCTCATAATTTCTGTTGTTGGTCCTTTTATTTGCATAACTGCAATCATTTGCTTGTTAGTCATTTATTATACTAGAAACAGCCCTCAAAACAAACCACAATCTGATAAAGCTTTGAAATATGGGTTAGAACCTGTTTCATACAATGACCTTCTTAGAGCTACTGAAAATTTCTCCCCGAATAATCTAATTGGAAGAGGTTCATTTGGAGAAGTTTACAAAGCCGTTATGAGCTTCGAGAATGTGACAACCGTTGCAGTGAAGGTGTTAAACCTTGAGAAACACAATGCTTCTAGAAGTTTCTTATCTGAATGTGAGGCATTAAAATATGTGAGACACAGGAACCTTATTAAAGTGTTGAGTTTGTGCTCTAGCATAGACCACCAAGGTAATGATTTCAAAGCTTTGGTTTTTGAGTTCATGCCAAATGGTAGCTTGGAAACATGGTTGCATCCAAATGCATGTACGGATCGGCCATTCAGAAGCCTCAGCTTCATCCAGAGATTGAACATTGCATTTGATGTGGCGGCAGCGCTAGATTATCTCCATTACCATTTAACTGCACCAATCGTGCATTGTGATCTCAAACCTAGTAATGTACTTTTGGATGATGACATGACTGCACATGTGAGTGATTTTGGATTAGCAAGGTTTTTGGTTCGACCTGATACCATGCCTTCTCAATCAATGTCGAGCACCGGTGGAATCAAAGGTTCTATTGGCTACATTCCTCCAGGTATATATAGCAGAGCTTATTATTTGAGATTTTTTTTAGTATGCTTTTGTACTAAATTTAGGGCTGTAACTATTAACTTTTTGTTGTCTAGAGTATGGGATGGGTGGTCGGCCATCGATAGAAGGAGATGTGTACAGCTACGGAGTTCTTCTGCTCGAGTTGTTCACTGGAGTAAGTCCAACTGACGAGAGAATCAGAGATGGTTTGAGCCTTCAGAAGCAAGTTGAGATGGTTTTCCCCGACAAAGTCATGGACATAGTCGACCTCAAATTATTCCCTAAAACTGATGGAGAACACAATTTGTATGCACCTGAAAATGTCTATAGTTGTTTGGTTTCAGTGATTCAATGCGGGCTTCTGTGCTCCAAAGAGTCGTCAAAAGAGCGTATTTCTATCAAAGATGTTACCAAGGAGTTGAACTTAGCACGGACAAAGTTGCTTAGGTCATAAAGATGGATAAAAAAGGATTGAAAGAGAAGAGAAAGGGATCCACTAAATATGTATTATATGTAAAATTGGACAGCGGTTGTGGTAATTTATGGTGTTGTAGTATATATGTTGTAATAACGAATTGTTGAAAGTAACGACTAAAATTGATATGATTTTGAAAACAATTTTATGAATTTTCAAATTAATTGAATTGAATCAGATTCTAATTGGATGATCAGAATTCGAAATTAAAAAATTATTCAAAAACCGTGGCGGATCTCCGTGGGTATGCACCTAGCTACTATCTTCAAGTCTGGATCCTCTACATTACCTCATTGTTTGAGTTTCAATCCAGACTGTCTGATCGTAATCCGGATCAATCCCGTCAAACTTTTAATGCACATGGATCCTTTAAGATTCGTGCTAATATGTAATGAACGGATCAAATTCAAAGCCGAAAATATAATGTATCTAGGTGATATGAATTCCTTTCTCTTCTCTGACAGTGGGCCGGTGGCCTGACTGAGAATCAAGGCCCAATAAAAGATTCTCAAATCTTAAAACACAATGCTATTTGATGAAGCTAATTAAAAACTAAAATGTAAGGTGGTTGCTGTCACGTGAGAAAGATTGTAATAATAGTCAAAAGGATGTCTTATTGTAGTCAAAGAAAAGCACCACGTGATTGTAAATATCAATGTAAAAACACTTTATTTATTCCAGATTAGATATTCATATGATTTAGGTGGGAAAAAAATAAAAAATTGCAGGAAGGACCTTTATTTTATTTTATTTACAAAATATGTTAAAGCTTGTTTTTAATTATCAAAGCAAGATGACTTACACTTTTTAGCAATTTGAGATGCAAAAATCAGATAAAATAGATTCAACAGCAAATGATCAAGCAAAAAGGAAAATTTCAAAATTCCAACAGAAAATAAGAAATTTCCAATTGAGCTACTTTATTTAATGAACTTGAGTAGTACATTTTTGGTTCATAACAACACTATTTGGGTTTTATTTCTACTGAATTAAACAGCACAACATCCGATTAAAGAATTAATTGTGTCAAACTAATTGGGAGAGAAGTAATACCTTAATTACTAAAGTAATTTTAAATTATTTATTTTGAATAACCAATTTAAAATGTGTTATGGTAAACCATCATGTAAAATTTAACACTAAGATACTTCTGATACCTTTAGTCATGTTAGATTCGATCAGCTAATTGTTTTCTTGTGTTATTAGTATTTAATTGTTTTCTTGTGTTATTATTATTTAATTACCAATAGTTACAAATCTGGGTTATATCTTAACAGAGCAGTTTTGGCTTCATGCAGCACACTAAGCATATGAAATGCTGTTTTTGTTCTATAGCCTGTGCGCTGTACAAAGTCAAAACTGCAATGTTAGAAAGCGCAAATTGACACAACTTTTAAATAACACTGCAATTTGTTAAACTACAACATAGTCCATCAGATCTATCAAGATAAAAAATACAAAAATAAAAAAAGCCACTAATTGCCTCACATATCCATTTCAAAACAAAGATTATTTGATAGGAGTTGACGGATCCGAAGATGCTACCTGCTCTTTATCCTGCAAACAATTGAAAGAACAAAAAATTCATACAAAATTTGAATTAATTCAAGTGCTGTAGCCCATAATAATTTAAATTATAAACAAATTAATAAAAAATTTTATACAAAAACCTGAGGTATCTCCTTTCCTTGGTTAGACTACTAGTTGTTTGCAAATTGGCTATGGTACTATGCATAGAGCACGTTGGTCCGTACTATGGATCAATATCTTTGTTTTCAAAATCCTAACAGTCGATATGAACCGTTCAAAATGATCACCATATGAAAATGTACATAGAGACTAAATTTAACTTTTTTTTTATAATTTTTTTACTATTTTATTTAGATAGGTTGACATCACTACTTTTAAATGGTCAAGAATCTTTAGATCAAGTGATTTTCGACCTATTTAAAAAATAGTAAAAAAAATCTAAAAAAATGTAAAATTTGATCTGAATGTACATTTTCATATGGAAATCATGTTGAATGGTTCAGATCGCCCATTTGGACTTTGCATGCGAAAAAATTGATCCATAGTACAGACCAATCAGCGCTATGCATCACTTAAATAAAAAAGTATTCAAATAAAAAAAATAAACAACATAAAAACTAAATACCTGAAAGTGAGGTGCATTGGCTAGTGCCATCTGCTGTTGCTGAAACTGGTACCAATGCTGCTGCTGTTGCTGTTGAACTTGCATCCACTGCTGCAAATACATCTGGTACATTTTCTGGTAATACATCATCTGTTGCTGCAACTGCTGTTGCTTCTCCTGTAAAGAGTTGTTGCTAGGCGAGGAATGATCGGACTGCAACTGATTTTGCTGTAAAACCTGTTGCTGTAACTGGAGGCAACAGAACATCTGTTGTAGTTGGTTTTGGTTGTGTTGCCACATCTGAGATGGACACACTTGCCCTGATTGTACGCCTCCATTCTACCATTTTTTTTTTGTTAGTTGAACTGGATTCAGTTTATATGAGTAGGGGTCTTTAACCAAAAAATAATAATAAATGAAGGGAAGAAGAAACCATTGGTTGCTGGTATTTTGAAAATTACGAACACCCATTACTAGCATGAGCATTCCCTAAACCCTAAACCCTAAAACCTAAACTCTAGAGGTCAGACCAAGGTAATTTCCATGGTTCCGGAAATCGGAATCGGAATCAGAATCGGATTTTTGACCGCTGAGTCAGAATCGGATGAATCGGCCGGAATCGGAAGAATCGGATCGGTAACTCGGGTATTTTTGGCAGAAGCCTTGTTTTGTAGCAAAAAAATAGGAAAAAATTGATAAAAATAATTTATAAAAAAACTATGTTAAATAAGACAATATTACACTCAAATAATCCACTAATTATATAATGTATTACAAATATTATAAATAGAACACATTTTTATTGTCAGAAGCTATGTCGAGCTGGCTGAATCATCTCATTATCCTCTGTATTAAAATACAAATGAAAATATTATTGTACAGAGTCAAAAGATAAAAACATTAATATTGTCAAATGAAAAATTAGTAGGATGTTATTTTTTCATTCCTGTCATTTCTTCCATTTTTTTTTGTGAAATGTAAAAAAATTATGGAGTCCGATAAAAAATTCCCTTTTTTATTTCTTCTCTCTTGAGGGGCCCACATATCTTTCCTTTTGAGAAATAATCTCTCACTCACGTGGATGAGTGTCTATTTGTTCTCCAGTTAGAAATTCAACCTGGAACTTAAAGAAAAAAAGAAATTCAACCCGCTCTTGAGGGCCCACATATCTCTACTTTTTCATTTACGCATTGACCAACCCACCCATATCTCCTTCTTCTTCACGACGTCTACATGGGTCAAATTCAACCCGTTCGCCCTTTCCTCTGCACTAGTTATTTAGCAAAACCAAATTGAACAAAATAAAATGCAGAATCGGTGAGACAATCAACCAAAATGTGAGAATCTGTCTGGAATCAGTGCAGACTTGCTTCACTCAGCCGATTCATCACTTTTCAACCAAGATTTTCGAACAAAACTCGCTCGCCGTGTAAGTTTGTTTAAAACTCAGCTCAACTCGGTCTAACACGGCTCAACTCGGTGTAACTCGGCTTGACTCGGTCGGAAAATCGGATAACTCGGCCGAGTCAAGCACTGTTCATCCGAGTTTTGCCGAAAAACTCGCATAGGCGTGAGACTCGGGTGAAACTCGGATCGGACACGGCCGATTCCGAGTTGACTCGGCCGAGTTGACTCGGAATCGGCCGATTTCTGGAACCATGGTAATTTCTCCAAGGGCCCTCCAAATTTATTCCTCCTATTGTTTATCATACCTCTCTAAATTTCTAACTCAAATCACTTGTCTAATGAGAACATAATATAGTTTTCACAATAATTTAGATGGAAATTTTTAAATTCACTCCTGTCAACTAAAAAATGAGGGTTATAGGCCAAATAACTTCTGTTAAATGTAATCATAAGGAAGCTTTTGTATTAAATTAACCCTTCTCTATTAAAGGATACATGTAATTTTACATTTATGGGTTGTAAAATGAGGGCTATGAGCTATATATTTGCAGAAGCAAGCACATGTGACAAATAGACTCTTAAAACAAAAAATAAAAAAGTAAAAAAGTACAAAATGCACAAAAACACTGACCAAATATTGTGCCAAGGCTCCTGTAGGAAATGTCTGATATGGCGGTTGTGAAGTCTGTATTGGATTATTAGATCTTGCCAGGTCTGGATTCAAAACAGGTCGATCTTGACCCAATTCCACTTCTGACTTCGAGCATTCGACCTGAATTGGGCTAGCAGGCCTAATTGGCCTTATTTGCAAAGACTCGTCAAGTTTCGGGTCTATAGTTTCAGATTCTGGATTTGCTCTTACCAGGTCTGTTTTCTCAACATCACTACTATGATTCATAGTGTTATTGCTATTAAAATTATTATCAGGTGCAGGAACAGCAAAGTTGGTTTTTGATTCTGGATTTTGAGTTTCCTTCAATACTATTGATTCCGAATTCGGTTGCAAAATCACCTCCTTTTCTCCTAATATGGCCTCATTTTTCTCTAGTTTTGCTCTTTTATTGCATTTCGGGATTCCTTGGGAAAAAGTACGCAGTGGCGGGCCCACGCCTTCCTGGTTTGTGCGGGTTTTCCATAAAGGTCTACAAACTGTACACAAAAATAAGGTTATCTCAATTATGAGCGTGAGGCTATGGTACTTCGCAGAGCGCACATTGATCCGTGCTATGGATCCATATTTTCAAAGTCCAAACAGTCAATCCGAACCATTTAACATGATTTTCATATGAAAATGTTCTGGGACATCAAATTTTACATTTTTTTTAGAATTTTTTTACTATTTTTTATAATAAGTAGAAAATCACCTAATTTAAAATTTATGGACCATACAAAAGTAGTGGTTATCAACCTATCTAAAAAAATAGTAAAATAATTCTAAAAAAAATGTAAAATCCGTCTTCAACTACATTTTCATATGAAAATAGAGATATGAATCCATAGTACGGACCGATCCATGCTTTGTTTGAACAAAAGAATAATCAGTCAATTGCATATTTATAAAAAAGGGCACTCACATCAAAAAACAACATAGAGATCTCTTCACGTTCTTCATAACATAAAGGTGTAGATTTATTGGTTTGAGGTTCTATCACATTAGATATTATCGAATCTAAAATCAGTATATGACTGGTCCCACCATGGATCATCTCAAATTGAATCAACCCCTACAAGTTTCAATAATCATTACATGGAAAAATTTACAGATGAAAATATAGTAATAATTTATTTAAAGTTACACAACTTTGATTAGAAAATTGCATGGCATTTGTTTAATCCCCCTAAGAAAGACTTCTCTAGCCACATCCCTGCTACCAGTTGCCTATAAAAACAAAAATTTTCAAGAAATATAAATCAGAACAGATAGTAAAAGAGAAGACTTCAAATGAGCTGATTATTAAGGGGATTAATTAAAATATTATAATTTCTATAATAACTCTGATTTATTATATGATTTGAATTTTTTAAAATTTGAATTATAATTATTTTCCAATGTGGAGGCATGATTGGAGCATACAGTTTTCAAAGCAGCTGAATCCTCACAATTAATTTTTTTTTTTTTTTTGTATCATACCCACAAATGTGAATTGTGCAAAGTTAATGTAAAGACTTGAAGCAACTTCAACATTCTTTTTCTCTATAGCATATTCAATTTCATTCTCATATAACTCAAAATCACCCTTACTATTTCCCTGATATAATAAAAAATAATGAAAATAAGTAAAAGAAAATAAAACAGCAAAAAAGAGTTGTTCTTGGCACAGTAACAGAAGGCATGAAAACATCTTTACTTCTTGGTCAAATAAAAAACAAAATAGAGGGAATAAAGAGAGTAGATATGTTAGAATAGGAGAATAGGGTAATATTTTTCAGATTGTGGGAGGATTAAGGGGAATAAGAAGGATCTAAATCTGGAATAGAGGTTTTATTTTAGCCTAGAGTAGAATAGAGAGGGTTAAGACTAGAATAGAGAAGAATATAGGTTTATTTTATGGCATAAAGTTTTTTTATTTATAGGCATTTGGACCACTAACCTTAAAAAAATTTAAATTAGTTGGAATAACATCCTACCTTGTGTTTTTCCAAATTACCCTCCCGGTAAATATATTTAATATAATTAGAAGAAAAACGGTTGAAATCATGAAGGAGTAATGAGCGAGAACTTGGCGAATCTCCCAACTCCTCTTTCATCATTGCATAGTACATACGATAAGCTGGCACTTTCTATATCAAAATGAGAATTCACAAAAAGAAATTTATCATTCCCAAAAAAAGAAAAAAAAAAGAGGAAAATTTAAAAATAATTTGACAAAAAAATGGTACAAATTACAGGTTGATACTTCACACTGTACCAATTTAAATATTACTAGTAAAATTAGTATAAAAAAAAGTATGATATGGGTTACATATTTACTCACCTAATTCTCTTACAGCAAGTACCACAAAAGGATGATGTGTGTTTGATTCCATATTACTCACTCAATTCCCAAATTAACCCTACTCCCCACTGAACTTAAATTCAAGAAAATCCAGGATACTAACCCTCATGTAAATCATATTTGTATACTTCGAGAAAATAAAATTACCTTCTGGAAGAATGGGGGTGAACGGCCAAGGGCACTATTGGCAATTTCTTTACCACCTTGTGCATGTACAAAATCCATGTACCGAATCCAAACCTCAGGGTAGTTGGCACATGGAATCAAACATCTCTGATAAAGCTTCACCATCTAGCAACAATAAAAAAGAAAAATAAACAAAAATTATTTTAGAAATAAGTAATCAATGATAGAGGAGGATTCAAATGCCTCCATTTTTAGTTGTTATTCAGGGGTTGCAAACAAAATCTAAAAGAAAAAAAAAACCATCAAGTGGTTTGTCAATATCCATTAATGTGGACTATTTTATATGCATTTTTTTTTCAAACTCTCAATGCCCATCAAAGTGAAGAGAAAAATGAAGTACATGCACATAAAGAAGAGGTGATGAACTCATTCGAAACCCCTCAATAACAACTACTACATTTTGATAAAAAAATAGGTAACTGTCACATCCCGTGACAACTCGCCACGTATTTATACGTAAGGCGTGAGCATACTGCACACATCATCAATAAAATAAAACAAACATATATATTGCCACAAATTTATATATAAATCACACAAGTATTTTTGATACAAAGGACATAAATGGACACGGCTAATATATAAATGTCTCATAGCCATGTTCATTATATGTATTCAAACAAACAAGATAGCAAACTAAGTGGCAAATAATAGTTATCCTCACTTTGCATTCCTGTTTTACTCCTCACCTCGCCTCGCCACGTTTTCTTCATCACCTGGAACCCACATAAATAAAGTGGTACGGATGAGAGCTTCAACAAAACTCTCCGTGCGGATTTTTAGTTCCAGACCGAATCTTTGTGAAATTAACTTTAGATACCAAATGTAAATTTCTCATTCAAGTTCAATTAATGAAATCTATCCAATGATGCACCAATTTAGTTATTTAATCAAAACATCTATTTTTCCTTTTTAATTCACATTTCTTTTATCTGACTAAGCGGTGCATCCAGCTTTCCGCTAAGTCTTGGTTGTCTCACTAGGCGGTGAATCCGGCTTTTCGCTAGGTCTTGACTGTCTCATTAGACGGTGCATCCGGCTTTCCGCTAAGTTTTGACCCGTGACAGGACCGCTTTCGCCTACAGTCACGTTAACGAGGGGTCTAGTCGAACACCGGACCCAATGTATACATTCCGATATGTAAAACATATCGGCCCTGTTCACTGATCGTATCCTTGCCCTTTTCTATTCATATATAGCATGTTCATTTCAAAAATCTATTTCAATAACAATCATGGCATCTTTCCTTAGATTCCAAATTCACCATTCATCACATAACTATAGAATAAATATATAACCAAATGGTAAAGTAATTTAACAACTATCCAGGAAATACACCGCACCTGAAATTCCGTGGACTCCTGGAACATACTCTTCACATTCGACACGTCCCTCAATCTCTAGATATGAACCTAAGTTATTCAGTTACTAAAAATTATTTTTGTTTCCAAATAATAAATATTTATAATAAGTAATTATTTAAAGATTAAAATATTCAAATTGTAAAGATAGAGAGTGTGAAATACGAAAATATATGATAGAGTATAATAGTGTGAAATGAATTGTGACAGTGACTATAGTTTACAAGTGAAAAGTAATTTATGGAGAGATTTAGATACTTCATATATTTTAATGTAAACAATCTTGAACATAAGTTTTATATTTAAAATTAGAAGATTACGACGAATATACAGAAATAGATAATAATAGATAAATATCACATACCTATAGAAGTAATGAAGAACGAGAGGTCAGACCGGATCAAAACAGAGGGAAATTATTGTTCCCGGTTACTGTTTACACGAGTTACTGTTCACAGGTCAAGAGAAGAGGGTGAGTGTGTTTTGTGGAGAGAGAGAGACTGTGCATGTTAATATAATTAATGACTAGTCTTTATGAATAGATGCAATTGCACCCTTTGGTTGTTTAAAAGGTTCAATATGAAATGGTGCAAGTAAAATGCTGCTTAGGAAAAGATAAGGACAGCAAAGAAAATTGGATTCGGCCAGTAAAGGATTGATTTTCAAATATGGGCTGGGATTTATTTAAGGAAATATGGGCTTTATAATATTAATTAATTAAATTGGGCTGAAGATAAATTACAAAATATGGACTGCAGAGAATCAATTTGACTATGGTCTAAGTTGTACTTTAATTTAAATTTACATGCTGTTACATCCTTCCACCCTTAAGAATCATGTTCAGTGCTTTGAACATAAATATTTTCTGATGTCTCAAATAATTCTGATGTTTGATAATGATTATTGAAATAAATAAAATTATATAAGTCATTACATAAGGTAGGCGGCTTTCAACGGTTTGGATTCGTCATTTGAAGCCGATTTGATGGGTTTTAGACTTGAGTTCACGAAGGGGCTTGGTGAAGTTAACAACACCCTAGTTCTACTCTATAAAAACATATATATTGTGCAATATGTTGCACAAACAAGTATGTTCACAACTAATTATTTTTTCTTAACAATAAAATATGACTAATAAATTAAACCAAAAAATATTCAACTTGAAGAGATAATTCAGCATTTCATCCATCCAACTGCAAAAATATTGCACATAATTAGAATTAGAATTTTTTTTTTTTTGCACCTGCAGAATTAGAACTTGGTTCAGTGTCCCGGATGCACCTGCAGAACTGGTGGGATTATTATTGTCCCGAAGTGTTTTGGACATAATATTATTTAGCTGGATACAAACAGACTTTTCGAGTAAAAGTTGGAGCTAGGAAGTTTTTCATTTGTGTTTCGAACCCGCAACTGCTTGTACAGAGGGTATTGCCACAGCCACTGAAGCAAAGGCTGTTTCTTGAATTTAAACGAACATTGAATAAGATATTGTCTAAAATCTTTTGGACAAAGCTCTCTTTCTTTCCAGACCTATTTAGAAAATTCCGCACTTAGTGACAAATTGAGAGATAGATAATTGGTGATCCACGATGCATTGAAATTTCCTCAACTAGTTGAATATTTATTCTGCACAAATATTGGAGTGCATTTGCAAATATGGAATAATATCGGGAGCATTTTCTGGGGGTATAATTTGGAATAAGTAAATTTTAGCTAACAGATTCATAGGGACCAAATGTAAAACGACTATAGTCAAAGAGCTCCTTACAAAATTAATCATGAATTTTTTTTTCTCTTCTCTTTTTACAGTGGGGCATTGGGTTCATAACATTCTGGTACCACGGTGGATCCAGAAAGAGTCGGGCCTTTGTGCTGACATGGCATGTAGTTACTGGTGGATACATTTATGCATTGGCAGTTGCAACATCAATCACTGGTCTTTTGGAAAAGGCAACTTTTATGCAGGGTGCAAAGATGACATTCACTACTTCTCTGGAGGCATATTTAATTGATTCGCTTGGAATTCTTATTGCTGCCCTTGGTGGAATTGTTACTGTTGCATTTATTAGTCCCGGGACTGCTAAAAATGATGCCTATAGAGGTATTTCAGAGTAGACAAATATGTTGTCTTTTTAAGTTTTTTGATATGTAAAAGATTTTGCATTTTTGGTACTAGTTGGCTACAAGAGATTGTGAGAATTTTGATTTGATCGGGTAGGCTCTTCATTATTGGTATGTGTTAGGGTTGTAGGTATTAGATCTTTATCTTTTATATTCTCAAAATTTACAGATTTTTTAATTCTTTTTTCTCTGTTGTTTGTTCTCTTTCCTTCTTTCTTTGGATTTTTTTTTTCTTGTTCTTTTTCTTTTCTCTTGAAAGTTAGGGGCTGAGACATGTGAAGGAGGAAACTTAGTAGAGCATCAGAGTGTAACATGTTAAGAAGAAAAGTTGGTGGAAGTGACTTGAGCTTGCTAATATAATATTGTACTTGAAACATAGGAGAAATAATTTGTTATTTATTTGAGACAAATATGCTTGTTCATTTGTATGATCCATCTTCATTTTTGGTTTCATATCTATATGAATTTGCAATGTATAGCAGGAGAAAATAATCTGAGACAATTTTCACTTGTTTTTGGGTGCTTTATGCTTTCATTATCTCCTTTTGATTGATATTTTTTTCTGCCGAGCAAGATTTTTACTACAAATTGTTGTAAATGAAAATTAAAACAATAATGTCTTAGTATAATTAGGCTGTAATTATGAAAAATATTAGGGACCTGGTACATATTGTGGTGGATCACATCACTCTGAAGGGATGTAGGTTTTTTTGTTCACAAGAGACATTTAAAAAGGAATAAATATGGGAAATTTACAGAAGCTTTTATTTAAAAAAGGTACATTTAAGGAGGTGTTTCCTGATATTTGAGCTGGAAACTGAATGAGTTACGAACTATGTCTAGCTCAGCTCGTTGTCAACTCTAGACCAGAATACTACTATTCACGCTAAAATAACAGAAACACTAGTTTATTAAGAGGATAAATTAGTTTGAAGATTACTAAACTTTATCCTTGTCTCTCTATAGCCACTGAATTTTTAATTTGTCCCAATAAAGTCACCCTATAACTTTTTTATCCAAAAAATAAATAAAGTATAACTTTTCCGCTAGTATTTTCGATGGAATGAGCATTTTTTCTTAAAATTTTGGACGGAATGAGCATATTCCATTGATATTTTGGATGGAAAAATTATAGGGTGACTAGATTGAAATAAATTAAAAATTAAGTAGCTATGAAGGAACAAATAAAACTTCAGTAACAAATTTATAATAAAGAACAAAATTTAGTGACCTTCAACGAGATTTATCCTAATTAAAATAATATGGAGTTTTTGTTGCTGACAGGCCTCCTTTTGAAAGCCAGCAAGCACTTGAAACAGTAGTAATATTTTTTGGCCCAATTCATTGTTTATGGGAACAATTGCATGCATAACTGACCGTACAAAATATTTAGGTATCAATGTATCATGCATTCGTTCGTACAAAATGATAAATATCTCATAGCAATGTAACTCCACATGAAACAAATGGGATTAATTGATTTTCATTTATTTTTAAAACTTGTATATTTGCGTCTTGTTTATATATTGTTTAGAATAAAATATTATGAGTAATGTAAAATTGATTCAAATAATAAATATCTCGTACCAATGTAGCTCCACATGAAACAAATGTGATTAATTGATCTTCATTTATTTTTAAAACTTGTATATTTGTGTCTTGTTTATATATAGTTTAGAGTAAATTATTATGAGTAATGTAAAATTGACTCTCATTATTAGTAAGAAAATTTTATGTGATTGAACCTATTCACATTTGACCCATTCTTATTTGAAAATCCTATTGTTTGAAATAACTATTTCTTACCTATTTCGACACAGAGTTTAGTAATAATAAACTTGCGAATTTTTTTTTAATATTATTGACAAATACGTCAGAGCTTATGGGTAAGGAATAGCTATTGGTATTTGTTTGAAGTACACATAACACGTTATGTATTAAGATATCACACTTAACATGTCTAAATATGATTAATATGATAGAATAACACATCTTTTGAATGAATGATCATATATTTTTTGTGATTAAGGTGTCATGACTTCATAAATTTGGCGTGCTTATTTTTAATATACTTAACAATATTTTATATGATACTTAAATGTGAAAGAAAAAAAATTATTATCTTTAGTTCTCACTAAACAAAATATTGGAGAAAACTAAATATTACTTACTTTTTAATTAAGTTTTCCGATTATATCAAAAAAGATAAATTAGTTATGCTGAGTGTACTTTGAACAAATTTTTCAACGTAAAATAAATGTAAAATTGCCCAAAAAAAATAAAAAAATAAAAACTTCGCATTACGAAATTAATTATGCTACCGGAGAGCACAGAGCGTTCGTCCAGATACCCACGACACATAGCAACTTACCGTGATAATAATTGATTTTCATGAGGGCCAAATATATATAAAGCGTTGTTGTGGGGTTAATAAGCCCGTGTCGTAGGCAAATTCGAGTGCAAAATATACAAAAAAATTTACCATGTTAATAAATTAATTCATTACTTATGATTTATTAGTATTATGATAGATGATAGTCTAGTAACAGTTGAAAAAAATATAAAGGAAACAAGTAATTAATCGGTTAATCAATTAAGCGGCGCTCAGCCAAGTAATCGCGCGACGAATGGAGAAGCGAAACTGAAAACCTAGCGGCAGCGGATTGATCTGAACCCTGTAACCGTCGATCGACTGTCGGCGGTGAACCTGGTTATGATACCAATTTGTTAAGTTTTCTATGGTTTGAGAAGAGGAAGAGACAGAGACAACTAAAAGTAATATTCTGATTAGACTTAGTTCTCTCTCATAATAAGAGTATACATATTAAAGATATAAAACCCAACGGACCCGAATAGCAATTTGGGTCAAAACATAACACATTCAAATGTAAAAATTTATAAAAGGATGATTTATTTGTAAAAGTTATTTTTATTTTTTTTCCACTTAAATAGGCCTAACACAGTAGAGTCAGTATCCGTATCTTTTATTTATTTATTTCAAGAAAGGTTAAATGATATTAATTAAGAAAAATTAATGGGTGGGTTCCACTACGGAAAAAAGGATCACCGAATCCTTAAATTAATTTATTATTCTGGTTCCGCAGTTTAAACTTGTCAACCTGGTTAAAATTAATTTTTTTTAAAAAAGTGGTTAAATGGTTTACTTTTTTTAAGATGATAAAAATAAAAATTTCAGATTTTTGCACGGAATTTGCAGGTCGACACAAAATACAAGTTTGTAGTCATTCTTAATTTTGATATTAATCAAGAGTCTCAGTACAATCCATTTACGTGATTATTAGACATGTATGATATCCGATGAATAAAGCCGATATGAATATTATTGTTTTCCTTAATTTATTTGCTTATTAGAAAAGAAATAAAATTAAAATTAAAATTAGCTTAATGGTCGATCAGCATATGGATTAGAAAATTATCTTAACTTGTCACTTAATTAATGGTGTGTGCGCATGTGTGCACATCTGTTTATGAAGCAAAGTCCGGATGGATCACTAATGTAGTAGGTCAGTACTATAACGACTCATTAGGGAAAGTATATATTGTGGTCAACTTCTTTCTAACCATACATCTCCCTTTAACTATGAGACGAGCACTCTATGAGAGAAAAACCCATTCCACTATTGTAGTGGATGAGCACTCCGTGATAGAGCAATGCAACATTATTAGATCTGGTTTGGATCTAGTAATCAGTCTCCGGTAACTCTCATGACTTATTGTTATGGTAAGTGTCAGACGACTTATACTACCAAAGAATTGTTGATGGAGTACATTGTATTGACTGAGCACTAATATAGTGGGTGCACATTGTTGTCCAATCTTTTGACCCACCAGCTGCATCACTAATATAGTGACTGAACATTGTAGTGGATGGATCACTAATATAGATGGTTCTTTCATTTTGAGGAGCACAATTTCATTGTCTTTATTAGACAACACGGAAGAGGTGAAAGGGAGGAGCAACAACACAAACAAGATTGAAGACATGTATATAATTTTTGTTACTTTGGGTTTATGAGTGGATACTGTTTTAGAAGCCGCCTGGACAATAAAATTAATTGAAGATATGTATATAAACAAAAAGTTTGTTTATATATATACATCTAAATAAAATTATATCCAAAACACTTCGGAGATTTGATCTATTCCTCGTCATTGAAGCATGAATACGTTCAAGTTGTTTCTCGTTTTTTTGGAAAATTGGAACAACCTGATATTTCTAAATCCTTTCCCATCTAGCCCTCTACTCCGTGATATTATGTGTAATATTTTGTAATTGGATGGATGAAATGCTGAATTATTTGTTGAAGTTGTTTTTTTTTAGGTTTAATTTATTAGTCATGTTTTATTGTTGAGAACAATTAATTTAGTTGTGAACTTCTTTGTTTGTGCAACATATTGCAGAGGGGGAGCTACAGTATACCAGGGGTGGTCAACTGCCCACCCCTAGATTTTGATAAACAAGCTTAAATCTCTATATATTTGAGTTTTTGTCTATCCCAAATTGTAATTTTAATGACCCCTGTAGTGAAAAGATGCAAATGTATTCTTCTTAGCTCCCTCTTTCTTTGACTGCAAGTAATTAGCTTGAAATTTTCATTTCATTTTCCATTTTCAAAATTTTTTAAGATCTAGTTTTGTATCTTGGATATTCAAAATACTTTCTATAGAAATTATGTGAGTACATGAGCCATCAAAGAGATTGTAATGAAATTATATGAGTTATGTCTATACAATAAAATATCAAATATAAAGAGGCAATATGTGAGATTTATTGAGAGAAGAGCCGGCTCCATCTTTTTGTCCTCCACTCCATTTTAAAATAATGAGTTGTCTCCCTTTCCGTCCATTTACTCTTATGGGATAGAATCAATAGAGAAATCGAAATGAAATCAATCAAAAAAGAAGTAGAAGATAGAAAGGATTCAAAATGAATAAATTGAAACTCATAATGGATCCTTCTTTCTAGATGAGGGGCAAAGGGATTTCTATCGGGGTTCTTCTTCTTATTAGAAGATCGTGATTTGATCCGCATATGTTTGGTAAAAGAGAAATCTTCTCATTTGATCATAAATGAAAAGTCTTCAATTGGAACATGAAAACGTGACTGAATTGGTCTTAGTCACTCTTTGAAACGAAGTGGAAGATGGGAAGAAATTCTTCGAAAGAATTGAACGAGGAGCTAGCTGTATGAGGTCAAAATCTCATGTACGGTTCTGTAGAGTGACAGTAAGAATGACTTATCTGTCAACTTTTCTATTTTCATTTCTTTCTCTTTTTCTGGTCCAAATTAATAAGATGTCTCAATTTCTCTTAATTTTGTGTTTTTTATATTTTTGTTTGAATTTGTTTTATATTTTTTTTTTATCTTCATTTTTCCTTCTACATTCTTATTTTCCTATTTTCTTAATTCGATAAGGATATGGAAAAAAAAATTAACATTAAATTTTGTTTATAAAATTTGTATTTTTTTTCATTTTTTTGACCCGCTCCTAATCAAAATCCTGGCTACGCCACAGATATTGCACACTATATATATGTTTTTATATGAGTAATATGTTTTGTTCAACATGCTATTCTCTAATTCGAAAAGTACTAATTTGTGTAAACTATAATATATTTTCATCTCCTGTAATACTTTATTTATTTCATATCCAGTCATCTCCAGCTTTCACATTCTGAATTTAGACATTTTTAGCATGAGTCATATTCAAAATACTATCAGTGCGTTCAATGTAAAATGAGCCACAATTCCGGTTCCATGTCTCAACTTTCGTCGCTATTTTTCTCCAAACCTATCTTGTCAATATCTACTTCACAGCTAGAAGTCCAATCTAGTCTGTTTCTACTTACCATTCAAGACAAAAATTCGAATAAGACGTCCATACAGGACAGAATAGCAGTTAGCACTAGAACGACCCATGAGGGAATTCTTCTGGTCAACTTTTTTCTAACCATACATCTCCCTTTAACTATAAGAAGAGCAGCACTCTGAGAGAAAAAACCCATTGCCTTCATTTCACAAATCATGGAACGTTGTTATAGCATGCTCACTATTCACCTCCTCTTAAGTATCTTAATCTTATCCTCCTTTTCTCTCGCTGCCATTGTAACCAATAGTAAAACTGATCGAGCAGAACTATTCACCTCCCATTTGGAGTCCTCTCCTCATGGAACGAGTCACTGCACCACTGTCAATGGCAAGGGATCTTATGTAGCTGGCACCATCCTGATAGAGTGACTCCTCTCGTTCTCGACTCAAAAAACTTGTCAAGTTATATATCTCCATCTCTAGCAAATCTCACGTTTCTCCAAAGGATGAGTCTCTCTGATAACAAGCTGAGAGGAAGCATCCCGGACTCCCGGTAGAGATTGGATACTTGGGTAGGCTATGTTTTGTCAACTTGAGTGTGAATTTTCTCAATGGTATCATTCCATCGAGTCTAAGTAATTGTTCAAATCTAGAAGTTATTTATTTGAGAGATAACAATCACCATGGAACCATCCCATCTAACTTAGCGCAATGCAAAGAATTGAAAAAAATCAGTTTGGGGAATAACATTCTCACAGGAGGCATACCATTGGAATTTGGTCTCCTCCCACAGCTAGAATTGTTACGACTATCTGCCAATAATCTCACAGGATCAATTCCTTCCACCTTGGGCAACCTTAGTAGCCTAATATATCTTTATCTTGATCAAAATGATTTTGATGGCGATATTCCCGAAGATTTAGGCAAACTTACTAATCTATCACATCTCTATCTTTACAAAAATAACTTCATGGGTTCCATCCCACCGACCTTAGGCAACCTTACCAAACTATCACTTCTCTATCTTGACCACAATAGCATTAGTTGTCACATCCCGCCTGGCTTGGGCAACCTTACAAACTTAGTGGAACTTACTCTATTCAAAAATAAATTCTATGGTTCCATCCCACATTCCTTGGGTAATCTTCAAAGTTTAACAACATTTGATATTTACAAAAATAAATTCTATGCTTCCAAACCTCCAGTGATTTAACATTTATCAGAACAACATTTCGGGCCAAATACCACACTTCCTTTACAACCTATCAGCATTGTATAATTTGTCACTTAGTAATAACCAGCTTGATGGAACTCTACCTTTTGATATGTGCAATTCTTTACCAAACATACAATTTCTACACCTCTATCAGAATCAACTCCAAGGACAGATCCCACAATCCATATCCAATTGTTCTGCTCTTATTAACATTAAATTAGATAATAATTACTTCAGTGGCGTGATACCACCTGGCTTTGGAGCTTTACAATATGTTTGGAAAGTTCTTTTGGCTTCTAATCAACTAGAAGCCAAGAGACCACATGACTGGAGTTTCATGGATGCTTTGACCAATTGTACATTGTTAGAAGTTTTACAACTTGATATTTTTGCAAATATCAAATGTTGTTAAACTTTGAAGATTACCCAAGGAATGTGGGATGGAACCATATAATTTATTTTTGAATAGAGTAAGTTCCACTAAGTTAGTAAGGTTGCCCAAGCCAGGCGGGATGTGACTGTAGGGCGCAAAAAGTTGCACGGCTAGGTTAGCTAACAGTGCGAATATATATGAGTGGAAATGCTCCCACATGGGTTCAATGCTCTAGTTCTCCAAACGAACATGAGCAAGGCACCGAACTCAGGGCATTATTTGCCATCTCTCTACATTCCTCCTGGTTCACCCTTGTGACGGACCTACGTTCATGATCAGTCCATCGGGGTTTTATTATTTGATTGTGGGGACGTTTAACTCCTGATGGGCGCAAGCCCCCGTCATTAATTGCATCAGAAAGACCTTTCGAGTCAAGCTGAATATCTCGTTCATTCCAAGATTTGTGCCTATTGGTTGTGAACTGAATAATGGAGTTAAAAGGGGCTCATGTGTTGTCATATTTGGTCATGTGGTTGGTTCTCGTTTATTTTTGGTCATCTATGTTGTCATGTATATGTGTATATTACAATCATATGGATGCATCTGTATTCATAACATGTTGTCGTTTATTTGAGAAATCATGATGTTTGTATAGAGAGGGGTATTCTGGTCATTTTATAATATTATAAAACTTTGTATGTTGTCATTTTGATTATGATATGAGATATAGAATTGTTGTACCCTAAAAAGTTCCTAATTAAATGTATGGAAAATTGACAATATTAAAAATGCTTGGAAAATGCCAAATAAGCGCGAAGGCTCTCCAAGATGAATAGAAAGTAGCATGTTGGAATCTATGATAATATTCTACATGTCAAACCATGGATTTTGATATATTATACAAATTCTAACTCAAAATGGTTGAAGAGTTATGAATTTTCAAGGATCTGGTGACATGGCAGCCTCTGATTGGTGCCAACTCATTCTGTGTACCCATAGCATTAATGCTTGTCACTCTGGGTACAAATTGGGAGCTATCAAGCTTAAGCATAAGCATCGGGCTCCACATGTCAATGATTTTAGCCAATTTCGCTGATATTGATAGATGGGTGAACATAGTGTACAAGAGATGGACTGCATACACCGAATGACAGTGTATTGGTGCACCATCCGCCCAGACCAGCTAAACCCAATCGAAGGACGCTGAGTTTAAACTCAGGACCTTTGATCCCTTCAGCCTGCGTGCGCCTGGAGCGCTATACACCATCCCACTGCCTGCTACATGGCTCATGATGTGCCAAGCACAAGCAGATAACAAAAGAGAACGAAGAGAGAGGAGATACATGTCAGGGCCGCTGACATGCAGGTCACCCTTACCTGACAACTCTTTCTTCCTCCCTCGTCGCCTCCTGAGCTCTGATTGAAACTCTAAATTCATGAAAGGTAAAAAGAAATTGAGCAAATGCTCACCTGAACTCGAAAGAGGTTCACTTTCTCTGCTCTTTTCTATTCTCTCTCAAGCTTAAGTGATTATGGTTTTCTCTAAGCGGAGCTGAGAAGGAAGTAAAGTGAAAAAATGGAATAGCCGATTAAGAGCGGCTCAAGCCTCGAAACTTGGCAAAATGATGTCAAATACCATCACGATGATTTCTCAGATGTCAATTTGAAATAACAATGCTTAATTTTATGGAATTATGAACCGGTACCATAAAGAATCCGAGTAATTCCTATCTGTGCCAACTTGACTGTCCAAGTGATAAATTGGACCTTGGTACATGATAAGGGAATAAGAGCGATGCCATCTGTCTATGCCTCATGCCCTATAGTGCCGTAATCCAGGCAGGTGCAACTTAAGCCCAAAACTGGCTTGGTACAGTACACCATATGCCCTAACAGCTAATGAATAGCTCACTGGTCCTCATGACACATGCCCAAGGACCCTGAGGTGAAAACAAAAGAGAGGAATCTTCTCCTGAGCCATAGGAGCATGCAATTCACCTTACCTCTTTGACATGGCAGTAAACCAAAGGCTCAGATGCCATCCTCTACCCTCAAGCCTAATCTAAGGGCTCAAATCTATACAAAAAATCCAAATGACATGTTGAAAGATGACTGGATAACCCTTGCCTTGATGGCACCTTAAATCATGATGAAACAAACTGAAGCATTTGATCAAGCACCTTATGGTTTCCCTACTGACACCTTTAAATGAGCCTATATGCACTTTGGAACCTGATCTCAGACATGGACACATGCTATGATGCTTGAAATCTGAGCTTCAAGGGGATATGTTGTGTAAATAGTGAGAGGAGAAGGGTATACATATAAGCATCAGTTATGCTGATTTTGGCTGTGTATGCTTACACAATGATTTGCTCTTTAAAAATGTAAAATAAAATGTAAAGGTGTGATTTTCCAATAACCCAGGGGCTTCCCTGCAAAAGTACCAAGATCTGGTAATATTTAATACCTTTTAAATGTTGATTTGATTGATGATGGAGCTTTGGATCTCTCTTTTGTGCATACTGGTAGCTTGAAGCTACTTGTACATGGTCAAAATCTGAACCAGCCCTTTAGCTGAGCATAATGCATTATTGGTTGACCCCTGATAGCATGCCAAGTTCATACTTAGCAGTATATTGCACAAAAGTACAACTGAGGTGATGAAATGTGTTGAAACACCTTGATTTGACCTCTGCTGGTAATCTGGTAAGTCTAGACTCATTTGTTAACCAAATGTTAAAATTGGATGCACCATCATATAGAGAATTTAAAAATGCACAAGATAGACTAAAAATTTGCATGATTTGGACTCTTCTACACCAAGATATGGCCTGTCAAAGTTCAGCTTTCAAAAATAAAAAAATCTGAATTTTAAAGTGCAAAATTACCAGTTCTGCACTTCATACTTAAATTCCCCTTTTGACTGAGAAATAATGCTCAAACAAACATGAAATTTGGAATGAAAATCCTTGACACATATATCTTTGATCCTGGGAAATTAAAATCATATCTTATGTATTGAATTCATGAGAAAATGAATTTGACATTCTGAAAAATATGGGTTTATATACCCATCAATTAACCAGAACTCAGTACAAAGCAAATTGATGATACTGCCACATTCTAAACTCTTCCGGATGATCTAAATGAATGTTTTAAAACCTTGAACCAACCCTTGAACCTCTGTACCAACCATCGGTACCAAATTGGTACTTGAACTGAAAGGGAAGAACTTGAATCATACTCGGATACTCTTTGAAGGTCCAATTGATTCTCTTGCATGCCTTTACACCTCTATACGATATCAAATCACCCGATTATTGGAAGAAATCACAATGAAATCGACTCAAACTAGTTTGGACCTCAATCGGTACAGATGGGTAATGTATAAGCTTGTACCGATACCTCCAATGACTTTTTACCACCAACAATGGTACAAATCGACTCCTGACGTCAAGACGATCAAGATGGAGTGCTTGGTTGGAGCCGCCGTGACCGGGATTGATCGGAACCTTTCTTGCTCAACCCTATCA
Source organism: Carex rostrata (assembly GCF_964058835.1). NCBI lineage: Eukaryota > Viridiplantae > Streptophyta > Magnoliopsida > Poales > Cyperaceae > Carex > Carex rostrata. The sequence goes on from NC_135951.1 coordinate 3,535,575, forward strand.
GACAAGAACCCTAGGTTTCATCGAGTGGCACGAACGTTAAAGCTCCCGCTTGATCCAACAATCCAAATTCAAATCAAGTTGACCGTTTACTGATCTATGGGGCCCACTTGTCATTTGCTTAAATCAGTAAATTCCGAATCTTAAAGTCCATGAATTGAATATCTTAAAGTCCATGAATCTTAAAGGCCTTGTATGCTAATATAGCTGCACAAAAATCAATTACAATTTTGTAAGCGTCTATGAAGAAATCACAAAAAAAATTAATATTGATCTTTGAATAGAATCAACATAGGCACACATAAGATGAGAAAGTAAATATTTTATTGTTAGATCAGATCTGATTCATATATAATAAATTACAAAGAAAATAATTGGTTGTTTGAAAGTGACCTGTGATTAAATTATTGGTTGTAATATTTGTATTGAAAAAGTGTATGTTTTTAGCATAGTAGGCAAACTCAGCTGAGTCAAATCGGAACCGGACCACACTGAGCTGATTTTTAATTAAGTTACAGAATAGGGGAAAAATCAGGTTTAACAGTGGTGACTCGGTCGATCAAGCGATTCTTCACCGTTCATCACTGATTCTTCCTTTATTAGCTGATTCCCAGCAGCTTAGTGTGGCCAGCGGAGAGAATCGCAACGGAGAGAGACATTTTTCATTTTTTTTGTTTGCGACCGGTTGGGGGAGAAGGTCCATTTTTCTCGCTCTCCATTTTATAAAATATTGGCGGAGTCTAGTTCCATTCCTTTTTAAATTCTTTTCTTCTTGTTTTTTCCTGCTCCATTTTATATTCGGAGCATTTGGAAATGAGTTAGGTAGGTGGTTGTTATTTTTACTCTCTGCTGAAATGTGAAACTTGACGAATAAAATAGTAAGGAAGAGAAGAAAAAACCACATCTTTATTAAACTATCAGTAAAAATAAATTGACCCTTGACAATTTGTATAAGTTTCTTATAAACAATAGTTATGCATAGATGGAGAGTTGAGAAATAATGCGAGCTTTTGTCGTCCTTGAGTTTGAGGTGGGTGAGAGATAGATGGGCTTAGATTTATATGAGGCTTACGTGTACAGGCCTATATGAGGCCTACATAAGAGGTTTATTTGTTGAAAGAGCTAAGAGGGCTGGGTTTAGGGCCCAATATAATAGGAGAGATCGTGAACACAAATGAATTGTCAAAGTGGTTGGGCTACCTGTTAGGAGGAGGTAGATGTTTTTCAATTTGAAAATTTCAGAATAGCATTGTCAAAATGTTTAAAACTATGAGATATCATTTAAAAAAAAAAATATATACAGAATAGGACAAATAAACTACTCTTCTTTTCTTTTTGGTTAAAAATAACAATTTTGGGACTGCCGGATGCCTATATTTTTGTGTGTTAATTATATCATTTATTGCTTGCCTGTGCAGAATTGTGTATGTGATGAAGTTGAAATAATCTAATTCATCAATAGAAATCCAAAACACTCTTTATATATCTTTTAAGTCTCCGGGCTCCCACAAATAATGAAAGACGAAACAAGGCTTGATCTAAATTCCCAAATTTTGCATTTGGAAGTCTCCAGTATCACACAAATAATCAGTGTTCTAACTAGCGTGCTATAGCATTTTTGGAGACTAAACGCTAAGTTATGGCATCAAAACACGCTATTTGAGCTACGGACGCTATAGCGGTAATAATAAAGGTCCACTATAGTGCATAGCGTGAAGCGCAAATAACGCGCGCTATGCAACATAAGTTTTTTTTTTTTTTTTTTCCAATTCAATTTATATGGGCTTTATAAACTGAGCTTTGGCTTTAACCGTGATTGTTTTTAAATTATTAATTTAAATGAGAAGGAACTCTTGTTGTCCATCAACGAGTTAAAAAGGTAAATAAAAATCCAAAGTTAATTATGAATAGATTAAGATAGTTAATTATGTCATGATGCCTAAGTTATTTTATAATTTAAATAGAAAAAGATAGATTATGTCATAATGCTTAAGATATTTTGAATAGAAAAAGATCAATAGTTTATGATATTGGTACTACTATGAATATTTTGAGACGCAATTTGGACTTTGTATTGGTTCAATATGAATATTATAATTTCTTAATCAATTTGGTGTTTATTTATTATTCTATGAAACTTAGATAATGTTAATATTTAGTACAAATATATAATGTAATTTTTATATAAAAAAAATGCTATGTTGCATAGCTTTCACTATAACAACGCTATTCGCTATAGCTTTTTTTGTAGCCTTCCCGCTATGACGCGATAAACGCTGTTTAGAACCTTGCAAATAATAAAAAACATCTAGGATACACACAAGCAGCTGAAAATGCAATACTATATGATATGATATGTTTCTTAATTTTTTATTTATTTTTCCAATTTGATCTAGTAAATATTTGTATGTATATTAAATTATATTTGAAGCTTACCTGTCAGTTTTAACAATTTTTACATACTTAAATGAATCCAAAATAAGTCAAAAAAATCTTCGAGTAACCAAACCTTATGTTAATGTACATGCTACACTATCTCTCTTTTTTTTTTTTAAACTCTTTGCAGAGACTACAAAGTCATGAGGAGGAATCAAATTCTCAACATTTGAGTAACCAAATCCTATGACTTTTTTTCCTAATCAACTGTGTTACCTCTCCTTTCTACATGCTACACTATCTCATATATTAGGTTTTACAAGACAACAACGCAACCATTCCATTTTTTTATAACCGGGCCCTATTTTTGGCGAAGCCCAAGCCGAACAAAATCATTTCAAAAAAATCGCACATCTATGTTATGTTATGGAGGACCAAATCAAAAGACCTTGTTTGGACTTTTCCTCGGTTGTAAAAGAGATTGCTGTCACTTTGAAGATGTCTTCAGAAACAAAGATAAGGCAAAGATTTTTTTGAGAGCCTCATAGACTCATAGTCAAGTCCACGCTCAAGTCAACACCCAATTGTACTCAACGAAATTATACTTCCAACATAACATGATATCTTTATTCCATCTCTGATACCTGGCTGCTATCTATAACTTTATCTCTTTTTAATTATTAGAGTTTTTACATCAAACAACTCTTCTCTTTATCTTACTCTCCCTTATCATCCCTAGAGCTATCTCACTCACTCGGAATACCCCTTACTTCATCCAGTTTGGCTTATTTAACTCCACTTTGACCCAGCTCGCTCTTTAGCAACTCGTTACCACCCCCAGTAAATAACATGGAAAAAAAAGATATTAAACACAATACCAATACCAAGAAAAACAAATAAAATAACAGGATAATAAGATGATGACAACTTGGGAATCCTTCTTTTAAAAATAAAAATAAGATAGGGCTCAAACTTCTAATCTTACATTTTATTGATAAATTAAAAATATAACACCATCGAAAGAACAAAAAAAAACATGAAATTGAACGAGTATATATTGAGCACAAAAAATTGGAATAAAAGCATGGTTTCTCAAACTCGGAATTGGAAAGATATATCTGCTGGAATTAGAAGAATCAGATTGGAAATTCAAAATTTTTGTTTTTGGCAGAAACTTGTTTTGTAGCAAAAAAAAGAGAAATTAGTAAAAAAAAAAAAATATGTTAAGACAAAAAATTACACTCAAATAATTCACTAATTATATAATATAATACAAGTATTACAAATAAAAAACACGTACTTTTTATAGATAAACTAAACTATAGCAACGCACTACTATACTAGCTAGTCACATGCATTATTTATAAATAAACTAAACAATTCACATACAGTCAAATATGTTGTCTCCAGCTATATGCAAATTTGCTTTGTCTTACTCTCAAGCTCTATGCAACTCTCCTTCGCAGAATTTTGGCCAAATCAAGTAAAAAGCTTGCTTCATCCTTGTCTTGTTTTTCATTATTGATTTCACTGCTAATATACTGAAGCGAGTTTTGTTTCCATCTCTTAAAATTGTAACCTGCAGTAAGAACAAGCTAACTAGAACAACAAAATGACATTAGCAACATAAATTTAGTGCAGGATTATTTTGACAAGGTATGTGTTAAGTTATTTTTTCTAGTTCAAATTATATTTGCATAATTTGATTTTTTTTTTTTTGTGATTTGAAATCATAGATCAACAATTACCTGGAAAAAACGTAAAATAACCGAAGGACTTGGCCTGACTCGCATCAATAATCAGATAACTCGGCCGAGTCAACCCGATTCAACCTAGTTTTGATGGAAAAATCGAATGGGCGTGACACTCGGACGAAACTCGGCTCAGAGCTGACCAATACCGTTCTAACTCAGTCGAGTCAACTTGGACCTGGCTGATTTTCCAATCCACGAATAAAAGTTACATATCTGATAATACTTGACCAACCATCTAAAAATAAAACAAAAGCTGTCACTAAGAATTCATTTGTATCTCTCCATAATATGAGAATTAGATGAAAATATTGTCTTCAAATTGCAGCTCTATTTTGTAGCAAATTACATAATTTAGAAAGCTTGAATTGGACTAAATTCATAATTAAGAGATGCAGTCTACTCTTATTGAAGTCTTCGTCCGACAGAGAAAAAAAGAATACCTGTCTGCAATAAATTCTCCTTGGAAATTTTTGCACGCATTTTCTTTTTATTTACCTTCTTTTATATAAAATAAAAAACAATTAACCACTTCTTCTTTAAAATTCGATAAAGATCATGTCCGCAGTTTAAATAACCTACGATATATATCAAATTACTGGTTTCGTATGTTTAAATTGCCGAACCAATTATTAATTATTAATTATTTTTTATTTATTTTATTTTATTATATATTTTTTTTGTTTTTTTTACAAACGTCACTGCAAAAGGCTTTTGTTTTTTAAAAAAGGTCGCCCCACTACATTTGAAAAGAAGAATTAGATGATTGCATGGGTTGAGCCCCACAACGTCCCACTACATTTTTTTTTATTCATTTATATCAAAAAGATTAAAGGGTATTATAGAAAGATTAAAAGGTGGGTCCCACTACATTTCCACAAAGGACTACGTGTAATGCCAGTTGCATTAGGAGAAATAAAGGATCACCAAATCCTTAAATTAATCTATTTTCATTATTTATCGGAACCTCCTTTCTGGTTCGGTAGTATAAACTTGCAAACCAGATAATTAAATATAAAATTAAGAAAAAAAATGGTTAAAAGATTTTTTTTCTTACATGGTAAAAAAATATATATTTTTTTATTTATTTTTGCATGGCATTTGCACGTCCACACAAAATACAGGTTTGTAGTCATTCTTAATTTTGATATTAATCAAGTGTCTCAATATAATCCATTCACGTGAATATTATATTTTTTCCTTAATTTATTTGCTTATTAGAAAAGGAAAAAAATTAAAATTAAAATTAGCTTAATGGTAAGCATATAGATTAGAAAAAATTCTTAGCTTGTCACTTAATTAATGGTACGTGTGCACGTCTGTTTATGATGCAACTTCACATTCGTTTTTATTCAAAACCCTATAAATTTATTCAGGTACCAGCACCATGGACAATAGTAATTAAAAGGTTAATTAGAGCAAAAAAGAAAAAAAATGACTTCTCTAGCTTGTTACCGCACATGTCAATTGCTTCTAAGTTACCAATTGAATTTAATGTACAAATTAAAGTCCGGACGGATCACTATTGTAGTAGGTCAGTACTATAACGACTCATTATGGAAAATATTGTGGTCAACTTCTTTCTAACCATACATCTGCCTTTAATTATGAGACGAGCACTCTGTGAGAGAAAAACCCATTCCACTATTGTAATAGACCAATGCAAAATTTCCTTACTTGCATGTTTTGATGTCGGGTAGGGCACCATGGTAAATCTCATGACTTATTGTTATGGTCAGTGTAAGACGACTTAGACTACCAAAGAATGATTGTTGAAATACATTGTATTGGCTGAGCACTAATGTAGTGGATGGATCACTAATGTAGTGGGTGAGCACTATGACTCATGAGAGAGAACATGCATTGAGTTTGACCCAGCTCGCTCTTTAGCAACTCGTTGCCACTCCTAGTAAATAACATGGAAAAGATATTAAACACAGTACCAATACTAGATAAAACAAATAAAATAACCGGATAATAAGATGATGACAACTTGTGAATCCTTCTTTTTAAAAAAAAAAATAAGATAGGGCTCAAACTTCTAATCTTACATTTTATTGATAAATTAAAAATATAACACCATCAAAAGAACAAAAAAAAACATGAAATTGAACGACGAGTATATATTGAGCACAAAAAATTGGAATTAAAGCATGGTTTCTCAAAATTGGAATCGGAATTGGAATCAGATAAATTGGCACAAATTAGAATAATCAGATTGGAAATTTAGATTTGTTTTTTTTGGCAGAAACTTATTTTGTAGCAAAAAATATAAAAAAAAATAATAAGAAAATATATATGTTAAGAAAAAAATTACGCTCAAATAAACCACTAATTATATAATATAATACAAGTATTCCAAAAAGGAAATACTTTTTATAGATAAACTAAACTATAGCAACCCACTACTACACTAGCTAGTCACATGCATTATTTATAAATAAACTAAACAATTCACATACAGTACTCAAATATGTTGTCTCCAGTTATATTCAAATTTGCTTTGTCTCTCTCCAGTTGTATGCAACTCTCCTTCGCAGAATTTTAGTCGAATCTAATGAAAAGCTTGCTTCATCCTTGTCTTGTTTTTCATTATCGATTTCACTGCCCAGGTACTGAAGCAAGTTTGGCTTCCATCTCTTAAAATTGTAACCTGTAACAACAAGCTTAAGCTAGTTAGAATTTATGTAAAAAAGAGCAAAATTACTTTAGCAGCATAAATTTAGTGCATGATTATTTTGACAAAGTATCTGTTAAGGTCTTTTCTCTTCAACTATCCAGAAAAAACGTAATATAATCAAAGGACTCGGACTGACTCATACCAAAAATCAGATAACTTGGCTAAATCAACACGATTGAAACAAGTTTTGATGAAAAAACAAATGGCTGTGAGACTCAGACGAAACTTGGCTCGGACCAGACCAATACCATTCTGACTCGGCCGAGTCAACCCGGACTCGGCCGATTTTCCAATCCATGAATAGAAGTTACATCTATGATAATACTTGACCAACCAACTAAGAATTCATTTGTATCTCTCCATAATATGAAAATTAGATTAAAATATTGTCTTCATTAGTAGCAAATTACAGAATTTAGAAAGCTTGAATTGGACAAAATTCGTAATTAAGAGATTCAGTCTACTCTTATTGAAGTCTTCGTCCGACAGGAAGAAAAAGACTACCTGTCTGCAATAAATTCTGCTTGGAAATTTTTGCACGATTTTTTTGGAAAATCTTTAAAAAAATAAAATAAAATAAAATAACCACTTCTTCTTGAAAATTCGATAAAGCTCATGTCCGCAGTTTACACCTACGAAATCAAATTATTGGTTTCGTATGTTTAAATTGCCGAGCCAACTTTTTTACAAACGTTACTGCGAAAGGTTTTTGTTTTTCAAAAAGGGTGGCCCCACTACATTTGAAAAGAAGAATTAGATGGAGCCCCACAGTCCCAATACATTTTTTTTATTTATTTCTTTCAAGAAAGATCTAAGTGTATTAAACAATGATTAAAGGGTGGGTCCCACTACATTCCAACAAAGGACTACGTGTAATGTCAGATGCATGAGGAGAAACAAAGGATGATCACGAAATCCTTAAACTTGCAAACTTCCCTTCTGGTTCGGCAGTATAAACTTGCAAACCTGATAAAAATAAAATTAAGAAAAAGTGTTTAAAAGATTTTCTTTCTTAAATGGTAGAAATAAAAAAAATTGGATTTTTGCATGGCATTTGCAGGTCCACACAAAATACAGGTTTTTAGTCATTCTTAATTTTGATATTAATCAAGAGTCACAATACAATCCATTTACGTGATTATCAGACTTGTATCCGATGAATAAAGCCGATATGAATATATATTATTTTTTTCGTTAATTTAATTGCTTATTAGAAAAGTAACAAAATTAAAATTAAAATTAGCTTAATGGTAAGCATATGGATTAGAAAAATTTCTTAGATTGTCACTTAATTAATAGTGTGTGCGCATGTGTGCACCACTGTTTATGATGCAATTTCGCATTCATTTTTTTATATTCAAACCCTATAAATTTATTCTGGTGCCAGCACCATGCATAATAGTAAAAGGTTAATTAGAGCATAGAAGAAAAATGGATCACTATAACGACTCATTAGGGAAAATATTGTGGTCAACTTCTTTCTAACCTTACATCTCCCTTTAACTATGAGATGAGCACTCTGTGAGAGAAAAACCCATTCCACTATTGTAGTGGATGAGCACTCTGTGATAAAGCAATGCAACATTTCCCTTTCTTGCATGTTTTGATATCGGGTTGGGCATGTCCTAGGGTTCGGATCTAATAATCGGGCTCCGGTAACTCTCATGACATATTGTTATGGTCAGTGTCAGACGACTTATACTACTAAAGAATGATTGTTGGAATACATTGTAGTGAGTGAGCACTAATGTAGTGGATAGATCACTAATATAGTGGGTGAACATTGTAGACATTTTGAACTACCAGCTGAGACTGTCAGTGTCGCCTACTTCATTTCGAGGAGCACAATTTCATTGTCTTTAATAGACAACACAGAAGAGGTGAGAGGGAGGAGGAACAACACAAACAAAATTGAAGACATGTATATAATTTTTGGGGTTTATGAATGGATAATGTTTTCGAAGCCGCCTGGACAATAAAATTAATGGAAGATATGTATATAAACAAAAAGACTGTTTATATATATATACACACATCTAAATAAAATTATGTCCAAAACACTTCGGAAATTCTATTCCTCATCATTGAAGCGTGAGTACGTTCAAGTTGTTTCTCATTCTTTTGGAAAATCGGAACAAGTAACCTTATATTTCTAAATCCTTTCCCAGCCCTCTACTCCGTGATATTATATATGTGTAATATTTTTGCAATTGGATTTGTTGAGGTTGTCTTTTTTTAGGTTTAATTTATTAGTCATGTTTTATTGTTGAGAGCAATATTTAGTTGTGAACTTCTTTGTTTGTGCAACATATTGCAGAGGCAGAGCTACAGTATACCAGGGGTGGTCAACTGCCCACCCCTAGATTTCGATAAACAAGCTCAAACAAGCTTAAATCTCTATATATTTCAGTTTTCGTTTACCCCAAATTGTAATTTTACTGACCCCTACAGTGAAAATATGCAAATGTATTCTTCTTAACTCTCTCTTCCTTTGACTGCAAGTAATTAGCTTGAAATTTTTGATTCATTTTCGAATTTTTATTCAGATCTAGTTTTGTATCTTGGATATTCAAAATACTTTCTAGAGAAATTATGTGAGTACATGAGTCATCAATGAGATTGTAATGAAATTATAAGAGTTATATCTATACAATAAAATATCAAACATAAAGAGGCAATATGTGAGATTTATTGAGAGAAGAGTCGGCTCCATCTTTTTCTCCTCCACTCCATTTTAAATTAATATATAAGATGTCTCCATTTCCATCCATTTACTCTCATTTCTTCCTCTTTTTCTTGTCTGTCTAAATTAGTAAGATGCCTCCATTTCTCTTAATTTTGTGTTTTTATTTTTATTTTTATTTTTCTTTGAATATGTTTTATATATTTTTTTTTCTTATCTTCATTTTTCCTACTACATTCTTATTTTCCTATTTTCTTAATTGGATGAGGATATGGAAAAAATATAATTAACATTAAAAAAATGGATGAAATTTGTGTTTTATTTTTATTTTTTTGGCCTACCCCTGATCAAAATCCTGCCTACGCCACCGATATTGCACACTATATATATGTTTTTATATGAGTAATGTGTTTTGTTCAACATGCTATTCTCTAATTCGAAAACTACTATTTTGTGTAAACTATAATATATTTTCATCTCCAGTCATACTTTATTTTATGTCATAGCCAGTCATCTCCAGCTTTCATATTCTGAATTTAGACCTTTTATGCATGAGTCATATTCAAAAGATTCCATCAGTGCATGTCTCAACTTTCATAGCTAGTAATTTCCAACCCATTCAAAAGTCCAATCTAGTCAGTTTCTGCTCACCATTCAAAAGTAGCAGTTAGCACTAGAACCACGCATGAGGGAATATCTTGTGGTCAACTTCTTTATAACCATACATCTCCCTTTAATTAACTATAAGAAGAGCAGCACTCTCTGAGAGAGAAACCCATTGCCTTCATTACACAAATCATGGAACGTTATTATAGCGTGCTCACTATTCACCTCCTCTTAAGTCTCTTAACCTTATCCACCTTTTCTCTCGATGCCATAGTAACCAATAGTAAAACTGATCAATCGGCACTTCTCTCCTTCAAGTCCCAAATACAGGATGACACTTTTGGAGTCCTCTCCTCATGGAACGAGTCACTGTACCACTGTGAATGGCAAGGGATCATGTGTGGCCGGCACCATCCTGATAGAGTGACTGCTCTCGTTCTCGACTCCAAAAATTTGTCAGGTTATATCTCTCCATCTCTAGCAAACCTCACATTTCTCCAAAGGATGAGTCTCTCTGATAACCAGCTTAGAGGAAGCATACCAGTAGAGATCGGATATTTGGGTAGGCTACGTTTTCTCAACTTGAGTGGGAATTTTCTCGATGGTAGCATTCCATCTACTCTAAGCAATTGTTCAAATCTAGAATTTATTTATTTGGGATATAATAATCTCCATGGAACCATCCCATCTAACTTAGCACAATGCAAAGAACTTAAAGAAATCAATCTGGGGAATAACTTCCTCACAGGAGGCATACCGTTGGAATTTGGTCTCCTCCCACAACTCCAATATTTAGGACTATATGTCAATAATCTCACAGGATCAATTCCTTCCACCTTAGGCAACCTTAGTAGCCTAATAGATCTTTATCTTGACCAAAATAATTTTGATGGCGATATTCCACATGATTTAGGCAAACTTACAAATCTATCAGCTCTTTATCTTTACAATAATGAATTCACGGGGTCCATCCCACCAACCTTTGGTAACCTTACCAAACTATCAATTCTCTATCTTCACACAAATAGCATTAGTGGTCACATCCCATCTGGCTTGGGCAACCTTACTAACTTATTGGAACTTTATTTTCACGAAAATAAATTCTATGGTCCCATCCCGCATACCTTGGGTAATCTTCAAAGTTTAACAGATATTAATCTTGCTATAAATATGTTAAGTGGATTCATCCCTGTTGAACTCGGGAAGCTTCAAAACCTCCAGAGTTTTAACTTTGCTCAGAACAACATTTCGGGTGAAATACCACACTCCCTTTACAACCTATCAACATTGTTTAGTTTGGACCTAGGTAATAACCAGCTTGATGGAACTCTACCTTTGGATATGTGCAATGCTTTACCAAACTTGAAATATTTATACCTTTTTGAGAATCAACTCCAAGGACAGATCCCACAATCCATATCCAATTGTTCTTCTCTTATTGCAGTTGCATTAGATACAAATTACTTCAGTGGCGTGATACCATCTGGCTTTGGAGCCTTACAAAATCTTCAAATAATTCTTTTTTCTTATAATCAACTAGAAGCCAATAGACCACGTGACTGGAGTTTCCTGGATGGTTTGACCAATTGTTCATTGTTACAATGGTTATATCTTGACAACAACCAACTACAAGGAGTTTTACCTAGTTCTATAACAAACCTTTCTACTAGTCTTCTTGTACTCTCAATATCTAGTAACCCAATTTCAGGAAGCATACCAGCAGAGCTTGGAAAACTCAATAACTTGAATCTGCTTGACCTAAGCGGAATGCTTCTCAGTGGCAGCATTCCGTTAGAAATTGGTAATCTTTTCAAACTGGGAATATTAGTTCTGCAGAGTAACATGATTTCAGGTCAAATTCCATCAACTTTTGCCAACCTCACCCAAATGACCAAGATATATCTAGATAATAATACATTAGAAGGGAGTATACCAACAGAGTTAATTAGTAGCATGAAATTATTAGAACTCCTGAGTTTTTCAAATAATAAGTTGGTAGGTGAAATTCCCAAAGAAATCATGGGTTTTTCTTCTCTTTCCATCGGTTTGGACCTGTCACACAATTATCTAACTGGCATCTTGCCACCAGAAATTGGTAACTTGAAAAACCTACAATTAATTAATCTCTCGAATAACGAGTTAAGTGGAGAGATTCCTAGCACAATTGGTGGATGCCAGGTACTTCAATCCCTTTATCTTGATAGCAATCTGTTAAGAGGAACAATTCCATCCAGCTTGAGCAAACTAACAGGGCTGCAAATCCTTGATGTCTCTAACAACTTGTTCTCTGGTCGAGTCCCTGAATTCCTGGCTACAATGAATTTACAATATTTGAATATTTCTTTCAATAATTTCGAGGGGGAATTACCAAAAGAAGGAATTTTCAAGAATGCTAGTGGTCTAGATGTAAGAGGAAATCCAAAACTTTGTGGTGGAGTACCTCAAATGCATTTGTCACACTGCATTTCACAACCTTCCACACAGAGAAATCACTTTCGAAGAAACATGGTGCTCATACCTTGTGTTGTTGGTTCTTTTATTTGTACAACTGCAATAATTTGCTTGGTAGTGATTTATTATACTAGAAAGAACCCTCGAAACAAACCACAATCTGATAAAGGTTTGAAATATGGGTTGGAGCCTATTTCATACAACGACCTTCTTAGAGCTACTGAAAATTTCTCCCCGAATAATCTTATTGGAAAAGGTTCATTTGGAGAAGTTTACAAAGCAGTTATGAGCTTTGAGAATGTGACAACCGTTGCGGTGAAGGTGCTAAACCTTGAGAAACACAGTGCGTCTAGAAGTTTCTTTTCTGAATGTGAGGCATTAAAAAATGTGAGACACCGGAACCTTATAAAAGTGCTGAGTTTGTGCTCTAGCATAGACAACCAAGGTAATGATTTCAAGGCTTTGGTTTTTGAGTTCATGCCAAATGGTAGCTTGGCCACATGGTTGCATCCAAATGCATGTACAGATCGGCCATTCAGAAGCGTCAGCTTCATCCAGAGATTGAACATTGCATTTGATGTGGCGACAGCATTAGATTATCTCCATTACAATTTACATGCACCAATCGTGCATTGTGATCTCAAACCTAGTAATGTACTTTTGGATGATGACATGACGGCACATGTGAGTGATTTTGGATTAGCAAGGTTTTTGGTTCAACCTGATACCATGCCTTCTCAATCAATGTCGAGCACTGCTGGAATCAAAGGTTCTATTGGCTACATTCCACCAGGTATATATAACAAAGCTTATTATTTGAGATTCTTTTTAGTATGTTTCTGTACTAAATTTAGGGCTGTAACTATTAACTTTTCATTGTGTAGAGTATGGGATGGGTGGTCGGCCATCGGTAGAAGGAGATGTCTACAGCTACGGTGTTCTTGTACTTGAGATTTTCACTGGAGTAAGTCCAACCGACGAGAGAATCAAAGATGGTTTGAGCCTTCAGAAACAAGTTGAGATGGCTTTCCCTGACCAAGTCATGGACATAGTCGACCCTAAATTATTCTCTGAAACAGATGGAGAACACAATCTATATGCACCTGAAAATGTCTATAGTTGTTTGGAATCAGTGATTCAATGTGGGCTTCTGTGCTCCAAAGAGTCGCCAAAAGAGCGCATTTCTATGAAAGATGTTACCAAGGAGTTGAACTCAGCACGAACAAAGGTGCTTAGGCCATAGAGATGGAGAAAAATAGGATCAAAAGAGAAGAGGAAGGGATCCACTAAATATGTATTATATGTAGTAATTGAATTTATGGAGAAAAATAGGATCAAAAGGTGCAGCAGTTGTGGTAATTTATGGTGTTGTAGTATATATGTTGTAATAATGAATTGTTGAAAATAACGGCTAAAATTGATATGATTTTTAAAACAATTTTATAAATTTTGAAAAAAATTGAATTTAATCAAATTCTAATTGGATGATAAGAATTCCAAACTAAAAAATTATTCAAAAACCGTGGCGGACCTGTGTGGGGATGCACCTAGCTACTATCTTCAAGTCTGTATCCTCTGCATTACCTCACCATTTGAGTTTCAATCCAGACTGTCTGATCATAATCCGGATCAATCCTGTCAAACTTTTAATGCACATGGATCCTTTAAGATTCGTGCTAATATGTAATGAATGGATCAGATTCAAACCCAAAAAAACAATGTACCTTAGGTGATATGAATTCCTTTCTCTTCTCTGACAGTGGGCCAGTGGCCTGATTGAGAATCAAGGCCCAATAAAAGATTCTCAAATCTTAAAACACAAGGGTAATTGATGAAGCTAATTAAAAACTAAAATGCAAGGTTGTTGTTGTCACGTGATTGTCACGTGGCGATTGTAATAACAATCAAAAGGATGTCTTATTGTAGTCAAAGAAAATCACCACGTGATTGTAAATATCAATGTAAAAACACTTTATTTATTCATTATTAGATATGCATGTGATTTAGGCGGGCAAAAATACAAAAATTGCAGAAAGGACCTTTATTTTATTTTATTTACAAAATATGTTAAAGCTTATTTTAATTATCAAAGCAAGATTATTTACACTTTTTAGCAATTTAAGATGAAAAAATCAGATAAAATAGATTCAACAACAAAATGATCAAGCGAAAAATAAAATTTCAAAATTCCAACAGAAAATAAGAAATTTCCAATTGAGCTACTTTATTTAATGAACTTGAGTAGTACAATTTGGCTCATAACAACACTATTTGGGTTTTATTTCTACTGAATTAAACAACACAACATCCGATTAAAGATTTAATTGTGTCAAACTAATTGGGAGAGAAGTAATATCCTAATTACTAAAGTAATTTTAAATTATTTATTTTGAATAACCAATTTAAAATGTGTTATGGTAAACCATCATGTAAAATTTAACACTAAAATACTTCTGATACCTTTAGTCCTGTTAGATTCGATCAGCTAATTGTTTTCTTGTGTTATTATTATTTAATTACCAATAGTTACAAATCTGGGTTATATCTTAACAGAGCAGTTTTGGCTTCATGCAGCGCACTAAGCATATGAAATGCTGTTTTTGTTCTATAGCCTGTGCGTTGTACAAAGTCAAAACTGCAATGTTAGAAAGTGCAAATTGACACAACTTTTAAATAACACTGCAATTTGTTAAATCATCTCCAAAACAAGAATATATTTCATCAAATTCCATCTAAACTACAACCTAGTCCATCAGATCTATCAAGATTAAAAATACAAAAATAAAAAAAGCCACTAATTGCCTCACATATCCATTTCAAAATAAAGATTATTTGATAGGAGTTGACGGATGCGAAGATGCTACCTGCTCTTTATCCTACAAACAATTTAAAGAACACAAAATTCATACAAAATTTGAATTAACTCAAGTGCTGTAGCCCATAAATATAATTTAAATTATAAACAAATTAATAAAAAATTTACAAAAACCTGAGGTATCTCCTTTCCTTGGTTAGACTGCTAGTTGTTTGCAAATTGGCTATGGTACTATGCATAGCGCACATTGGTCCGTACTATGAATCAATATCTTCGTTTTCAAAATCCAAACAGTCAATATGAACTGTTCAAAATGATCGCCATATGAAAATGCGCGTAGAGACTAAATTTTACATTTTTTAGAATTTTTTTACTATTTTATTTAGATAGGTTGAAATCACTACTTTTAAATGGTCAAGAATCTTTAGATCAAGTGATTTTTTACCTATTTAAAATGTAGTAAAAAATCTAAAAAAAATGTAAAATTTGATCTGCAAGTACATTTTCATATGGAAATCATGTTGAACGGTTTAGATCGCCCATTTGGACTTTGCAAGCGAAAAAATTGATCCATAGTACAGACCCATCCATGCTATGCATAGTACCAAAGCCTCACCCTTTAAATAAAAGAAAACAATGAACAGCATAAAAACTAAAAGACCTGAGAGTGTGGTGCATTGGCCAGTGCCATCTGCTGTTGCTGAAACTGGTACCAATGCTGCTGCTGTTGCTGTTGAACTTGCATCAACTGCTGCAAATACATCTGGTACATTTGCTGGTAATACATCATTTGTTGCTGCAACTGCTGTTGCTTCTCCTCTAAAGAGTTGTTGCTAGGCGAGGAATGATCTGACTGCAACTGATTTTGCTATAAAACCTGTTGCCGTAACTGGAGGCAATAGTACATCTGTTGTAGTTGGTTTTGGTTGTGTTGCCACATCTGAGATGGACACACTTGCTCTGATTGTACGCCTCCATTCTACCATTTTTTTTTGTTAGTTCAACTGGATTCAGTTTATATGAGTAGGGGTCTTTAACCAAAAATAAAATAATAAATGAAGGGAAGAAGGAACCATTGGTTGCTGGCATTTTGAAAATTATGAACACCCATTACTAGCATGAGCATTCCCTAAACCCTAAACCCTAAAACCTAAACTCTAGAGATCAGACCAAGCTAATTTCTCCAAGGGCCCTCCAAATTTATTCCTCCTATTGTTCATCACCCCTCTCTAAATTTATAACTCTAATCACTTGTCTAATGAGAACATAATATAGTTTTCACAATAATTTAGATGGAAATTTTTAAATTCACTCTTGTCAACTAAAAAATGAGGGTTATAGGCCGAAGAACTTCTGTTAAATCTAATCGTAAGGAAGCTTTTGTATTAAATTAACCCTTCTCTATTAAAGGATACATGTGATTTTACATTTATGGGTTGTAAAATGAGGGCTATGAGCTATATATTCGCACAAGCAAGCACATGTGACAAATAGACTCTTAAAATAAAAAAATAAAAAAAATGAAAAAATACAAAATGTAGAAAAACACTAACCAAATATTGTGCCAAGGCTCCTGTAGGAAATGTCTGATATGGCGGTTGTGAAGTCTGTATTAGATTATTAGATTTTGCCAGGTCTGGATTCAAAACAGGTCGATCTTGACCCAATTCCACTTCTGACTTCGAGCAATTCAAAGCAGGCCTAATTGGGCTTATTTGCAAAGACTTGTCAGGTTTCCGGTCTATAGTTTCAGATTCTGGATTTGCTCTTACCAGGTCGGTTTTCTCAACATCACTACTATGATCGATACTGTTATTGCTAGTAAAATTATTATCAAGTGCAGGAACAGCAAAGTTGGTTTTTGATTCTGGATTTTGAGTTTCCTTCAGTACTATATTGATTCTGAATTCGGTTGCAAAATCACCTCCTTTTCTCCTAATATGGCCTCATTTTCTCTAGTTTTGCTCTTTTATCGCTAGTGGAATCAGTTAGGCGGAATGCATTTCGGGATTCGTTGGGAAAAAGTACGCAGTGGTGGGCCCACGCCTTCTAGGTTTGTGCGGGTTTTCCATAAAGGTCTACAAACTGTACACAAAAATAAGGTTATCTCAATTATGAGTGTGAGGCTATGGTACTTCGCAAAGCGCACATTGATCCGTACTATGGATCCATATTTTTATTTTCAAAGTCCAAAAGTCGATCCGAACAATTCAACATGATTTTCATATGAAAATGTTCTGGGACATCAAATTTTACATTTTTTTTATAATTTGTTTACTATTTTTTAAAATAAGTAGAAAATCACCTAATTTTAAAATAATGGACCATACAGAAGTAGTGGTTTTCAACCTATCTAAAAAAATAGTAAAACAATTATAAAAAAAAAATGTAAAATCCGTCTTCAACTACATTTTCATATGAAAACAGAGATATGAATCCATAGTACGGACCAATCCATGCTTTATTTAAACAAAAGAATAATCAGTTAATTGCATATTTATAAAAAAGGGCACTCACATAAAAAAACAACATAGAGATCTCTTAACGTTCTTCATAACACAAAGGTGTAGATTCATCGGTTTGAGGTTCTATCACATTAGATATTATCAAATCTAAAATCGGTATCTGACTGGTCCCACCATGGATCATCTCAAATTGAATCAACTCCTACAAGTTTCAATAATCATTACTTGGAAAAATTTACAGATGAAAATATAGTAATAATTTATTTAAAGTTACAAATCTTTGATTAGAGAATTGCATGGCATTTGTTTAATCCCCCTAAGAAAGACTTGTCTAGCCGCATCCCTACTACCAGTTGCCTATAAAAACAAATATTTGCAAGAAATATAATTCAGAACAGATAGTAAAAGAGAAGATTTCAAATGAATTGATTGTTAAGGGGATGTATTAAAATATTATAATTTCTGTCATACCTAATTATTTTATGATTTTAATTTTAAATTTTAATTATAATTATTTTCCAATGTGGAGGCATGATTGGGGCATTACAGTTTTCAAAGCAGCTGAATCCTCAAAGTTAAATATTTTCTTGTATCATACCGCAAATGTGAATTGTGCAAAGTTAATGTAAAGACTTGAAGCAACTTTAACATTCTTTTGCTCTACACATCATATTCAATTTCATTCTCATATAACTCGAAAGCACCCTGTTGGGAATTTTAAAAATAATACCAGTTGAGAGAAATGCCTATTGTATAATCAACCAATTTGAGAGAGATGGGTAATATAAGCACCGTACCAGTTGGTACCGAAAAGTTCAAATGTCAAAATGCACAAGCCAAATCAAGATAATATGAGATCAAGCACAATCACAAAAGACACCAGATTTACGTGGAAAACCCTCTCAACTTGGAGGGTAAAAAACCACGGGGCACACCGGCAAATTTCACTATACCAACAAGAAACGGGTACAATTGTTCTTCTCAAGTTTAAGCCCTAAACTGAGGTATACACACAATAATAATGAGAAAAACCAAGAGATAACGAATTAGAAAGAAATATCCTTTCAAGCTTCCAATTTCATTCAAACCCGAGCAAACCCTAGATTTGAGAAAACGAGAAATTCCCCTCTTACAAACAAGAAGAAAGTCGATCAAGGTAGTGAAATCGAAGAGACTAGCTTGCTCTTCGTTTTCTTCTTCTTCTCCACCTCCTCTTTCTCTCTCCTTCTTCTTCTTCTCTCTCTTTTCTTCTTTCCGTCTCCTCTCTGTGTTTTTCCCCTTTCTCTCTGTGTCTCACGCGAAACAGCCAACCAGCACCCTTTTTTTTTTCTTTTTGTTTCTTCTGTTGCCTATTGGGCTGGACCCAACAACGGCCCAACAATCTCCCCCTCCAGCCCACGGAGAGAGGCACGCCAATCTTCAAGTCATCACTTGGTATTCATGCCGACAAGCCGGCAACAAGGCTCAAGCTTGTCTTTCGGAACTATCTTCGTCAACATGTCTGACGGGTTCTTATTCGTGTGGATTTTCTTCAGCTTCATCTGCTGATTTTCTATTACATCTCTTAACCAATGAAATCTCACATCAATATGCTTAGTTCTGGAATGATATGTAGCATTCTTGCTCAAATCTATAGCACTCTGACTATCACAGAAAACAATTGCATCTTCCTGTTGCATACCAAGCTCTAGGAGAAATCTAACCAACCACAATAGCTCCTTACCAGCCTCAGTTGCTGCAATGTATTATGCTTCTGTGGTTGACAAAGCCACACATTTCTGCAATTTAGACTGCCATGACACGGCTCCCCCTGCAAAAGTAAACACATAACCCGAAGTGGATTTTCTGTGATCCAGATCTCCAGCCATATCAGCATCTGTGTAACCTTCTAACACAGGTTCACCATTTCCAAAACTCAAACACAAATTGGAAGTGCCTCTTAGATATCTAAGAATCCACTTCACTGCTTCCCAATGTTGTTTTCCTGGATTAGAGAGAAATCTGCTTACCACACCGACTGCATGAGCTATATCTGGCCTGGTGCAAACCATCGCATACATCAAACTCCCTACAGCTGAGGAGTATGGTACACTTGACATTTCATCCTTTTCTTTCTCCGTTGATGGACACAGCTTCTTGCTCAATTTCAAATGGCTAGGAAGTGGACAGCTTACTTCCTTTGCTCCTTGCATGTTGAATCTCTCAAGCACCCTTTCAATGTACTTCTCTTGTGACAACCAAAGTCTCTTGGCCTTTCTGTCACGAGTAATCTGCATGCCCAATATCTGACGTGCTTGGCCCATGTCCTTCATGTCAAATGACTTGGACATCTCCTTCTTCAACACGGCAATCATCTGAGCATCATGTCCTGCAATCAACATATCATCAACATAAAGCAAAAGGATTAGAAATTTTTCATTAGAAAATCTTTTGAAGTAAACACATGGATCTGCCTTGGTTCTATGGTACCCATGACTCATCATAAAAGAGTCAAACTTCTTGTACCACTGTCTTGGAGCTTGTTTCAAACCATATAGACTCTTCTTCAATTTGCAAACCATGTTCTCTTTCTCTTTTACTTCAAATCCTTCTGGTTGCACCATATAGATCTCTTCTTCCAAGTTACCATGAAGGAATGCAGTTTTTACATCAAGTTGTTCAAGCTCAAGATCTAAGCCAGCTACTAGACCTAACACAGCACGAATGGAGGTCATCTTCACCACTGGTGAGAAAATCTCCTCAAAGTCAATGCCTTGTTTCTGTCCAAAACCCTTCACTACCAGTCGGGCTTTGTACTTCATAAGTTCTCCATTTCCATCTCTCTTTAGCTTGAACACCCATTTGTTTCTCAATGCCTTTCGGCCTTTAGGAAGCTCCACCAGCTCATATGTGCCATTTTCTTGCAATGACTTCATCTCGTCCTTCATTGCATCTTGCCACTTAGCTTTGTCTTTATGAATTTGTGCCTCCTGAAAACTTTCTGGCTCTCCTTCTTCCGTCAATAAGATGTACTCTGAAGAAGGGCATCTTTTAGAAGGTTGGTGCTCTCTTTCGGACCTTCTTACCTGGAGCTCTTCTGGCTCATCTTGATGATGTTGCTCCCCCTGCCCAGGAGCATCATAAATGATCTCATCATCATTACTACCATTCATGTCAGAGGTTTCCTCAGTGGCTTCTTCATTTTGTTCATCTTCATTTGCTGCTGTTGACTGTACAGATGAAGGAATTGGTATGAGTTCTATGGACTCATCAACTCTCTCTGACTTCTTGTTGATTTCCAAATTTATCCCTGTCTGACCCTCGTAGAACTCAACATCTCTGCACCTAACAATTCTCTTCTTTTCTGGGTCCCATAATCTGTACCCAAATTCCTCATTTCCATATCCAACGAAAATACATGGAGTTGTTTTATCATCCAACTTGGATCTGTGCTCCTTTGAAATATGCACATATGCTTTGCATCCAAACACCCTTAGATGAGAGTATGAAACATTCTTCTTGGACCATACTCTTTCTGGTATCTCAAACTTCAAAGGAACAGATGGTGACCTGTTTATGAGATAGCAAGTTGTGCGAACTGCTTCTGCCCAAAACTGTTTCGGCAACTTTGCCATCTTCAGCATGCATCTCACCTTTTCTACAATAGTGCGATTCATTCTCTCAGCCACACCATTGTGTTGTGGGGTTCCAGGTACTGTCTTCTCATGTCGAATCCCATATTTTGCACAATATGCTTTGAACTCTTTGGAGGTATACTCTCCCCCGTTGTCAGAGCGAAGACATTTCAACTTCTTGTCTGTCTCTCTCTCTACCATGACATGGAACTCTTGAAAGCAATTAAATACCTGGTCTTTCGTTCTCAAGAAATAAACCCACACCTTTCTAGATGCATCATCAATGAATGTTAGAAAGTATCGATTGCCACCCAACGACTCCACCTCAAAAGGACCACACACATCAGAATAAACCAAGTCCAACACATTATGTTTCCTTTCTGATGTTTGACTAAAAGAGACTCGATGTTGCTTACCAAAAGGGCAGTAATCGCATAGATCCAGAACCTCGTCTTTGGTCGAGGGGATGTGTGACTTCCTCACCAGAATTCGCAGCCCTTTCTCACTCATGTGGCCAAGGCGTTGATGCCACAGATTCAGAGAGCTTTCAGCTTGTACTGCATTCAATCCATTCTTGAGTACCTTCACATGGGTTCTGTATAGGGAGTGCCACGACTTCCCTCTTGCTACAACCATTGATCCCTTGCTAAGCTTCCATTCTCCACCACCTAGGTAATGCTTGAATCCATCCTTGTCCAATGCATCACCTGATATCAAATTTAGAAGTAAATCAGGAATATGTCGCACATCTTTCAGTGTTAACTGATATCCCAATTCTGTCTACAAACAAATATCACCAATACCCACAATGCTCGAGTAGCTAGTATTACCCATCTTCACTGTACCAAGGTCTCCAGCCCTGTAAGTCGTGAAGAACTCTTTATTCGGTGTAGCATGATAGCAAGCACCTATATCAACTATCCACTCAACTCCTTGGTGACCTTCCACATGTAGACATTGTTCCTCTTCACAAGAGAGAATCACTACATCATCTGCAGTTACCGTGGCTGTGATATTTTTGTTGTCATCATCTTTCTTCTGATTTTTGCCCTCATTCTGTAATCTTTTCCAGGCTCTACAATTTCTCTTCATGTGACCTTCTTTACCACAGTGATAACACTGTCTTCCCTTGGATTTTGATCTGCCTTTGGACTTGCTACGGCCTCTTGATTGTTGTCGGTATTCAGCTCTTCCCCTGTTCTCTGTGACTAGGGCCTGTGCACTATTTGTATTAGTTGACTTCCTTCTTGTCTCCTCATTGAACAAGCTGCTAGTAACTATACTCATAGTAACCACACCATTCGGAGCTGCATTACTGATTGTCACAACCAAGGTCTCCCAACTATCGGGCAATGATCCCAAAAGCAACAAGGCATGTAACTCATCTTCTAAGGTCATCTTCATCACTGACAATTGATTAATCAAGCTCTGGAACTCATTTAAATGCTCAGCAACACTTGTGCCTTCTCTGAATTTCAGATTTACTAACTTTCGGATCAGAAATGCCTTGTTAGCTGCTGTTTTCTGCTCATACAGTGACTCCAGCTTCTTCCAAAACTCATGTGCACTCTTCTCACTCGCTACATGGTGGTACACATTGTCATCGAGCCACTGTCTGATTGTGCCGACCGCTTTTCGGTTCAATTTAGTCCAATCAGCGTCAACCATATCTTCCGGCTTCGCACTATCTCCTTCAACTGGCTCATACAAGTCCTTTCAATAAAGGATATCCTCCATTTTGGATTTCCAGATCTGCCAGTTGTTATTTGTCAACCTGATCATGGTGCTACTGCCTTCCATCTCAACCTACAAAAGCACTCTCAAAAGAAAAGAAACCTGAGGCTCTGATACCACTTGTTGGGAATTTTAAAAATAATACCAGTTGAGAGAAATGCCTATTGTATAATCAACTAATTTGAGAGAGATGGGTAATATAAGCACCGTACCAGTTGGTACCGAAAAGTTCAAATGTCAAAATGCACAAGCCAAATCAAGATAATATGAGATCAAGCACAATCACAAAAGACACCAGATTTACGTGGAAAACCCTCTCAACTTGGAGGGTAAAAAACCACGGGGCACACCGGCAAATTTCACTATACCAACAAGAAACGGGTACAATTGTTCTTCTCAAGTTTAAGCCCTAAACTGAGGTATACACACAATAATAATGAGAAAAACCAAGAGATAACGAATTAGAAAGAAATATCCTTTCAAGCTTCCAATTTCATTCAAACCCGAGCAAACCCTAGATTTGAGAAAACGAGAAATTCCCCTCTTACAAACAAGAAGAAAGTCGATCAAGGTAGTGAAATCGAAGAGACTAGCTTGCTCTTCGTTTTCTTCTTCTTCTCCACCTCCTCTTTCTCTCTCCTTCTTCTTCTTCTCTCTCTTTTCTTCTTTCCGTCTCCTCTCTGTGTTTTTCCCCTTTCTCTCTGTGTCTCACGCGAAACAGCCAACCAGCACCCTTTTTTTTTTCTTTTTGTTTCTTCTGTTGCCTATTGGGCTGGACCCAACAACGGCCCAACAGAAGGCATTGTGCATACCGCAAATGTGAATTGTGCAAAGTTAATGTAAAGACTTGAAGCAACTTTAACATTCTTTTGCTCTACACATCATATTCAATTTCATTCTCATATAACTCGAAAGCACCCTTGATATTTTCCTGATATAATAAAAAATAAGGAAAATAAGTAAAAGAAAATTGATGGAACAGAAAATAAAACAGCAAAAAAGAGAAGTTCTCGGCACAGTAACAGAAGGCATGATAACATCTTTACTTCTTGGTCAAATAAAAAACAAAATAGAGGGAATTAGTAGATATGTTAGAATAGGAGAATAGCGTAATATTTTTCAGATTTTGGGAGGATTAAGGGGAATAATAAGAAGGATCTAAATCTGGAATAGAGGTTTTTTTTTAGCCTAGAGTAGAATAGAGAGGGTTAATACTAGAATAGAGAAGAATTATTTTATAGAATAGAGTTTTTTCTATTTTTAGGAATTTGGACCACTAACTTTAAAAAAAAAATTAAATTAGTTGGAATAACATCCTACCTTGCATTTTTCCAAATTAGCCTTCCGGTAAATATATTTAATATAATTAGAAGAAAAACGGTTGAAATCATGGAGGAGTAATGAGCGAGAACTCGGCGAATCTCCCAACTCCTCTTTCATCATTGCACAGTACATACGTTAAGCTGTCACTTTCTTTCTCAAAATGAGAATTCACAAGAAGAAATTTATCATTCCAAAAAAAAGAAAAAAAAGAGGAAAATTTAAAAATAATTTGACAAAAAAAATGGTACAAATTACAGGTTGATACTTCACACTGTACCGATTTAAATATTACTAGTAAAATTAGTATAAAAAAAAGTATGATAGGGGTTACATATTTACTCACCTAATTCTCTTACAGCAAGTAGCAGAAAAGTGTGATGTGTGTTTGATTCCATATTACTCACTCAATTCCCAAATTAATCCTACTCCCTACTCAACTTCAATTCAAGAAAATCCAGGACACTAACCCTCGTGTAAATCATATTTATATACTTCGAGAAAATAAAATTACCTTCTGGAAGAATGGAGGTGAACGGCCAAGAGCACTATTGGCAATTTCTTTACCACCTTGTGCATGTACAAAATCCATGTACTGAATCCAAAACTCAGGCTAGTTGGCACATGGAATCAAACATCTCTCATAAAGCTTCACCATCTAGCAACAAAAAAAACGAAAAAAAAAAAAATATATATATTTTAGAAATAAGTAATCAACCATAGAGGAGGATTCAAATGCCTCCATTTTTAGTTATTATTGAGGGGTTGCAAACAAAATCTAAAAGAAAAAAAGAACCATCAAGTGGTTTGTCAATATCCACTAATGTGGACTATTTTATATGCATTTTTTTTTTCAAACTCTCAATGCCCATCAAAGTGAAGAGAAAAATGAAGTACATGCACATAAAGAAGAGGCATGATGAACTCATTTAAAACCCCTCAATAACAACTACTACATTTTGATAAAAAAATACCTTCGAAAGGTAACCGCATGCATATTATTTAGAAGTCACATACCCAATCAAAATTATATATAAAAAAAAACTTTTGAGGTATATAATTGGAAATAAAGAGTCACATACCCAATCAAAATCTCCTTATGTCTCAACAAAATCGAGATATCGGTGCCAATTCTCAAGCTGAGAATCATCAAGCAGTTTCACATGAAAATAGTGCCTTGTTATATTGTTCTCATAGCAAATTATATTCTTTTCAATTTCACATGATCTCCTGTACATTTCCTCTCCTGCCCACAAATATTTCTTTATCATGTTAATATCCATTTTGTGACTGTCGGCATCCGTAAAACCTTGAATTACACTCAAAATATCTGAAATTTCAAATTCTTCACTGTTTCTCCATCTTGATTTGACAGTGACACAAGTTCTATGCCTTGAATTGATGCTTCTTCTTCAAGTAGAGAGGCTAGCTTCTTAAAACTGAATCACTTATTTGAAAATAAACAACTCCTTTAGAAAGCAAATAAAATGTAACCTATCTTATAAATGGGACCTTCCAATAAAAAAAAAATTCATGAGACCTACCGAATTTTTGTAAATATTGGCAATTTTGCTCCCAACTATGCCAACTTTTTTGTTTTTGGTAAATATACAGTTTGGAAGCAATTTTGTTGAATTTAATTTTGTTGATTTTTTTTTACTTATGCTTTGTTTGACACATAAGTGTATGCTGTAAACAAACAAACAAAAATGTTGGTATTTACTTTAGCAAATAAAAGAGATTTTGGTCATTACCCAAAAAAAAAAAATTACAGGGTGTAAACTGTAAATACTCCAAAATATCCAAGAAAATAAGAAATGTATATACATAGAATGATATGTACCTTTCATAATATGCATGTAACTTCTTAGTAGGGAATTTGAGGATGAGAATGTAAATATTAGCAAGCCGGCGCCACTGTTTATGAGAACATTCAAACTCTCTGTGTTTATCCCATATCTTGTAGCACAAATAATCCTTTCCAACAAAAGACAAGGCCCTCTCAAATAATAAATTATCCAAAAAATGTAATAAATCAAATAAGGACGCAACAATCGACAAATTTATGCGGTTTAATCTCTCTTATTTCAATTCGACTGATATATATCTTGATATTTATTTCTATGATTATTAAATGTATTTGTGTATGTATTGAGTTTTGAGATTTTGAAATTTAATCTCTCTTATTTTGGTTCAACCAATCAAACTAAAATTTATTTCGGTTTCTTTGGTTCAGTTCCGTTTTTGAAAACCGCATTAAAATTTTGATTTGGCAATTTCAATTTGGTTTTAACCAATCCGATCCAATGAACACTCTTAAGTTAACCATTGTATTTTTTTCCCATTAGTTTACCTTCTAATATCAGATGGATCATTAAATGTGAGAGTACCAAATGTGCAATAATTACACCATAGTTCCACAGAGAAGGTCAAAGCTTGTTCCGCTCTTTCATACACTTGTACTACCACATTGGGCCCACATAGGGGCAACTTATGTGCTCCATCCTTGACCCAAAATACATAGCATAAGCGGAATTCCAGTAGAAATTTATCATAAATTAGGTCTATAGCACCAATATCAATCTGCACATGAAACCAAAGTTTCATAAATTAGGTTTATGCCTATTTTTTTGCTGATATGTTTTTTGTATTTCTGAATTTTTATTTAGTGGGTTAGTAAAGTACTAAAGTGAAGTTACTTGGATTGTTCAAGGATGTTTACTTGTACTAAATAATGCTATCAAGTTTCGGACTTAATAGCATATTTTGCCATTAAAATAGTAAAAAATTGGATGAAGATAAAAAAAAAAATCCAATCTGGTATTACCGGCAAAGAATGCTGAACTTCTCTGATCAGTGAAAACTAATGCATCAAAATCCGTGCTTTCACTATCCAGCATTTCTCTCAGCTTCTCTACAGTATAAACAGAAAACAAGAAAATTAATTAGTATACTGAGTCTAGTGTTGCTTTTACAATACTAGATTGAGGCAAAATGTCAACAATATTTGTCATGTATGCTAATTTGACATCTTTTCAAATACTTATATGGCTTCTATAATTCATATCGATTTTGTAAAACACGCCTATTTAGGTCGATTAATTGGCCGATTAGTTATTGACAGTTATCAAACCGTCACGGATTTTCCCTAATAATTGTTCGATTATTTCTAATTATGTCCAATTATTCCCGAATAATCTCTTGGCGGTATCCTATCCGTCTAACGAGCGCATACTGTTATTTACTACACTGATTCATGTATATAACCAACTCAAAAACCAACCAGGTTGGTTTTAAACAGGGAATCCAAACTCAAAAACCCTTCTTTCATATAAGGGTTGCATATGGAAAAATAAAATGATAAACCAACAAATTGCATTATTTCTATCCTAAAAAAATAAATATTTGACATAGTTACTTAAGTATTTAATTATTTTTTCTTCTTCAAATCACATAAAGTATCAGATTTTTCATCTGTTTCTCTGTCGAAAACTAGAGAAAGAGCAAGAGGAGCGTCTCTTCTTTGTCCTAGACCTGGTCCATATTGGAATTATGAAAGCAAACCCTTAATTTTTGGTGGAATTATTAAAACAGACCCTTAATTTTTGGTGGAATTATTAAAGCATGCCCTTAATTTTGGTGGAATTATGAAAAAACTTCCTTGAAAGATTTTACATAGTGCAAAAAAAATAAAAATCAAAGTAATATAAAGTTCTTATAACTTTGACCACTTGACTCTATACAAAATTTATTTAAAAATTCAAAAAAATTGTATATAGACGCATCACTCGTAGGTAGATGAATTTTAGCGAGTCAGATTCTTCATTTTAAGTTAATCTAATAGTTTTAGAGTTGAATTTACAAAGAAACTTGATGAACTTAAGAACACCCTAGTTCTACTCAATTAACTATGCCAGAGCTTTAAGGGTGAACCAATTCCCTTTAGCTGGCCCCACATAAACATGTCAATAATTGACTTGACTTGACTTGATATGACAGAATAATAGGAAGAGTTTGGGTCCTTGCTTCTCTGATTGATACAAGTCGGGTCGAGTCGGACCTATATCTAACCTGATTGGAATGGACTAGATCGACTAGATCCCTTTTCTATTTTTCTCTTTAAAGAAACAAAAATTATTTAAAAAATTAGAAAACATTGAAACAAAATGGATTCTAATATAAGAGAGTCATTTTTAGGGAAGATAATAAAATTTAATACAAAGGGGCTACATTTAATAAATATAATAATCGAGAAAATATATATTAGTGAAAAAATATAGGCAGATTAGTTCTTCCCTGCCCCTCCTCAACTTGGTTAGCCCAAATTTTCTTCTTCAGAGCAGTTTAAAAAAATATATAACGGCCAAGCCCAAAACCACTTCCAGACCTTCAGTGCTGTTTAAAAGGCCAGAAATGGAGTTCGCTGACTCTTAGCCCAAAACCAAATTGAGTTATTTGTTGCTCTCGCTTAGCCCACAACAAATGTGAATTTCAGTAGCTCCTATAAATCTCAAATTGTAAGTGCCTACTAGATCTAGGTTTTTCCATCAATTACACTATTTCTTATTGTAGTTTACAATAATAGTTCATAATTATAGTCATTTTTTACAGTAACAATTAAGAATGTATTCATCGATAGCCTTGCAATTATTATTATTTTTATTATGAAAATTATCAATTATCAAATATAATTAATTTTAATATTGATGTTTACTTTTTTTCTATAAAAACTGTTGGCCTAATTAGATATTTTTAATGTATAAGATGTTTAGCCAAGTAGAAATAATCGGTATTTTATATATTGAAGGCAAATTAGTTTAGATGAAACTAGTTGATGAAATCAATTTAAATTTTCTTGTAATTAACTTTAATTAAAATTTCAATACTTTAAATTAATTACTATTTGATAAGGCCTGTTAATTGCATTGTAATGATAGCAAGTACAAGATCTTCGGTGATTAAATACAGTATAACTTATACATGTTGGCAATCTTATTATTTTGCATTAATTGAGGAAATTCCAACCATACATCCCTCTTATTTTCTCATTGTATGAATCGTATATTCTTATCATCCCCCAAAAGTTTCACGCTGATTTGTTTATTTGCTTATAGCCACAATAAACAGCAGCACCACTAGAGCTGCTGTAGACTACAAAGGCTGTGGTAATGTTATGAATGTGGAGATTCTGTTGCCATGGGTTTAATTTTATTTAGAGAAAAAGTAATGTCTCCCGGGCTACAGTCTCCCAAAAATCTCCGTGTATAAAAACGTTCACTTTTTAGCTTAGTTCTGATGCGTTTTTAACTGCCACAACTGCCATAATTTCAACTGCTATAATTTCAAGTACAATATGTATGTTTATAGAATTATATATGTATGTTTATAGGATAATATGTGTATATGTTTACAGGATAATATGTGTATGTTTACATGATATTATGTGTATGTTCACAGAAGGTGGTCTCCAACAGCTGTCACGCGTTTTCAACAGCTGTCACGCGTTCTTAACACCTGTCACGCGTTTTTAACAATTTTCAAGCGTTTTTATGTTTACAGGATTTGTTGAATTAGTTTATAGGATTTAGTATTGATGTTTACAGGATTTAGTATTGATGTTTACATAATTAGTTGAAAATATCCGGAGATTTTTGGGGGACTGTTAGCTGCTTCCTTTTTTTTATGCTTAATTAATAGAGTTAGTTATGTTTAATAGTTAGTATTATGTTGTAATTAGTGAAGTGGTTAAGAGAATGATAGAAATATAGTTAGAGTTGTTAAGATATTGTCATTAATGGCAGAATTGTAATTAGACAAGATTCTTTATATAAAGCATAGTTGTAATCAAAGAACAATCAAGGAAATGCAATTCCATTTCATATCTCTCTCTTCTATTATCCTTTTAAACTACAGAAAAAAAGGTGACCGACCGTTTCCTTTATTATATTTATTGGGTTTCCTTCCATCCTTTTTCAGGTAGAAGTGGGATTTAACCAAATAATAAACTGAAATAAATTTCGATTAATTTGGTCTTGTTTGAAGCGAACTGACCGTTTGCATGGCACTTTTAAGAACTACTGTATATATGTTTGTGAAGGGTAATAATTAGGAGAATTGAAACCACAACAACCCAACGCAATCCAAATCTGTGCAAAATTTAAGAGTACAATTACAATGATAAAATTGAAAAATCTACAGACAATAGAAAATTAAATATAGCAACCATGGCAAGTATGAAAAGTAGAGCCATCCATCAACAACAAATTAACTCAAAAAGGGAACATACAATCTAGCAACCATGCGTCTCTAGGCAGAGAGGGGATATGCATTATTGTGTGATATCCTCTACTTGCATTTAGTCTCTTTTTATTTTGCGATGTAAAGACTCCTCCTGCGCACAATAATTCATGCAATAATTAATAGTAGATCAATTACAATGAAAAGAAACAACTACGTACCTATTGTTGTTCTACATACTACACATAATAATAAACTTTTTTATTTTTTTATTGTGACGGCATGTAAATATATGAATAACATTTTTTTTCCTCTCTTCACTTACGGAGTAAATTAGAAATATCATTGGGTAACACTAAAGTAAGCACTTTGTTATCTGCACCTTCAAACTAAATTAATAATTCTCAATTGAGGGATGGGCACGGGCTATTATTATTAACAACTGCTCTATTAAGAACACTATGTTTTGGGTTTTGCGAGAAACACACTTCCCACATAACAAATGTATATATTAGAAAAAGGACGGATTTCAGAGTAGGATAAATAAAAGCATTTTATTCTCTTTCATGATGGAATAAAGTGCTTCTCATATAACAAAAGTAATTGGAGCAATATCACAGAATTTTATGATGGACTAAAGTGTTGCACTTTTGACTTCAAAAGACTTGTGATTTTGAAGTCAAGCTACTCTGTTACTGCATTCAATCTCTATTTGTCTCCTCTTTTTTGCCGTAGGGTACGCGTTTGTATTTTCCAAATCATTATTTCTCATCTCTCTTGCTTATTAACATAACAGAGATTTCCGTGAAACACTTTTGCTTATTAACCATCCAATCTCTAATTCTTATCACTCCCAATGACTTACATTTTGCAGAGTTTCAAGCTATAGTTTTTCGACTTGAGGAAACTCTTCGGTGAAACGATCAGCTAATTTATTGAAAAATGTTCAGAACAAAAATTTCGGAGTATTTGGAAATGAGTTAGGTGTAAGTGGTGGGTTTTTTTTTGTGTATAAAGGTTGGAGGTGCTACCTAATTATTTAATACTTTTGTTATTATAATAAAATATTTTCCCCATTCAGGTTTTGAACTCACGGCTTCTCACATAATGTTGGGAATCATAAAGGCCAAACAATTACCCCTTATCTAGATATCAAACACTTACACCCCGAGAAAGAAGAAACAATCACCATCTTAACCTAAGGACCGTCCTATGCCAAAGAGACTAAAAACATAATCTTTAGTGCATAATATAATACTTGATTCCATGTCGTTTGCCATGTAATATAAAAGTCTATGGTGGGGCAACAACCGTCTTTGTGAGCACGAGAGAAGACTCTTGATGCCAAGATTTCCCTCTTGCCTTTTTGGTTGAATCGTGGATCAAGTCTTTCAAAGCAACAAGATTCGCCCTTGAGAAATCATCTCCAAATTTCTAATGAATTTCTTCTCTCAATTCTTTGATGGTGGAAGAAAGGAGAATACTATCAAAATTATGTATAAAAAATAACCACTTTCAGAATTCTGAGTTGAGTTGGTTATCTTATGCCTTGGGGACCCATCCTTATATAGGTTTACACATCTGGTAGCACGAGTGCGTCTGCACTGGGACTGAGTGCGTCCGCACTGGGTTGAGACGTATCCAAATGACTGCTTTTCTTTCAGCCCCGAATTTTACCTAAGTCCTGAGTTCGTCCTCACTGGGCTTAAGGGACTTTCTTCTGTGCTCTACGCTGAACTTCAGAAAATTTGTCTAAGTACTGAGTGCGTCTGCACTGGGGTCCAATGCGTCCGCATTAGACTCGGACTTTTTCTTGTGTTGTCCTGAAGTTCCCAAAAAATGACTAAGTACTGAGTGCGTCCGCACTGGGGCTCAGTGCATCTGCACTCAGGGTTCTGAAAGCAGTTTTTCTGTATTTGCAAATTTCAGAATCAGTCCATCAATGATTTGGTCTTTGCCTAAATTGTTTCTACACATTTATGAAACACATCCTATTGAATACATAGATTGTCTAATATTTTAATTCCATATTAGATCACTTGAATTGTAACAACTATATATGACAGTAAACAATTCATAATTATATTACATATATGCTCAACGTTGGATTAAGATCCAACAATAAAGACCATGTACCTTAGGTGTAAGTGGTTTTCAGTTTTACTCTGCTGAAATAGTAAGGAAGAGAAGAAAAAAACACATGTTTATTAAACTATCTGTGAAAATAAATTGATCCTTGATTATTTGTATAAGTTTCTAAACAGTCTAGATGGACGGTTGAGAAATTAATTTGCACAGTTGACGAAGTACAATCTAGAGAAAGAAAGTGATCGAGATTATCTGATTTGAGAGATAAGGGGTTAGGTGGAGAGAAGACTGGTTGGACATTAATTTGTGGAGTTTAAGGTGTGGATCTGAGATAGATAGGCTTATTTTTGAATTAGGTTGCATTGGGTCTTTTTATACATCAAAGACATGTACAGCATATATATGAGGTTTACCTGTTGAAAGGGATAATAGGGTTGGGTTTGGGCCTAATATAATAGGTTGATGTTTTATCGATTTGAAAATTTGAAAATAGTATTGTCAAAATGTTTAAAACTACGATATATCAGTTTTTTTTTTTTTAAAAAATACAGAGTAGGCAATAAACTACTCTTCTTTTATTTTTGGTTAAAATTAACAATTCTAAGACTACTGGATGTCTATATATGTGTGTTAATCATATTCAATTATTGCTTGCCAGTGCATAATTGTGTATGTGACGAAGTTGAAATTAATAAGCTAATTCATCAATAGAAATAATGAAAGACAAATTGAAATATAAGCTAATTGTTTAAGTCTCTAGGCTCACACAAATAATGAAAGACAAAACAAGGCTAGCTTGATCTAAAATTCCCTAATATTGCATTTGGAAGTCTCCAGTCTCACACAAATGATGGAAGCAATAAAACAAGGCTTTTGATCTACACTTCCCTAATTTTGGATTTCGCGGTACGTATTTTAGTACTGACGGAAGGAAAATAAGATCCTTATTTTCATAATAAAGTTCCATTTATATATATATCGGTACGGAAGGCAAATAAGATCCTTATTTTCATAATAAAGTTTCATTTAACATCTCTTCTCTCTCGCGGTTATATCTTCTCGAGTGGAGAGAAGAATGAGGTAGGGGGAGGAACCATAGCCAAACAGAGTCAAACAGAGCTGGAGTGCAGTATCATCGGAGTTTGGAGAGTAAAGTTTCACTCTCGATTAGAGCGCGATGGTGAGTAGATCCGACTATCGTCGGAGTGCGGTGGCGGTTGAAGAAGCAGATCTGATCGTAGAGCGAGATGGCGATTAATTATGGTGATCAACATCTCGATTAGAGCGTGATGGTGAGTATCCGGTTGCCGTCGAAGCGCGGCGGCAGTTGAAGATGCGAATCTAGTCGTGAAGTGTGATGGTGGTAGAATACTAGATTAGTTTAAAATATTTTATAAGAATAAAAGAGTAGATTTAGAATTTATGGTTATTTGAACCATTGTAAATACTTTTTTTTTTTAATGAAATTGTTAGTTGGCACTTAAAGTCACTAACCTTCAAAAAAAAATATCGGTAAGCTAAATGAAATTTACGAACAAAAAAACAAAATATATAGAGTGAGCTGCAAAATGGATGCCACTAACAATTTGGAGGAGACTATATTTGTTTTCAATTTTCGAAAACAAAAATGATTAAATTTTCCATTTTTGTCGCTGTATAGATAAGATGACGTTCTTTCCACGGAATCCAGGATGGTTCCGTTGGACATCATATCAAATTAGATCCGATGACCAATCAGAGATATCCGATCCACATCAAGAATCACATACACAACTTTAATTTGTGTGGATCAAGTGCACATAAATTTTGATGCTAATCGAGATTTCTAGTTCTTAATTTATCAGACTACCATCAAAAGTTATATCTTATTAAAGTAAGATAAAGCTAAATCTCATTAAAGTGAGATAAAGTTCATTAGTTTGTAGTATTGATATTGGTTTTTGTCGTTGGTTCTACGAATTTTCTTAGTGCGTTCAAAAGCCTCCAATAGCGCGTTCTTAATGCAAAATGATACACAATTCGGGTCCCATGTCCCAACTTTCAGAGTTAGTCATCTCTAACCCAGTGTTCACGGGTACAATATAAAATATTTCGCTGCTACAAGATAACAAATTGGCAATCTTTTTTTTTTTTGGTGTAATAAGAGAGAAAGGGGTCAGGCTTCTAATACTATATTTTATTGATAAATTAGACATACAAAACAATCAAAAGATCCAAAAAAGCGTGAATTTTTCAATGAATTTGGAGCATAAATTACATCTATCATATAGTAGTTCACCAACAAACTCAAAAATAGAATAAAAAATGTCTTTAAGATTCAATTACATCTCTCTTCAGAATATGAAAATTAGATGAAACTGCTGTCTAAAAATTGCAGCTCCATTTCATAACAATTTACAGAATTTAGAAAGCTTGAATCGGATTAAAAACATAAGAGACGGTCTCATTTTTAAGTATTCGTCATTGCGATCTAGACTGGAATTATTATTGTGGACCATGCTATTCTCAAGTCATTTGCAGGTCATGCTATATTTTTTTAAGAATTTTTAAAGTTAGTTGGCAAGGTGCCACTGACAATATTGGTATTAATAAAAGAAAAGTGTTTCCAGAGCACTCAATGTATGTAATTAATGCAATGTACTTTATTAAATGTAATCATTGCAGCAACAACCATAGGAATATTATGTTCTTTGTAGGGATCTTTAGTTGTGTACTCATTCTTGCTTTTAAAAGTAATCAATAGAAAATAATTTATCATTCATTTATAATTAGCTTATTAGAATAAATGATATGGATTAATAAAATAGCAAATTATTGGTTAGCATTTTGATTTAAATAGTTTGTTGGCATTCACGTTATTAAACACATTACTAAAACCAAGAATATAAAATAAAATAACAGGAAAGAAGATGAGGAATTGGCAATCTTATTTTTTGAAAATAAGACCGGATCAAGCTCCTAATCTTATATTAATTGATTAATTAAAAATACGACACAACCAAAAAGTATGAAAGTCAACAATGAGTATTGAGCATACAAAAATAGAATAAATGTTACATTTCTGATAATATTTCACCTACCAACTCAAAAGTAAAATAAAAATTATATCCAAATATCTGATTTAATCTCTTTACATAATATGAAAATTAGAGCTCCATTTCATAGCAAATTACAAAATTTGGAAAGCTGAGATTGGAATAAAAAAAAGAGATGCGGTCTACTGATCAAGTCTTCGTCCGACAGGAAAACAAGAGCACATGTCCGCATTAAATTCTAGCCTGCTATCCTGGAAATTTGCAAGTCATTTGCCTTTAATAAATTATAGCATGCGGTCCACACCAAATATTTAAAAAAATGATCAAATAAAAAAAACACAAATCTGACAATTTGGGCCACAAAAGCATTGTTTCAATATGAAATCAGAGAAAATAAAAATATTATGTGCCAACCGCCGGGCATCTTGACGGTCTGGGCATAATTTCCACAAAATCATGAGCATTTCTATTAATTTTTATTTAATAGGTTCAGATTTTTGGGCCAGAGATTTGCCAAAAAAAAAAATACGGGCCGTGATGGAATATCACGGCCAGAGGTTCAGATTTTTCAAAAAATAACGCAAAATATGAGATATGATGCGAATTCTCTCGAATGGATTAATGAAGCTTCTGGGTTAATGAACCTTGGTATTCATGAATTATTTATTTTTTGCGAGGGCCCCAGCTTTTCTATATTGATACGTTTGGATCCTTGTCGGCATCTTTGTTTTTATCTGATCACCTTTTAGACCTATGGCCTTAATACATCATAAATTAATGGAAAGACTTCTTATTTTTTATCACGGCCAGAATTTTTTTTTTTTTTTTTTTTGGTAAATCTTTGGCCGTGATGGAGTATCACGGCCTGGGTTTTTTCTGATTTTTTTTTCTATGTGGTTCAGTTAGAAGGAATGAGGGATTAATTAGTGTTAATTCTGACCGTGATACTCCATCACAGCCAGAGGCATGATAGTCTATCACATTTTTCCTATATCTCGAAAAAAATCAAAACCATTCTCTAATATCGATATTTATTTAATTTATTTTCTATTAATAAAAATTTCGGGGAATCTTGAGCATTTCTATTAATTTTTATTTAGTATTGGATATTAATTAAAATCACAGCAATTTGCAAGTCCTGCAATCAACACCAAATACAGTTCTGTAATCATTCTTGCTTTTAATAAAATCCATCTACGTACGTGATTATAAGAATTGTACTAGTCGCATATGAATACATTTTTTTTTTCATTCATTTATTAGCTTATTAAAATAATTTTATTGGTAATTATGCATATGAATTATGAAAAAATTGCTATCCTGGCCTTGTCACATAATGGTGTTTGTGCGCGCGCATGTCCATATGATCTATTTCGCATTCAATTTTATTCATAACCCTATAAATTAAGATGGATAAGTCAGATATTGTAGTAGGTGCAGCACTACAACAACTTCCGTGCTATATTTTTAATGCAACGACTCAAGAGGAAACATTTTGAGGTCAACTTCCTTCAAACCATACATCTCCCTTTCATTATAAGAAGAGTACTCTGTGAGAGAGAATCTCATTGCACACATTACACAAATCATGGAAAGCATGCTCACGATTCACCTACTCTTAAGTCTCTTAACCTTATCCTCCTTTTCTCTTGCTGCCATAGTAACAAATAGTAATACTGATCGATCAACACTTCTCTCTTTCAAGTCCCAAATACATGATAACCCATTTGGTGTCCTCTCCTCATGGAACGAGTCACTGCACCACTGTCAATGGCAAGGGATCATGTGTGGCCGGCACCATCCAGATAGAGTGACTGCTCTCGTTCTTGACTCCAAAAACTTGTCAGGTTATATATCCCCATCTCTAGCAAACCTCACGTTCCTCCAAAGGATGAGTCTCTCTGATAACCAGTTGGGAGGAAGCATCCCGGTAGAGATCGGGTATTTGGGTAGGCTACGTTTTCTCAACTTGAGTAGCAATTATCTTGATCGTAGCATTCCATCTACTCTAAGTAATTGTTCAAATCTAGAAGTTATTTATTTGAGAAATAATAATCTCCATGGAACCATCCCATCTAACTTAGCGCAATGCAAAGAATTGAAAGAAATAAGTCTAGGGAATAACTTCCTCACAGGAGGCATACCAATGGAATTCGGCCTCATCCCACGGCTCCAATATTTAGGTTTATATGTCAATAATCTCACACGATCAATTCCTTCCACCTTGGGCAACGTTAGTAGCCTAATATATCTTTATCTTGACCAAAATGATTTTGATGGCGATATTCCAGATGATTTAGGCAAACTTACTAATCTATCAGAACTTTACCTTAACAGTAATAACTTCATGGGTTCCATCCACTTACCTTTGGTAACCTTACCAAACTATCACTTCTCTATCTTGACCAAAATAGCATTAGTGGTCACATCCCGTCTGACTTGGGCAACCTTACTAACTTACTGGAACTTCGTCTTTACAAAAATAAATTCTATGGTTCCATCCCACATACCTTGGGTAATCTTCAAAGTTTAACACTTATTGCTCTTTCTGAAAATATGTTAAGTGGATGCATTCCTGATGAACTCGGGAAGCTTCAAAACCTCCAGGTTTTTGACATTGAGCAGAACAACATTTCGGGCGAAATACCACACTCCCTTTACAACCTATCAGCATTATATGCTGTGGGACTTGGTAATAACCAGCTTGATGGAACTCTACCTTTTGATATGTGCAATTCTTTACCAAACTTGAAATATCTACAGCTCTATTACAATCAACTCAAAGGACAGATCCCACAATCCATATCCAATTGTTCAGCTCTTATTTCTGTTGAATTAGCTGATAATTGCTTCAGTGGCATTATACCATCTAGCTTAGGAGCCTTAGAAAATCTTCAAAAAGTTGTTTTTAGTTTTAATCAACTAGAAGCCAAGAGGCCACTTGACTGGAGTTTCATGGATGCTTTGACAAATTGTACTTTGTTAGAAATTTTACAACTTGACCACAACCAACTACGAGGAGTGTTACCTAGTTCTATAACAAACCTTTCTAATAGTCTTCGTCACCTCACACTGTCTAGTAACCCAATTTCTGGAAGCATACCAGCAGAGCTCCAAAAACTCAATAACTTAATCGGCCTTTCCCTAAGCGAAATGTTTCTCAGTGGCAGCATTCCGGTAGAAATTGGTAATCTATTCAAACTGGGAAAATTATATCTGGACAATAACATAATTTCAGGTCAAATCCCAATAACTTTTTCCAACCTTACCCAATTGACCCTGCTATATCTAGAAAATAATGCATTAGAAGGAAGTATACCACCAGAGTTAAGTAGCATGAAATCATTAGAACTCCTGAATATTTCAAATAATAAGTTGGTAGGTGAAATTCCCAAAGAAATCATGAGTCTTCCTTCTCTTTCCATTAGTTTGGACTTGTCACACAATTATCTAACTGGCATCTTGCCACCAGAAATTGGTAACTTGAAAAACCTGCAATCAATTCGTGTCTCGAATAACAAGTTGAGTGGAGAGATTCCTAGCACAATTGATTGATGCCAGATACTTGAGGTCCTTTATCTTGATAGCAATCTATTAAGAGGAACAATTCCAACCAGATTGAGCAATCTAAAAGGGCTGCAAATCCTTGATGTCTCTAACAACTCATTCTCTGGTCGAGTCCCTGAATTCCTAGGTACAATGAAATTGCAATATTTGAATATTTCATTCAACAATTTCGAGGGAGAATTACCAAAAGAAGGCATTTTGAAGAATGCCAGTGATCTGGATGTAAGAGGAAATCCAAAGCTTTGTGGTGGAGTACCTCAAATGCATTTGTCACAATGCATTTCACAACATTCCACACAGAGACATCACTTTCGAAGAAACTTGGTGCTCATAAGTTCTGTTGGTTCTTTTATTTGCATAACCGCAATCATTTGCTTGTTAGTGATTTATTATACGAGAAACAACTCTCAAAACAAACCACAATCTGATAAAACTTTGAAATATGGGTTAGAGCCTGTTTCATACAATGACCTTCTTAGAGCTACCGAAAATTTCTCCCCGAATAATCTAATTGGAAGAGGTTCATTTGGAGAAGTTTACAAAGCCGTTATGAGCTTCGAGAATGTGACAACCGTTGTGGTGAAGGTGTTAAACCTTGAGAAACACAGTGCTTCTAGAAGTTTCTTATCTGAATGCGAGGCATTAAAAAATGTGAGACACCGGAACCTTATTAAAGTGTTGAGTTTGTGCTCTAGCATAGACCACCAAGGTAATGATTTCAAAGCTTTGGTTTTTGAGTTCATGTCAAATGGTAGCTTGGAAACATGGTTGCATCCAAATGCATGTATGGATCGGCCATTCAGAAGCCTCAGTTTCATCCAGAGATTGAACATTGCATTTGATGTGGCGGCAGCGGTAGATTATCTCCA
This sequence comes from Carex rostrata, assembly GCF_964058835.1. Taxonomy (NCBI): domain Eukaryota; kingdom Viridiplantae; phylum Streptophyta; class Magnoliopsida; order Poales; family Cyperaceae; genus Carex; species Carex rostrata. Next base: position 3,575,863 of record NC_135951.1, read on the forward strand.
TTACCATTTAACTGCACCAATCGTGCATTGTGATCTCAAACCTAGTAATGTACTTTTGGATGATGACATGACTGCACATGTGAGTGATTTTGGATTAGCAAGGTTTTTGGTTCGACCTGATACCATGCCTTCTCATTCAATGTCAAGCACCGGTGGAATTAAAGGTTCTATTGGCTACATTCCTCCAGGTATATATAGCAGAGCTTATTATTTGAGAAGTATTTTTTTTTATGTTGCTGCTACAAAATTATTTATAGACTTTGTTAAGGTTCAAAGAAAAAAATTGGCAAGGCTGTTCCACTGGCGAGGCCCAATGGAAAAATATGTATTGCCTCATTTATAGTGACATGATTTAGAATGAATTTTATTATCTATCTATACCTTTTTAATTTACTGTCTTGGGCCATAAAATTTTAAAAAATCATGTAACCCAAGTTTTTCAAACTAGCTAGGTGAATTAGACATACATTAATAGGTAGAGTCACAGTTCATTGTGCTTCTGTACTAAATTTAGGGCTGTAACTATTAACTTCTTAATGTCTAGAGTATGGGATGGGTGGTCGGCCATCGGTAGAAGGAGATGTGTACAGCTACGGAGTTCTTCTGCTCGAGTTGTTCACTGGAGTAAGTCCAACCGACGAGAGAATCAGAGATGGTTTGAGCCTTCAGAAGCAAGTTGAGATGGTTTTCCCCGACCAAGTCATGGACATAGTCGACTCCAAATTATTCCCTGAAACTGATGAAGAACTGTTGAGAAATAGGATCTAGGATCTCAGATTAATAATCATCATAGATCTAGAAATAGAAGGCTAGGATTAAATCAAGGAAGTAAAGGGGCCTCCTTGCATATATTCAACAAATAGGTATACTGTACATAGGTACAAGGTACAAACGGTAACAAAACAGTAGCTTAGATGTTTGTAATATATATAGGAATGGTAACAGTGTAAAGAAGAAAAAAAATGAAATAATTGTTTTCTCAAAATAATCTCTCCTCAGAAATTGCATAAATTCAATATGGTATCAGAGCATCAGTCTCTATGACCGAAAAAATCTCTTCCAAATTCTTACCAGCAAAACTGGTATATACACAAGCAAAATAAAAACCCATAAACAGAAGTCTAGCACGTCAAAGAGATGGCTTCAGAGGGGCAGCATTCGAAAGAAGCCACCAATACCTCAAAACTCACAAACTCATTGCTCAACGGCCAAAACTATCTCTCATGGGCAAGTGCCGCAAGATTATCTCTCAGTGGAAGAGAGGTTTTAGAATTCATCACAGGAGAGTCTGTAAAGCCGGTTCCAAAAAAGAAAGATGAGGCAACTGAGGCCGAAAAAAAGGCAAGAAAACAGTGGCAATCTAAGAATGACAGAGTCATGACATGGATCATGCAATCCATGGAGCCGAGTGTTTCAGAAATATTCCTTGGCCATGAAACAGCTTTCTCACTGTGGGAAGGCATAAAAACGATGTATGGCCGACAAAACAACAATTCCCACATTTATCGATTAAAACTAGAAATCCAGCAAGAACAACAAGGGTCAAGGAGTAATATAGAGTACCTGGGTGCTCTTCAAAAGAAATGGCATGAACTTCGAGCTTATCGGCCACCCATACCAGATCCAATAGCCATTCAGAGAGAAGAAGAAGATAAAATCTTCCAATATCTCGCGGGTCTCAATCCAAGCTATGAAGCCGTGAAATCACAACTTCTTTTAACAACTTCCCTTCCCTCCTTTGCTCAAATTATCACCATGGTGGAGCAAGAAGAAAGCCGACGGCTTGCTATGAGTGGTCCACAAGTCGGTGGCAGCGAGGGACACGAGACTCATAGCTTTGCCACAAAAAACCCCAATTTCGGAAAAAACCCTAACTTCCCAAATTACTCAAACCGATCAAGTATCAAGGGAGATAGATGCTCTTACTGCAAAAAGGAGGGTCACCAAGCCGAAAAATGCTATTTTCTTCACCCACATCTCAGGCCGAAGTGGTGGGATTCAAAGAGGGGAGGGGGAGACGTGAAAATGGCGGACTGGAATGAAGGGAAGAAGAGAAAGAAAGGGACTGAGTCGCGTGGGGGTTTTTCTGCTCAAACTGAACCCAACCGGCCAATAAAAATGATTGGTTCAAGTGAACCAGGGTCTAACCCAGATGGCGCTGGCGGATCAAGCGGGTCAGATCCGATGCAGCAGTTTTTTGAGCAGTTCTCTGTGTGGTTCTCCAAGAAAAATTCAAACAACACTTGTGGTATTGTCTCTAACTCAAATTATTTAAATTTGTATAATCAAATAATTATAGATAGCGGTGCCACTGACCATATGTTTGGAAATAAAGACCTTCTTACAAATTTAGACATGGCAAAAAATAATCAATTTGTATTAGTGGCCAACGGTATGAAAGCACAAATTAATGGTGTAGGAGAAATTGATATTTTTAACAAAAAAGTTCATAATGTTCTATATCTTGATACATTCCCTATAAATCTAATTTCCGTAAAAAAACTAACATATGAGTTTAATTGTGACGTAATTTTCTCATATAAAAATGTTATCTTTCAGGACCGGGAAACCGGGAGGAAGATTGGGGAAGGTTTTCTTGAAAATGGACACTATCTCTTGAATTTACAAGAATTAAACGTTTGTGCTTCCGCTAAATCTATTAACCAAGACATTTGGCATAAGAGGCTTGGGCATCCTTCCAACAAGATTTTAAATAGTGCACTAGATTTTTCATTTTCAAATTGTGTCAATTGTGATATATGCAAGTTGGCAAAACAAACAAAGCTTCCTTTTTTCCAATCAAATAGCAAAAGTGAAGCATTGTTTGATTTAGTTCACTCCGATGTATGGGGTCCGGCCCCAATTAACTCTTATAATGGATTCAAATATTTTGTTATATTTATTGATGATTTTTCTAGAACTACTTGGTTGTATTTATTAAAATCAAAAGATGAGGTTTTCAATTGCTTTCAAGAATTTCTATGTCTCATAGAAAATCAATTTGATGCAAAACTTAAAATGTTTAGATCGGATAATGGAACGGAATTTGTAAACAAAAATTTCACAACGTTTTTTAAAGAAAAATGAATCATACATCAAACTACTTGCATAAACACTCCCGAGCAAAATGGAGTGTCGGAAAGAAAAAATAGACATCTATTGGAAATGACACGTGCATTACTATTTCAAAATAATGTTCCAAAAAAATTTTGGTCGGATGCCATCCTTTGCGCCACTCATTTAATAAATAGATTACCAAGCGTTATTTTACAAAATAAAAGTCCAATGGAAATCCTTTACCAACGAAAAATTAATTTTGATTATCTAAGAGTATTTGGTTGCGTATGCTTTGTAAAAATTAAAAGAAAAGATAAATTTGACTATATGTCAACCAAAACCATTTTTTTGGGATATTCCTCATTTAAAAAGGGATATAAGTGTTATGATCCTATAACAAAAAAATTATTTACGTCTAGAGACGTTATATTTTGTGAAGATAAGCCATATTTCAAAACAATGGAAATGAGTGAGACACCACATGCAAGTGACCAAATAAATTTGGAACCAACGGTACTACCTCATGTAAATGACCAATTAGTTACACAAGATAATGACCAAGAGGTTGAGACAAGTGTTGTTGAAGAAACAATATAAAATATTGAAACCAATGATAATGAGATAGAAGAAAATCAAGAAGTTAGACGGTCCATAAGAACACCAATACCGTCCACTAGACTTAGAGACTATGAGACCTATACGGTGCAATACCCTATACAATAATTCATATCATATAAAAATATTTTTTCTTCTTATAATGCATTTCTCACCTCCATTGAGAGAACACTAGAACCAAATAACTACCAAGAAGCCATAATTGATCCGGTATGGTGTGGTGCCATGAAGGAAGAACTAAGAGCTCTTGAAAAAAATGGGACATGGGTAATTGTACAATTACCAAAAAACAAAAAACCCGTTGGTTGCAAATGGGTATACAAAACCAAATATAATAGTGATGGTACCATAGAACGGTACAAGGCTAGATTAGTTGCCAAAGGGTATACTCAAACATATGGAATAGATTACAATGAAACCTTTGCCCCGGTAGCTAAAATGAATACCGTTAGAATTTTATTTTCTATTGCGACGAATAACAATTGGAATTTTTACCAAATGGATGTAAAAAACGCCTTTCTTCAAGGAACACTTGAAGAAGAGGTATATATGAACCTACCACCCGGCCATAAATTGGAAAACAATTCTAATTTAGTTTGTAGGTTAAATAAATCGATTTATGGATTGAAGCAATCTCCACGGGCATGGTATGGAAAACTTAGCTCTTATTTAATTTCTTGCAAGTTTAAAATTTGTAGTGCCGATCATTCATTATTTATTAAAAATGATGGAGAAAATATAACCCTTGTACTAGTATATGTAGATGATATTATAGTTACCGGAAATAACGTAGAAGAAATTAAAAGAGTTAAAAGCCAATTAAAGGAAAAATTTGACATCAAAGACCTTGGATATTTAAAATATTTTCTAGGAATAGAGGTAGCACATTCAAAATTGGGACTCTTCATCTCCCAAAGAAAGTATACTTTAGACCTCTTAAAGGAAACCGGTAAATTAGGATGCAAACCAATCTCTACCCCAATTGATAACCGGCATAAATTAAATGATGAGGATGGTGAACCAAGTAAAGACATAAACCAATTTCAAAGGCTAGTTGGAAAGCTAATTTATCTAACGGTCACCCGTCCGGATATTTCTTTTTCCGTAAGCCAAATTAGTAGATTCATGCACTCACCAAGAACTCCACACCTAGAGGCAATAAATAGAATTTTAAGGTATTTAAAGAAAAATCCCGGCAAGGGAATTTGGATGAAAAACAATAATTCTAATATCATATGTGGCTATTCCGATGCAGATTGGGCTGAAAGTTTTGATAGAAAATCCACTACCGGCTTTTGCACATTTGTAGGCGGAAATTTAGTCACATGGAAAAGCAAGAAACAAAACGTTGTGGCACGATCTAGCGCGGAGGCGGAATATCGTGCCATGGCGTCAACCGCATGCGAATTAACTTGGATAAAACATCTACTCAAAGAAATAGGCATTGCTTGTGATCAACCAATGAAGATGTATTGTGATAATAACTCCGCAAGACATATCGCATCGAATCCGGTATTCCACGAGCGAACCAAACATATAGAAGTGGATTGTCACTTCATTAGAGAAAAAGTTCAAGCAAAGGAAATAGAAACACCATACGTTAAGAGTGAAGATCAACTAGCGGATATCCTCACCAAAGGCTTGGACCCGAGTTCATTTGAAAAAATTTCAAGCAAGCTAGGATTGTATGATATATACATTCCAAGCTTGAGGGGGAGTGTTGAGAAATAGGATCTAGGATCTCAGATTAATAATCATCATAGATCTAGAAATAGAAGGCTATGATTAAATCAAGGAAGTAAAGGGGCCTCCTTGCATATATTCAACAAATAGGTATACTGTACATAGGTACAAGGTACAAACGGTAACAAAACAGTAGCTTAGATGTTTGTAATATATATAGGAATGGTAACAGTGTAAAGAAGAAAAAAAATGAAATAATTGTTTTCTCAAAATAATCTCTCCTCAGAAATTGCATAAATTCAACAAGAACACAATCTGTATGCACCTGAAAATGTCTATAGTTGTTTGGTTTCAGTGATTCAATGTGGGCTTCTGTGCTCTAAAGAATCACCGAAAGACCGTATTTCTATCAAAAATGTTACCAAAGAGTTGAACTCAGCACGAACAAAGTTGTTGCTTAGGTCATAGAGACAGAGAAAAAAAGATTGGAAGGGAAGAGAAAGGGATGCACTAAATATGTATTATATGTAAAATTGGGTAGCGGTTGTGGTAATTTATGATGTTGTAGTATATATGTTGTAATAACGAATTGTTGAAAGTAACGGTTAAAATTGATATGATTTTGAAAACAATTTTATGAATTTTCAAATTAATTGAATTGAATCATATTCTAATTGGATGATTACAATTTTATGAATTTTATGAACTTTCAGAATTTTTGAATTTTGAATTCGGATGAACAGTAGTTGGGTATCGGGTACGGGTACTCGGGTACTAGAGTACGGGTATAGTCGGGTACGGGTAAACTCGGGTAAGGTATGGTCGGGTATTGGTCCAAAAAAACGGGTCCGGTCCGGTTTTTGTCCGTACCCGCGTACCCGAGTACCCGACCCATACCCGGGCTCGGGCACGGGTACCCCGGGTAGCGGGCACGGGCGGGTATGGTCGGGTATACCAGACCCGGGTATTGTTAATCCACTAATACCACACAAAACCCCACTGGCTTTAGCTTTCCATGGCAGTTTTGGAAATAATTGCATATCTAAGGCCATATATACAATTCAAATTCTTTAAGGTGGTTGCTGTCACGTGATTGTCACGTGGTGATTGTAATAACAGTCAAAAGGATGTCTTGTTGACTTATTGTAGTCAAAGAAAAGCACCACGTGTAGGGGTTTAAAATAAAGTTGTGTTTTTTATATATCAATGTAAAAACACTTTATTTATTCCAGATTAGATTTGCATATGATTTAGGTGGGCAAAAATAAAAAAATTGGAGAAAGGACCTTTATTTTATTTTATTTACAAAATATGTTAAACCTTCTTTTTAATTATCAAAGCAAGATGATTTACACCTTTTAGCAATTTGAGATGCAAAAAAAGAAAATTTCAAAATTCCAACAGAAAATAAGAAATTTCTAATTGAGCTACTTTATTTAATGAACTTGAGTACATTTTGACTGATTTCATTTGAGCAGCATAACAACACTAATTGGGTTTTAATTCTACTGATTTAAACAACACAACCTCCAATTAAAGAATTAATTTAATTGGGAGACAAGTAATATCCCAATTACAAAAGTAATTTCAAATTATTAATTTTGAATACCCAATTTAAAATTTGTTATGATAAACCATCCTGTAAAATTTAACACGAAGATACTTCTGATATTTTAATGTTAAAATTTTTGGGCACTTTCAGTCTTGTTAGATTTGATCTGCTAATTGTTTTCTTTTGTTATTATTATTTAATTACCAATAGTTAAAAATCAAATGCAAGGATATTACAAACCCAGCACAAATCTGGGTTAATATCTTAACAGAGCAGTTTTGGCTTCATGTAGCGCGCTAAGCATATGCAATGCTATTTTGATTCTATAGCATGTGCGCTGTACAAAGTCAAAATTGCAATGTTAGAAAGCGCAAATTGACACAACTTTTAAATAACACTTTGCAACTTGTTAAATCATCTCCAAAACAAGAATATATTTCATCAAATTCCATCTAAACTGCAACCTAGTCCATTAGATCTATCAAGATAAAAAATAAAAAAATAAAAAAAGCCACTTATTGCCTCGCATATCCATTTCAAAACAAAGATTATTTGATAGGAGTTGACAGATGCGAAGATGCTAGCTGCTCTTTATCCTCGCATATCCATTTCAAAACAAAGATTATTTGATAGGAGTTGACGGATGCGAAGATGCTAGCTGCTCTTTATCCTGAAACAATTTAAAGAACATAAAATTCATACAAAATTTGAATTAACTAAATTGCTGTAGCCCATAAATATAATTTAAATTATAAACAAATTAATAAAAAATTTATACAAAAACCTGAGGTATCTCCTTTCCTTGGTTAGACTGCTAGTTGTTTGCAAATTGGCTATGGTACTATGCATAGCGCACATTGGTCCATACTATGGATCAATATCTTCATTTTCAAAATCCAAACAATCGATATGAACTGTTCAAAATGATCACCATATGAAAATGCACATAGAGACTAAATTTTACATTTTTTAGAATTTTTTTACTATTTTATTTAGATAGGTTGAAATCACTACTTTTAAATGGTCAAGAATCTTTAGATCAAGTGATTTTCTACCTATTTAAAAAGTAGTAAAAAATCTAAAAAAAATGTAAAATTTGATCGGCAAGTACATTTTCATATGGAAATCATGTTGAACAGTTCCGATCGCCCATTTGGACTTTGCAAGCAAAAAAATTGATCCATAGTACAGACCCATCCGTGCTATGCATAGCACCAAAACCTCACTCTTTAAATAAAAGAAAACAATGAACAACATAAAAACTAAAAGACCTGAGAGTGTGGTGCATTGGCCAGTGCCATCTGCTGTTGCTGAAACTGGTACCAATGCTGCTGCTGTTGCTGTTGAACTTGCATCGACTGCTGCAAATACATCTGGTACATTTGCTGGTAATACATCATTTGTTGCTGCAACTGCTGTTGCTTCTCCTGCAACGAGTTGTTGCTAGGCGAGGAATGATTTGACTGCAACTGATTTTGCTGTAAAACCTGTTCCTGTAACTGCTGTTGCTGTACCTGGAGGCAATAGTACATTTGTAGTTGGTTTTGGTTGTGTTGCCACATCTGTGATGGACACATTTGCTCTGATTGTACACCTCCATTCTATCATATTTCTTTTGTTAGTTCAACTGGATTCAGTTTATATGAGTAGGGGTTTTAACTAAAAAAAAATAATAATAATAATAATAAAAGGGGAGAAGAAACCATTGGTTGCTAGTTTTTGAAAATTACAAACACCCATTACTAGCATGAGCATTCCCTAAACCCCAAACCCCAAACCCCAAACCCTAAAACCTAAACTCTAGAGCTCAAACCTCCAAATTTGTTCCTCCTATTGTCAACTAAAAAATGAGGGTTATAGGCCAAAGAACTTCTGTTTAATGTAATCATAAGGAAGCTTTTCTATTAAATTAACCCTTATCTATGAAAGGATAAATATGATTTTACATTTATGGGTACACTATGAGCTATATATTCGCACAAGCAAACAAATGTGACAAATAGACTCTTAAAATTAAAAAAAAACAAGGTTGAAAGTGCAAAATGCACACAAACACAAACCAAAGAATATTGTGTTTGTGAAGTTCGTATTGGATTATTAGATCTTGCCAGGTCTGGATTCGAAACGGGTCGATTTTGACCCAATTCCACTTCTGACTTCGAGCGTTCGCCCTGAATTGGGCTAGCAGGCCTAATTGGGCTTATTTGGAAAGAATCGTCAGGTTTCGGGTGTATAGCTTCAGATTATGGATTTGCTCTTATCAGATTTGTAGTTGTCTCAACATCACTACTATGATCGATACCATTATTGGTATTAAAATTAGTCTGACTTTGGATGAAACTTTGTCCAAAGCTGTTTGGACAAAAAACCCACAATTTTTTTTATATATGGAGATCATTTGACTCCTCTGTTTTTGCTTGAATTTGAATAATAAGGTTCCTATAAGTGAGATAAAGTACAACAAATCTTGTTTTTCATTTGTATCTCGTAAATTTGAAATTTCTGTTTTTTTTCAAGGTGTCAAATTAAAAGATTAACAAGATCTTGGTAGCATTGAATTTTCTGTTTCTTTTATGAAATTTTGTATTTGTTTTGTAGAAAAAATGCTGTCAACTGATATTTCACTTGTTGTTTTTCTTTGCATTTATCTGGTTGAAAACATGATAAATTGGTCTAAAATAATTAGCTTCAGTGTGCATAGCTGGGGGACTGTACCTGTAAATATTTAGAGAAATGGAAATCTGAATAGCTGGGGGAAATGTGATTGCTTCAATATAATTCCTTGAGATTGACAAGAGAAAAATAAAAATGTTATGATCTGAATTGCTAAATTGAATAACAAATCTGTAAATATTTGAATTATTGAAGAGTAAATCTGGATTTAACAAGGAAATTTGATAAAACTTGAGGTCTTCATCTGTGGCCCAATTATCACAGCTCCCATGTTTTCCATACTGGGCCTGTTAGGCCCAATGCTTAATCTCATTTCTTCTTTTCCTGACTCACTCGAGCCATTGACAAAGTCAAACCTCCCTTCAACAGCTACTCCCAAATCAAGTGTCACTAATGCACACAAAATAGAAATGCTGGTTCGTGGCAGGAGAAAATAAAAATAAAGACTTTTCCATTATTAAATAATGCTTCGTGGCAACCGATATATATTTCAGTTCAATAATACGAATTTTTTTATAAACCATAATTATAAAAAATAATTTTATGAAACTAACATTATTATTTTTTTTTTTTTAAAAAATCATAAGAACCGAAATGTCATTTCGGTCCCGAAATTTTTGTTGTTTTTTGGACCGAATTGGCAATTCAGTCCCAGGTATTTTTACAATTTTCCAACGAATTTTTTTTTCAAAATCTGTGAAAACAACTGGGACCGAAATGTCAATTTGGTCCCAAAAATAAAAAAAAGGGATAGAAATGGCATTTCAGTTCTTATAGTGTTTATAAAAAAAAAAAAAGTAATATTGGATTCATAAAAATATTTTTTTCTAATTATGGTTTATAAAAAAATTCCAAAAATACTCTATTACTAAATAAATAAATATATCATTTAATCCAAACAAGAACCAAGATAGGCAGCCACATATTTAAAGTGCAAGTGATCTAATATTGGATAAATTAGTTAAATTTTTAACAATTCAGTGCACAGATAAATTTATAAGACTATACATTCACCTATTTAATGTGCACAAGAACATTATTAAATATTACTAAGTTGTCCTCATTTTCGAAAGGAAGGTTAAATGTTTCTTTCTTTATTATATTATTGCGTGTAAATTCTCCACCTAATATTCTTTCTTGATTATTATGTGTGAATATTAGGTCTCGGAGAGACAAAAGTGGCTTTGTATATTAATTTGAGGATTGTCTTATCCGATGTTGTTTATTATTATAGAGGGACCTCGGCAATTTTTCCACATATGGTGGCTCCCATGAAACAGACCATGTGGAAATATAAAATTTCAGTACAGATCACGGGACTTGTTTGACTATGAATAGGAATATGAGAATATCCCATCCCAACCAATGATTGATCAGACGTTGTTGCTGGGTCATCAGTTGATCTCTCATTCATTGAAAAACATGAGAGGAGATGCAAAGAGATCATGTAAACTAATTAATACCCGATACTAGCGGTTCAGGAGAGCTTTTAACGTTTCACTTCGTTATTTCTTTGTAGCGATCTAAAGGGATGTTAATTATGAGATTGATAAATTTTACTAGTAAAACAAGTCTCGCAACTAATTTGTTTCAACCAAGAGATAGTAAAATCAAATCTTGTTGAAGAAGAATTCAACAAGGTTTATATAATGTGCAATTTTTTTTTAATGATTTAATCTTCTTAACAAAGATTTTAAAAAAAATTAAGATTTACCTGAAAAAGATTTAAAAAAATATTAAGGTTGTGCTCTAGAAATAATGACATAGAGAAAGAGAGAAGAAAGGGAAGAGAAGGACCAGCGCTAATTTCACTCTCGCTACATCCAAATTTGGGGGTGACAAATTTCACAACTTTTGTACATCGAATAGTGGCGAAACATAGTACTATTGAGGGGGTGGTAAACCACCCTTTTATTTTATTTTTTAATCAAGTATATAGAAGTTCATGTAAATGTTATATTTTTGTACGTACATAGCGGCCCCCTATGTATTATTACAAACTTATAGAGTCTAAAAATAAAATTTGAGCAACTTCTGACTTTTTTATTTCCAATTTGCAATCTTGAGTCCTAGATTTGCGTACCATCAATATTAAAAAATTGGCAACTTCTTGGTTTCTTGCTGGAATTTGGAAAGTTAACCGTATAAAGAAAAAGAAAAAGAAAATGGAAATGTCATCAATGCTTGAAAAAAAGAAATTCCATTGAGCAATTGAGCATCTCTTCGACTCTTCCTGATCACCAATAAAGAAAACAAATTAATCAATTTTTGAAGAGGGGCGAAATCCAACAGCATATGAAAGAATTCAAAAAACAAAAACAAAGTTAAAGAAGAGGTGTAAAATTTAATTTTAAATAAGGTTTCTGTACTTTTTTAAATTATTATTCATTGTAATTTTGAGATAAAAAATGATAATTTATTTTTTTATATATAGTTTGTACACAGATGAGATTATTGCTGAATTTATTTTTTTAGGAAATCATGGGTCGAAATTTAAATAATATATGAATTTCATGTTTTTAATTTAGTTCTGATAGACATAGTATTTTGTTGATGCTAGTTATTTATTGTATCTTTTTATGAACTCAAATAGTGAAAGATTTTGTGTTATGATTTTTTTTTTAAATGATGTTTAGCCCCTCCTATATTCAAATCTTGGTTCCGCTCCTGAATTTTGAGTTTTAGTGGTGATCTATTGGTACCGATCGACTTTGCTCCTCCCTGAAAAATTTTTTGCCCCCCTCTGAATGTTTGATTTGTAATTCGGGTTAAATTTATTGTTAAAATCAAAATAAATTTCTTGAATTATGATTGGTAATTAGAATTATAAGTTAAAACATCAAAAATGATAAGTCAGGACATTAGAAAATATAAGTCAAAGTATTATTTTTTTATCGAGTATCCAATAACTTAATGGGTTTAAATCCGATAAACTATTTAAACCCGATTTGATATTTTTTTTGCCCTCCTCTCCGACGAAAATCTTGGGTCCACCCCTGTACACATCATTGCATGCATGCGTAATGGAAGATGCAATAGTAAAATGAGAAATAGAGCAGCTACTAAACCGTAAAAGAGAGAGGAGAAATAAAGAGGAAGAAGACCTCCAGGCTTCAAGGAAGAGGCGCGAAATTAATGTCTCTATATTTTAACGGATCAAAATGCAACCAACAGAACAAGTTCGACTTCCTTGTATCGAAACTAATATACGATCTGATATCAGAAGATCATGAAATAGTTATATCAGTTAGAACATACGTTCCGCTAAAATAAGTCATTTATCTTCTACGGTATGCAGTTATCGACCGATATCAGAAAATTGGGACTATTTACTAGCTATTGGTAAGAAAAGTCAGAACCGATATAAGAAAATGACAACTTATTTACAAACTTGCCACCACAGCGTTGGTCTATCAGTTTCAGATCAAAATTAGTTTAAACCGAAAGAAAATGGGCATTAAATATCCCATTTTTGTAGTAATGTGTTAGTCATCAAAGTGGAAACGTCCCAAGCTATTAAACACATTACTAAAACCAAGAATATAAAATAAAATAACTGGAAAGAAGATGACGAATTGGCAATCTTATTTTGTGAAAATAAGACCGGATCAAGCTCCTAATCTTATATTAATTGATTAATTAAAAATACGATACAACCAAAAAGTATGAAAGTGAACAATGAGTGTTGAGCATACAAAAATAGAATAAATGTTACACTTCTGATAATATTTGACCAACCAACTCAAAAGTAAAATATAAATTATATTCAAATATCCGATTTAATCTCTTTACATAATATGAAAATTAGAGCTCCATTTCATGGCAAATCACATAATTTAGAAAGCTGGGATTTGAATAAAAACATAGGAGATGCGGTCTACTCATCAAGTCTTCCTCTGATAGGAAAATAAGAGCACACGTCCGCAATAAATTCTGGAATTATTATTGTGGACCCTGCTAGTCTAGAAATGCGCAAGTCATTTGAAGGTCAACATCAAATATAGGTCTCTAGTCATTCTTCCTTTATCACATTCACATGGGTTAGTAATCAAAGTTGAAAAACACAAAAATCACAATACTAATTAATACCAAGAAAATATCAAAAGTGTTTTCCTTGTTTTTCCTTTTACATTCCTATAAGAAGATGACCAATTGTAATCCTTTTTGTTTTCGTTTTGTTTAATAAGATAGAAAGCGATCAGGCTTCCAAATTTTATAATTTATTGATAAATTAGAAATACAAAACAATCAAAAGAGACAAAAAAAAGCATGAATTGTTTAATGAATTTTGAGCATAAGAAAATGGAATATAAATGTTACATCTAGTGTTACATATGAAAGTATTAATATCTTAATTTTTAAGTGTTAATATCTTATTTTTATCTTTCAAGTATTTATATCTATGAATGTTGACGCGAGGACTAGTGTGGAGAATGAAAAAGGGAACCACAGGGGAAGAGGGTTGCACACATTTTAAAATAATAATTAGCTAGTGGGGCCATATAATTAATTAGTGGGAACCATATAATATCTTTTTAAAATAATAAATAGTGAGGATCGTATAATTAGTGGGAAACATAGTACATAATTTCTCTAAATGGGCGCCACCAGAATTTTAGGGTGCTGGAGTGAGAGTACTTAAATAATTATTCTAAAAATATATTTTATTGATAAATTAGAAATACCATACAACCAAATTGTATGAAAGTGAACAATAAGTATTGAGCATAAAAAAATAGAATAAATGTTACATTTCTGATAATATTTGACCATCCTAACTCAAAAGTAAAATAAAAACTATCTTCAAATATCCGATTTAATCTCTTTACATAATATGAAAATTAAAGCTCCATTTCATAGCAAATTACAGAAATTAGCTTGGGATTGGAATAAAAACATAAGAGATGTGGTCTACTCAAAGTCTTCGTCCGACAAGGAAACAAGAGCACATGTCCGTAGTAAATTCTGGAATTATTATTGTAGACCCTGCTAGTCTACAAATTCGCAAGTCATTTGAAGGTCTACAAATTATTATTATGGACCTGCTATTGTGGACCCTGCTAGTTTACAGGTCTCTAGTCATTCTTCTTTTATCACATTCACATGTGTAAGTTAGTAATCAAAGTGGACAAAACACAAAAAACACAATACTAATTAATACCAAAAAAAATATCAAAAGTGTTTTCCTTGTTTTTTCTTTTACATTCCTTCAAATCAAATAACTGGCCTATATGAAAATGGCAAATTCCAATCCTTTTTTGTTTTGTTTGATAAGATATGAAGGGGTCACGATTCTAATTTTATAATTTATTGATAAATTACAAATACAAAACTATCAAAAGAGACAAAAAATATATATATATCAAACATAAAGAGGCAATATGTGAGATTTATTAAGAGAAGAGTTGGCTCCATATTTTTATCCTCGACTCCATTTTAATTAGTAAGATATCTCCATTTCCATTCATTTACTCTCATTTCCATCTCTTTTACTTTTCTTTCTTTCCATTTAGGAATCCAATATGCCTCCATTTCTCCTAATATTGTGTTTTTTTATTTGTCTTTGAATTTGTTTTATATTTTTTTTCTTACCTTCATTTTTCCTTCTATATTTTTATTTTCCTATTTTTTAATTGGATAAGCATATGGACGAAAAATATAATTAATATTTAAAAATTGGATTAAATTTGTAATTTTTTTCATTTTTTTGCCCACCCCTGATCAAAATCCTGGCTACGCCACCGATATTGCACACTATATATATGTTTTTATATGAGTAATGTATTTTGTTCAACATGCTATTGTCTAATTCGAAAAGTACTAATTTGTGTAAACTATAATATATTTTCATCTCCTGTCATACTTTATTTATTTCATATCCAGTCATCTCCAGCTTTCACATTCTGAATTTAGACCTTTTTAGCATGAGTCATATTCAAAATACTATCAGTGCGTTCAATGTAAAATGAGCCACAATTCCGGTTCCAATTAAGAAAATAGTCAAGTCCAATCTAGTCAGTTTCTACTTACCATTGAAGACAAAACTTCGAATAAGACGTCATACATGACAGAATAGCAGTTAGCACTAGAACGACTCAAGAGAGAATTCTTGTGGTCAACTTTTTTCTAACCATACATCTCCCTTTAATTATAAGAAGAGAAGAACTCTGTGAGAGAGAAACCCATTGCCATCATTTCACAAATCATGGAACGTTGTTATAGCGTGCTCACTATTCACCTCCTCTTAAGTCTCTTAACCTTATCCTCTTTTTCTCTCGCTGCCATAGTAACCACTAGTAAAACTGATCGATCAGCACTTCTCTCCTTCAAGTCCCAAATACATGATGACCCATTTGGAGTCCTCTCCTCATGGAACGAGTCACTGCACCACTGTCAATGGCAAGGGATCTTGTGTGGCCGCCACCATCCTGATAGAGTGACTGCTCTCATTCTCGACTCCAAACAATTGTCAGGTTATATATCTCCATCTCTAGCAAATCTCACGTTTCTCCAAAGGATGAGTCTCTCTGATAACCAGCTTAGAGGAAGCATCCCGGTAGAGATGGGATACTTGGGTAGGCTACGTTTTCTCAACTTGAGTGTGAATTTTCTCGATGGTAGCATTCCATCTACTCTATGTAATTGTTCAAATCTAGAAGTTATTACTTTGAAATCTAATAATCTCCATGGAACCATCCCATCTAACTTAGCGCAATGGAAAGAATTGAAAAAAATCAGTCTGAAGAATAACTTCCTCACAGGAGGCATACCATTGGAATTCGGCCTCATCCCACAGCTCCAGTATTTATCACTATCTGTCAATAATCTCACAGGATCAATTCCTTCGACCTTGGGCAACCTTAGTAGCCTAATCTATCTTTATCTTTACCAAAATAATTTTGATGGCGATATTCCAGATGACTTAGGCAAACTTACTAACCTATCATATATTTTTCTTTACAATAATAACTTCACAGGTTCCATCCCACCTACCTTTGGTAACCTTACCGAACTATCACTTCTCTATCTTTTCCAAAATAGCATTAGTGGTCACATCCCGTCAGGCTTGGGCAACCTTACTAACTTACAGCAACTTTATGTTGAGATTAATAAATTCTATGGTTCCATCCCACATACCTTGGGTAATCTTCAAAGTTTATCAGATATTGATCTTTCCACAAATATGTTAAGTGGATTCATCCCTGATGAACTTGGGAAGCTTGAAAACCTCCAATTTTTTAACATTTACCAGAACAACATCTCGGGCGAAATACCACCCTCTCTTTTCAATCTCTCAGCATTGTCTACTATGGAACTTACTACTAACCAGCTTACTGGAACTCTACCTTTTGATATGTGCAATTCTTTACCAAAGTTAAAACATCTACGCCTCCATAACAATCAACTCAAAGGACAGATCCCACAATCCATATCCAACTGTTCTGCTCTTATTGATGTTGGCTTAAGTAATAATTACTTCAGTGGCATGATACCATCTAGCTTGGGAGCCTTACAAAATCTTCAAGAAGTTGTTTTTGCTTCTAATCAACTAGAAGCGAAGAGACCACTTGACTGGAGTTTCATGGATGCTTTGACCAATTGTACTTTGTTAGAAACTTTACAACTTCACAACAACCAACTACGAGGAGTGTTACCTAGTTCTATAACAAACCTTTCTAATAGTCTTCTTACACTCACACTGTCTAGTAACCCAATTTCTGGAAGCATACCAGCAGAGCTCCGAAAACTCAATAACTTAAACTGGCTTGACCTAAGCAGAATGTTTCTCAGTGGCAGCATTCCAGTAGAAATTGGTAATCTTTTCAAACTGGGAGCATTATATCTGGAAAATAACATGATTTCAGGTCAAATCCCCGTAATTCTTGCCAACCTCACCCAAATGACCCAGCTATATCTAGAAAATAATGCATTAGAAGGGAGTATACCACCAGAGTTAAGTAGCATGAAATTATTAGAAACCATGAAAGTTTCAAATAATAAGTTGGTAGGTGAAATTCCCAAAGAAATCATGGGTCTTCCTTCTCTTTCCATCAGTTTGGACTTGTCACACAATTATCTAACTGGCATCTTGTCACCAGAAATTGGTAACTTGAAAAACCTACAATCAATTAATCTCTCGAATAACGAGTTAAGTGGGGAGATTCCTAGCACAATTGGTGAATGCCAGGTACTTCAATCCCTTTATCTTGATAGCAATCTGTTAAGAGGAACAATTCCATCCAGCTTGAGCAAACTAACAGGGTTGCAAATCCTTGATGTCTCTAACAACTCGTTCTCTGGTCGAGTCCCTGAATTCCTGGCCACAATGAACTTACAACATTTGAATATTTCCTTCAATAATTTCGAGGGGGAATTACCAAAAGAAGGAATTTTCAAGAATGCCAGTGGTCTAGATGTAAGAGGAAATCCAAAGCTTTGTGGTGGAGTACCTCAAATGCATTTGTCACACTGCATTTCACAACCTTCCACACAGAGAAATCACTTCCGAAGAAACATGGTGCTCATACCCTCTATTGTTGGTTCTTTTATTTGTATAACTGCAATAATTTGCTTAGTAGTGATTTATTATACCAGAAAGAACCCTCGAAACAAACCACAATCTGATAAAGGTTTGAAATATGGGTTAGAGCCTATTTCATACAACAACCTTCTTAGAGCTACTGAAAATTTCTCCCCGAATAATCTAATTGGAAAAGGTTCATTTGGAGAAGTTTACAAAGCCGTTATGAGCTTCGAGAATGAGACAACCGTTGCGGTGAAGGTGTTAAACCTTGAGAAACACCATGCTTCTAGAAGTTTCTTTTCTGAATGCGAGGCATTAAAAAATGTGAGACATCGGAACCTTATAAAAGTGATGAGTTTGTGCTCTAGCATAGACCACCAAGGTAATGATTTCAAGGCTTTGGTTTTTGAGTTCATGCCAAATGATAGCTTGGCCACATGGTTGCATCCAAATGCATGGACGGATCAGCCATTCAGAAGCCTCAGCCTCATCCAGAGATTGAACATTGCATTTGATGTAGCGACAGCACTAGATTATCTCCATTACCATTTACCTGCACCAATCGTGCATTGTGATCTCAAACCTAGTAATGTACTTTTGGATGATGACATGACTGCACATGTGAGTGATTTTGGATTAGCAAGGTTTTTGCTTGAACCTGATACCATGCCTTCTCAATCAATGTCGAGCACTGGTGGAATCAAAGGTTCTATTGGCTACATTCCTCCAGGTATATATAACAAAGCTTATTATTTGATATTTTTTTTAGTATGCTTCTGTACTAAATTTAGGGTTGTAACTATTAACTTTTCATTGTCTAGAGTATGGGATGGGTGGTCGACCATCGGTAGAAGGAGATGTCTACAGCTACGGTGTTCTTCTACTTGAGATTTTCACTGGAGTAAGTCCAACCGACGAGAGAATCAGAGATGGTTTGAGCCTTCAGAAGCAAGTTGAGATGGCTTTCCCCGACCAAGTCATGGACATTGTCGACCCTAAATTATTCTCTGAAACAGATGGAGAACACAATCTATATGCACCTGAAAATGTCTATAGTTGTTTGGTTTCAGTGATTCAATGTGGTCTTCTGTGCTCCAAAGAGTCGCCGAAAGAGCGCATTTCTATCAAAGATGTTACCAAGGAGTTGAACTCAGCACGAACAAAGGTGCTTAGGCCATAGAGATGGAGAATAATAGGATCAAAAGAGAAGAGGAAGGGATCCACTAAATATGTATTATATGTAAAATTGGGCAATGGTTGTGGTAATTTATGGTGTTGTAGTATATATGTTGTAATAATGAATTGGTGAAAGTAACAGCTAAAATTGATATGATTTTTAATACAATTTTATGAATTTTGAAATAAATGGAATTGAACCAGGTTCTAATTGGATGATCAGAATTCCAAACTAAAAAATTATTCAAAAACCGTGGCGGATCTGTGTGGGGATGCACCTAGCTACTATCTTCGAATCTGGATCCTCTGCATTACCTCACCATTTGAGTTTCAATCCAGACTGTCTGATCATAATCCGGATCAATCCCGTCAAACTTTTAATGCACATGGATCCTTTGAGATTCGTGCTAATATGTAATGAATGGATCAGATTCAAACCAAAAAAAAAATGTGTCTTAGGTGATATGAATTCCTTTCTCTTCTTTGACAGTGGGCCGGTGGCCTGACTGAGAATCAAGGCCCAATGAAAGATTCTCAAATCTTAAAACACATGATTGTTGTCACCTTATTGTCACGTGGCGATTGTAATAACAGTCAAAAAAATGTCTTATTGTAGTCGAAGAAAAGCACCACGTGATTGTAGATATCAATGTATAAACACTTTATTTATTCCAGATTAGATATGCATATGATTTAGGTGGGCAAAAATAAAAAAAAAATTGCAGGAAGGACCTTTATTTTATTTTATTTACAAAATATGTTAAAGCTTTTTTTTTAATTATCAAAGCAAGATGATTTACACTTTTTAGCAATTGGAGATGCAAAAATCAGATAAAATAGATTTAACAGCAAATGATCAAGCAAAAAAGAAAATTTCAAAATTCCAACAGAAAATAAGAAATTTCCAATTGAGCTACTTTATTTAATGAACTTTACATTTTGGCTGATTTCATTTGAGCAACATAACAACACTATTTGGGTTTTATTTCTACTGATTTAAATAGCACAACCTCCAATTAAATAATTAATTGTATGTCAAACTAATTTGGAGAGAAGTAATATCCCAGTTACAAAAGTAATTTCAAATTATTGATTTTGAATACCCAATTTGAAATTTGTTATGATAAACCATCATGTAAATTTAACACTAAGATATTTTTTATATTTTCATGCAGCGCACTAAGCATATGCAATGCTATTTTGATTCTATAGCCTGTGTGATGTACAATGTCAAAACTGCAATGTTAAAAAACGTAAATTGACACAACTTTTAAGTAACACTGTGCAATTTGTTAAATCATCTCCAAAACAATAATATATTTCATCAAATTCCACCTAAACTACAACCTAGTCCATTAGATCTATCAAGATAAAAAAAAAAAAAAAAGCCACTAATTGCCTCACATATCCATTTCAAAACAAAGATTATTTGATAGGAGTTGACGGATGCGAAGATGCTACCTGCTCTTTATCCTGCAAACAATTAAAAGAACACAAAATTCATACAAATTTTGAATTAACTCAAGTGCTGTAGCCCATAAATATAATTTAAATTATAAACAAATTAATAAAAAATTTATAAAAAAACGTGAGGGATCTCCTTTCCTTGGTTAGACTGCTAGTTGTTTGCAAATTGGCTATGGTACTATGCATAGCGCACATTGGTCCGTACTATGGATCAATATCTTCGTTTTCAAAATCCAAACAGTCGATATGAACCGTTCAAAATGATCACCATATGAAAATGTATGTAGAGACTGTTATGAATATAGTGGATGGTCCATTTATTTGTAACTCCCAATATTAATCCCCACTACCCCACTACCATTGGAATTTATATCCCACTACTATTTAGAATTCATTTTCATATTTATTATTGTAATGGCTTTTCATTTAGAATTGGTAGCCTATAAATAGAGGCATTGTAATATATTGTATTGTACACATATGAGAAATGTATGAATAAAGATATTGCCATATTTTTCTCTCTCTATCTTGCTTATTCTTCTTTATGCTTGTTCATATTTATTTTATAACACGTTATCAGCACGAGAGCTCTACTAGTTGAAAATTCGAGGTAATTTTAGTAACTTTTATTTCAATTTTATTTATATAAATAATACTTCCTAGTAATTGCTAAATGAAATAAGTTATCAATTTATTTATATTTATTTTGAGATGTATAGTATGATTCATAAAATTTTATATGAAGTGCATTTTTTATTTAATCTTCCCGAAGAAGATTTAAAAGAAAAATCTTCTTGAAGTAGATTTATATGATGTATAAATATTGTATAGTGGTTCATATTTTTTTTCTTCAATAATTGAATCTTCTTGAAGAGGATTTCAAGAGATATTACGAAAATTCTCAATTTTATAAAATGCACCGAGCAATTGGCCCGAAGCCATTGTAGCCATTTTATCAACTTGAAGAAGATTTCCAAAGATATTAAGAAGATCTTCTTGAAGAAGATATAAAGAAAAATTATATGATGCGCAAATTTATCATGATGTTTATATATATTTTTTTTCAATAATTTAATCTTCTTGAAGAAGTTAAAAGATATTCTAAGTTGATTTATTATCTCTTTATGGTTGAAGAGATTATAATAAGTTGTTGGACAAAATAATTCAATTTGTTTTGCTTCATTTCTTGAAGTAAATATAGCATTATTATCATGATGATTATTACAAAAATACATATTTCCACCTGAAGTGGAAAGATAATGAAAAAAAATTTAAATAATGTGCAAAAATTAATGTGATGTTCATATTTTTTTTTTAATAATTTAATCTTCCTGACGAAGATTTCTGTGGCTCACAAAAATTAATATGAGAATATTTTAATATATCTTCTTGAAGAAGATTTCAATAAGATTTATATGATGTGGAATTTTTTGATGTACTATTTCCGAAGAAGATTCAAGAAATATTTCGAGTTTATACATTATCTTTTACATTATATTATGTTAATGAAATGACCCGAAGCCATATGAATATAAATTATATTAATGAAATTGGCCTGAAGCTATTTCATCAATTTTATCAATTGATCTGAAGTTCAATTATAATAAATTATTGAAGCCACATGTCTTGTTCTGGTTGAACAAAATAATAGTTACACATGAAGTGGAAAATAATATGATGGACAAACTATTAGATATGGACGTGATAATAAAGAAAAAGTGCATCATTCCACTAGAAGTGGAAAAATAAATGAACAAAAAGAATTATCACTAGAAGTGGAGAAATAATTAGAAAGTAAAGAGAATGGCAAATAAGAAAATTCATACCATTATTAGTCATGTACCTGTTGTACGCCAATGTACCTGTAGTACATCAAAACATTATATTGAACTATTATGGACAAACTCAATTTAGTCAAATGATTTGACATTATTTGAATGATGAAAAAGAGATATATAAAATAGGTGACATTTATGAAAAATTGAGCCCTCACTGTTTGAAAAAAAAATATAATATATCAAACTTATACAAAATTATTTGAAAAGAGATGATTTACTTTCATAAATCATTTAATTTTCTATTAATACAATGCCCTAAAAGAAGCTTGTTCGTTTCTATTAATACAATGCCTTAAAGAAGCTTATCTATTTCATTAGAGGTATTACATTATAAGGTGGAATTTTAATTTTTATCTTTTATGTTGTTACAGAAAATTGTTAGATAAGAAAAAAAATGAATAGTTGTTCATTCTTTATTTTGAAAAATGAATTAATACTTATTTATTATTTATATTGATTGTAGTGCATAAAAAAATGTAAATATAAGATAAAATTTGCTTATTTATGTTTAATTTTTTTAATACTACTTTTTTATTCTTTTTATTATTGATTATTATTGAAATGGTGTTTATTTATTTTTATAAAAAAAATTGATTGAAAGCTCCAGAAGAGTTATTTTGTTGTTACCTGGAGGAATACATATTTATATTGATGATGATGTATTATATTCTTATAAGTCTCAAATAAATTTGTTAAGTTTTAATAATATCCACTGAAATGGATATCACATTGAGACAACTAATGAAAAAAAATATTGAATATATGAGAAACAATGCATATTGAAAATAAATTGCATATGTTTTTTCTCTGACTTGTACTACACATATATTTGTGCAATTGAAACACATGTTATTCTAAACCAGAAGTTTACATACAAGAATATGTTTATAGTTTGGTATGACCAGTTGGACCATTCCGGATCAATAGTGATGCGAAAAATAATAGATAATTATTATGAACATTCATCAAAGAACTAGAAGATTCTTTTATCTGATGAATTTTTTTTGTGTTGGTTTTATTTCTAGAACGTATACAATATGATATTTGTGGAACAATATATCCAACATGTGAACCATTTGATTATTTTATGATTTTAATTGATGCATCAATAAGATGGTCACATGTATGTTTATTATCAAATCGCAACCTGGCGTTTGCGAAATTACTTGCTCAATAGATTTGATTAAAGAGCATAATCTAATTATGAAAATACGTCTAGACAATATCGAAATTAATGTTAAACATCCTGTAGATGTTCGTATATAAAAAGAAGATATGATATTTTACATACAACAAAACTAATTCGCATCATGCCAACTAGCTATTATAAAGCTTCCCCTTATAATTAGTTTTTGGTCACATACCTAATATTTCCCATATAAGAATTTTTGAATGTGCGGTATATGTTATAATTGCTCCACCACAACGCACTAAAATGGGATATCAAAGAAAGTTGAGAATTTATATTGAATTTGAATCTCCATATATAATATAGTATCTAGAACCATTGATGGGAGATTTATTCATGGCTAATTTTGCCGGTTGTGATTTAGATGAATAAAAAATTCCCAACTTAGGGGAGAAAACTATCAGCTGAAAAAAATATATTAGTATGAATTATTATTGTCTTATTTTGATCCTCGTACTAAAGAATGTGAATTAAATGTTCAAAAGATAATTCATTTGAAAAGATTAGTAAATTAATTGCCAGACACACTCACAGACTCAAAGAAAGTGACCAAATCACATGTACCAGCTGCTAATGCTCCAATTAAAGTTGGTGTCCCTGTTGGACAGACTAATTATAACACGCATGAAGCGTGGAAAAGCAATCGGTTCCAAAGATTAAAAATATAAAAATCCTCAAAAAAGAAAAGGGGCAAAGAATGAAAATGGTCAAGTCGAGGATATGATAATTTCAGATAAAACTCCAGAAGAGAATAAAATTATAAGTAATATTGAAGTTCCAGCAGAAACTCAGGTATCTGAAATTCATGAAAATAATGAGATCTCGATAAATTATATCATGAATGAAATAAGATGGAACCGAGATGAAATTGATATCAATAATATTTTTGTATATAATATAGCGCTAAACATAATAAATATTGAGGATCATGACTAGAAGTCTATTAAAGAATGTCGACAAAGAAATGATTTGCCAAAATAGAAAAGTGCAATTGAGGTAGAGTTAAACTATCTTGACAAATGAAAAGTTTTTGGACTTGTAGTCCTTGTACCTCAAGGTATAAAACCAGTAGGATATAAATGAATATTTATGAGAAAATAAAATGGAAAATATGAAATTTTGAGATATACTCACCTGTGGTGGATCCAACAACCTTTTGATATATAATTAGTCTGGCAGTCTATGAAGGACTTAATTTGCACCTGATGGATATTGTTACAGCCTATTTAAATGGCTCGCTTGATAATGATATTTATATGAAAATCTCTGAAGGATTTAAGATGCCTGAAGCATATAATTTAGGTTCTCGAGAACATTATTCAGTTAAATTGAATAAATTTTTATATCGATTAAAGCAATATGGACGCATATGCTATAATCGTTTAAGTGAATATTTATTGAAACATGGATATAAGAATGATATGACCTGTCCATGTATTTTCATGAAAAGATATAGAAATGATTTTATATTAATTGCAGTTTATGTTGACGATCTAAGTATCATTGGAACTCCTGAAGAGTTTCCAAAAGAATAAAATTTAAAGGAAGAATTTGAGATAAAAGATCTTGGAATAACAAAGTTTTGCATTGGATTGCAAATTTAACATTTAAAAGTGATATTTTTATGCATCAAGAAAATTATATTGCAAGAGTGCTGAAATAATTTTATATGGATAAATAACATTCATTAAGCACGATAGTTGTAAGATCATTAGATGTGAATAAAGATCATTTAGACCTCGAGAAAATGATGAAAAACTATTTGGTCAATTATATCTTGATGGACATATCATAGTGCAATATGAGCACTTATATATCTTGATGGACATATCATAGTACCATATCATAGTGCAATATGAGCACTTATATATCTTGATGGACATACAATGCATGATGTATCATTTGATGTAAATTTAGCAAGATATAGTTCTTCACTCATGCGAAGATATTGGCATATAATTAAACATATATTTCGCTACCTATGAGAAAATTTAGCAATACACAAAAGCAAGCCGAGTATGTGTTTGGTTAAGATATGTGATTCAACACATTTATCAGACATGCAGCTTATCTTTTAGAGAAATAATCCTGATATTGTATGTATTGCTCAATGAAAGAAATGATACGTTAAAGGAGATAGAACAAAACATATTTCACCAAAATTCTTTTTCACGTATGATCTCCAAAAGAATAATGTTATTAATGTTCAGCAAATTCGTTCAAGTGAAAAATCCAGCAGATTTATTCACTAAAGCACTCCCTACTGCAATATTCAAAAAGCTAGTTCGTAATATTGGAGTTCGCCAACTTAAAAATCTTGATTGATACTGTCATGAGGGGGAGTTAATATGCACTATATTTTCCTTAACCATGGTTTTTCCCACTAGGTTTTCCTGGTAAGAATGTAGTTGCGTATTTAGAAGAATACTGTACTCTTTTTTCTTCACTAGGTTTATATCCCATAGGGTTTTTCCTAGTAAGGTTTTAATGAGACATATTCTTATGTAATGGACATCCAAGGGGAGTGTTATGAATATAGTGGATGGTTCATTTATTTGTAACTCTCAATATTAATCCCCACTACCCCACTACCATTGGAATTTATATCCCAATACTATTTATAATTCATTTTCATATTTATTATTGTAATGGTTTTGCATTTACAATTGGTAGCCTATAAATAGAGGCATTGTAATCTTGTATTGTACACATATGAGAAATGTATGAATAAAGATATTGTCATATTTTTCTCTCTCTATCTTGTTTATTCTTCTTTATGCTTGTTCATATTTATTTTATAACAGAAACTAAATTTTACATTTTTTAGAATTTTTTTTACTATTTTATTTAGATAGGTTGACATCACTACTTTTAAATGCTCAATAATCTTGAGATCAAGTGATTTTCTACCTATTTAAAAAATAGTGAAAAAAATCTAAAAAAAATGTAAAATTTGATCTGCATGTACATTTTCATATGGAAATCATGTTGAACGGTACAGATCGCTCATTTGGACTTTGCAAGCAAAAAAATTGATCCATAGTATGGACCAATCAGCGCTATGCATCACTTAAATAAAAATGTATTCAAATAAATAAATAAATAAATAAACAACATAAAAACTAAAGACTTGAGAGTGAGGTGTATTGGCTAGTGCCATCTGCTGTTGCTGAAACTGGTACCAATGCTGCTGTTGTTGCAGTTGAACTTGCATCGACTGCTGCAAATACATCTGATACATTTGCTGGTAATACATAATCTGTTGCTTCTCCAGTAAAGAGTTGTTGCTAGGCGAGGAATGACCTGACTGCAACTGATTTTGCTGTAAAACCTGTTGCTGTAACTGATGTTGCTGTAACTGGAGGCAATAGTACATCTGTTGTAGTTGGTTTTGGTTGTGTTGCCACACCTGAGATGGACACACTTGCCCTGATTATACGCCTCCATTCTACCATTTTTTTTTTTGTTAGTTCAACTGAATTCAGTTTATATGAGTAGGCGTCTTCAATCAAAAAATAATAATAAATGAAGGGAAGAAGAAACCATTGGTTGCTGGTATTTTGAAAATTACAAGCACCCATTACTAGCATGAGCATTCCCTAAACCCTAAACCCTAAAACCTAAACTCTAGAGATCAGACCAAGGTAATTTCTCCAAGGGCCCTCCAAATTTATTCCTCCTATTGTTCATCACACCTCTCTAAATTTCTAACTCAAATCACTTGTCTAATGAGAACATAATATAGTTTTCACAATAATTTAGATGGAAATTTTTAAATTCACTCTTGTCAACTAAAAAATGAGGGTCATAGGCCAAAGAACTTCTGTTAAATATAATCGTAAGGAAGCTTTTGTATTAAATTAACCCTTCTCTATTAAAGGATACATGTGATTTTACATTTTTGGGTTGTAAAATGAGGGCTATGAGCTATGTTGTAAACAAATAAAAAAATGGCTAACCTAACAGAGAAGACAGAGAGAGTTTCTGCAGCAAAATCTTTAATTAACTTGTTATTCTCGTACACCACAAATACAAATACAAAAGCTGATTATATAGCCTCACATACACAAAACTGACTACCTAAATTTAGAACTTTTGAATCCCTAAATTAACTAACAGCTCTTCTATATTAGCTACTGTTACAAATAAATAATGTTAAATATAGCCCCACTAACATTAAATAACTACCCACTAACATTAAATAACTACCCACTTATATTTCTGCTGCAACAAATCTAAATATAGCTGAAACACGTCTAAAGCACGTCTAATCTAATTTTGACCTTCAACAGTTTGTGTTTCAACAAGCTATATATTCGCACAAGCAAGCACATGTGACAAATAGACTCTTAAAATAAAAAAAATAAAAAAGTACAAAATGCACAAGAACACTGACCAAATATTGTGCCAAGGCTCCTGTAGGAAATGTCTGATATGGCGGTTGTGAAGTCTGTATTGGATTATTAGATCTTGCCAGGTCTGGATTCAAAACAGGTCGATCTTGACCCAATTCCACTTTTGACTTCGAGCATTCGCCCTAAATTGGGCTAGAAGGCCTAATTGGGCTTATTTGCAAAGACTCGTCAGGTTTCGGGTCTATAGTTTCAAATTCTGGATTTGCTCTTACCAGGTCGGTTTTCTCAACATCGATCACTACTATAATCGATACTGTTATCGCTAGTTAAATTATTATCAGGTGCAGGAATAGCAAAGTTGGTTTTTAATTCTAGATTTTGAGTTTCCTTCAGTACTATTGATTCCGAATTCGGTTGCAAAATCACCTCCTTTTCTCCTAAAGGGTGTGATCGGAACAAAATAGATATAGAGTTCAATAGATTTCAATTCAATAGAGACGATTTTCAATTGAATTTTGTTGATCGGAATCAAAATAGAAAAGAATTGAATTCATCTCTAATTTTTGATTGGAAGCGTGCATAATCAAAAGAAATGATTTCACTTTAAGAGAAAATTACACTTTTATCCTTGTTATTATTTAGTATACAGATACAATAACTGTTTTTCTTTGTGCTTTTTCAGAAAAATCAGATATTATTGATCTATTTTTATGACAGGCTTATTAATAATTGGAAAAGGGATTCATTTGACAACCGTAGCATTCATTAATAATACTAAGATTCTTAACACTCATATCCTTACATAATACTAAGACTCTTAACAGGCTTGAAGCTGCAGAAATCAGATGTGAGGCTTCAGATTTATCAACAACATTTAAAATCCAAAGACGTATTTAATTTGCAACAAACACAACAAATAAAAATACAACTTAACAGAAAATTAATTTATTTTCTTGCATATTCAATTAATTAATAAATCAACCAATCCAATGCACTAAGTGGATTAATCTAATCTTTAATTTGCAACAAACATAATTAGTAGATTAACCTAAGTTAACTTGGGGATTAACCTGTACTATTTAAATAGTAAAACATTGAATCACAATATAATAAATACAATAATTGAAAAAGGGATTCATCCTTAATAAGATCATTGGAAGTAATTTGGTACTTGCGTAAAGTATCACAATGAAATTAAAAAAAAAAAAATTAGCCTGAATTGGAAAAGAGATTAACCTAGATACTTGCGTTAGAGTAAATCCTTAATCACTAGAAATTGCTGGTTCGTTGGAACCTCGTTTTATTTATTCTTTCTATTTTTTTTTTGTCTTCTTTCGCTTTGGTAGAGACCTCACAAGCTATAGAAGAGAAGGGTATCGCAGGAAAAATATCATACTTCACTTCCGCAGAAACAATTCTTGTCAAATCTCTACCTTTTTGGCCGGATTTCTCTTCGCGATTTCGACGCCTTCAAATCGTGCCAATTCGTTTCTTTTCCAGTTGATCGTTCTCTTCCGATCAGACGAGCAGCGTCAATTCTATTTCTGTTTCTCGCTTACGCTAGAAAAGCTCCTTTCCGATCAGACCCAAAATGGCCTCATTTTTCTCTAGCTTTGCTCTTTTATTGCTAGTGGAATCACAGTGGCTGGTCCACGCCTTCCTGGTTTGTGCGGGTTTTCAATAAAGGTCTACAAACTGTAGACAAAAATAAGGTTATCTCAATTATGAGTGTGATGCTATGGTACTTCGCAAAGCACACATTGATCCGTACTATGGATTCATATTTTCATTTTCAAAGTCCAAACAGTCGATCCGAACCATTCAACATGATTTTCATATGAAAATGTTCTGGGACATCAAATTTTATATTTTTTTAGAATTTTTTTTACTATTTTTAAAATAAGTAGAAAATCACCTAATTTAAAAATTATGGACCATACAAAAGTAGTGGTTTTCAACCTATCTAAAAAAATAGTAAAACAATTCTAAAAAAATGTAAAATCCGTCTTCAACTACATTTTCATATGAAAATAGAGATATGAATCCATAGTACGAACTGATCCATGCTTTTTTTAAACAAAAGAATAATCAGTTAATTGCATATTTATAAAAAAGGGCACTCACATGAAAATACAACATAGAGATCTCTTCATGTTCTTCATAACATAAAGGTGTAGATTCATCGATTTGAGGTTCTATTACATTAGATATTATCAAATCTAAAATCGGTAGCTGACTGGTCCCACCATGGATCATCTCAAATTGAATCAACCCCTACAAGTTACAAATGCAAATAAGCAATAATTTATTTAAAGTTACACAGAACTTTAATTAGAGAATTGCATGGCATTTGTTTAATTAACCCCCTAAGAAAGACTTCTCTAGCCGCATCCCTGCTACCAATTGCCTATAAAAAACAAAAAATTGCAAGAAATTTATAAGGGGATTAATTAAAATATTATAATTTCTATCATACCTCTGATTTATTTTATGATATTAATTTTAAAATTTCAATTATAATTATTTTCCAATGTGGAGGCATGATCGTGGCATACAGTTTGCAAAGCAGCTGAATCATCACAATTAAATATTTTTTTGTTATCACACCGCAAACGTGAATTGTGCAAAGTTAATGTAAAGACTTGAAGCAACTTCAACATTCTTTTTCTCTACAGCATATTCAATTTCATTCTCATATAACTCGAAAGCACCCTTGATATTTCCCTGATATAAATAAAAAATAATGAAAATAAGTAAAAGAAAATTAAAGGAACAGAAAATAAAACAGCAATAAATAAAAATTCTTGGCACAATAACACAAGGCATGAAAACAGAGGGAATAGAGGGAATAAAGAGAGTAGATATGTAAGAATAGGAGAATAGGGTAATATTTTTCAGATTTTGGGAGGTTTAAGGGGAATAAGAAGAATGTAGATCTGGAATAGAGATCCTTATTCTAGAGTAGAGTAGAATAGAGAGGGTTAAGACTAGAATATAGGCTTATTTTCTGGAATAAAGTTTTTTTATTTAGAGTAAAGTAGAATAGAGATGGTTAAGACTAGAATAGAGAAGAATATAGGCTTATTTTCTGGAATAAAGTTTTTTTATTCTAGAGTAAAGTAGAATAGAGATGGTTAAGACTAGAATAGAGAAGAATATAGGCTTATTTTCTAGAATAAAGTGTTATTTATTTATAGGGTTTAGGGTTAACAAAAAAATTGAATTATTTGGAATAACATCCTACCTTGTGTTTTTCCAAATTAGCCTCCCGGTAAATATCTTTAATATAATTAGAAGAAAAATGGTTGAAATCTTGGAGAAGTAATGAGCGAGAACTCGGTATCTCCCAACTCCTCTTTCATCATTGCACAGTACATACAATACGCTGGCACTTTCTATCACAAAATGAGAATTCACAAAAGGCAGTTTATCATTAAAAAAAAAGAGGAAAACTTTAAAAAAAAAATTGACAAAAAAAAATGGTACAAAGTACAGGTTGATACTGATATTACAACAAAACCCCTAGTATGGTGTTTGGTAACAATTTAATGCTTAATCCCCAAACTAACCCTAATACCTACTCAACTTCAATTCAACAAAAGCCTGTAGTCCGGTATTTATATACTGCGAGAAAATAAAATTACCTTCTGGAAGAATGGAGGTGAACGGCCAAGGGCATTATTGGCAATTTCTTTCCCACGTTATGCATGTACAAAATCCATGTACCGAATCCAAAACTCAGGGTAGTTGGCACATGGAATCAAACATCTTTCATAAAGCTTTACCATCTAGCAACAAAAAAAGAGAAAAATAACAAAAATTATTTTAGAAATAAGTAATCAACTATAGAGTAGAATTCAAATGCCTCAATTTATTAGTCGCTTAATAACAAAAATCTAAAAGAGAAAATATAACCATTAGATATAGGCCATCAAGAGAAGAGAAAAATACTTTCCAGAGATATACATGTAAGTAAAGGTTATAGATTGTACCAACCCATTAAGGGGCATAATTGGAAATAAAGAGTTTCGTACCCAATCAAAATCTCCTTGTGTCTCAACAAAATCTAGATACTGGTGCCAATTCTCAAGCTGAGAATCATCAAGTGGTTTCACATGAAAATAGTGCCTTGTTATATTGTTCTCATAGCAAATTATTTTCTTCTCAATTTCACATGATCTCCGGTACAATTGCTTCCCAGCCCATAAATACTTTTTTATCATGTCAATATCAATTTTGTGACTGTCAGCATCCGTACAGCCTTGATTTGACAGTGACACAAGTTCTATGCCTTGAATTGATGCTTCTTCTTCAAGTAGAGAGGCTAGCTTCTTAAAACTGAATCACTTATTTGAAAATAAACAATCCTTTAGAAAGCAATAAAGTGTAACCTATCTTAAAAATGGGACCTTCCAATAAAAAAAATAGTGAGACCTTCCAAATAATGCTTAATATTTGGACATAAACCGGCAGTTCTCATATTTGAATTTTTTTGTAAATATTGGCAATTTAGCTCCCATCTATACGTACCGAAACTTTTTTTTGGTAGAAATACAGTTTGGAAGCAATTTTGGTGAATTTAAAAGAAAAGGCTAACGGCAGTTCAGTGATTTTTTATTACTTAAGCTTTGTTTGACACATAAGTGTATGCTTTAAACAAATAAACAAAAATGTTTGTATTTACTGAAGCAAATAAAAGAGATCTTGGTCATTTACAAAATATATTAAAGTTACAGAGTATAAACTGTAAATACTCCAAAATATTCAACAAAAGAAGAAATGTATATACATAGAATGATATGTACCTCTCATAATATGCATGTAACTTCTTAGTAGGGAATTTAAGGATGAGAATGTAAATATGAGCAATCCGGTGCCACTGTTTATGAGAATATTCAAACTCTATGTATTTATCCCATATTTCATAGCACAAATAATCCTTTCCAACAAAAGACAAGGCCCTCTCAAATAATCTGAAATTATCCAAAAAATGTAATAAATCAAATAAGGACAAAACAATCCTTTCCAACAAAAGACAAGGCCCTCTCAAATAATCTGAAATTATCCAAAAAATGTAACAAATCAAATTAGGACAAAACAATCCTTTCCAACAAAAGACAAGGCCCTCTCAAATAATCTGAAATTATCCAAATAATGTAATAAATCAAATAAGAACACAACAATCAATGACCTTCAATAAAGTTATGCTAGGAGTGTTCACTGTTCAATGGATCCCTTTATTTGGTTTTCAACAGAATAGACAAATTTTGGAATAAATGGTTTGGTTTGGTTGAATTTTTGAATTACCTTGGTCCGGTTTAATCTCTCTTATTTCAATTCGATTAATATATATCTTGATATTTATTTCTATGATTATTAAATGTATTTGTGTGTATTGAGTTTTGACCTTTTGAAATTTAATCTCTCATATTTCGGTTCAACAAAACAAACTGAAAATTTACTTCGGTTTTTTTTGTTCGGTTCTTATTCAGTTGACAAGTTTAATTCAAGTTGGTTCAGTTCAATTTTCGAAAACTGAATAAAATTTTCATTTGGCTATTTTAATTCGGTTTTAACTGAACCAACCAAATAAACAAGCTATTTTAATACTGTTTTAACCGAACCGACCCAATGAATGCCCCTAACCTTTGTAATAAATCAAATAAGAACACAACAATTAATGGCCCTTAAATAAAGTTAAGTAGGAGTGTCTATTGGATCCGGTTTATTTGGCTTTCAACCAAACCGACAAAATGAATGGTTTGGTTTTTCAGTCTAAATGGTTTGGCTCAGTTGAATTTTTGAATTACTTTGGTTTTTTATATTTTGTTCAATTTAATATATCTCATTTCGGTTCAACCAAACCGCTCTTTCATATACTTTTACCACCTCATTGGGCCCACATAGGTGCAACTGATGTGCTCCATACTTGACCCAAAATGCATAGCATAAGGGGAATTCTAGTAGAAATTTATCATAAATTAGGTCTATCGCACCAATGTTATTCTGTACATGAAACCAAAATTTCATAAATTAGGATTATGCTGATATGTTTTTTGTTTTTCTAATTTTTTATTTAGTGGGTTAGTGAAGTACTAAAGTGAAGTTACTTGGATTCTTCTAGGTAGTTTACTAATAATGTTATAAAGTTTCGGACTTAATAGCATATTTAGCCATCAAAAGACCATGAGAGATATGAAAGAGAATAAGAGGTCTACAATCTATTGTGAAAGATATATGAAACATATTGTAGTATTGATTTTGTTGGAGAAGAAGAGATAAGCAACATACGTAAAGTAACTGTAATTGCAAAGAAAATATATGAATTTCAACTGCCAGTTTTAATAATTTTGAAATACTTAAATAAATAAATAAATAAAATAATTTTCAAGTAACAACACCTTATGTTATTGCACATGCATGCTACACTATCTCATATATATATTAGGTTTTACAACACTCCAAGGCAGCCATTCCATTTTTTGAGTAACCGGGCCGTAGATTTGGGGAACAAAAGTTACGCCTAGGCCAAGCCCAAGCCAAAGCCCAAGCCCATCTAAATCAATCAAAAAAACCATACACCTATGTAAGGACCACTTCAAAAGACCTCGGTTGGACTTCTCATCTGATATAAAAGAGATTGCTATGATGCTGTCACTTAAAAGATGTCTTTAGAATCAAAGATAAGGCAGAGATTTTTTGAGAGCCTCATAGACTCATAGTCAAGTCCACGCTCAAGTCAACACCCAATTGTACCCCACGAAATTATACTTCCAAGTCTTTGCATGTTTTGATAACGGGTTGGGCATGTCCTAGGGTTCGGATCTAATAATCAGTCTCCGGTAATCTCATGACTTATTGTTATGGTCAGTGTCAGACGACTTATACTACCAAAGAATGATTGTATTGACTGAGCACTAATGTAGTGGATGGATCACTAATGTAGTGGGTGAACATTGAGTTTGACCCACATATAGATTTATTATGAATTTGACCCAGCTTGCTCTTTAACAACTCGTTGCCACTCCCAGTAAATAACACGGGAAAGATATTAATTAAACACAGTACCAATACCAAGAAAAACAAATAAAATAACAGGATAATAAGATGATGACAACTTGGGAATCCTTATTTTAAATTGAACGAGTATATATGGAGCACCAAAAATTGGAATAAAAGCATGGTTTCTAATTAAACTCGGAATTGGAAAGATGTATCTGCTGGAATTAGAAGAATCGGATTGGAAATTCAAATTTATTTTTTGGCAGAAACTTGTTTTGTAGCAAAAAAATATATAAGAAAATAGTAAAAAAAAATATATGTTAAAACAAAATATTACACTCAAATAATTCATTAATTATATAATATAATACAAGTATTACAAATAGAAAACACTTTTTATAGTAAAACTAAACTATAGCAACGCACTACTATACTGCCTTGTGACATGCATTATTTATAAATAAACTAAACAATTCACATACAGTCAAATATGTTAGTCTCCAGCTGTATGCAAATTTGCTTTGTGTCACTCTCCAGCTGTATACAACTCCCTTCGCAGAAGTTTGGTCAAATCAAGTAAAATGCTTGCTTCATCATTGTCTTGTTTTTCATTATTGATTTCACTGCTAATATGCATTATTGATTTCGCAGAATTTTGGTTTCCAACTCTTAAAATTGTAACCTGTAAGAACAAGCTAACTATAATTTGTGCATAGAAGATCAGCAAAATTACATTAGCAACATAAATTTAGTGTAGGATTATTTTGACAACATATGTGTTAAGTTTTTTTTCTAGTTGAATTTATATTTGCATAATTTGATTTTTTTTTTTTTTTTTGTGATTTGAAATCATAGATAAACAATTATCAGGGAAAAACGTAAAATAACCAAAGGACTCGGCTTGACTAGCATCAATAATCAGATAACTCAGCTGAGTCAACCCGATTCAACCTATTTTTGATGGAAAAATCGAATGGGCGTGACACTCGGACGAAACTTGACTCAGAGCCAATTGATACCATTCTAACTTGACCGAGTCAACTTGGACCTGGCCAATTTTCCAATCCATGAATATAATAAAAGTTACATATCTGATAATACTTGACCAACCATGTAAAAATAAAACAAAAACTGTCACTAAAAATTCATTTGTATCTCTCCATAATATGAAAATTAGATGAAAATATTGTCTTAAAATTGCAGCTCCATTTTGTAGCAAATTACAGAATTTAGAAAGCTTGAATTGGACTAAATTCATAATTAGTCTACTCTTATTGAAGTCTTCGTTCGACAGGAAATAAAAAAATACATGTCTGCAATAAATACTGCTATGTTGATCTAGACTTGAATTTATTGTTGTGCATCCTGCTAGCTAGCTAGCTTGCAAATTTTTGCACGAACTTTTTTTTTATTTACCTTCTTTCAAAAAAAATAAAAAATAAATAACCACTTGTTCTTGAAAATTCGATATAGATCATGTCCGTAGTTTAAACCTGCGAAAACAAATTACTGGTTTTGTAGGTTTAAATTGTGGAGCAACTGTTTCTTTTCTTTTATGTACAAAGGTCACTCTAAATTTTTTTTTTTAAAAAAGGGTGCCCCGCAGCCCCCGTACATTATTTATTTATTTATTTCAAGAAAGATTAAAGGGTATTAAAAAAGGATTAAAGGGTGGGTTCCACTACATTTCAACAAAGGAGCACATTTAATGCCAGTTGCATGGGGAGAAATAAAGGATCACGAAATCCTTAAATTAATATATTTTCATTTTTTTATCGGAACCTCCCTTCTGGTTCAGTAGTATAAACTTGCGAAACCTAAGATTTTTTCTTAAATGGTAAAAATAAAAAATTTAGATTTTTGCATGGCATTTGTAGGTCCACACAAAATACAGATTTGTAGTCATTCTTAATTTTGATATTAATCA
This sequence comes from Carex rostrata, assembly GCF_964058835.1. NCBI lineage: Eukaryota > Viridiplantae > Streptophyta > Magnoliopsida > Poales > Cyperaceae > Carex > Carex rostrata. The sequence goes on from NC_135951.1 coordinate 3,612,921, forward strand.
AGAGTCTCAATACAATCCATTTACGTGATTATCATACTTGTATCCGATGAATAAAGCGGATATGAATATTATTTTTTTCCTTAATTTATTTGCTTATTAGAAAAGGAAAAAAATAATAATTAGCTTAATGGCAAGCATATAGATTAGAAAAATTTCTTAGTTTGTCACTTAAATTAATGGTGTGTGCGCATGTGTGCACGTCTGTTTATGATGCAACTTCGCATTAGTAGTAAAAGCTTAATTACAGTATAGGAGAAAAAAATATACAAAGTCCGGATGGATCACTATTGTAGTAGATCAGTACTATAACGACTCATTAGGGAAAATATTGTGGTCAACTTCTTTCTAACCAAACATACATCTCTCTTTAACTAACTATAAGAAGAGCAGCACTCTGTGAGAGAAAAAAACCATTCCAATATATATTGTAGTGGATGCACTCTGTGATAGAGCAATGCAACATTTCCCTTCCTTGCATGTTTTCATATCGGGTCGGGCATGTCCTATGGTTCGGATCGAATAATCAGGCTCCAATAACTCTCATGACTTATTAATATGGTCAGTGTCAGACGACTTATACTACCAAAGAATGATTGCTCGAATTCATTATAGTGATTAGTGAGTGAGCACTAATGTAGTGGATGGATCACTAATATTGTACTCAAATCTTTTGACCCACCAGCTAAGACTGTCAGGGTTGCCTAGTTGCTGCTTCTTCGTTTTGAGGAGCACAATTTTCATTGTCTTTATTTTTTTTATTTGAGAAAGACCCGTAGGTATCATTGTCTTTATTAGACAACACGGAAGAGGTGAAAGGGAGGACGAACAACACAAACAAAATTGAAGACATGTATATAATTTTTGTTACTTTGGGTTTATGAATGGATACTGTTTTAGAAATCGCTGGGACAATAAAATTAATTGAAGATATGTATATAAACAAAAAGTCTGTTTATATATATATATATATATACACACACATCTAACTAAAATTATGTCCAAAACACTTCAGAAATTCTATTCCTCGTCATTGAAGCGTGAGAACATTCAAAGTTGTTTCTCGTTTTTTTGGACAATCGGAACAAGTAACCTTATATTTCTAAATCCTTTCCCAGCCTCTACTATGTGATATTATGTGTAATATTTTTGCAATTGGATGGATGAAATGCTGAATTATTTATTGAGGTTGTCTTTTTTTAGGTTTTATTTATTAGTCATGTTTTATTGTTGTAGAACAATATTTAGTTGTGAACTTCTTTGTTTGTGCAACATATTACAGAGGAGGAACTACAGTATATCAGGGGTGGGCAACTGCCCACTCCTGAATTTCGATAAACAAGCTTAAATCTCAATATATTTGAGTTTTTGCCTACTCCAAATTGTAAATTTTGCCCACCCCTATTGTGAAAAGGTGCAAATGTATTCTTCTTAAACACATAAATACATTACTAAAACCTAGAAAATAAAATAAAATTACTGGATAAGCAGATGACAAATTGGCAATCTTTATTTTATTAAAATAAGAACGGATGAAGCTCCTAATCTTATATTTTATTGATAAATTAGAATAAATATTACATTTCAGATAATATTTGACTGAAGAAATCAAAAACAAAACAAAAGCTACCTCTAAATATTTGATTTTATCTCTTTACATAATATGATAATAAGAGCTCCATTTCATAAAAAATTACAGAATTTAATTAGAAAGATGGGATTGGAATAAGAACATAAGAGATGCAGTCTAACAAGAAAAGAAGAACACACGTCCTGGAAATTTGCAAGTCATTTCTTGCTTTTAATATTAATCAAGAATCTAAATAAAATCCGTCTACGTGATTATCAGAATTGTACATGATGGACAAGTCGGATATGAATATTTTTTTTTTCATTCATTTATTAGCTTATTAGAAAAGGACACGGATTTAGAAAAATAGATTATTGGTAATTATGCATATGAATTAAAAATAGCTAGCCTTGTCACATAATGGTGTTTGTGCGCACGCATGTGCCTATAAGCTATTTCGCATTTCATTTTTATTCATAACCCCATAAATTTAGATGTTTAATGATGATTATTGCTTTCAGGTGCACACTAGCACCATTTAACTTTCTCACAGGAATAACTTTCTCACAGGAGGCATACCGTTGGAATTCGGCCTCCTCCCACAGCTACAATTCTTACGACTATCTGTCAATAATCTCACAGGATCAATTCCTTTCACCTTGGGCAACCTTAGTAGCTTAATATATCTTTATCTTGACCAAAATAATTTTTATGGCTATATTCCAGATGATTTAGGCAAACTTACTAACCTTTCATGTCTTTTTCTTTACAACAATAAGTTCACTGGTTCCATCCCACCTACCTTAGGTAACCTTACCGAACTATCACTTCTCTATCTTGACCAAAATAGCATTAGTTGTCACATCCCGCCTGGCTTGGGCAACCTTACAAACTTAGTGGAACTTACTCTATTCGAAAATAAATTATATGGTTCCATCCCACATTCCTTGGGTAATCTTCAAAGTTTAACAATTATTAATCTTTCTGAAAATATGTTAAGTGGATTCATCCCTGATGAACTGGGGAAGCTTCAAAACCTCGAGTTTCTTAGCATTTATATTAACAACATTTCGGGCGAAGTACCACACTCCCTTTACAACCTATCAGCATTGTCTACTATGGAACTTAGTAATAACCATCTTGATGGAACTCTCCCTTTCGATATGTGCAATGCTTTACCAAACTTGAAATATTTATTACTCTCACAGAATCAACTCCAAGGACAGATTCCACCATCCATATCCAATTGTTCTGCTCTTATTGATGTTGAATTAGATAATAATTACTTCAGTGGCGTGATACCATTTGGCTTCGGAGCCTTACAAAATCTTCAAAGAGTTTTGTTTCGTTCTAATCAACTAGAAGCCAAGAGACCACGTGACTGGAGTTTCATGGATGGTTTGACTAATTGTACTATGTTAGAATCTTTAGATCTTGGAGAGAACCAACTACAAGGAGAATTTCCTAGTTCAATAACAAACCTTTCTATTAGTCTTCTTGAACTCTACTTGGATAACAACCCAATTTCAGGAAGCATACCAGCAGAGCTCGGAAAACTCAATAACTTAAACACCCTTTCCCTAAGCGGAATGTTTCTCAGTGGTAGCATTCCGGTAGAAATTGGTAATCTTTTCAAACTAGGAATGTTATATCTGGATGGTAACATGATTTCAGGTCAAATCCCCGCAACTCTTGCCAACCTCACCCAAATGACCCAGCTATATCTAGAAAATAATGCATTAGAAGGGAGTATACCACCAGAGTTAAGTAGCATGAAATTATTAGAAACCTTGAATGTTTCAAATAATAAGTTGGTAGGTGAAATTCCCAAAGAAATCATGGGTCTTCCTTCTCTTTCCATCAGTTTGGACTTGTCACACAATTATCTAACTGGCATCTTGTCACCAGAAATTGGTAACTTGAAAAACCTACAATCAATTTATCTCTCGAATAACGAGTTAAGTGGAGAGATTCCTGGCACAATTGGGGAATGCCAGGTACTTCAATCCCTTTATCTTGATAGCAATCTGTTAAGAGGAACAATTCCATCCAGCTTGAGCAAACTAACAGGGCTGCAAATCCTTGATGTCTCTAACAACTCGTTCTCTGGTCGAGTCCCTGAATTCCTGGCCACAATGAACTTACAATATTTGAATATTTCTTTCAATAATTTTGAGGGGGAATTACCAAAAGAAGGAATTTTCAAGAATGCCAGTGGTCTAGATGTAAGAGGAAATCCAAAGCTTTGTGGTGGAGTACGTCAAATGCATTTGTCACACTGCATTTCACAACCTTCCACACACAGAAATCACTTTCGAAGAAATATGGTGCTCATACCTTCTGTTGTTGGTTCTTTTATTTGTATAACTACAATAATTTGCTTGGTAGTGATTTATTATACTAGAAAGAACCCTCGAAACAAACCACAATCTGATAAAGGTTTGAAATATGGCTTAGAGCCTATTTCATACAACAACCTTCTTAGAGCTACTGAAAATTTCTCCCCAAATAATCTAATTGGAAAAGGTTCATTTGGAGAAGTTTACAAAGCCGTTATGAGCTTCGAAAATGTGACAACCGTTGCGGTGAAGGTGCTAAACCTTGAGAAACACAATGCTTCTAGAAGTTTCTTTTCTGAATGTGAGGCATTAAAAAATGTGAGACACCGGAACCTTATAAAAGTGTTGAGTTTGTGCTCTAGCATAGACCACCAAGGTAATGATTTCAAGGCTTTGGTTTTTGAGTTCATGCCAAATGGTAGTTTGGCCACATGGTTGCATCCAAATGCATGTACGGATCGGCCATTCAGAAGCCTCAGCTTCATCCAGAGATTGAACATTGCATTTGATGTAGCGACAGCACTAGATTATCTCCATTACCATTTACCTGCACCAATTGTGCATTGTGATCTCAAACCTAGTAATGTACTTCTGGATGATGGCATGACTGCACATGTGAGTGATTTTGGATTAGCAAGGTTTTTGGTTCAACCTGATACCATGCCTTCTCAATCAATGTCGAGCACTGGTAGAATCAAAGGTTCTATTGGCTACATTCCTCCAGGTATATATAAGAAAGCTTATTATTTGAGAAGTACTTTTTTTAGTATGCTTCTGTACTAAATTTAGTGCTGTAACTATTAACTTTTCATTGTCTAGAGTATGGGATGGGTAGTCAGCCATCGGTAGAAGGAGATGTCTACAGCTACGGTGTTCTTCTACTTGAGATTTTCACAGGAGTAAGTCCAACCGACGAGAGAATCATAGATGGTTTGAGCCTTCAGAAGCAAGTTGAGATGGCTTTCCCCGACCAAGTCATGGACATTGTCGACCCTAAATTATTTTCTGAAACAGATGGAGAACACAATCTATATGCACCTGAAAATGTCTATAGTTGTTTGGTTTCAGTGATTCAATGTGGTCTTCTGTGCTCCAAAGAGTCGCCAAAAGAGCGCATTTCTATCAAAGATGTTACCAAGGAGTTGAACTCAGCACGAACAAAGGTGCTTAGGCCATAGAGATGGAGAATAATAGGATCAAAAGAGAAGAGGAAGGGATCCACTAAATATGTATTATATGTAAAATTGGGCAATGGTTGTGGTAATTTATGGTGTTGTAGTATATATGTTGTAATAATGAATTGGTGAAAGTAACAGCTAAAATTGATATGATTTTTAATACAATTTTATGAATTTTGAAATAAATTGAATTGAACCAGGTTCTAATTGGATGATCAGAATTCCAAACTAAAAAATTATTCAAAAACCGTGGCAGATCTGTGTGGGGATGCACCTAGCTACTATCTTCGAATCTAGATCCTCTGCATTACCTCACCATTTGAGTTTCAATCCAGACTGTCTGATCATAATCCGGATCAATCCCGTCAAACTTTTAATGCATATGGATCCTTTGAGATTCGTGCTAATATGTAATGAATGGATCAGATTCAAACCAAAAAAAAATGTGTCTTAGGTGATATGTATTCCTTAATTTCTCTTCTTTGACAGTGGGCCGGTGGCCTGACTGAGAATCAAGGCCCAATGAAAGATTCTCAAATCTTAAAAAAACACATGATTGTTGTCACGTGGCGATTGTAATAACAGTCAAAAAAAATGTCTTATTGTAGTCGAAGAAAAGCACCACGTGATTGTAGATATCAATGTATAAACACTTTATTTATTCCAGATTAGATATGCATATGATTTAGGTGGGCAACAATTAAAAAAAAAATTGCAGGAACCTTTATTTTATTTTATTTACAAAATATGTTAAAGCTTTTTTTTTAATTATCAAAGCAAGATGATTTACACTTTTTAGCAATTGGAGATGCAAAAATCAGATAAAATAGATTTAACGGCAAATGATCAAGCAACAAAGAAAATTTCAAAATTCCAACAGAAAATAAGAAATTTCCAATTGAGCTACTTTATTTAATGAACTTTACATTTTGGCTGATTTCATTTGAGCAACATAACAACACTATTTGGGTTTTATTTCTACTGATTTAAATAGCACAACCTCCAATTAAATAATTAATTGTATGTCAAACTAATTTGGAGAGAAGTAATATCCCAGTTACAAAAGTAATTTCAAATTATTGATTTTGAATACCCAATTTGAAATTTGTTATGATAAACCATCATGTAAATTTAACACTAAGATATTTCTGATATTTTCATGCAGCGCATTAAGCATATGCAATGCTATTTTGATTCTATAGCCTGTGTGATGTACAATGTCAAAACTGCAATGTTAGAAAGCGTAAATTGACACAACTTTTAAGTAACACTGTGCAATTTGTTAAATCATCTCCAAAACAATAATATATTTCATCAAATTCCACCTAAACTACAACCTAGTCCATTAGATCTATCAAGATAAAAAATAAAAAAAAGCCACTAATTGCCTCACATATCCATTTCAAAACAAAGATTATTTGATAGGAGTGCTCTTTATCCTGCAAACAATTAAAAGAACACAAAATTCATACAAAATTTGAATTAACTCAAGTGTTGTAGCCCATAAATATAATTTAAATTATAAACAAATTAATAAAAAATTTATAAAAAAACGTGAGGGATCTCCTTTCCTTGGTTAGACTGCTAGTTGTTTGCAAATTGGCTATGGTACTATGCATAGCGCACATTGGTCCGTACTATGGATCAATATCTTCGTTTTCAAAATCCAAACAGTCGATATGAACCGTTCAAAATGATCACCATGAAAATGTATGTAGAGACTAAATTTTACTTTTTTTAGAATTTTTTTACTATTTTATTTAGATAGGTTGACATCACTACTTTTAAATGCTCAAGAATCTTTAGATCAAGTGATTTTCTACCTATTTAAAAAATAGTAAAAAAAATCTAAAAAAAATGTAAAATTTGATCTGCATGTACATTTTTATATGGAAATCATGTTGAACGGTACAGATTGCTCATTTGGACTTTGCAAGCAAAAAAATTGATCCATAGTATGGACCAATCAGCGCTATGCATCACTTAAATAAAAATGTATTCAAATAAATAAATAAATAAATAAACAACATAAAAACTAAATACCTGAGAGTGAGGTGTATTGGCTAGTGCCATCTGCTGTTGCTGAAACTGGTACCAATGCTGCTGTTGTTGCTGTTGAACTTGCATCGACTGCTGCAAATACACCTGGTATACATTTGCTGGTAATACATAATCTGTTGCTTCTCCTGTAAAGATTTGTTGCTAGGCGAGGAATGATCTGACTGCAACTGATTTTTCTGTAAAACCTGTTGCTGTAACTGATGTTGCTGTAACTGGAGGCAATAGTACATCTGTTGTAGTTGGTTTTGGTTGTGTTGCCACACCTGAGATGGACACACTTGCCCTGAATATTATACGCCTCCATTCTACCATTTTTTTTTTTGTTAGTTTAACTGAATTCAGTTTATATGAGTAGGCGTCTTTAACCAAAAAATAATAATAAATGAAGGGAAGAAGAAACCATTGGTTGCTGGTATTTTGAAAATTACAAACACCCATTACTAGCATGAGCATTCCCCAAACCCTAAACCCTAAAACCTAAACTCTAGAGATCAGACTAAGGTAATTTCTCCAAGGGCCCTCCAAATTTATTCCTCCTATTGTTCATCACACATCTCTAAATTTCTAACTCAAATCACTTGTCTAATGAGAACATAATATAGTTTTCACAATAATTTAGATGGAAATTTTTAAATTCACTCTTGTCAACTAAAAAATGAGGGTTATAGGCCAAAGAACTTCTGTTAAATGTAATCGTAAGGAAGCTTTTGTATTAAATTAACCCTTCTCTATTAAAGGATACATTTGATTTTACATTTATGGGTTGTAAAATGAGGGCTATGAGCTATATATTTGCACAAGCAAGCACATGTGACAAATAGACTCTTAAAATAAAAAAATAAAAAAAATAAAAAAAGTACAAAATGCACAAAAACACTGACCATATATTGTGCCAAGGCTCCTGTAGGAAATGTCTGATATGGCGGTTGTGAAGTCTGTATTGGATTATTAGATTTTGCCAGGTCTGGATTCAAAACAGGTCGATCTTGACCCAATTCCACTTCTGACTTTGAGCATTCGCCCTGAATTGGGCTTATTTGCTAAGACTCATCAGGTTTGGGGTCTATAGTTTCAGATTCTGGATTTGCTTTTACCAGGTCTGTTTTCTCAACAGCAAAGTTTGTTTTTGATTCTGGCTTTTGAGTTTCCTTCAGTACTATTGAGTCCGAATTCGGTTGCAAAATCACCTCCTTTTCTCCTAATATGACCTCATATTTCTCTAGTTTTGCTCTTTTATGGCTAGTGGAATCAGTTAGGGGGCCCACGCCTTCCTGGTTTGTGCGGGTTTTCCATAAAGGTCTACAAACTGTACACAAAAATAAGGTTTCCCAATTATGAGTGTGAGGCTATGGTACTTCGCAAAGCGCACATTGATCCGTACTATGGATTCATATTTTTATTTTCAAAGTCCAAATAGTCGATCTGAACTATTCAACATGATTTTCATATGAAAATGTTCTGGGACATCAAATTTTACATTTTTGTTAGAATTTTTTTACTATTTTTTAAAATAAGTAGAAAATTATGGACCATACAAAAGTAGTGGTTTTCAACCTAGCTATCTAAAAAAGTAGTAAAACAATTAAAAAATAAAATGTAAAATCCGTCTTCAACTACATTTTCATATGAAAACAGAGATATGAATCCATAGTACGGACCGATCCATGCTTTGTTTAAACAAAAGAATAATCAGTTAATTGCGTATTTATAAAAAAGGGCACTCACATAGAGATCTCTTCACGTTCTTCATAACATAAAGGTGTAGATTCATTGGTTTGAGGTTCTATCACATTAGATATTATCGAATCTAAAATCGGTATCTGACTGGTCCCACCATGGATCATCTCAAATTGAATCAACCCCTATAAGTTCCAATAATCATTACTTGGAAAAATTTACAGATGAAAATATAGTAATAATTTATTTAAAGTTACACAACTTTGATTAGAGAATTGCATGGCATTTGTTTAATCCCCCTAAGGACTTCTCTACCCGCATCCCTGCTACCAGTTGCCTATAAAAACAAAATTTTGCGAGAAATATAATTCAGAACAGATAGTAAAAGAGAAGATTTCAAATGAATTGATTGTTAAAGGGATTTATTAAAATATTATAATTTCTATCATACCTAATTATTTTATGATTTGAATTTTAAAATTTTAATTATAATTATTTTCCAATGCGGAGGCATGATTGGGGCATTACAGTTTTCAAAGCAGCTGAATCCTCAAAGTTAAATATTTTCTTGTATCATACCGCAAATGTGAATTGTGCAAAGTTAATGTAAAGACTTGAAGCAACTTCAACATTCTTTTTCTCTACAGCATATTCAATTTCATTCTCATATAACTCGAAAGCACCCTTGATATTTCCCTGATATAAATAAAAAATAATGAAAATAAGTAAAAGAAAATTAAAGGAACTGAAAATAAAAGAGCAATAAATAAAAATTCTTGGCACAATAACACAAGGCATGAAAACAGAGGGTTTCACATGAAAATAGTGCCTTGTTATATTGTTCTCATAGCAAATTATTTTCTTCTCAATTTCACATGATCTCCGGTACAATTGCTCCCCAGCCCATAAATACTTTTTTATCATGTCAATATCAATTTTGTGACTGTCAGCATCCGTACAGACTTGAATTACGCTCAAAATATCTGAAATTTAAAAGTTCTTCATTGTTTCTCCATCTTGATTTGACAGTGACACAAGTTCTATGCCTTGAATTGATGCTTCTTCTTCAAGTAGAGAGGCTAGCTTCTTAAAACTGAATCACTTATTTGAAAATAAACAATCCTTTAGAAAGCAAATAAAGTGTAACCTATCTTAAAAATGGGACCTTCCAATAAAAAAAAATAGTGAGACCTTCCAAATAATGCTTAATATTTGGCATAAATTAAACCAGCAGTTCTCATATTTGAATTTTTTTTTTTTACCCTAGACCCGGTCCATATTGAAAGTATGAATCCACACCCTTCATTTTGGTGGAATTATGAAAGTAAACCCTTCATATATATTTTTTTAACCGAACCGAACTCAAAATAGGGGTGCAAACGGATCAGATACGGATCGGATAGTGGTAAAACCATATCCGTATTCGTTTTTATTTTTCGGATACGGATCGGATATTAGACGGATACGGATCGGATATTAACCGGATACGGATACAAATATCCGCTTTTTATAATAGTAAAATGTAAAATCCGTCTTCAACTACATTTTCATATGAAAACAGAGATATGAATTCATAGTACGGACCGATCCATGCTTTGATTAAACAAAAGAATAATCAGTTAATTGCATATTTATAAAAAAGGGCACTCACATCAAAAAACAACATAGAGATCTCTTCACGTTCTTCATAACATAAAGGTGTAGATTCATTGGTTTGAGGTTCTATCACATTAGATATTATCGAACCTAAAATCAGTATATGACTGGTCCCACCATGGATCATCTCAAATTGAATCAACCCCTACAACTTTAATAATCATTACTTGGAAAAATTTACAGATGAAAATATAGTAATAATTTATTTAAAGTTACTCAACTTTGATTAGAGAATTGCATGGCATTTGTTTAATCCCCCTAAGAAAGACTTCTCTAGCCGCATCCTTGCTACCAATTGCCTATAAAAAACAAAAAATTGCAAGAAATTTATAAGGGGATTAATTAAAATATTATAATTTCTATCATACCTCTGATTTATTTTATTAATTTTAAAATTTCAATTATAATTATTTTCCAATGTGGAGGCATGATCGGGGCATACAGTTTGCAAAGCAGCTGAATCCTCACAATTAAATATATTTTTTGTATCATACCGCAAACGTGAATTGTGCAAAGTTAATGTAAAGACTTGAAGCAACTTCAACATTCTTTTTCTCTACAGCATATTCAATTTCATTCTCATATAACTCGAAAGCACCCTTGATATCATATTTCCCTGATATAAATAAAAAATAATGAAAATAAGCAAAAGAAAATTAAAGGAACATAAAATAAAAACAGCAATAAATAAAAATTCTTGGCACACTAACACAAGGCATGAAAACAGAGGGAATAAAGAGAGTAGATATGTAAGAATAGGAGAATAGGGTAATATTTTTCAGATTTTGGGAGGATTAAGGGGAATAAGAAGAATGTAGATCTGGAATAGAGATCCTTATTCTAGAGTAGAGTAGAATAGAGAGGGTTAAGACTAGAATAGAGAAGAATATAGGCTTATTTTCTGGAATAAAGTTTTATGTAGCGAGCGAGCTAATTTTAACTCGATCCACTAACGAACAAGCTATTACCGATCGAGTCACGGGCGAATAGTAAGTGGGTCACGAGCCATGAGCTTGTTTGCCAGTCCTATATGTACCTCTCATAATACGCATGTAACTTCTTAGTAGGGAATTTGAGGATGAGAATGTAAATATTAGCAAGCCGGTGCCACTGTTTATGAGAATATTCAAACTCTATGTATTTATCCCATATCTCATAGCACAAATAATCCTTTACAACAAAAGAATGTAATAAATCAAATAAGAACAAAACAATCAATAAAGTTATGCTAGGGATGTTCACTGTTCAACGGATCCCTTTATTTGGTTTTCAATAAAACAGACAAATTTTGGATTAAATGGTTTAGTTTTTCAGTTTAAATGGTTCAGTTTAATCTCTCTTATTTCAATTCAATTGATATATATCTCGATATTTATTTCTATGATTATTAAATGTATTTGTGTATTTATTGAGTTTTGACTTTTTGAAATTTAATCTCTCCATTTTCAGTTCAACCAAACAAACCGAAAATTTACTTCAGTTTTTTGGTCCGGTTCTTATTCAGTTGACAAGTTTAATTCAAGTTGGTTCGGTTCGATTTTTGAAAACTGAATAAAATTTTCATTTGACTATTTTAATTTGGTTTTAACCAAACTAACCCAATAAACAAGCTATTTTAATTTGGTTTTAACCGAACCGACCCAATGAACACCCCTAATTTAACCATTGTATTTCTTCCATTTAGTTTACCTTCTGATATCAGATGGATCATCAAATGTGAGAGCACCAAATGTGCAATAATTACACCATACATCCATATACTGCTCTTTCATACACTTGTACCACCTCATTGGGCCCACATAGGCGCAACTTATGTGCTCCATACTTGACCCAAAATGCATAGCATAAGGGGAATTCCAGTAGAAATTTATCAAAAATTAGGTCTATAGCACCAATGTCATTCTGCACATGAAACCAAAATTTCATAAATTAGGTTTATGCTGATATGTTTTTCGTTTTTCTAATTTTTTATTTAGTGGGTTAGTGAAGTACTAAAGTGAAGTTACTTGGATTGTTCAAGGATGTTTACTAATACTAAATAATGTTATAAAATTTCGTACTTGATAGCATATTTAGCCATTAAAAAGAAAAGAATTGGATCAAGATAAATCAATAAGTCTAATCTGGTAATACCGGCAAAGATTACTCGACTTCTTTGATCATTGAAACAAATGCATCAAAATCTGTGCTTGCACTATCCAGCATCTCTCTCAGCTTTTCTACAGTATAAACTGAAAAGAAGAAATTTAAGAAGTATACTAAATATTCTATCATGTATGCTAATTTATCATCTTTTCGAATACTTATATATCATGTATATAAAAGATGATGAGACTTGATCCATGTTTTACTGAAAAATTAAAATTTATAACAGTGTATATTAAACTATATATGATATTTATTCAAATAGTACTCCAATTTGCTTAAAATTTCATAGGAAAGCTTAATATATGCCAAGCAAAGTACACATAAACATTTTTATTTTTGAAAAACCATTGCTCAATTTGGTAAAACATTATCAAGATTGTCAGGTGAAGGCATTTATAAGGGAATTATAAGTCATTTGATCTACTGGACATGGTTATGTACATGGTTCTGAAACTCGGAATCATAATCGGGATTTTGACTGTGGAATCGCAATTCGGATGAATCGGCCGGAATCGAAAAAATCGGATCGGTAACTCAAAAGCTTGTTTTGACCTAAAATAATAGAAGAAATTAATAAATAAAATATTTTTGATTTCTAAAATAAATAAATATAAAAAGAAAAATAAAGGATGAAAAAGAATAAAAAAGGCGACAGAAAACATAAAAAAACAATTCAAAAGAAAAGTGGAGGCAGTCTTTTATACCGAATTTTTTAATAGAAATAAAATAAAAAAAATTTCGAAAAAGGAGATTACTGTTGGTTTTTTTTTGAAATATAGGTATGACAGGTTGTGAAAATCCGTCCACCGGACGGGTCTAATTATTCCGTCCGGATTATCTGTTAATCCCCTCTGTTTAATCACTCGTTTAATCACTTCGACGTAAAAAAAAAAAAAGAGAGAAACCCGGATGGGTTTAGAGGGCCCGTCCCGAAAAAAAAAAAAAAAAGACGGACGGGTTAAGGCGTCCCGTCCAGACGCAAAAGCAAAAAAAGCAAAAAAAAAAAAAAAAAAAAAAAAAAAAAAAAAAACTGGCTGGGTTAATACAACCCGTCCACCTCTGAAGTAACGTAATTAGTGAATTTAGAATCATACCGTTTGATCTGAATTCGAGCAATTCGTACCGATTTGAAAATTCACAAAATGCTTTAAAAATCATGGACTCGATAGTCTAGATTGGACCTAAAAGTTTAGGCACAAAATCATAAAACTGACAAAAAAAATCAGATTTTTTAAATAACAGGCTGAATTAGAATTTCTGGTAGCTAGGCTCAATCAATCAGCCCATTACTACTTTTTAGTGCTAGGGCTACAAACGAATCAAACCAAATCAAATTTATGTCAGTTTGATTTTGAATAAGATATGAACTGAACTAGTTTGATCTATTTTATAAGAAACTAATTTAGAATCGAATTAATTACGAACTACAAATTTTTTGAATTGAAGTCAATCGAATTACGAACTACAAATCTTTTTGGTAGCCCTAGTTATACCGGTAGTTTATGCATTAGTTTTTTTTCTCACGGAACAAAATTCACACGGTTTCCTTTTACCTTTCACGAATTCACACTGATGGATTATGGGCCAACTCAAGATTTCCTTACGTTGCTAGATTGATTAAAATCACGGCATGTACCTATCCAAATAAAACTTATTTTATTGTTAATTTGTTACGATGCTGAAATATTTTCCTATTATAAGTTACAATTATTTTAACAATTTTGAGCTCTAATATAAGTTTGGTTCCCGCATAATTAAAGATTAATGGTTGAATCCATTAGTTGCATTATTTGAGATTCGAGCCTAAATAGTTCGCGAATCAATTTCAAACAAATTATACCGAGTTTGAGTTTGAATAAGATCCGAACCAAATTGATTTGATTTGTTTCGAATTATACCGAGTTTGAGTTTGAATAAGATCCGAACCAAATTGATTTGATTTGTTTCAAAACGAATTAATTTCAAATTGAATTAATTGCAAACTTTTTTTGAATCAAATTCAAATTGAATCACGAACTACTAACTTTTTGTGCAACCCTACATAGTGCAACCCATTCAATAACTTTTCAGGTCTGACATTCATAAAAAAAGAGGAATATCATTAGTGCTAATCAATGTCATTATTTTTGAATTCATGTTTAAATTACACAAATATAAATTTATAGAGTAAAGCTAAGGTGTGATGTGCTCACCAAGAGAATTTGGTGAGCACAACTCCAAAAATATATCAAATCAATTTCGAACATTAAATCCAAACTGTTGAAATTCATGTACTTCATGAGTGATGCATGCACATATAAAATTTTGAAAGTTTTGACTTTATTTGTTAAAAGGTCAAGCGGTCAAAGGAATGATAAAAATTGAATATGTTAAACAACTTATAAATTAGCTTATAAAAAGTTCATTTATTTGATCACTTGACCTTGTATCAAATAATCTCGAAACTTTTAAAATTTTGCATGTATGTGCATCTCTCATGATATACATAGATTTTAACAGTTTGGATTTGACATTTGAAATCGATTCGATATACTTTTGGAGTTGTGCTCACCAAACTCTCTTGGTGAGCACATCACACCCTAGCTTTGCTCAAATTTATATATATATATATAGAGTAAGGCTGGTGCTATGGATAGCATAGAGGCCTCTATGCTACGGCTCAATATTCAAGTTTTTAAAATCCAAACGGTCGATCCGAACCGTTCATCTTATTCTCCATATTAATATCTGCTTGGAGACCAAATTTTATAATTTTCTGAATTTTTTTACTATTTATTAAGCCACTTTGAAAATCGCTAATCCAACGGTTTTACTGTTTTGTGCAGCCACCGTTGGATCAACAATTTTGTAAAATACTTAATAAATAGTAAAAAATTCAGAAAAATGTAAAATTTGGTCTCCATGCTATCCATAGAGGCTTCTATGCTATCCAACGGTTTTACTGTTTCGTAGCAGAGAGGCCTCTATGCTATCCATAGCACGCCAGCCTTACTCTATATATATATATAGAGTAATGCTGGGGTGCTATGGATAGCATAGAGGCCTCCCGTGCTACGGCTCAATATTCAAGTTTTCAAAATCCAAACGGTCGATCCGAACCGTTCATCTTATTCTCCATATTAATATCTGCTTGGAGACCAAATTTTATAATTTTCTGAATTTTTTTACTATTTATTAAGCCACTTTGAAAATCGTTAATCCAACGGTTTTACTGTTTTGTGCAGCCACCGTTGGATCAACAATTTTGTAAAATACTTAATAAATAGTAAAAAAATTCAGAAAAATGTAAAATTTAGTCTCCAAGAAGATATTAATATGGAGAACAAGATGAATGGTTCGGATCGACCGTTTGAATTTTGAAAACTTGAATATTGAGCCGTAGCATAGAGGCCTCTATGCTATCCATAGCACCCCAGCATTACTCTATATATATATCGTCCTTATTAAGGAGCTTAATATCTAGATCCTGCAAGAGTCCTGATTTACTTTTTTTTTTTGGAAGGATGTTCAGCCGTTGAATTTCCAGATCGCACATAGATGAATTTTTCAAATTATGTGCTTCAACACTTAAGCATGCACTGGTCACGCCGCATATGATTCCAGCGCCTGTAGACCACGCGCCGCACCCGTGGACTGCGCCTCTGAACTACTCACAGCGCATGTGGACTAAGGCTGTGCACCGCGCACCCTTTTTTCTGCTGAAGGCGGGATTCGAACCCAGTTGGGTTCTGTTGGTGCCAAATGCTCGATATATTTTAAATAGGGATAACAATGCAGTTAAGACCTAATGCTCCTTACCAAAATAAATATTTTTATTCATATTAGTTTAATGTCCAAAATAACAAACTGTAACAAATATATTCAATTGGAAATTTGAAAAATTTGCAGGAGTACGTCCAGGAAAAACAGCTGTAATGCAAATTTGCATGGACGCAACATTGTTATGTGATGCATGTAATTCATTCGGGTGGGGACGGGTTGTATTAACCCGGTCAGTTTTTTTTTTTTTTGCGTCTGGACGGGACGCCTTAACCCGTTTGTCTTTTTTTTTCTTTTTTCGGGACGGGCCCTCTAAATCCGTCCGGGTTTCTCTTTTTTTTCTTTTTTTTTTTTTTTTTTTTTTACGTCGAAGTTGTTAAATGAGTGATTAAACGGAGGGGATTAACAGATAATTCGGACGAGATAATTAGACCCGTCATATTTATATTTCGAAAAAAACCAACATTAATCTTCTTTTTCGATAATTTTTTTATTTTATTTCTATAATAAAAAATTCGGGTCTTTTATACCATTAAACCTTACATGTGCCGCATCTCCCTATCAAAAGTTTATGGATGCTCCTAATTTATTATGGACCAATATTTTTTAGATTTCTATATTTAATAGACTTGATACACCAAGTTTATTTAAAATGTCTCTATTAGCCTTTCTTCCTCCACAGATTCCTTCATTTCTTTCTTCCCAAATAAAAAACTCCACTTCCGATAAACCCAATTTCACGCAAAGAAAAAGGCAAAATCTGCTCATCTGGAGGAGAATCGTCCTGAATCAGTCTGGAATCGGTCAAGACTCGCTTGACTCGGCTTGAGTTGACCAGAAAATCGGATGACTCAGTCGAGTTAAACACTGTTCATCCGATTTTTGCTCAAAAAATTACATAAGCACAAGACTCGGGTGAAACTCGGACTGGTCTCGTCCGACACCAAGTTGACTTGGTATTGGCCGATTTTCAAAACCATCGTTATGTAACAAAAACTAATTCCTAATTAATTACTTAAAAGGGAAAAGTGTAAATATTTTGAATATGAAAATGGGTTTTGCATCTTTTCTCAAATAAACTGGTAAACCAATAAATTGCAACATTTCAGTCCTAAAAGAATATGATTAGAATTTCTTCTTCAAATCACATAAAGAATCAGATTTTGACAAAAATTGGCTCAAACACTTTAACACCTACACTCAACACACTCAGAGAGAGAGAGAGAGAACTGGAGTTGTCCATTGGGTGGTCAGAAGAACCGTTTTCCGCAGCTGTGGATACCTCCTCCATTATTAGGCGAACTCGAGGAATGGTGCTTCTCCGTTTTCCGCAGCTGTGGAGTTGTCCATTGGGTTTCGGCTGTAAGCCTGTAGGAGAGAGGAGCTTCTCTTCTTGTCAACTTCAGAATGGGAATTGGGAAGAGGAGCGTCTCTTCTTTGTCCTAGACCTGGTCCATATTGGAATTATTAAAGCACACCCTTCATTTTGGTGGAATTATGAAAGCAAAAAACCCGACGGGCTTAGTTCTCTGTTAAAATTTTTAACCCTTAGTTCGCGCTATGAAGTCAAAAGTGCTCTATTCAGTCTTAACCCAGCCCTGGCCGAATAAGGTCAAAAGCCTTTCATTTTCTCTTCGCCTCCAACTGATAGGAGGACTCACATCCATGGTCACAAGATTCATAAATTATATCTGAATAATTTGTTTTTTTAGTGATGTCTAACCGAATACTCTATTATATGGTGGACCGAACTTTGACCAAGTTAAATCTGAATAATTCACGAATTTTACTAATTTTTCCGTATTTTATAAATTTTTCGCGAATTTTTCTCATAACATATATATATATAGATGTTGGCTAAGATCAAAGTGATAGTTCCTGAGCTTTGGTGCTACTAATTTGTTTTTCAATTTTCAAAGTTCAAAACGTCGATCCGAACCGTTTAAGTCAATCTCTATATTAAAATATACTTGGAAACCAAATTTTACATTTTTCTAAATTTGTTTACTATTTATTAAGTCACTTTGAAAATCGCTGATCGAACGGTGGCTTAACAAAACAGTAAAATCAGAAGCCACCGTTGGATCAACGTTTTTCAAAGTGGCTTAATAAATAGTAAAAAATTCAGAAAAATGTAAAATTTGGTCTCCAAGCATATTTTAATATAGAGATCAACTTGAACGGTTCAGATCGACGTTTTGAACTTTGAAAATTAAAAAACGAATTGGTAGCGCTAAAGTTTAGAAACTACCACTTTGATCTTAGCCAACATCTCTCTCTCTCTCTCTCTCCCTCTCTCTCTCTCTCTATATATATAGACTAATGCTACGCTACTTCGCGAATTAAAATGGTTGTTTTAATTCGCACTCATATCTCTAGTTTTGAAGGCCAAATAGCCGATCCAATAATCAGTCCGGGCATGTCCTAGGGTTCGGATCTAATAATCAGTCTCCGGTAATCTCATGACTTATTGTTATGGTCAGTGTCAGACCACTTATACTACCAAAAAATGATTGTTGGAATGCATTGTATTGACTGAGCACTAATGTAGTGGATGGATCACTAATGTAATGGGTGAACATTGAGTTTGACCCACTTTAACAACTCGTTGCCACCCCCACTAAATAACATGGAAACGATATTAATTAAACACAGTACAAATACCAAGAAAAACAAATAAAATAACAGGATAATATATAAGATGATGACAACTTGGGAATCCTTCTTCTTAAAAAAAAATAAGATAGGGCTCAAACTTCTAATCTTACATTTTATTGATAAATTAAAAATATAACACCATCAAAAGAACAAAAACAAAACATGAAATTGAACGAATATATATGGAGCACAAAAAATTGGAATAAAAGCATGGTTTCTGATCAAACTCGGAATTGGAAAGATGTATCTGCTAGAATTAGAAGAATCGGATTGGAAATTCAGATTTTTTTTTTTGCAGAAACTTGTTTTGTAGCAAAAAATAAAAAATAAAAATAAAAAATGTTAAATACTGCTATGTTGATCTAGACTTGAATTTATTGTTGTGCATCCTGCTAGCTAGCTAGCTTGGAAATTTTTGCACGATTTTTTTTTTATTTACCTTCTTTCAAAAAAAATAAAAATAAATAACCACTTCTTCTTGAAAATTCGATATAGATCATGTCCGCAGTTTAAACCTGCGAAAACAAATTACTGGTTTTGTAGGTTTAAATTGTGGAGCAACTTTTGTTTTTCTTTTACGTACAAAGGTCACTCCAAATTTGTTTTTCAAAAAAGTGCCCCACAGCCCCCTACATTATTTATTTATTTATTTCAAGAAAGATTAAAGGGTATTAGAAAAGGATTAAAGGGTGGGTTCCACTACATTTCAACAAAGGAGCACATTTAATGCGAGTTGCATGGGGAGACATAAAGGATCACGAAATCCTTAAATTAATATATTTTCATTTTTTTACCGGAACCTCCCTTCTGGTTCAGTAGTATAAACTTGCGAAACCTAAGATTTTTTCTTAAATGGTAAAAATAAAAAATTTAGATTTTTGCATGGCATTTGCAGGTCCACACAAAATACAGATTTGTAATCATTCTTAATTTTGATATTAATCAAGAGTCTCAATACAATCCATTTATGTGATTATCATACTTGTATCCGATCAATAAAGCGGATATGAATATTATGTTTTTCCTTAATTTATTTGCTTATTAGAAAAGGAAAAAAAAAATTTAATTAGCTTAATGGCAAGCATATAGATTAGAAAAATTTCTTAGTTTGTCACTTAAATTAATGGTGTGTGCGCATGTGTGCACGTCTGTTTATAATGCAACTTCGCATTAGTAGTAAAAGCTTAATTACAGTATAGGAGAAAAAAATATACAAAGTCCGGATGGATCACTATTGTAGTAGGTCAGTACTATTATTAGGGAAAATATTGTGGTCAACTTCTTTCTAACCAAACATACATCTCTCTTTAACTAACTATAAGAAGAGCAGCACTCTGTGAGAGAGAAAAACCCATTCCAATATATATTGTAGTGGATGTACTCTGTGATAGAGCAATGCAACATTTCCCTTCCTTGCATGTTTTCATATCGGGTCGGGCATGTCCTAGGTACCGGTTCGGATCTAATAATCGGGCTCGGGTAACTCTCATGACTTATTGTTATGGTAAGTGTCAGAGGACTTATACTAGCAAAGAATGATTGTTGGAATACATTGTACGTAGTGAGTGAGCACTAATTAATGTAGTGTCTAGATCACTAATATAGTGGGTGAACATTGTAGTCCAATCTTTTGACCCACCTGCTAAGACTGTCAGGGTTGCCTAGTTGCTTCTTCTTCGTTTTGACGAGCACAATTTCATTGTCTTTATTAGACAACACGGAAGAGGTGAAAGGGAGGAGGAACAACACAAACAAAATTGAAGACATGTATATAATTTTTGTTACTTTGGGTTTATGAATGGATACTGTTTTAGAAATCGCTGGGACAATAAAATTAATTGAAGATATGTATATAAACAAAAAGTCTGTTTATATATATATATATATAGGAATATGCTAGCATGCTATGCATAGCATAGAACCCCTCCATGCAACGCCTTGGATTTCGACTTTTCAAAATCCTAACGGTTGATCCGAACCGTTCATCTTGTTCTCCATATTAATATGTGTTTGGAGACCAAATTTTACATTTTTTGGAATTTTTTTTACTATTTCTTTAGATTTATTGAAAATCGCTGTTTTTTTATGGTCCAGATCTGCAAGTAATTAGCTTGAACTTTTCGTTTCATTTTCCATTTTCGAATTTTTTTCAGATCTAGTTTTGTATCTTGGATATTCAAAATACTTTCTAGAGAAATTATGTGAGTACATGAGTTATCAAAGAGATTGTAATGAAATTATACGAGTTATATCTATACAATAAAATATCAAATATAAAGAGGCAATATGTGAGATTTATTGAGAGCAGTGTTATCAAAACTGGACCGGACCGGTTGGTTCGACCGGAAAAAACCGGAACCGGACCTCTATCCGGTTCAATTCTTATGATGGATCGTCTGAGTTACTGAACCGTTCAAATCCGGTTCAACCAGTCGGTTTTTATTAAAAAAAATGTTGAATCAAACCGACAAAAACCCCGGTTCAAAACAGATTCGTTTCTCAAATCTCAGTCTCCTTTCTCAAATCTCATTCTCCTTCGATTTGTTGCTTTTGTTCAGTAGTAATGACTTCAATCTCCTCCAGTAGTAGTTTGTTTGAAATCTCCTACTTCAACCTCCTCTCTATTGTGGCTCTCTCATTTCAAACTTGAACTACTCTCAAGACTAGTTCAAATCTCGTTTTCAAGATGGAAGTCTTGAGAATAGATCCATGCATCATCATCAAGTACTTTAAGCAATTTCATGAAAGTTTTGAGTTAGTTTTTTGAATAGGTCCAAGCATATAAGGTGTTTGGTGAAATGCCTGAACTAAAGAGCATTTTGATCATAATTGATTTGTGGTTAGAGAGCACAGTTGTCGGAAAACCAAGGTGAATTAGGCTCAACTCAAACATGATGATTTGTCGTCATAATTCATGTAGCTGGAACTTGGCAGTTTAATTAGTTTTCTGTTTTCATGCATTAGGATTTTTTAACCAGTAAATGGCGCTTCAACACATGGTTTAAGCTTTTATGATCTTAGGTTTTTAGTGTTTTCTTGTATTTACTTTCAAATTATTGGGGCTTTCTTACCAACAAGGTAGTTTGTACTTTTACAACACTAACACTAGGTTTTCATTTATTTTTCTGTTAAATAGACATGTAATCTTGTATTTCATTTAAATGACAAGTTCCATAAGGGCTTTTTTTCAAAATAAAAGAAAAAAAAAACTGTGTAGATTTCAAGCTCTTTCACACTGTATATTTATTGCATTAGGGAAAAGTAATTTTTTTCAATTGTGCAGGTTCTAAGCTGTTTCACTTATTACACCAGGGAAAAGTAATTTTTCTTTAACAAATTGTACTGGTTGTTTTATTACACATGGAAGCAATAGTCAAAATTATCATGTGTGCAATGTAAATCCCGGATTGTTTGCCTATGAAAAACACAACAATGGTTGTCTTATGAAAAAACCAGTATTTGAACCGGTTGACCCACCGGTCCGACCAATGAACCATTGACCCAGAGCTTTACCGGGTCGATGTCGGCCGGTCCGGTTCTGATAACATTGATTGAGAGAAGAGCCGGCTCCATCTTTTTCTCCTCCACTCCATTTTAAATTAATAAGATGTCTCCATTTCTATCCATTTACTCTTATTTCTTTCTCTTTTTCTTGTCTAAATTAATAAGATGCCTCCATTTCTCTTAATTTTGTGTTTTTATTTTTATTTTTGTTTGAATTTGTTTTATATTTTTTTCTTATCTTCATTTTTCCTTCTACATTCTTATTTTCCTATTTTCTTAATTGGATAAGGATATGGAAAAAAATAATTAACATTAAAAAAATTATGAAATTTGTATTTTTTTTTTCATTTTTTATCAAAATCCTGACTACGCCACCGATATTGCACACTATATATATGTTTTTATATGAGTAATGTGTTTTATTCAACATGCTATTCTCTAATTCGAAAACTACTAATTTGTGTAAACTATAATATATTTTCATCTCCAGTCATACTTTATTTTATGTCATAGCCAGTCATCTCCAGCTTTCCTATTCTGAATTTAGACCTTTTATGCATGAGTCATATTCAAAAGATTCCATCAGTGTATGTCTCAATTTTCATAGCTAGTCATTTCCAACCCATTCAAAAGTCCAATCTAGTCAATTTCTACTTGACAGCTACAAGTCCAATCTAGTCAGTTTCTGCTTACCATTCAAAAGTAGCAGTTAGCACTAGAACCACGCATGAGGGAATATCTTGTGGTCAACTTCTTTCTAAGCATACATCTCCCTTTAATTAACTATAAGAAGAGCAGCACTCTCTGAGAGAGAAAACCATTGCCTTCATTACACAAATCATGGAATGTTGTTCTAGTGTGCTCACTATTCACCTCTTCTTAAGTCTCTTAACCTTATCCACCTTTTCTCTCGCAGCCATAGTAACCAACAGTAAAACTGATCGATCAGCACTTCTCTCCTTCAAGTCCCAAATACATGATGACCCATTTGGAGTACTCACCTCATGGAACGAGTCACTGCACCACTGTCAATGGCAAGGGATCTTGTGTGGGCGGCACCATCCTGATAGAGTGACTGCTCTCCTTCTTGACTCCAAACAATTGTCAGGTTATATATCTCCATCTCTAGCAAACCTCACGTTCCTCCAAAGGATGAGTCTCTCAGATAACCAGCTGAGAGGAAGCATCCCGGTAGAGATCGGATACTTGGGTAGGCTACGTTTTGTCAACTTGAGTGTGAATTTTCTTGATGGTAGCATTCCATCTACTCTAAGTAATTGGTCAAATATAGAAGGTATTTCTTTTACAAATAATAATCTCCATGGAACCATCCCATCTAAGTTAGCGCAATGCAAAGAACTTAAAATTATCGATTTGGGGAATAACTTCCTCACAGGAGGCATACCATTGGAATTCGGCCTCCTCCCACAGCTCCAAATATTATCACTGTATGGGAATAATCTCACAGGATCTATTCCTTCCACCTTGGGAATCCTTAGTAACTTAATATATCTTTTTCTTCACCAAAATGATTTTGATGGCGATATTCCAGATGATTTAGGCAAACTTAATAACCTATCAGAACTTGACCTTTACAATAATAAGTTCACTGGTTCCATCCCACCTACCTTAGGTAACCTTACCAAACTATCACTTCTCTATCTTCACCAAAATGGCATTAGTGGTCACATCCCGCCTAGCTTAGGTAACCTTACTAACTTACTGGAACTTACTCTATTCAAAAATAAATTCAATGGGTCCATCCCACATACCTTGGGTAATCTTCAAAGTTTAACAGCTATTGATCTTGCCGAAAATATGTTAAGTGGATTCATCCCTGATGAACTCGGGAAGCTTCAAAACCTCCAGTTTTTTAGCATTTATCATAACAACATTTCAGGTGAAATACCACACTCCCTTTACAACCTATCAGCATTGTATTATTTGGGACTTGGTAATAACAACCTTGATGGAACTCTCCCTTTCGATATGTGCAATGCTTTACCAAACTTGAAATATCTATTCTTCTATTCCAATCAACTCAAAGGACAGATCCCAACATCTATATCCAATTGTTCTGCTCTTAGTAATGTTGATTTAGGTGAAAATTACTTCACTGGCATGATACCATCAAGCTTTGGAGCCTTACAAAATCTTCAAAACCTTGAATTAGAAGAAAATCAACTAGAAGCCAAGAGACCACATGATTGGAATTTCATGGATACTTTGTCCAATTGTACTTTGTTACAAATTTTAGATCTTTCACACAACCAACTACAAGGAGTGTTACCTAGTTCTATAACAAATCTTTCAGCTAGTCTTTTTGAACTCTCAATGGAAAATAACCAAATTTCTGGAAGCATACCAGCAGAGCTCCGAAAACTCAATAACTTAAATATACTTGACCTAGGCAACATGTTTCTCAGTGGCAGCATTCCGGTAGAAATTGGTAATCTATTCAAATTGGGAGTATTATATATGGAGAATAACATGATTTCAGGTCAAATCCCATCTACTTTTGCCAACCTCACCCAAATGACCCAACTATATCTAGATAGTAATGCATTAGAAGGGAGTATACAACCGGAGTTAAGTAGCATGAAATTCTTAGAAATCCTAAATATTTCAAATAATAAGTTGGTTGGTAAAATTCCCAAAGAAATCATGGATATTCCTTCTCTTTCCATTAGTTTGGACATGTCACACAATTATCTAGCTGGCATCTTGCCACCAGAAATTGGTAACTTGAAAAACTTGCAATCAATTCGTGTCTCAAATAACAAATTGAGTGGAGAGATTCCTAGCACAATTGATGGATGCCAGGAACTTGAAGCCCTTTATCTTGATAGAAATCTGTTCCAAGGAACAATTCCAACCAGATTGAGCAATCTAAAAGGGCTAGAAATCCTTGATGTCTCTAACAACTCGCTCTCTGGTCGAGTCCCTGAATTCCTAGGTACAATGAACTTGCAATATTTGAATATTTCTTTCAATAATTTTGAGGGAGAATTACCAAAAGAAGTCATTTTCAAGAATGCTAGTGGTATAGATGTAAGAGGAAATCCAAAGCTTTGTGGTGGACTACCTCAAATGCATTTGTCACACTGTATTTCACAACCTTCCACACAGAGACATCACTTTCGAAGAAACATGTTGCTCATAAATTCTGTTGCGGGTTCTTTTATTTGCATAACTGCAATCATTTTCTTGTTAGTGGTTTATTATATTAGAAACAACCCCCCTCGAAACAACCCACAATCTGATAGGACTTTGAAATATGGGTTAGAGCTTGTTTCATACAATGATCTTCTAAGAGCTACTGAAAATTTCTCCCAGAATAATCTAATTGGAAGAGGTTCATTTGGAGAAGTTTACAAAGCCGTTATGATCTTTGAGAATGTGATAACCGTTGCGGTGAAGGTGCTAAACCTTGAGAGACACAGTGCTTCTAGAAGTTTCTTCTCTGAATGTGAGGCATTAAAAAATGTAAGACACCGAAATCTTATAAAAGTGATGAGTTTGTGCTCTAGCATAGACCACCAAGGTAATGATTTCAAGGCTTTGGTTTATGAGTTCATGCTGAATGGTAGTTTGGACACATGGTTGCATCCAAATGCATGTACGAATCGGCCATTCAAAAACCTCAGCTTCGTCCAGAGGTTAAACATTGCATTTGATGTGTCGGCAGCGCTAGATTATCTCCATTACCATTTACCTGCACCAATCGTGCATTGTGATCTCAAACCTAGTAATGTACTTTTGGATGATGACATGACTGCACATCTAAGTGATTTTGGATTGGCAAGGTTTTTGGTTCGACCTGATACCATGCCTTCTCAATCAATGTCGAGCATAGGTGGAATTAAAGGTTCTATTGGCTACATTCCTCCAGGTATATATAGTTGATCTTATTATTTGAGAAGTACCTTCTTTATGTTCCTGCTACAAAATTATTTATAGACTTTGTTAAAGTTCAAAGAAAAAAAATTGGCGAAGGCTGTTCCACTTGCGAGGCCCAAGGGAAAAATATTTATTTCCACATTTATGCTGACATAATTGAGACTTAATTTTATTATCTACCTATAGTTTTTTAATTTACTGTTTTGGGCTATAAAATTTTAAAAAATCATGCGAGCCCGAGTTTTTCAAACTAGGTGAATTATACATATGTTAATAGGTAGAGTCATAGTTCACTATATGCTTCTGTACTAAATTTAGGGTTGTAACTATTAGCTTTTCATTGTCTAGAGTATGGGATGGGTGGTCGGCCATCGGTAGAAGGAGATGTCTACAGCTACGGTGTTCTTCTGCTTGAGTTGTTCACTGGAGTAAGTCCAACAGATGAGAGAATCCAAGATGGTTTGAGCCTTCAGAAGCAAGTTGAGATGGCTTTCCCCGATCAACTCATGGACATAGTCGACTCCAAATTATTCTCTGAAACTGATGGAGAACACAATCTGTATGTACCTGAAAATGTCTATAGTTGTTTGGTTTCAGTGATTCAATGTGGGCTTATGTGCTCCAAAGAGTTTCCAAATGAACGCATTTCTATCAAAGATGTTACCAAGGAGTTGAACTTAGCACGAACAAAGGTGCTTAGGTCATAGAGACTGAGAAAAAAAGGATCAAAAGAGAAGAAGAAGAAGAAGGGCTCCACTAAATCTGTATTATCTGTAAAATTTGGATAGTAGTTGTGGTAATTTATGGTGTTGTAGTATACATGCATGTGTTGTAATAACGAATGTTGTGTCTTTCTATATTAACAAATTTTTTTTTTTTTGGTGGGGGGGATCTGAGTATTTCAATTGAGAGACCTTTTATATGCACTCAATTAAATAAGAATATTGTAATGAGTGAATTGGATTAATGCTGCATATTTATATATTTGAGTATTCTCTTCTTCTTCCGAAGGAACGCATGTATATACCTAATATTAATGATCTCATCCGAGTTTTTGTACATCTATCCATATTACTTGCCTTCACCTCCAAGCTGTGTACCTAGTGTCACCAAAAGTCCGAATGCAAGCTATTAAACCGAAACCTTTAACAAAGGCATAACAATGGTTCCCATAACAAATATGATAAGTGATAACCCACTTTTTAATGAATATAGACCGTACTTATTGACAGTTAACTATATGCTAGTCGAATTTACCGAACTTGTAAATATGATTATATATTCAATTCCTTACACCAAATCTAAATTGTGACAGCTACTGAAAAAATAACTGAATAATTAATTGAGTACATACCTTTGAGCAGAAGTTGTTGTTTATCTGAAAAAGCTGATTGCTTGACCAGGCTATCAGCAACACCAGAAAAGAAATGCAATAAAACTGTAACAAAATATGACACAGGCATTCATACCACTGGAAAGCTAGAAGAGGTAATATAAACTACGTCTTGTGTACCTTTTACTGATGCTAAGTATCTGGAAAGGAAAGCAATCAACTTTGACTTGTAATCAAGTAATTGCTGCAATCAACCACTTGCTAAGCATCCCTCGTTAACAACAATCAACCATTGTTTTTATTTGTGCGATAGTATGAACCAGTATGTGCTATGCATAGTACCATAGACTGACTCCTCATCTTTATCAATTTTCTTCGCATTGGTGATTTGCATTTTTATTTGTATGATTTATTGTACGTAGATCGAAGATGTACAAGTCGTGCCTGAACCGTCTTGAATAGCAGAGCAAATGATTGCACTTAGCTAAAGTTGCTTTGCTAATTTAATCTTTTGTGCTTCATTTGAGAGATAAATAACATGCGGAGCATATTTTTCTTTAATATATCATGTGAAATTTTCAGGACCTGTATTTTTTTTTTGTTTGCCAGCTGTAATACATGAGTGTGATACGATTTTTTTTTTTTAAGCAATTAAACAAGAATAATAATAAATGAGTCCTGTATACAGAAAATATAAATTACTTTTGAGTAAATAGTGTTTCATATCATGTTTTCCAAGTATTAAACAAGTCTTAGTAATTTTAGTGTGGCAAGTGTTAGACGTACACGTGCATACTTTAAGAATATAATGATTTATTTATGTGCAGAGTTAATCAATTATAAGAAAGTATTTATTTTAAAATAGCACTGTCACTGATAAAAAAATATTTATTTTTAAATAATGAACTTATATCTCAAATTTCTCAATTAAATATAAGAGAATTTTATTTTAGTGGAAACGAGAGAAATATATGGAGTTTGTGTGTTAACGGTACTCCAAAGACATTGAAATTTCCTCAAATAGTTGAATATTTTTTGTCCACTAGACATGGTCACCGTCAACGGTACTCCAAAGATTCGCTAAATATCCCCGCTTCTTTTTTAATTAAATCTTACTTTTTAAGTAATTAAGGTATTTCTACATAATTTCTAGTACTTCTACACACTACCGACTTCGGTTTATATATGATGTTTCTTGAACAATCCAGGAGTATTTGGGCCTTGGGCCTTCGGTGCTGTGAAATTCAACAGTTTCAACCTACTTTTTTCCAAGGCCCAATTAAACTAAAATATAACAATTGTTATCTTCAGCATTACAAAATTTGTAACCTGTCTGTCCAACTTACTAAGAAAAAAAAAACACAATTATATTCCTAATTCATAAATTTCATACAAATTAAACATAAAGGTAAAACAAATTAATCAAGACTTGAATTTAGACTTGAATCAAGGTAAAACAAAAAACAAAACCAAGTAAATTCTGGACTGTTGATCTAGGCTTGAATTTATTATTGTGCATCCTGCTAGCCTGGATATTTTTGCAAGTCATTTGCATGTCAACGCCAAATACAGGTTCGTAGTCAAGGGTACGTGTCAATAAAATCTGTTTACATGATTATCAGATTTGTATCAGATGAATAAGGCCGATATGAATATTTTATTCCATTCATTTAAGAATATAATGATGTATTTATGTGCATATAGTTAATAAATTATTTGTCATTAAATCAGTGTGTGGTGTAGTATAAATGTGTCATTCATTGTTGTATTTCCCCCCAAAAAAAGAGATATACAAATAATAATTTTTTCATTGCAAAGATGCACTGCCACAAATTCGCATAGATAGAGCCTTGTATGCTGTGAATTTGACATATTTTTATGTAGAAGTGGAAAGAGCTACTGAAATGTTTCTCAACGACATAAGAAAATAAACATGAGAGAAGAGCACAATATTTTTGAACATTATATAGAGCGGGTCGGCAGGCCAATTTTTTTATTAATATCCACCATAAAATAAAAATTACAAAATATCCATAGTTTTTGGATATTTTCATAGCTACCCAAACTGCTAGGAGTCATGGCGGTTCAATTTCATTCCGAATTTAACCGCTCATCATCTTTTTTACCATACTCTCTCTCCTCTCTTTCTCTCTGTCTAGGTGATTTTGGGGAATTTGCATCTAAGTCTATCTACTTTATTATTATTATTATGTAGTCCAATTAGTTAGAAAGTACAAAATTAGTTCAAAATGTACCAAATTAGTTAGAAATTAGTTAGAAATTGTTATGATTAGTTAATAATTAGTATAATTAGTCATAAATGAGTATTAATTTTTATAATTAGATCATTAGTATAATTAGTCATAAATGAGTATTAATTTTTATAATTAGTATACACTTTTATAATTAGTTGTCGGGTAGTGCTCTAGGCTAAATTAGTATGCATTTTTTCAATTTTCTAGTGTTTTGAGACAATCCTATGTTATAACATGCAATCAATCTCATGTAGTTAATGGTTTGTGCCACACGCACAATGGAGCAAGTGTTAGATATCATACCTCTCCAACAATTGGAGCGAGATAGGCTTGCCAGCTCCTTAGCCACCCTTGTTTAGGTGCCTTAGTAGTTCTCAAAATAAGGAACCTCAAAGTTCACATACCAAGGTGTTAGTCGAGAAGAATATGAGATCGAATGCTACATCTAGGGTCCTCTTTCCTTTCGAATCCTCAAGTCTTGTCTCACGAGTTCGAATTGCTTTGAATCGCTCTAATGCAAAACCTCGTTCAACACACGACTACAAGAATGAGAGAGTATACCGACAGAAAGGTGCTTTTTCTATTAGCGACGGTAGTATTCGCGAGGATATAACGACAATATCGGTCGCAGATATTGTCCCATTGCTATTCCAAATATCAACTTGAATGGAGATAATGGTTTAGTTGGAGAGGAAACGGGTTGGATATTTACTGTCCCATTGCTATTCCAAATTTAATCGTCACGATCAAATTTGAGTTGGGTGAGAGATAGATGGGCTTTAGATTTGTATTAAGTTTCATTGGGTCCTTTTATACATCAAGCACAGGTACAGGCCTATATATGAAGTTTACGTATTGAAAGGGCTAAGAGGGCTGGGTTTAGGGCCCAATATAATAGGAGAGATCGTGACCAGAAACCAATTGTGAAACTGGTCCAACATGGCGTTCGGTCTACCTGTGAGGAGGTTGATCATGTTTTTCTATTTTAAAATTTGAGAATAGTATTGTCAAAATGTTTTTCTATATTTGTGTGTGAATCATATTCATTTATTGCTTGCCTGTGCAGAATTGTGTATGTGATGCATTTGAAATAAGCTAATTAATTCATCAATAGAAATCCAAAAGCCCATCAAGAGACTAGTGATCCAAAGCACTCTTCATATATCTCTCAAGTGCCCGGTCTCTCAAATAATGAAAGCAATAAAACAAGGCTTGATAAAAAAATTCCCTAATCTTGCATTTTGAAGTCTCCAGTCTTACACAAATAATGAAAGCAATAAAACAAGGCTTTTGATCTCAAATTTTCTAAGTTTGGATTTTGCGGTATTTTAGTACTGACGGAGCGAAAATAAGATCCTCATTTTAAAAATAAAGTTCCATTTATATATGTCGGTAAGCTAAATGAATTTATGAAGAAAGAAACAAAATATACAGAGTGCAAAATGGATGCCACTAACAATTTGGAGGGGAGTATATTTGTTTTCTATTATTGAAGTAAGATAAAGCTCAAATATTATTAAAGATAAAGCTAAATATGATTAAAGTAAGATAAAGCTCATTAGTGTGTCGTACTAATATTGGTTTTGGTCGTTGGTTCTACGAATTTTCTTAGTGCGTTCATAAGCTTCCAATAGTGCGTTCTTTCTGCAAAATGATTCAAAATTCGGGTCCCATGTCCCAACTTTCATAGTCGGTCATCTCTAGCCCGGTCTTCACGGGTAGTCTATAAAGTACTCCCTAGGCACAAGACGGACTGCTAGGGCTCCGGTTGTTCATTTCTGCTTTATCACATTTATTTGTGTTAGTACTAAAAGTGAAAAAGCAAGCAATTAAGCACATTACTAAAACAAAGAAAATCAAATAAAATATCTGGTTAAACAGATGACAAATTGGCAATCTTGTTTTTGTGAAAATAAGAATGGATCAAGCTCCTAATCTTATATTTTAGGGAGTTAATAACAGTACCCGCTCTACAGTATTTGCACCATAACTACTATAACTCTTTCAAAAACTGCAAAAACTCTAACACTGATTTTTTTTTTCAAAAGTATTAATACTTATGCAAGAAAGTATTTATACTTATATTTATACATATTAAGTGAACAATTTTTACTTAAATAATTATCTTTCCAATCAAATCTTCTAAATGTACCCGCACCATCAATACCTGTAGGGGACCACTCAAACTTCATTGGTGGGGCGGGGGGGGGGGGGGGGGGGGGGGGGGGGCGGGGGCGGGGGTATACACATTCTTATAGGTGATTTTTTTTTCTTTTCAATGCCATCCATATTTTTAACAATCTATAAAAAAATTTCAAATATAAAATCACGAACATCTTCTACGCAATTTTCTTTTCAAATGAGATCCATGATTACGTACTTTCGGGCATATCGTCACACAAGTATTTATGCCTCGTCGTGCAAGTATTTATACCTATACTTGCAAGTATTTTTTACTTATGATACTGGACGAGATCTGAAAATACTAATATCAAATACTGCAAGTATTTATACTTATGCACGTACTGAAGTATTTATACCTATGTGGTCAGTTATTTTTGTTTGAAAAAGTTGTACGCGGGGATGATTGAGGAACTGAAAAAAAAAGATGATCATAACAAGTTACGTATCAAAGTATTAATATCTTATTTTTCAAGTATTAATATCTTATCTATAAAATATAATTAATGGGAACCATAGAGAAAGAGAGCTAAAGGCATTTTAGAATAATAATTAGAGAGAACCATATAATATCCTTTTAGAATAATAATTAGTGGGATCATATAATGAGTGGGATTTGGGAGTACTGAAGTGGAGTGAGTATATTTGAATAATTATTCTATATTTTATTGATAAAATAGAAATACCATACAACTAAATTGTATGAAAGTGAACAATGAGTATTGAGCATAAAAATTAGAATAAATATATTTTTGATAATATTTGACCGACCAACCTAAATATTCGATTTAGTCTCTTTACATAATATGAAAATTAGAGCTCCATTTCATAGCAAATCACATAATTTAGAAAGCTGGGATTGGAATAAAAAACATAGGAGATGCGGTCTACTCTTCAAGTCTTCGTCCGACAGGAAAACATCTTCAAAATTCATGAAAATTGACCGAAATGTAGTCTTGACATCGTAGAACAAGACTGTGAAGTTTTATTTAAAATCTCTAAACAGATCGTGAGATATCATCTCTCAAAAATTGCCCGAACTGCTAAAGGAGTGCTTCTGAGTCCAAATTTGCATCTCTGGTTAACATAGGAAAACATCTTCAAAATTCATGAAAATTGACCGAAATGTAGTCTTGACATCGTAGAACAAGACTGTGAAGTTTTATTTAAAATCTCTAAACAGATCGTGAGATATCATCTCTCAAAAATTGCCCGAACTGCTAAAGGAGTGCTTCTGAGTCCAAATTTGCATCTCTGGTTAACATAGGAAAACATCTTCAAAATTCATGAAAATTGACCGACATGTAGTCTTGACATCGTAGAACAAGACTGTGAAGTTTCATCCAAAATCTCTAAACAGATCGTGGGATATCATCACTCAAAAATTGTCCGAACTGCTAAAGGAGTGCTTCTGAGTCCAAATTTACATCTCTGGTTAACATAGGAAAACATATTCAAAATTCATGAAAATTGACCGACATGTTGTCTTGACATCGTACAACAAGACTGTGAAGTTTCATCCAAAATCTCTAAACAGTGTGAGATATTACCACTCAAAAATTGCCTAGCCCATTTAAGAAAAACAAAAAGAAAAAGAAAAAATTCGGACCGCAAATGTTCTATGCTGTCTGAATTTTTAAATCCAAAAAAATATATATATATTCGGGCCGCATATATTCTATACGGTCCGAATTTTTAATTCGGGCCGCACAGAATATATGCGGTTTGGGTAGAAATAAAAATTTTCGAAAAACGTGGTTATTTATAATAAAATTATTTTTTTTTTGAGTAAAAATAAAAATCTCGGGAAGTTCTTATTTAAAAGGGAAAATTTCCGGTGTATCCATTTAAATATTTGAAATAATCAATTTCCCAATCAAAATATTATAATATTCAATATCGTCATACAAATTTTAAATTTTTTCTCATATCCCCATTTATTTATTTTTCTTTTTATTTAATTATTTAAAATATAAAATGACAATTATACCCTTCCAATTGTAAATGGATATGTCCATTTAATATTTCCTTCTGTCTATCGTATTCATATCGTCCCTTCCTTTATTCGCTAGAAAAACAGAAAAGAAGGATAGTGAGAAGAAGGCCGATTTTTTTAAAAATACCCAGACATTAAATAAAATTATTAAAAATAACCACGTTATCACCAAAATTATAAAAATACCCACCCCGCAGATATTATCCGCGCTCCGTAATTAAAATCCCCCCCGCGGATAATATCCGCTCTCCCGATTAAAAAAGCCCCCCTGCGGATTTTATCCGCGCCCCGACGCTTTTATTTTTATTTTTATTTTTTGGCACAATTTTTTGTTATAAATATTCAGATCAGAGAGAAGTCAGAGAGAGAAGGAGAAGGAGAAAGAGAGGAAGGAGAAGAAGAGAGGAAGAGAAGGAAAAGAAGGAGACGTATTTGTTCAGCTGGTAAATCAGGTATGCACTGTTCATATATATACGTATTTACTATTTATGTATTTATGTATTTTCTTTTCAATGCATTGTTCATATACATGTATGTATACGTATTGACTGTTCACGGACTATTCACCTACTGTTCGTTCATTGTTCACGTACTGTTCAATTACTGTTGGAGTACTGTTCAAATACTGTTCAATCACTATTTAAATACTGTTCATATGTACTGTTCATTAGCTGTAGAAATACTGTTCAAGTACTGTTCTCAACTGTTGACAATTGAAATCAATAAAATGACCAAATATTTGACATTTTATGAATGTAGTTCACTGGCCATGTCTATTGGAATTTCAGTACATTTTGGAGGAAAGTTCATAAATGACCAGTATGGTGTACGTTACTCCAAACCTCCAGTAAATACGTATTGGGTTGAAAAAAAAATTTCACTAGAAGAGTTGCATTCGCTTATTTATGAAGCGAGCGGCTACAATAGGAATCACTGGAAATTAGAAATACAGTCCCGTATGCTCCAAGCATGAAAGTATCTCAGAATTACATTGGGAGATGAAGGAGCATTCAGAGGCCTGCTTAGGAAGGTTGTGAGGTCCGGTGATCCTCTGTTGGAAAAGATTATATCTTTGTATCAAGCCGATATTATATGATGAGGCAGCAGCTGTGAAGAAAAGATTGGAGCTCAGCAAATGTATGCAAGTATTTCTTCATTTTGAGCAAATTTGGGCTCAAACCACCCAACTAAGTTAATATTAACAAGAGATCTCTTATTATGATTACTAATATGTGGCTTCTTACACGAAAAATATTATTTTTGTTACTAGGTAATTTTTTTTTTTTTTTTTTTTGTACATTTCTTCTTTATTGGTACTGTGATGTATTTATTTTGTTAATGTTCTTTGTTTTTATTTCGGAAAAGCATGTGTATTTTTTAATCAATTTTCTTTAAATAAGATATATCATGTTTTGGACGGCTGTAGCTAACTCAATCAATAGAAATAGATTAGCAAATATAACTCTTTTTCCTACATAAATTTGTCAATTTAATTGTCCAACAATATTGCACAGAAATAAATATATGTAAAAATAATAGACTCTGATGCCCATCAATTTCACTATTTTTTAATATTAATTTAATTAACTTTTACATCACATTTTTATTAAATGTAAAAATCAATAAAACAATTATTAATTTTCTGTTACGAATTGATTGGGGGCATAATTTTCTGGCCATGTAACAACAGAATGTGACCCCAGTCCACACGCAAATGTGACATTTTTTTTGTCAAATACCTACATTTTTTTCTTTGTCAAATACCTACAAGTTGAAAATATTTAAAAATTACTTCCTTTTTTTAATCTTAATTATCTACCAACCAAACGTTACTAACTCAATCCTTATTTATTGTTCAATGCATAAAGTCTCCAATTTTATAAAATTAATTAATGTTATAGATGAGTATGAATCTTAATAGACCAAACACGTTGTATAGTTTTTCTTCAAGCAGGTGCATCAATTAATAAAGATCTGCTTTGGCCGAAAGAACAAATTAACATGTACAATAGTAACCTAGTAGGGTTCAAAAATTCACTTAATTAGGAGCAGCATGGTTAACTTGAGATAACAAATCAAATTATACTAGCATCAGTTTGCTTTCCAGCCTGTTCGACTATAGGATAGTCATCTGCACTAGAATTATGGGACATTTAAAAAAAAAATTGACAAATAGAAATGACTGAGAAAGAAATTGAGCACTTGGAGCACTTGGAGCACTTGGATCAACAGATGCAGCCTGGTAGATGCCGAACTATGGATCAATATCTTGTTTTTCAGGTCCAAACAATTGACCTGAACCATTCAACGTGATCTCCATATCAAAATGTACTTACAGACTAAATTTTACACTTTTTAGAACTTTTTTACTATCTTTTTAGATAGGTAGAATATCACTAGTTTTGAATAGTCTAGAATCTTTAGATCAAGCGATTTTCTACCTATCTAAAAATTAGTAAAAAATATTCTCAAAAATGTAAAATTTGATCTACCAATATATTTTCATATGAAAATTATGTTAAGCAGTTTGATAGTACAGACCAATGTAAATTTGATAAATTGTTTATATTTTGAAAATGGAAATATTGATTGATAGTACGGGCCAATATGTGCTATGCATAGTACCATAGCCTTACATCTTTTATCTATTTTCTTCACATTGGTGATTTACATTTTTATTATTATGATTTATTGTAGATTGAAGATGTACAAGTCGCGCCTGAACGGTCTTGGATAGCAGAGCAAACGATTTCACTTAGCTAAAGCTGCTTTGCTAATTGAGTCTTTTGTGATTAATTCATTTGAGAGAGAAATAACTGGGATAAAAATATAGTTCATCCTAGATGAGGTGAATTTGTGGAACATATTTTTCTTCAATATATCGTGTGAAATTTTCATGACCTGTATTTTTTTTGGTTTGTCAGCTATAATACATGAGTCTGAATGTCTGATACATTTTTTTATGTAGCAATTAAAAACGAGAATAATGATAATTTTAGTGTGCTAACCAATTGTTTTGTTCAACATGGGATTCTCTAATTCGAAAAAAACTATAATTTCATAGCCCAGTCATCCTTTTATGCATGACTCATATTCCAAAAACTCCATCAGTGCGTTCACTGTACGTAAAATGAACTTTCATAGCAGCCACGGTTAGAAGGAAAACAAAAATAGTCAGTTGCTACTTCGCGCGCAGCACAAGTTAGGTAGAAGGAAGACGAAAATAGTCGGTTTGTAATACCATTCAAAAGTAGCTAGAAGGAAAAGAATAATTCCAGTAGTCCATAGAAGCTGACGAAATAGCAGTTAGCACTAGAACGACTCATGAGGGAATATCTTGTAGTCAACTTCATTAATTTTTAACTATAAGAAGAGCAGCACTATGTGAGAGATAAACCCATTGCCTTCATTACACAAATCATGGAACGTTGTTATAGAGTGCTCACTATTCACCTCCTCTTAAATCTCTTAACCTTATCCTCATTTTCTCTCGCTGCCATAGTAATGTTGGAATATTTAGAGAGGAAATAAGAGAAGCAGACAAAGTTCAATATTATGTATTTGAAAAAGAGATACAAATTGTCTATTATCTAACTGCTATATATAAAGCAGAATAGATCCAACCCCTGAAGAGTTACAACCCTTCACTTAACAAACAGTTACAAAATAGAGTGCGCCTAAATTAGCAATTTAAATAAACAAAGACAACCCTAATAAACGTAAATTTACTCACAGCCCTTCACTCATTTCTCTAATAACAGAAATTATCTAAGTTTGAATCATTTATTCAACACCCCCTCTTGATTCAAACTTGGTTACTCCTATCTTCCTGCGCATAGCTAGAAAATCAGCTGCTGGTAACGCCTTGGTCAGAATATCAGCTTTCTGGTCTGCAGTGGGCACATATTCCAATTCAATAGTGTTATTTGTGACTAACTCCCTGATGAAATGAAGTTTAATATCAATGTGCTTTGATCTACCGTGATACATCGGATTTTTGCACATAGCTATTGTTGATTTGTTGTCGCATTTAATCACTACTGATCCTTCCTGTTGCTTCTCAACATCTTTCAAAATTCTACTGAGCCATACCCCTTGACAAGCTGCTGTACATACTGCTACATACTCCGCTTCTGTTGAGGAAAGCGCTACTGTTGGCTGTTTCTTTGATTTCCAGCTGACAGGACTTAACCCCAAACAGAACAAGTAACCAGATGTACTCTTCATATCTTCATAACACCCTGCCCAATCACTGTCACTGTACCCAGACAACTTTCCTGTACTCTTCCTATCGTACCACACCCCATACTCAGTTGTTCCAGAAATGTACCTCAGAATTCTTTTCGCTGCTCCCATATGGTGTTTTGTTGGATTGTGCATAAATCTTGATACAACTCCAACTGAAAATGAAATATCAGGTCTTGTGTGAGTAAGATAAATTAAGCCACCCACCATACTTCTATATCTCACACCATCAGCTGATGCACTTCCATCCTCCTTGACTAATTTTTCTTTTGCGTTCATGGGTGTACTCATTGCCTGACAGTTCTCCATCTGAAATCTTCTTAAAAGGTCACAGGCATATTTCTTTTGTGAGACAAAAATGCCCTTGTCATCTTGAATCACTTCCAAACCCAAGAAATATTTCATCCTTCCTAAGTCAGTCATCTCAAACTTCTTTTTCATACTCTCTTTAAACTGATCAACTAAACTCTGATTTGTTCCCATGTAGATCATGTCATCTACATAAAGACACACAATCAGCAGTTCATTTCCACCATTCTTCTTTATGTAAAGATTAGGTTCACTACTGCTCCTTTCAAAACCAGTTTCAAGAAAGTGACTATCAATTTTACTGTACCATGCTCGTGGGGCCTGTTTTAATCCATACAAAGCCTTATCCAATTTGTATACATGCTCCTTTTTCCCGTGAACTTCAAACCCCTTTGGCTGCTCTATGTAAACATCCTCCTTCAATTCCCCATTTAAAAAGGCTGATTTTACATCAAATTGATACACTGTCAGTTTTGAATGTGCTGCAATTGCCAAAAGAGTTCTTATGGTTTCAAATCGTGCCACAGGAGAAAATGTCTCATCAAAATCAACTCCCTGCTCTTGAGTGTACCCTCGCACCACAAGTCTAGCCTTATGCTTCAGTATTTCACCCTCTGGTCCTACTTTAGTTTTGTACACCCATTTCACCCCAATTACATTTTTTCCTTCCGGTAATCTTACCAATCTCCAAGTTTTGTTCTTCTCTATTGCTGCAATCTCATCCTTCATGGCTACTTTCCACTCATCCTTCATAGCTGCTTCTTCAAAACATGTCGGATCAGCCACTAACATTACTTGCGTTGATTCATACAAGTCTGTTAGTGCTTTTGTCTTCCTGTTTGTGAGCCGCACATCTCTCCCCCTCCTGGTATAAGTTTTCAGAGGAGTTTCGACAACTTCATTTCTATCCAATATCTCCTGCTCTTCACTCCTATCACTTTCATCTTCTATTAATTCACTGTCAGTAACTGTAACAGTTTCTTTTTCAGCAGCTACCGCTTCTTTCTTCTCATCCAAATCCCAACATGACCCTTCATCAAAAACAACATTTCTATTCACTGTAACCTTTCCACTTACAGGATCATATAACCTGTACCCTTTTGACTGCTCACTGTACCCAATAAAGATTTGTTTTAGAGTTTTGTCATCAAGTTTACTTCTCATGTGATCATCAATGAACCCATAAGCTATACAACCGAATACTCTAAAATAACTTACATCGGGTTTCTTTCCAGACCAAGCTTCCAATGGAGTAACTTCACTCACTGCCTTGGTTGGTGATCGGTTCAGTATATGAACTGCTGTTCCTACAGCTTCAGCCCAAAATTGATTAGGCAGCTTCTTGTGTTTCATCAAACTCCTTCCCATTTCAACTACTGTTCTATTCTTCCTTTCTGCTACACCGTTTTGTTGCGGTGTATACGGTGTGGTCAGCTCATGGTGTATCCCTTCTACTTCACAAAATTCATTGAACTCTCTTGAAGTAAACTCCCCTCCCCTATCAGATCTTAGAACTTTTATACTGCTGCCTGATTGTTTTTCAACCAAAGCTTTAAACTTCTTGAACACATTGAATGTTTCAGATTTGGCCTTAAGAAAATAAATCCAACTTCTCCTACTAAAATCATCAATGAACAATAAGAAATACTTACTGCCACCTAAAGATGTAGTCTTCATTGGCCCGCATAAGTCGGTATGCACAACCTCAAGAATGTTCTCAGTCTTTCTACTTTGATTCTTTGGAAATGGTATTCTGGATTGTTTTCCATACACACATCCCTCACAAAATTCTACTTCATCAATCGCAGGTATACCATAGACCATCTCTTTATGACCCAATAACTTCAAACTTGACTCATTTAAATGCCCATATCTCTGATGCCACAGATCAGAGATCTTCGTCCCTTTTGCAATTAATGCCCGATCCATCACAGTGGTCATTTCTAGAGGAAACAATTTGTTTGCAGCCATTTCTACTTTTACAATTAACTGGTCACTTGTCTTCTCTTTTATGGTACAGGTTTTACCATCAAATACAACGAAATAACCGTTATCAGTCAATTGCCCAATACTCAACAAGTTTTGTGACAATTTTGGAATGAAATACACGTTTTGAAGATTTTTCATACCGGTTGCTGTAAGAACAGATACTGTCCCTTTACCTTCTACTTGAATCATCTTATTATCTCCAAGTTTCACTTGATGCTTAAAGGATTCATCAAGAGTAACAAACTGCTCCTTATGCCCTGTCATGTGATTTGAGCACCCGCTGTCCAGAAACCAAATCGTGCTTGGATCAATTTTGTGACTGGTGTAAGCCATGAAAAGTGCATCATCTGTCTCCTCATACTCCTCTTCATTCTCCTGGGCGAAACTTGCCTGACCTTCTTCTCTTTTTTTGGTGTAACACTGAGATTGAAGATGCCCCAGTTTGTTACAATAATAGCAACGCACCACCCGTTTACTTGGCTCTTGACATTCAGATTTGTAATGTCCCATCTTATTGCAGTTATAACACCTAACTCCTTTCTTAAACTCATCGGATGAGTCACAATCTGACGAATCAATATTCCTTCCCCCTCTGGAATTCGATTCTCCAGTGGTGCTTCCCCCTCTCGAACTCGATCCCCTGCCTCTTCTCCCTCTAGCAAAACTACCCCTGCTTCTTCCTCTTCCTCTCACAACTTCTCCTCTTACATAAAAGGCTTGTTCTCCAACCGATTCTTCCCTTTTCTTTAATCTAGATTCATGTGTCTGTAGAGATCCTGTAAGTTCTATGAATGAATAATTTGCTAAATCTTTGGATTCCTCAATCGCAGCGACAACATGATCAAAATCAGGATTTAGACTTCTCAACACTTTGGAAACCACCGTCTGATCTGACACCGTATCACCATATACCTTCATTTGATTCACCACATCCTGCACCTTTGTAAGAAAAGTTTGGATGTTCTCTTCAGGCTTCATCTGCAGTGTCTCAAAATCCCTTCTCAATCCCTGAAGTTTCATCCCCTTTACCCGAGTGTTTCCTTCAAACGAA
The DNA here is from genome assembly GCF_964058835.1 of Carex rostrata. Lineage (NCBI taxonomy): Eukaryota > Viridiplantae > Streptophyta > Magnoliopsida > Poales > Cyperaceae > Carex > Carex rostrata. The sequence goes on from NC_135951.1 coordinate 3,654,727, forward strand.
GTAGACAGATTCGTCCAGGCTACTTTGGCATTTTCTGCTGCTGCGATTTTGGGAAAGACTGCATCGCTAACACCTTGTTGAATAAAGCACATCGCCCTTGAATCCTTCTTAACATTTTCTTGATCAGTTCCCGTCAAACCAGCCTCAACTATGTCCCATAACCCATGAGACTTAAGCAGCGTTTTCATCTTGATACACCAGAAATTGTAATTCTCTCCATCGAATTGAGGAATGGTAGATTGATTCATGGTTCTAACCTTGCTCTGATACCAGAATGTTGGAATATTTAGAGAGGAAATAAGAGAAGCAGACAAAGTTCAATATTATGTATTTGAAAAAGAGATACAAATTGTCTATTATCTAACTGCTATATATAAAGCAGAATAGATCCAACCCCTGAAGAGTTACAACCCTTCACTTAACAAACAGTTACAAAATAGAGTGCGCCTAAATTAGCAATTTAAATAAACAAAGACAACCCTAATAAACGTAAATTTACTCACAGCCCTTCACTCATTTCTCTAATAACAGAAATTATCTAAGTTTGAATCATTTATTCAACAAGTAACCACTAGTAAAACTGATCTATCAGCACTTCTCTCCTTCAAGTCCCAAATCCATGATGACCCATTTGGAGTCCTCTCCTCATGGAACGAGTCACTGCACCACTGTCAATGGCAAGGGATCTTGTGTGGCCGCCACCATCCTGATAGAGTGACTGCTCTCATTCTCGACTCCAAACAATTGTCAGGTTATATATCTCCATCTCTAGCAAACCTCACGTTCCTCCAAAGAATAAGTCTCTCTGATAACCAACTGAGAGGAAGTATCCCGGTAGAGATCGGATACTTGGGTAGGCTACGTTTTGTCAACTTGAGTGTGAATTTTCTCGATGGTAGCATTCCATCTACTCTAAGTAATTGCTCAAATCTAGAACTTATTCATTTAAGAAATAATAATCTCCATGGAACCATTCCATCTCACTTAGCGCAATGCAAAGAATTAGAAAAAATTGGTCTGGGCAATAACATTCTCACAGGAGGCATACCATTGGAATTCGGCCTCCTCCCACAGCTCCAAATATTATCACTGTATGGCAATAATCTCATAGGTTCCATCCCACCTACCTTAGGTAACCTTACCAAACTGTCACTTCTCTATCTTAACCAAAATAACATTAGTGGTCACATCCCGCCTGGCTTAGGCAACCTTACTAACTTACTGCAACTTTCTCTTTCTAAAAATAAATTCTATGGTTCCATCCCACATACCTTGGGTAATCTTCAAAGTTTAACAGCTATTGATCTTTCCGAAAATATGTTAAGTGGATTCATACCTGACGGACTTGGGAGGCTTCAAAACCTCCAGTTTTTTAACATTTATCATAACAACATTTCGGGTGAAATACCACACTCAATTTATAACCTATCAGCATTGTCTACCATGGAACTTGGTTATAACCAGCTTGATGGAACTCTACCTTTTGATATGTGCAATTCTTTACCAAACTTGAAATATTTACGCCTCTATGACAATCAACTCAAAGGACAGATCCCACAATCCATATCCAATTGTTCTTCTCTTATTGCAGTTGAATTAGATTATAATTACTTCACTGGCGTGATACCATCTAGCTTAGGAGCCTTAGAAAATCTTCAAATAGTGGTTTTGTCTTTTAATCAACTAGAAGCCAAGAGGCCACTTGACTGGAGTTTCATGGATGCTTTGACAAATTGTACTTTGTTAGAATTGTTACGACTTGACAACATCCAACTACAAGGAGTTTTACCTAGTTCTATAACAAACCTTTCTAATAGTCTTCTTAAACTCACACTGTCTAGTAACCTAATTTCTGGAAGCATACCAGCAGAGCTCCGAAAACTCAACAACTTAAACACGCTTGACCTAGGCAACATGTTTCTCAGTGGCAGCATTCCGGTAGAAATTGGTAATCTTTTCAAACTAGGAGAATTAGATCTGAATAGTAACATGATTTCAGGTCAAATCCCCGTAACTCTTGCCAACCTCACCCAAATGACCAAGCTATCTCTAGAAAATAATGCATTAGAAGGGAGTATACCACCAGAGTTAAGTAACATGAAAATCTTAGAACTCTTGAAGTTTTCAAATAATAAGTTGGTAGGTGAAATTCCCAAAGAAATCATGGATCTTCCTTCTCTTTCCATTACTTTGGACTTGTCACACAATTATCTAACTGGCATCTTGTCATCAGAAATTGGTAACTTGAAAAACCTACAATCAATTCGTCTCTCGAATAACAAGTTGGGTGGAGAGATTCCTACCACAATTGATGGATGCGAAGTACTTCAAGCCCTTTATCTTGGTAGCAATCTGTTCCAAGGAACAATTCCAACCAAATTAAGCAATTTAAAAGGGCTGCAAACCATTGATGTCTCTAACAACTCACTCTCTGGTCGAGTTCCTGAATTCCTGGGTACAATGAATTTGCAATATTTGAATATCTCTTTCAATAATTTCGAGGGCGAATTACCAAAAGAAGGCATTTTCAAGAATGCCAGTGGTCTAGATGTAAGAGGAAATCCAAAGCTTTGTGGTGGAGTACCCCAAATGCATTTGCCACAATGCATTTCACAACCTTCCACACAGAGACATCACTTTCGAAGAAAAATGGTGCTCATAAGTTCTATTGTTGGTTCTTTTATTTGCATAACAGCAATAATTTGCTTGGTAGTGATTTATTATACTAGAAAAAACCCTCGAAACAAACCCCAATCTGATAAAGCTTTGAAATATGGGTTAGAGCCTATTTCATTCAACGACCTTCTTAGAGCTACTGAAAATTTCTCCCCAAATAATTTAATTGGAAAAGGTTCATTTGGAGAAGTTTACAAAGCCGTTATGAGCTTCGAGAATGTGACAACTGTTGCGGTGAAAGTGCTAAACCTTGAGAAACACATTGCTTCTAGAAGTTTCTTTTCTGAATGCGAGGCATTAAAAAATGTGAGACACCGGAACCTCATAAAAGTGCTGAGTTTGTGCTCTAGCATAGACCACCAAGGTAATGATTTCAAGGCTTTGGTTTTTGAGTTCATGCCAAATGGTAGCTTGGCCACATGGTTGCATCCAAATGCATGTACGGATCGGCCATTCAGAAGCCTCAGCTTCGTCCAGAGGTTGAACATTGCATTTGATGTGGCGGCAGCAGTAGATTATCTCCATTACCATTTAGCTGTACCAATCGTGCATTGTGATCTCAAACCTAGTAATGTACTTTTGGATGATAACATGACTGCACATGTGGGTGATTTTGGATTAGCAAGGTTTTTGGTTCGACCTGATACCATGTCTTCTCAATCAATGTCAAGCACCGGTGGAATCAAAGGTTCTATTGGCTACATTCCTCCAGGTATATATAGCGGGGCTTATTATTTGATAAGTACTTTTTTTTACATGTCCCTGCGACACAATTATTCATCGACTTTGTTAAGGTTCAAAGAAAAAAAATGGTCAAATTTGTTCCACTGACGGGGCTAAAGGGAAACATATTTATTGCCTCATTTATACTGATATGATTCAGACTTAATTTTATTATCTTTCTATACTTCTTTAATTTACCGTTTTAGGCTATATATAAAAATTTTAAAAATCATGTGAGCCCAAGTTTTTGAAACTAGGTGAATTATACAGATGTTAATAGGTAGAGTCACAGGTCACTATACTTATGTACTAAATTTAGGGCTGTAACTATTTACTTTTCATTGTCTAGAGTATGGGATGGGTGGTCGGCCATCGGTAGAAGGAGATGTTTATAGCTACGGCATTCTCTTGCTTGAGTTGTTCACTGGAGTAAGTCCAACCGATGAGAGAATCATAGATGGTTTAAGCCTTCAGAAGCAAGTTGAGATGGCTTTCCCTGACCAAGTCATGGACATAGTCGACCCCAAATTATTCTCTGAAATTGATGGAGAACACAATCTGGATACACCTGAAAATGTCTATAGTTGTTTGGTTCCAGTGATTCAATGTGGGCTAATGTGTTGCAAAGAGTCTCCAAAAGAACGCATTTCTATCAAAGATGTTACCAAGGAGTTGAACTTAGCACGAACAAAAGTGCTTAGGCAATAGAGACAGAGAAAAATATGATCAAAAGAGAAGAAGGGCTCCCCTAAATATGTATTATATGTAAAATTTGGATAACTGTTGTTGTAATTTATGGTGTTGTAGTATATATGTTGTAATAACAAATATTATTTATTTCTAATTGACAAATAAGGGGGGCCTCTTAAGTATTTCAATTGAAAGACCTTTTATATATATGCACTCAATTAAATAAGAATATTGTAATGAGTGAATTGGATTAATGATGCATATTTATATATTGGATTATTCGAGCTCTTATTCTTCCGGAGGAACGCATGTAAATGCCTAATATTAATGATCTCATCAGAGTTTTTTTTCATGATCCATATTAGTTGCCTTCACCTCTGAGCTGTCTGCCAAGTGTCACAAACAGGCCGAATGAAAGCTATCAAACCGAAACCTTGAACAAAGGCATCAAACACTGGTTCCCATAACAAATCATAAAGTGATAACCCACTTTTTAATGAATATAGACCGTACTTATTGACAGTCAACTATATGCTAGTCGAATTTACAGAACTGTAAATATGATTATATATTCAATTCCTTACTCGAAATCTAAATTGTGACAGCTACTGCAAAATAACTGAAGAATTAATTGAACATACCTTTGAGCTGAAGCTGTTGTATATCTGAAAAAGTTGATTGCTTGACCAATAGCTATCAACAAACACCAGAAAAGAAATGCAATAAAACTGTAACAAAGTATGACACAGGCATTCATATCATAGAAAAGCTAGATACATGTAGAGGATAAAATAAACTGTCTTGTGTACCTTTTACTGATGCGAAGTATCAGGAAAGGAAAGCAATCAGCTTTGACTTGTAATCAAGTAATTGCTTGCGAAATATGCATCCCTTTTGAAGAACAATCAACCACTTTTTGGTATGACTTGAAAGCATGGTCCTTTTTCTCTTAAGGACTAAAAGAATGAGAAAAAATTGAATGTCCCTTCGTTTTTCTCGCTCTCCATTTTATAAAATAGGGAGCACCTAGCTATCTTCCCGTAACAATCCCTCATTTCATCCCCCAGTCATTAACTACTTCAATAACTACTAACTATCTAGGAGGACCACTTACTATTTGGAGACCACATAATATTTGAAAGATTTTACAACTGGCATGCACAAGTATTCATTATAATGCATCAAGTATTTATCTGTAACACATCAAGTATTCAAACCTAATATATCAAGTATTAAAAAAAAAAGCTAAACACATTTTTAGAGGTGGGATTTTTCTTCTTCGTTCAATCTAATCAATATTTTTGACGATCGGTGAGAAATTTTGCAAATCTAAAACCACGAATGTTTTTGACATAATTTTATCTTTAAAATGAGATCCATGATGATATACTTTCGAGTTGTTCGTTGTACAAGTATTCATCGTTATCAAGAAAGTATTCATCCTCGTCGTGCAAGTGCAAATATAAAAACTGGAAACATCACTCATCCATATTTACACGTTTTTAGAGGTGAGTTTTTTTTTCTCCGTTCAATCTAACTAATATTTCTGACGATCTGTGAAGAATTTTGCAAATCTAAAACCATTAACGTTTTCTATACAATTTTTTTTTTCAAATGAGATCCATGATGACATACTTTCGAGTTGTTCATTGCACAAGTATTAATATCTTGTCACGTAAGTATTCATACCTAAGATATTAAGTATTCATTTATACACATTGAAGTATTCATTCTAAGACATCAAGTATTCATTCATATATCTCTATTTTTTTTATCAAAATTTGTTTTTATGTCATTTATTTAATATGCAGTGGCCTAATTCACCATTAATAAAGCTTTGTTCTTTGCAAAACTCGCTACTTCATGAGGAAGGGGAACATAAACATGAAAGGGATTAATTACAAGAAGATGAAGGTGGAAGAGAAAGGGAGAAAGAGGAAAGAAATAAATGTTGTTAAAAATAGTAGTTATAGTTATAGTTAAAATAGAAAATTAGTTGGGAGATGATATGGGGGATGAATAATTAAGTGGGGAAATTATAATTACCCTATAAAATATTGGCCGAGTGTAGTTTCATTTCTTTTTAAAAAAAAATTATTTTTTGTTTTCCTGCTCCATTTTTGTTTTCACTGGACACCTCCATTTTCTTTGTTTCTGATTTGTTTGTCTAATTTTCTTGTCATTTTTTTTTCCTTTTCTTTTTTAAGGGATGAATATTACACCCATTAATTTCTTCTTCATAACCTCAATTTTTGAAAAATTAATGTTTTATTAACTTTTCTATTTTTTAGTAGAAAATAAGCTTTTGACAAAAATAATCCAAGTTTCAGATCCGATTCGGCCGGAGCAAGCTCCGGCATGGGAAAAATTGAACTTTTACAGTAAAAATAAAAAATAAAAAATCTCACCTGTTGGATATTATGTTGGTGGTCTGTCACAAATAACCATGCATGGTCCGTAATCCTAAACTAGAGTTACATATCACTTTGAAGTTTTTTGTTCATATCTTTTTTGTACATTCCAACGGGACTTATTTACAAGAAGTAATTGGGATAACTGAAAATGCTAGGAAATTTATGTTACGAAAAAAAATATTCGGAATATTTGGAAATGAGTTAGGTAACTGGTTTTTATTTTTACTCTCTTCTGAAATGTGAAACTCGATGGATGAATAAAATAGTAAGGAAGAGAAGAAAAAACCACATCTTTATTAAACTATCATGAAAAATAAATTGACCATTGATAATTTGTAGTAGTTCTTATAAACAGTAGTTATGTTTAGATGGAGGGTTGAGAAATAATGTGAGCTTTTGTCGTCGATGAGTTTGAGGTGGGTGAGAGAGATGGGCTCAGATTTGTATTATTGCACATGGACAGGCACATGTACAGGCCTATATATATATGAGGTTTACGTGTTGAAAGGGCTAAGAGGGTTGGGTTTGGGCCCAATATAATAGGAGAGATATTGACCAGAAACCAATTGTGAAAGTGGTCCAACATGGTGTTTGGGCTACCTGCAAGGAGGTTGATGTTTTCCTATTTGAAAATTTGAAAATAGTATATATTGTCAAAATGTTTAAAACTATGATATATCATTTTTTTATTTTTAAATACAGAATAGGCGAATAAACTACTCTTCTTTTCTTTTTGGTTAAAATTAACAATTTTAAGACTGCTGGAGGTCTATAAATGTGCGTTAATCATATTCAATTATTGCTTGCCTGTGCAGAATTGTGTATGTGATGAAGTTGAAATAATCTAATTCATCAATAGAAATCCAAAGCACTCTTTATATATCTTTAAGTCTCTGGGCTCCCACAAATAATGAAAGACAAAACAAGGCTTGATCTAAATTCTCTAATATTGCATTTGGAAGTCTCCAGTCTCACACAAATAATAAAAATCATCTAGGATACACACAAGCAGCTGAAAATGCAATATATGATATGTTTCTTAAATTTTTTTTTTTTTCAAATTGATCTAGTAAATATTTGTATGTATATGAAATTATATTTGAAGCTTACCTGTCAGTTTTAACAATTTTTAAATACTTAAATGAATCCAAAATAAGGCAAAAATATCTTCGAGTAACCAAACCTTATGTTAATGTACATGCTACACTATCTCTTTTGTTTTTTTGTTTTTTTTTAAAACCTTATGTTAATGTACATGCTGTCACTTTGAAGATGTCTTCAGAATCAAAGATAAGGCAAAAATATTTTTGAGAGCCTCATAGACTCATAGTCAAGTCCATGCCCAAGCCCAAGCCCTAACATAGATTTGGCGAACAAAAATTGCACCTAGGCCAAGCCCATGCCCAAGCCCAAGCCCAAGCCTAAGCCCATCATAATCAATTAAAAAAACCATACATCTATGTTGGACTTCTCATCTGTTATAAAAGAGATTGCAGTCTCTTAAAAGATGTCTTTAGAATCAAAAGATATGGCAGAGATTTTTTGAGAGCCTCATAGACTCATAGTCAAGTCCACGCTCAAGTCAACACCCAATTGTACTCCACGAAATTATACTTTAAACATAACATGATATCTTTATTCTGTCTCTAGTACCTGCCTGCTATCTATCTACTCATCCTTTTTCTCCTACCTCTAACTTTATCTCTTTTTTTTTAAAAAAAAATAAAATAAAATAAAAGTGGTACATACCACCGATTTCATTAAGAAACGAAACCTACAGAGTTTATCAAACGTGGTACCAAACCACTGGTACCTGTTTACACACATCCTATAAACGATACATCAAAGAAAATCACGTAGCATACTACAAATTGAAACTATAGAAATAGTTGGCAACACAAAGCCATCAAAACCAGCAACATATACGAAATAACATGCATATCAACTAGCTAAATGTCAGAAACGACCGAATGAACTACCAGGAAGGTATCATCATCAATCTGATGCTCTAACCCATTTGTTCCAGCTACCCTCTCCTCCTGCAATAGAAAATTATCAAAGAAAACAGGCAATTGCATGGCATCAGTAGGTAGAACTAAGGATAGTGTAAGAAGAGTACCCCTTCCTTTGGATCTCACCCAAAATTGTGCTAAAGAAATAATTTGAGATCCTATGGATCTAAGAGAAGTATGTATCCCATGAAAACATAGTTTATTTCTAGTTAACCACATGACCCACAATACTGCTCCTCTTACCAATTCGATCAAATACCTATCTTTAAAAGGAATTAAAGCATCAATAAACCACAATTCCTCCATAGTTGTAATATCAAATGCGAAATTATTATAATCAGCAATCCAATTCCAAATTGTTCAGAAAAAGGGGCATTGCACAAACAAGTGATCTATTGTTTCAGGTGCCCCACAAAACTAACAAGCTACATCTCCTAGCCATCCTCTTTTGCTCAAATTTACTCTGGTAAGTATCTTATCCTGCTTAACAAGCCACAAGAAAATCTTAATCTTAAATGGAATCTTTGCTTTCCAAATAGTATTAAAAGTAACATTTTGAATCCCTCCATACTCAAGCCAACTATAAAAAGAATTTACCGTAAATCGACCATTAGTATTCCATCTCCAACTCAAACTATCCATCACATCAATATCCAAGTGCACTACCCTCAATTGAGAAACTAAACTATACCATTCATCCCTAAGGTCCCCTGTTAGTTGTCTCCTAAAAGCTAAGTTAATATTCCCAGAATCTAGAACTGAAGCTACAGATATACCAATATTAGTTGCAACTAAAAACATTTGGGGATATAAATCACTTAAAGGATATTCGCCCATCCATCTATCTGTCCAAAACAAAACCTCCTTACCATTTCCTACTTTTTTCTGAAACCCCAAGTCAACAAATGGTCTTAGTTTGAGAACATTCCTCCAAAAAGCTGACATCCTATAACTATACTCTTGCGACCCATATTTAGCTAGAATAATATACTTCCACATCCCTACAACTGCAGGGTCATTATATCGGTACCACCATTTAGCTAATAGAGCTATATTAATAGTATGCAAGTTTAAAAGACCCAAACCCCCCTGCAACTTACTAGCACAAACTACTGACCATGAAACTAAAGAAATCTTTTTTCTAACTGAACTACCCCCATACCGTAAAAACCTTCTCCTAAGTTTGTCAATATGCTTTCTAATTTGAATAGGCATTTTATACAGAGCAAGCCAATACAAAGGAATGGTAGAAATTACTGCATTTAGTAATGTTACTCTACCCCCTATAGAAAGTAATTTACTTTTCCATCCCTGTAGTTTTTTCTCAATTTTATCGATTGGGACATGCCAACATTCAACAGGAATAGATTTCCAATGCACAGGTACTCCTAAGTAAGTTATAGGTAATTGACTTATGGTGCAACCAAACCTATCCGCTAATCTCTTACTTTCTAACTCATTTAAATTCAGTGGTATCATAACACTCTTGTGATAATTAATTTTCAGACCAGTCATATTCTCAAAACCCAATAATAGTAATTTAAGAGTTTCGACCATCTTGTCACTTGCTTCCAAAAACAATAAGGTATCATCTGCAAAATGCAGATTCAAGATATCCCCAACACCTACAAAATTACCCAAACCTTTAAGAAAACCTGCCATTTTAGCTTTTTGTAAAATTTTATGCAAAGCCTCAGCCACTATATCGAATAGAAAGGGAGATAGAGGATCCCCCTGTCGCAATCCTCTCTTGCAACTAAAGTATTCTCCCAAACAACCATTTACACTAATACACGTCCGACTACCTTGCAAAATATCAGAAATCCATCGTCTAAATTTAGACCCAAACCCCCGAGCAAGTAAAGCTTCTTGTAGAAATTCCCAATTTATTAAATCATACGCCTTTTCAAAATCCAACTTAAAAAGGACACCTTTTGTTTTAGAGACTCGAACTTTATCTCTTTTTAATTAATGGAGTTTTTACATCAAACAACTATTTATTATTTTTTTTTATCTTACTCTCCCTTATCATCCCTAGAGGCATCTCACTCATTCTGAATAACCCTTACTGGATCCAGTTTGGCTTAATTAACTTCACTTTGACGCACACCAATGATTCCTCTCCTCGCACTTTTGTCTATGATCGATGAGACGTACCTGATTCCCGGTTCAAGCACCATCCCTTTAAACATTACTATTTCCACAAACCCTCTCTAGTCCACCATCCTTTTTACCCATCCTACAAAAATAATAAAACAGTGGGTTGTCGAGTGATCTAAAATACTTCAATATATATGAATATAACTGTCAGTTGTAGTCAATTTGTGATAAGATAACACATATTTGTAAATATTGTTAATTAATCATAAGCCATAATTAAAAAAAAAATTACATAATTAAAATTTGAAAAAGAAAATTAATTAAAGAAAAGAACAATCTGATCCTAATTAAATTAACTTTTAATGGAATGATTAGGATTTGTTGATCATTGACTATTTGAAAAATAAGAAACTTAGGAATTATTTCATTGACCAGCAGGGTCCACATGGCAGGACCATCACCATTCATCCATGGTTTTATTGATTACATACAACTATTTAGTAATATTGAAATTTTAGACCCATTGCTACGAAAAGGTCCTACTTGCAATACTAAAAAAATAGATGTTGTTCCATGGAAGAGTTTAATTGGAAAAATTAAAAACATTTCAGCGATTCTTTCCATAGAGTGCATATTCTTGATTCGCTTGGATCAGTGATGTTTATCAGTGTATACATCATGACCAGAACAAAAAAAAAGGAGATAGACCATGAGAGAGTAGGCATTTAATGTCAAGGTAGTGTGGAAAAAGGTGCATGGTTTGAACAGAGGGAAAGTGCTTGACCGGGTAGAAATTACCTCAATAATTTCTATTGTGAAAGAGACATGAAAGAGATATGACAGAGAATACGGCGTCCACAATCTATTGTGGAAGAGATATGAAACATAATGTAGTAATGATTTCTTTTTTTTTCTTTTTTTCTTTTTTGTTGCAGACAAAGCCCGTAGGCATTTATTAAAATTTTGGACTTTTTAATGACATTTGTAGGTCGACACAACATACCGATAAATAGTCATTCTTGATTTTAATATTAATCAAGAGTCTCAAAAAAAATACATTAACATGACTATCAAACTTGTATCCCATGAATAAAGAGGATATGAATATTATATTTTTCCTTAATTTATTTGCTTATTAGAAAAGTACAAAAATTAAAATTAAAATTAGCTTAATGGTAAGCATATGGATTAGACAAATTTCTTAGCTTGTCACTTAATGGTGTGTGCGCGTGTGTGCATGCGTGTTTATGATGCAATTTCGCATTCATTTTTATTCAAAACCCTATAAATTTATTCAGGTGCCAGCCCCATGGATAATATTAAAAGGTTAATTAGAGCATAGGAGAAAAAATATACAAAGTCCGGATGGATCACTATTGTAGTAGGCCAGTACTCTGTGAATGCGAAATATTGTGGTCAACTTCTTTCTAAACATACATCTCCCTTTAACTATGAGACGAGCACTCTGTGAGAGAAAAAAACCATTCCACTATTGTAGTGGATGAACACTCTGTGATAGACCAATGCAAAATTTCCTTCCTTGCATGTTTTGATGTCGGGTAGGGCATGTCCAAAGGTTCGGATCTAATAATTAGTCTCAGGTAATTAACTCTCATGACTTATTGTTATGGTCAGTGTCAGACAACTTGTACTACCAAAGAATGATTGTTGGAATACATTGTATTGACTGAGCACTAATGTAGTGGATGGATCACTAATATAGTGGGTGAACATTGTCTTTACTAGACAACACGGAAGAGGTGAAAGGGAGGAGGAACATCACAAAATTAATTGAAGATATGCCAGGACAATAAAATTAATTGAAGATATGTATATAAAACAAAAAGTCTATTTATATACATCTAAATAAAATAATGTCCAAAACACTTCGGGACAATAAACCCACCAGTTTGGGAATTCTATTTCTCGTCATTGAAGCGTGAGTACGTTCAAGTTGTTTCTCGTTTTTTTGGAAAATAAGAACAAGTAACCTTATATTTCTAAATCCTTTCCCAGCCCTCTACTCCGTGATATTATGTGTAATATTTTTGCAATTGGATGGATCAAATTCTGAATTATTTGTTGAAGTTGTCCTTTTTATGTTTAATTTATTAGTCATGTTTTATTGTTGAGAACAATATTTCGTTGTGAACTTCTTTGTTTGTGCAACATAGTGCACAGAGGCAGAGCTACAATATATGAGGGGTGGACACTGCATTCGGATAAACAAGCTTAAATCTCTATATATTTGAGTTTTTGCCTACCACAAATTGTAAATTTTGCCCACCTCTGCAGTGAAAAGGTGCAAATGTATTCTTCTTAACTCCCTCTTCCTTTTACTGCAAGTAATTAGCTTGAAATTTTCGTTTCATTTTCCAATTTTGTAATTTTTTTTTCATATCTAATTTTGTATCTTGGATATTCAAGTACTCCCGAGAGAAAATATGTGAGCACATGAGCCATCAAAGAGATTGTAATGAAATTATGTGACTTATGTCTATAAAATAAAATATCAAACATAAAGAGGCAATATGTGAGATTTATTGAGAGAAGAGCTGGCTCCATCTTTTATATGAATAAGATGTCTCCATTTCCATCTATTTACTCTCATTTCTTTCTATTTTTCTCTTCTTTCTCTCCATTTAGGAATCTAGTACACCACCATTTCTCTTAATTTTGTGTGTTTTTATTTGTGTTTGAATTTTTTTTATATTTTTTTTCTTACCTTTATTTTTCCTTCTACATTTTTATTTACTATTTTTTTTAATTGGATAAGGACATGGAAGAGAAATACAATTAACATTAAATATTTGGATGAAATTTGTAGTTTTTTCATTGTTTTTGCCCACCCCTCATCAAAATTCTGGCTACACCACCGATATTGAACACTGTATATATATATCTTTTTATATGAGTAATGTGTGTTTTGTGTTCACTAGAATATATTTTTGTCTCCTGTCGTATTTTATTTATTTCATATGCAGTCATCTCCAGCTTTCATATTCTGAATTTAGACCGTGTTTTAAGCAAGAGTCATATTCAAAAGACTATCAGTGCGTTCAATGTAAAATGAGCCACAACTCCGGTTCCATGTCTCAACTTTCATAGCTATTTTTCTCCAAACCTATCTTCACGGTTAGAAGGAAAACAAAAATAATCAATATCTACTTCGCAGCTAGTCAGTTTCTACTTACCATTCAAAACAAAACTTCGAATAAGACGTCCATACAAGATGGAATAGCAGTTAGCACTAGAACGACTCATGAGGGAATATCTTGTGGTCAACTTTTTTCTAACCATACATGTCCCTTTAACTATAAGAAGAGCAGAACTATGTGAGAGAGAAATCCATTGCCATCATTTCACAAATCATGGAACGTTGTTATAGAGTGCTCACTATTCACCTCCTCTTAAGTCTCTTAACCTTATCCCCCTTTTCTCTCGCTGCCATAGTAACCACTAGTAAAACTGATCAATCAGCACTTCTCTCCTTCAAGTCCCAAATACATGATGACCCATTTGGAGTTCTCTCCTCATGGAACGAGTCACTGCACCACTGTCAATGGCAAGGCATCTTGTGTGACCAGCACCATCCCAATAGAGTGACTGCTCTCATTCTCGACTCCAAAAACTTGTCAGGTTATATATCTCCATTTCTAGCAAACCTCACGTTCCTCCAAACAATGAGTCTCTCTAATAACCAGTTGGAAGGAAGCATCCCGGTAGAGATCGGGTATTTGGGTAGGCTACGTTTTCTCAACTTGAGTGTAAATTTTCTCAATGGTAGCGTTCCATCTACCCTAAGTAATTGTTCAAATCTAGAAGTTATTTATTTGAGAAATAATAATCTCCATGGAACCATCCCATCTAACTTAGTGCAATGCAAAGAACTTAAAACTATCGATCTGGCAAATAACTTCCTCACAGGAGGCATACCATTGGAATTCAGTCTCATCCCACAGCTCCAATTATTATCACTATCTGTCAATAATCTCACAGGATCAATTCCTTCCACCTTGGGCAACCTTAGTAGCCTAATATATCTTTATCTTGACCAAAATATTTTTTATGGCAATATTCCAGATGATTTAGGCAAACTTACTAATCTATCAGAACTTTACCTTTACAATAATAACTTCATGGGTTCTATTCCACATACCTTAGGTAACCTTACCAAGCTATCAATTCTTTATCTTTACCACAATAACATTAGTGGTCACATTCCACCTGGCTTGGGTAACCTTACTAACTTACTACAACTTGCTCTTTACGAAAACATGTTAAGTGGATTCATCCTAGATGAACTCGGGAAATTACAAAACCTCCAAAGTTTTGACATTTATGATAACAACATTTCGGGTGAAATACCAAACTCCCTTTACAACCTATCAACATTGTCTATTATGAATCTTGGTAATAACCAGCTTCATGGAGCTCTCCCTTTCGATATGTGCAATGCTTTACCAAACTTGGAATATCTATACCTCTATTCCAATCAACTCAAAGGACAAATCCCACCATCCATATCCAATTGTTCTGCTCTTATTAGTGTTGAATTAAGTAATAATTACTTCAGTGGCGTGATACCATTTGGCTTTGGAGCCTTACAAAATCTTCAAACAGTTGTTTTTGCTTTTAATCAACTAGAAGCTAAGAGACAACTTGACTGGAGTTTCATGGATGCTTTGACAAATTGTACTTTCTTAGAAATTTTACAACTTGACAACAACCAACTACGAGGAGTGTTACCCAGTTCTATAACAAACCTTTCTAATAGTCTTCTTGAACTCTCACTGTCTAGTAACCCAATTTCTGGAAGCATACCAGCAGAGCTCGAAAAACTCAATAACTTAAATGGGCTTTACCTAGACGGAATGTTTCTCAGTGGCAGCATTCCAGTAGAAATTGGTAATCTTTTCAAATTGGGAGCATTAGATCTGAGTAATAACATGATTTCAGGCCAAATCCCATCAACATTTTCTAACCTCACCCAAATGACCTTGCTATATCTAGAAAATAACGTATTAGAAGGGGGTATACCACCAGAATTAAGTAGCATGAAATTATTAGAAGTCCTCAGTTTTTCAAATAATAAGTTCGTAGGTGAAGTTCCCAAAAAAATCATGGGTCTTCCTTCTCTTTCCATCAGTTTGGACTTATCACACAATTATCTAACTGGCATGTTGCCACCAGAAATTGGTCTCTTGAAAAACCTGCAATCATTTGATCTCTCGAATAACAAGTTGAGTGGAGAGATTCCAAGCACAATTGATGGATGCCAGGTACTTCAAGCCCTTTATCTTGATAGCAATATGTTCCAAGGAACAATTCCATCCAGCTTGAGCAAATTAACAGGGCTGGAAATCCTTGATGTCTCTAACAACTTGCTCTCTGGTCGAGTCCCTGAATTCCTGGGTATAATGAACTTGCAATATTTGAATATTTCTTTCAATAATTTCGAGGGAGAATTACCAGAAGAAGGCATTTTCAAGAATGCTTGTAGTCTAGATGTAAGAGGGAATCTAAAGCTTTGTGGTGGAGTACCTCAGGTGCATTTGTCACACTGCATTTCACAACCTTCCACACAGAAACATCACTTTCAAAGAAACATGGTGCTCATAAGTTCTATTGTTGGTTCTTTTATTTGCATAATTGCAATCATTTGCTTGTTAGTGATCCATTATACTAGAAACAACCCTCAAAACTAACCACAATCTGATAAAGATTTGAAATATGGGTTACAGCCTGTTTCATACAATGACTTTCTTAGAGCTACAGAAAATTTCTCCCCGAATAATCTAATTAGAAGAGGTTCATTTGGAGAAGTTTACATCGAGAATGTGACAACTGACAACTATTGCGGTGAAGGTGTTAAACCTTGAGAAACACAGTACTTCTAGAAGTTTCTTATCTGAATGCGAGGCATTAAAAATGTGAGACACCGGAACCTTATTAAAGTGTTGAGTTTGTGCTGTAGCATTGACCACCAAGGTAATGATTTCAAGGCTTTGGTTTTTGAGTTCATGCCAAATGGTAGCTTGGAAACATGGTTGCATCCAAATACATGTACGGATCGGCCATTCAGAACCCTCAGCTTGATCCAGAGATTGAACATTGCATTTGATGTGGCGGTAGCGCTAGATTATCTCCATTACCATTTAACTGCACCAATCGTGCATTGTGATCTCAAACCTAGTAATGTACTTTTGGATGATGACATGACTGCACATGTGAGTGATTTTGGATTAGCAAGGTTTTTGGTTCGACCTGATACCATGCCTTCTCAATCAATGTCGAGCACCGGTGGAATTAAGGGTTCTATTGGCTACATTCCTCCAGGTATATATAGCAGAGCATATTATTTGAGAAGTATTTTTTTTATGTTGCTGTTACAAAATTATTTATAGACTTTGTTAAGGTTCAAAGAAAAAAAATTGGCCAAGGCTATTCCACTGGCGAGGCCCAAGGAAAAAATATTTATTGCCTCATTTATAGTGACATGATTGAGACTGAATTTTATTATCTACCTATACTTTTTTAATTTACTGTCTTGGGCTATAAAATTTTAAAAAATCATGTGACCCATGTTTTTCAAACTAGGTGAATTAGACTTATGTTAATAGGTAGAGAAACAGCTCACTGTGCTTCTGTACTAATTAAATTTAGGGATGTAACTATTAACTTTTTATTGTCTAGAGTATGGGATGGGTGGTCGGCCATCGGTAGAAGGAGATGTGTACAGCTATGGAGTTCTTCTGCTCGAGTTGTTCACAGGAGTAAGTCCAACTGATGAGAGAATCAGAGATGGTTTGAGCCTTCGGAAGCAAGTTGAGATGGTTTTCCCCGACCAAGTCATGGACATAGTCGACCCCAAATTATTCCCTGAAAATGATGGAAAACACAATTTGTATGCACCTGAAAATGTCTATAGTTGTTTGGTTTCAGTGATTCAATGCGGGCTTCTGTGCTCCAAAGAGTCGCCAAAAGAGCGTATTTCTATCAAAGATGTTACCAAGGAGTTGAACTCAACACGAACAAAGTTGCTTAGGTCATAGAGACTGAGAAAAAAGGATTGAAAAAGAAGAGAAAGGGATCCACTAAATATGTATTATATGTAAAATTGGACAGCGGTTGTGGTAATTTATGCTGTTGTAGTATATATGTTGTAATAACGAATTGTTGAAAGTAACGGCTAAAATTGATATGATTTTGAAAACAATTTTATGAATTTTCAAATTAATTGAATTGAATCAGATTCTAATTGGATGATCCGAATTCCAAACTCAACAATTATTCAAAAACTGTGGGGATGCACCTACTATCTTCGAGTCTGGATCCTCTGCATTGCCTCGCCGTTTGAGTTTCAATCCAGACCATCTGATCATAATCCTGATCAATCCCAGCAATGTTTTAATGCACATGGATTCTTTAAGATTTGTGCTAATATGTAATGAACGGAACAGATTCAAACCCAAAAAATAATGTATCTTAGGTCATATGAATTCCTTTCTCTTCTCTGACAATGGGCCAGTGGGTTGACTGAGAATCAAGGCCCAATAAAGATTCTCGACTCTTAAAACACAAGGCTAATTCATGAAGCTTAAAAACTAAAATGCAAGCTGGTTGCTGTCACGTGATTGTTACGCGGTGATTGTAATAACAGTCAAAAGGATGTCTTATTGTAGTCAAACAAAACACTTTATTTATTCGATATTAGATATGCATGTGATTTAGGTGGGAAAAAATAAAAAATTTCAGAAAGGACCTTTATTTTATTTTATTTACAAAATATGTTAAAATTTGTTTTTAATTATCAAAGCAAGATGATTTACACTTTTTAGCTATTTGAGATGCAAAAATCAGATAAAATAGATTCAACAGCAAATGATCAAGCAAAAAAGAAAATTTCAAAATTCTAACAGAAAATAAGAAATTTCCAATTGAGCTACTTTATTTAATGAACTTAGTACATTTTGACTGATTTCATTTGAGCAGCACAACAACACTATTTGGGTTTTATTTCTACTGATTTAAACAGCACAACCTCCAATTAAAGAATTAATTGTGTGTCAAACTAATTGGGAGAGAAGTGATATCCCAATTACAAAAGTAATTTCAAATTATTGATTTTGAATACCCAATTTAAAATTTGTTATGATAAACCATGCATCATGTAAAATTTAACACTAAGATACTTATGATATTTTAATGTTAAATTTTTTTGGGAACTTTACTCCTGTTAGATTCGATGTGCTAATTGTTTTGTTGAGTTATTATTATTTAATTACCAATAGTTAAAAATCAAATGCAAAGATATTACAAACCCAGCACAAATCTGGGTTAATATCTTAACAGAGCAGTTTTGGCTTCATGCAGCACACTAAGCATATGCAATGTTGTTTTGATTCTATAGCCTGTGCGCTGTACAAAGTCAAAACTGCAATGTTAGAAAGCGCAAATTGACACAACTTTTAAATAACCCTATGCAATTTGTTAAATCATCTCCAAAACATGAATATATTTCATCAAATTCCATCTAAACTACAACCGAGTCCATTAGATCAATCAAGATAAAAAATACAAAAATAATAAAACAAGCCACTGATTGCCTCACATATCCAGTTCAAAACAAAGGTTATTTGATAGGAGTTGACGGATGCGAAGATGCTACCTGCTCTTTATCCTGCAAACAATTGAAAGAACATAAAATTCATAAAAAAATTGAATTAACTCATGTGCCATACCCCATAAATATAATTTAAATTATAAACAGATTAATAAAAAATTTATGCAATAACCATAAATTAGACTACTGGTATCTCCTTTCCTTGGTTAGACTGCTGGTTGTTTGCAAATTGGCTATGGTACTATGCATAGCGCATATTAGTCTGTACTATGGATCAATATCTTCGTTTTTAAAATCCAAACAGTCGATTTGAACCGTTCAAAATGATCACCATATGAAAATGTACGTAGAGACGAAATTTTACATTTTTTAGAATTTTTTTACTATTTTATTTAGATAGGTAGAAAATCACTACTTTTAAATGGTCAAGAATCTTTAGATCAAGTGATTTTCTACCTACTTAAAAAATAGTAAAAAAATCTAAAAAAATGTAAAATTTGATATGCAAGTACATTTTCATATGGAAATCATGTTGAAGGGTTAAGATCGACTATTTGTACTTTGCAAGTGAAAAAATTGATCTGTAGTACGGACCAATCTATGCTATGCACAGTACCATAGCCTCACTTAAATTAAAAATATATTTAAATAAAAAAACAATAAATAACATAAACACTAAAGACCTGAGAGAAAGGTGCATTGGCCAGTGCCATCTGTTGTTGCTGAAACTGGTACCAATGCTGCTGCTGTTGCTGTTGAACTTGCATCGACTGCTGCAAATACATCTGGTACATTTGTACATTTGCTAGTAATACATCATTTGTTGCTGAAACTGCGGTTGCTTCTCGTGCAAAGAGTTGTTGCTAGGCGAGGATTGATTCGACTGTAACTGATTTTGCTGTAACTGTTGTTGTTGTAACTGGAGGCAATAGTACATCTGTTGTAGTTGGTTTTGGTTGTGTTGCCACATCTGAGATGGACACACTTTCCCTGATTGTACGCCTCCATTCTATCATTTTTTTCTGTTAGTACAACTGGATTCAGTTTATATGAGTAGGGGTTTTAACCAAAAAAAAAATAATAAATAAAGGGCAGAAGAAACTATTGGTTGCTAGTGTTTTGAAAATTACAAACACCCATTACTAGCATGAGCCCCTAAACCCTAAACCCTAAACCCTAGAGCTCAGACCAAGGTAATTTCTCCAAGGTTCCTCCTATTGTTCATCTCACCTCTCTAAAATTCTAACTCTAATCACTTATCTAATGAGAACATAATATAGTTTTCATGCACAACAATGATAGGGGAGATTTGCCAAGGAAAAATAATTTAGATGTAAATTTTTAAATTCACCGTTGTCAACTGAAAAAATGAGGGTTATATGCCCAAGAACTTCTATTAAATGTAATGATAAGGGAGCTTTTCTATTAAATTAACCCTTATCTATTAAAGAATACATTTTAATTTACAGTTATGGGTACGCTACGAGCTATATTCGCACAAGCAAGCACCTGTGACAAATAGACTCTTAAAATAAAAAAAATAAAAAACAAGGAAAGTGCAAAATGCACAAAAACACTAACCAAAGATTGTGCCAAGGCTCCTGTAGGAAATGTCTGGTTGGCTGTTGTGACATCTGTATTGGGTTATTTGGTCTTGCCAGGTCTGGATTCGAAACGGGTCGATTTTGACCCAATTCCACTTCTGACTTCAAGCATTCGCCCTGAATTGGGCTAGCAGACCTAATTGGGTTTATTTGAAAAGACTCGTCAGGTTTCGGGTCTATAGTTTCAGATTCTAGATTTGCTCTTACCGGGTCGGTTTTCTCAACATCACTATTATTATCGATACTATTATTGGTATTAAAATTATTCTCAGGTTCAGGAACAGTAAAGTTGGTTTTTGATTCTGGAATTTGAGTTTTTGGCAGTACTATACTACTATTGATTCCAAATTCGGTTGCAAAATCACCTCCTTTTCTCCTAATATGGGCTTCTTTTTTTCTAATTTTGCTCTTTTATTGCTAGTGGAATCAGTTAGGGGGAATGCATTTCGTGATTCCTTCGGAAAAAGTATGTAGTGTTGGGCCCACACCTTTCTAATCTGTGCGGGTTTTCCATAGAGGTCGACAAACTATACATAAAAATATAAGATCTCAGTTATGAGTGAGGCTATGGTACTTTGCAAAGTGCACATTGATCCATACTATGGATTCATATTTTCGTTTTCACAGTTCAAATAGTTGATCCGAACTATTCAACATGACTTTCATATGAAAATGTACTAAGAGATTAAATTTTATATTTTTTTTCTATTTTTTAAAATAAGCAGGCAGAAAATCACCTAATTTAAAAATTACGAACCATACAAAAGTAGTGATTTTCAACCTATCTAATAAAATAGTCAGAAAATTGAAAAAAAAAATTCATTCTTCAACTACATTTTCATATAAAGATCATGTTGAGTGGTTCAGATCAACAGTTTGAACTTTAAAAACAAAGATATAAATCCATAATATGGGCCGATCCGCACTATGCAAAGTACTATAGCATCACTCCTCAATTACTGTTTATAAAAAAGATAACTCACATCAAAAAACAACATAGAGATCTCTTCCCGTTCTTAATAGCATAAAGGTATAGATTCATCAGTTCGAGGTTCTATCACATTAGATATTATCGAATCTAAAGTCAATATGTGACTGGTCCCACCATACATGGATCATCTCAAATTGAATCAACCCCTACAAGTTTCAATAATCATTACTTAGAAAAATTTACAGATGCAAATATAGTAATAATTTATAAATTGACACAGAACTTTGATTAGAGAATTGCATGGCATTTGTTTAATCCCCCTAAGAAAGACTTCTCTAGCCGCATCCGTGCTACAAGTTGCCTATAAAAACAAAAATTTGCGAGAAATATAATTCAGAAAAGGTAAAAGAAAAGATTTCAAATGAATTGATTGTTAAGGGGATTAATTAAAATATTATAATTTCTATCATACCTAATTATTTTATGATTTGAATTTTAAAATTTGAATTCTAATTATTTTCCAATGTGGAGGCATGATTGGGGCATAGCAGTTTTCAAAGAAGCTGAATCCTCGAAGTTAAATATTTTCTTGTATCATACCGCAAATGCATGGTTTGGAAACTCGGCCGATTCCGAGTCAACTCGGTATCGGCCGTGTCCAATCCGAGTTTCACCCGAGTCTCACGTCCATGTCTGAACAGTGTTTTGCATGGTTTTTCAGCAAAACTCGGCTGAACAGTGTTTGACTCGGCCGAGTTATCCGATTTTCAGGCCAAGTCAACCTGAGTCTGGCCGAGTCTGTCCGAGTCTAGCCGAGTCAACATTTTTTTCAATTATTTTTAAATGCTTACTCAATAAAATGAGAATAATATCCAACAGTGTTTTTTCAATTATTTTTTCAATTATTTTTAAATGCTTATTTTTTGGCATACACTCTAAACAAAAAAACTTTTTCTTCACAAAATTATTTAAATTAAAATACTAAAATCTCCAAAAAAAAAAAAAAAAAAAACAGCCCGTGGGTCGCCCCAGCCACGAGCGGTTTGGTTGGATTTTTGGGCCGCCCGTGGGCCTAGCGGTCGGGGTAGTTTTGACAAAAAACGGTACAAAATGACATTTTTAAAATTAAGTTTTTTGTTAAGGGTATTAATAAAAATGGCCGTAAAGTTTGATGTGACTAATTTTTGTAGTCCGCAAACTTTATATTAGGCGTAAACTTTATTTGTCAATGTTTTTAAATATTAATGATCATCATTTTCCATGTTAAATATTTTTATATCAATAATTTTTGTATTATATTCGAAATATTTTTTTAAATGACATTAATTCAGATAATGCGGAACTCAATCAATGCTACAACATAAAGCTTATAAATATGTATTGTGATTAAAAAAAAAAAGTAAATCGGATTTGATTATTTTTTATTCATATGAAAGTTATTTACCCATCCTACAAAAATAATAAAACAGTGGGTTGTCAAGTTACATATATGAAATTAACTGTCAGTTGTAGTCAATTTGTGATAAGATATATAATGCATATTTGTATATATTGTTAATTGAGGTTGGTTAATATCAAAACTTTTGTTTCTAAGCCATGGAACAAACATTTTGGTTTTATATTTTTTAAGTCTAAACAGGCGATTCAAATTGTTCAAAATTCAATCTATATTAAAATGTGCTATGAGTCCAAATTTTACATTTTGAGGAATTTTTTACTATTTATTAACTCAGTTTTAAATCAGTGTATTCAATGATCAAAAAAAAATTTCACTGTTTATTTAAATAGGCGATTTTAAAACTATCTTAACAAATAGTAAAAATTTTGCAAAAAAATTAAAATTTGATCTTCAAGTACATTTTATATAAATATCACATCTAACAGTTTGGATCAACTGTTGGACTTTGAAAATCGAAAAACTAATTGGTTGCATTACAGCTCCGGAACAAATATTTTGATATTAGCCAATCCCTTGTTAATTAATCGTAAACCATAATTAAAAATAAATAAAACGAAATTTACATAATTAATATTTGAAAAAAATTAATTAGAGAAAATATCAATTTGATCATAATTAAATTAACTTTTAATTGAATGATTTGGATATGTCGATGATTGACTATTTAGATTCTGAAATTTGAAACATAAGAATTATTTCATTGACCAGCGGGGTCCACATGGCACGACCATCACCATTCATCCATGGTTTTATTAACTATATAGTAAGATTAAAATTGTAGACAAAAAGGTCCTATTTGCAATCCTAAAAAAGTAGTTGTTGTTCCATGGAAAAGTTTAATTGGAAAAGAAAAGCATTTCAGCGATTCTTTCCATAGAGTCACTACAACAAAATCGGTCTTCAACGACTTGTATCAGCGACTGATCCGATCACCAGTCAATGAAGTTTCACCTCCCCCCTCCCAAAAAAAAAAAAAAACGAGGAGATAGACCATGAGAGATATGAAAGAGAATAAGAGGTTCACAATCTATTGTGAAAGATATATGAAACATATTGTAGTATTGATTTTGTTGGAGAAGAAGAGATAAGCAACAGACGTAAAGTAACTGTAATTGAAAAGAGAAAATATATGAATTTCAACTGCCAGTTTTAATAATTTTGAAATACTTAAATAAAGAAATAAATAAAATAATCTTCAAGTAACAACACCTTATGTTATTGCACATGCATGCTACACTATCTCATATATTAGGTTTTACAACACTCCAAGGCAGCCATTCCATTTTTTGAGTAACCGGGCCGTAGATTTGGTGAACAAAAATTGCCCCTAGGCCAAGCCCAAGCCCAAGCCCATCTAAATCAATTAAAAAAAACCATACACCTATGTAAGGACCACTTCAAAAGACCTTGGTTGGACTTCTCATCTGATATAAAAGAGATTGCTGTGATGCTGTCACTTAAAAGATGTCTTTAGAATCAAAGATAAGGCAGAGATTTTTTGAGAGCCTCATAGACTCATAGTCAAGTCCACGCTCAAGTCAACACCCAATTGTATGTTTTGATAACGGGTTGGGCATCTCCTAAGGTTCGGATCTAATAATCAGTCTCCGGTAACTCTCATGACTTATTGTTATGGTCAGTGTCAGACCACTTATACTACCAAAGAATGATTGTATTGACTGAGCACTAATGTAGTGGATGGATCACTAATGTAATGGGTGAACATTGAGTTTGACCCACTTTAACAACTCGTTGCCACCCCCAGTAAATAACATGCAAAAGATATTAATTAAACACAGTACCAATACCAAGAAAAACAAATAAAATAACAGGATAATAAGATGATGACAACTTGGGAATCCTTCACTAGTGGAAAATATGGAATCAGGATCGGTTATATACACAAAAGAATAAATTATAAATATAAATATAAATATAACACCATCAAAAGAACAAAAAAAACAAACTTCTAATCTTACATTTTATTGATAAATTATAAATATAACACCATCAAAAGAACAAAAAAAACATGAAATTGAACGAGTATATATGGAGCACCAAAAATTGGAATAAAAGCATGGTTTCTGATCAAACTCGGAATTGGAAAGATGTATCTACTGGAATTGAAAATTCAGATTTTTTTTAGGCAGAAACTTGTTTTGTAGCAAAAAAAAAAAAAATAAGAAAATAGTAAAAAAATATATGTTAAAACAAAATATTACACTCAACTAATTCATTAATTATATAATATAATACAAGTATTACAAATAGAAAACACTTTTTTTATAGATCAACTAAACTACAGCAACGCACTACTATACTAGCTAGTCACATGCATTATTTATAAATAAACTAAACAATTCACATACAGTCAAATATGTTGTCTCCAGCTATATGCAAGTTTGCTATGTCTCACTTTCCAGCTGTATGCAACTCTCCTTCGCAGAATTTTGGTCAAATATATCAAGTAAAATGCTTGCTTCATCCTTGTCTTGTTTTTCATTATTGATTTCACTGCTAATATACATTATTGATTTCGCAGAATTTTGGTTTCCAACTCTTGAAATTGTAACCTGTAAGAACAAGCTAATTAGAATTTATGCATAGAAGAGCAAAATTACATTAGCAACATAAATTTAGTGTAGGATTATTTTGACAACATATGTGTTAAGTTTTTTTTCTAGTTCAAATTATATTTGCATAATTTGATTTGTTTTTTTTTTGTGATTTGAAATCATAGATCAACAATTATCAGGGAAAAACGTAAAATAACCAAAGGACTCGGCCTGACTCGCATCAATAATCAGATAACTCAGCCGAGTCAACACGATTCAACCTATTTTTGTTGGAAAAATCGAATGGGCGTGACACTCAAACGAAACTTGGCTCAGAGCCGACCGATACCGTTCTAACTTGGCCGAGTCAACTTGGACCTGGCCGATTTTCCAATCCATGAATATAATAAAAGTTACATATCTGATAATACTTGACCAACCATGTAAAAATAAAACAAAAACTGTCACTAAAAATTCATTTGTATCTCTCCATAATATGAAAATTAGATGAAAATATTGTCTTAAAATTGCAGCTCCATTTTGTAGCAAATTACAAAATTTAGAAAGCTTGAATTGGACTAAATTCATAATTAGTCTACTCTTATTGAAGTCTTCGTCCGACAGGAAAAAAAAAAAAATACATGTCTGCAATAAATACTGCTATGTTGATCTAGACTTGAATTTATTGTTGTGCATCCTGCTAGCTAGCTAGCTTGGAAATTTTTGCACGATTTTTTTTTTATTTACCTTCTTTCAAAAAAAATAAAAAATAAATAACCACTTCTTCTTGAAAATTCGATATAGATCATGTCCGCAGTTTAAACCTGCGAAAACAAATTACTGGTTTTGTAGGTTTAAATTGTGGAGCAACTTTTTTTTTTCTTTTACGTACAAAGGTCACTCCAAATATTTTTTTTAAAACGGGTGCCCCACAGCCCCCCTACATTATTTATTTATTTATTTCAAGAAAGATTAAAGGGTGGGTTTCACTACATTTCAACAAAGGAG
Organism: Carex rostrata; assembly: GCF_964058835.1. NCBI lineage: Eukaryota > Viridiplantae > Streptophyta > Magnoliopsida > Poales > Cyperaceae > Carex > Carex rostrata. Next base: position 3,681,525 of record NC_135951.1, read on the forward strand.
CACGTTTAATGCCAGTTGCATGGGGAGAAATAAAGGATCACGAAATAAAAAAAATTAATATATTTTCATTTTTTTTATCGGAAACTCCCTTCTGGTTCGGTAGTATAAACTTGCGACACCTAATAAAAATAAAATAAAATGGTTAAAAGATTTTTTTCTTAAATGGTAAAAATAAAAAATTTATATTTTTGCATGGCATTTGCAGGTCCACACAAAATACAGATTTGTAATAATTCTTAATTTTGATATTAATGAAGAGTCTCGATACAATCCATTTACGTGATTATCATACTTGTATCCGATGAATAAAGCGGATATGAATATTATTTTTTTCCTTAATTTATTTGCTTATTAGAAAAGGAAAAAAAAATTTTAATTAGCTTAATGGCAAGCATATAGATTAGAAAAATTTCTTAGTTTGTCACTTAAATTAATGGTGTGTGCGCATGTGTGCACGTCTGTTTGTGATGCAACTTCGCATTAGTAGTAAAAGCTTAATTACAGTATAGGAGAACAAAATATACAAAGTCCGGATGGATCACTATTGTAGTAGGTCAGTACTATAACGACTCATTAGGGACAATATTGTGGTCAACTTCTTTCTAACCATACATACATCTCTCTTTAACTAACTATAAGAAGAGCAGCACGCTGTGAGAGAGAAAACCCATTCCAATATATATTGTAGTGGATGTACTCTGTGATAGAGCAATGCAACATTTCCCTTCCTTGCATGTTTTCATATCGGGTCGGGTATGTCCTAGGGTTCGGATCTAATAATCAGTCTCCGGTAACTCTCATGATTTATTGTTATGGTCAGTGTCAGACGACTTATACTACCAAAGAATGATTGCTGGAATTCATTATATATAGTAAGTGAGCACTAATGTAGTGGATCGATCACTAATATAGTGGGTGAACATTGTAGTCCAATCTTTTGACCCACCAGCTGAGACTGTCAGGGTCGCCTAATTTGTTCTTTATTTTGAGGAGCACAATTTCATAGTCTTTAGTAGACAACACGGAAGAGGTGAAAGAGGGAGGAGGAACAACACAAACAAAATTGAGGACATGTATATAATTTTTGGGGTTTATGAATGGATACTGTTTTAGAAGCCGCCTGGACAATAAAATTAATTGAAGATATGTATATAAACAAAAAGTCTGTTTATATATATATATATATATATATATATATATATATACATCTAAATAAAATTATGTCGAAAACACTTTGGAAATTCTAATCCTCGTGAGTACGTTCAAGTTGTTTCTCTTTTTTTTGGAAAATCGGAACAAGTAACCTTGTATTTCTAAATCCTTTCCCAGTCCTCTACTCCGTGATATTATGTGTAATATTTTTGCAATTGGATGGATGAAATGCTGAATTACTTGTTGAGGTTGTCTTTTTTTAGGTTTAATTTATTAGTCATGTTTTATTGTTGAGAACAATATTTAGTAGTGAACTTCTTTGTTTGTGCAACATATTGCTGAGGCGGATCTATAGTATACCAGGGGTACTGGTCAATTGCCCACCCCTGAATTTCGATAAACAAGCTTAAAGCACTATATATTTGAGTTTTTGTCTACCCCGAATTGTAATTTGTTGGATTTAATAAAGGGTACGCCCATTATGGGAATCTAAAAACCCGACCCGTTATGAATAGATGCAAACCCATTATGAAAAGGTGCATTGGTTTTATATAAACCATCCATACCTGTCTCTCTCTAACTAATAATCAGTACAAAAACGTATGTACAGTGACAGCCAAAAATAGAGAGAAAAGGTAGAGAGCACCAAGGAGTACTCTGTTAATACTTGAAGGTTTTAGGTCGTGGAAAACGCAGGGCTTCCGGCTTCGGCTTGTGATTCCTTGCAGAACCAGTGATACTGCTACGCTCGCAAGATCTGCATTGGAAAAAATAGAATCAGCATCGGTTATATACAGATATCAGTATCGGTTCACAACCGATTCTGATGAGGGCGATACAAATACTAAACAAATCTGTATCGGTTGTTACAACCGATACTACTAGTTACTATCTGCATCGGTTGTAATTAACAACCGACACAGATCTATATTGTAAATTAGATTTTTTAAAATTCAGTAAAATATTATCAGCATCGGTTGTACAGTACAACCGATACAGATATATATTTGAAATTATATTTTTTAAATTCAGAAGTTCACTATCAGCATCGGTTGTACAGTACAACCGATACAGATATATATTTGAAATTATATTTTTTAAATTCAGAAATTCACTATCAGCATCGGTTCTTACTTAAGAACCGATACCGATACTCTGTTGAATTTTTAAAAAATATTTTTTAATAAATGGCCAGCTTCCATATTTATTTAGCTGGCCGAAATTTCAAATTATCACAAATCCCTAAATTCTCAATAAAACACATCCTAAATTAATTTTCAATAAAACACATCCTAAATTAATTATCAATAAAACACATCCTAAATTAATTATATATCATACACATCCTAACTTGTCAACTTCCAGCTGTTTCACTTTCTCGTTAAATTTCTCCTTAATTGCATTAGGCCCTCTTCCTCGTTTCTTAGCCGAGGCTGTCTCACTATTGCTTTCCATATCTGAATTTGCAAGTCCAAATAAATCCAAGTCCAAATAAATTCAAAGTCCAAATAAATCCAAACTAACTTCAAACCATTTCAAATTAAATCAACAAATAAATCCAAACCAATAATGTACCAACAATTACTAACAACATTTATTTTGGTACCAACAATTATAATCTATCAAATTTCTAACAATTTGGTACCCTAATCTATTAAATTGGTACCCTAATTAATAGATTAAATTGGTACCCTAATCTATTAATAGATTAAATTGGTACCCTAATCTATTAAATTGGTACCCTAATCTCAAATTGGTACCTCTTAAATTGGTACCCTAATCTATTAAATTTCTCAAATTGGTACCTCTTAAATTGGTACCCTAATCTATTAAATTGGTACCCGAATTATTTCTAAACAATTTCTAATAAACAATTTCTAACCAATTCTTAATTTCTAAACAATCTCACAATTTGTATATGAACCCCTAAACTTTTAAAATTTCGCAAAATGGACCCTGTTAGTTCAAATCTGGTATAACACTCAAAATCGCACTTCCAAAATTTTGCATAATGGTCCCTGTTAGTTCAAAGTTTGGTATACACACAAAATCAGCACATTCATACCCTAATAAATCGAATTTATAGAAGAAGACTAACCCGAGATTGAGAGGGAGAGACGGAGCCGAATGTAGGCGGAGCACCGGCTAGGTCACGGTTTTGATTGGTCGATCACGGCTAGGTCACGGAGTAGGAGACGGAACACTATCAGCAGTGTGGAGAGGGAGCGCGGCAAGGCGGAGCACGGCTAGGTCACGGCGGCTTGGAGAGGGTTTTGAGGTTTTGAGTGTTTTGAGTGTGTTGAGTGTTTTGAAAACTTAGAAGAAATTTAGAAATATAGAGGCGCCGGTTGGGGAGGGAAGGCTATCAGCATCGGTTCCTATCTTAAGAACCGATGCTAATAGAAATCAGCATCAGTTCTTAAGCTAGAACCGATGCTGATAGTGATATATATTTAAAAAATGTGGATTACTATTAGCATCGGTTCTTAAGCTAGGAACCGATGCTGATAGTGCTTTTTTATTTTTGAATGTGTATGTCATTTTAAATATAAAAAAAATGATGTTTATGTGTTATTTTATATTTTTCTATTTTAAAATTTTAAAAAAAGGATTTTTATGTGTAATTTTATATTTAAGAATGTGTATGTCATTTTAAATATAAAGAAAATGTTTATTTGTTATTTTTTATTTTTGTATTTTATCTGTTTTTTTAAAATATAAAAAGCATGATTATGTGTTATCAGCATCGGTTCTTCAGCTAGGAACCGATGCTGATAGTGTTATATATTTAAAATTGTGCGGATTACTATCAGCATCGGTTCCTAGCTGAAGAACCGATGCTGATAGTGCTATTAATTTAAAATTGTGCTTTTTATTTATGATGGTGTATTTTTATTTTAAAATTTTAAAAAAAGGATGTTTATGTGTGTGTTATTAGTAGTACATAAGCTATTTTAAAAATTACTTATAATATAAAATAAAATAAGCTACTAAAATAATAACATTAAAAATTTAAAAATAAGCTAATAAATCCCAGAATATTGATCTCTTCTTCCAACATATTTTCGGAGCCCCTTTCTTTCTCACCACCTTCTTTTTAAATTTACCCAATTGAACTTTCAAATCTTTTACTCGCGAATAAACTTGCTTACCGGTCAACGGGTAATTTGCTCGGATATTCTCGGTCTTTCCATTGAATTCTTTTTTTCTCTTTCGGTGTGCGTGGTTGGCAGGAAGAAATCTACGATGACCCATGTACACATTTTTAGAGGAGTTGGGTAGTCACACATCGACTGTATCATCCAGGCAAACAGGGCACGCTTTCTCTCCTTTGACACTATAACCCGACAAATTTCCATAAGCCGGAAAATCATTAATGGTGCAGAAAAGCATGGCCCGTAAAGTGAATTTCTCTTTGCTGTATGCATCATACATTTGCACTCCGGGTTGCCATAATTCTTTTAAATCCTCAATCAATGGAGCTAGATACACATCTATGTCGTTCCCGGGCTGTTTGGGTCCTGATATGAGCAAGGTCAACATGATGTATTTGCGCTTCATACATAACCAAGGCGGAAGATTATAAATGCACAGTAGAACCGGCCAACTGCCATGCTTGCTGCTCATGGTACTGTGCGGATTTATTCCATCTGCACTAAGCCCAAGCTTTAGATTTCTAGGGTCACGTCCGAATTCAGAAAACTCTCTGTCAATATTCCTCCACTGAGGAGAATCAGCGGGGTGCCGTAATTTCCCATCTTTCTTCCGGTTTTCGGCATGCCAACGCAGTAATTTCGCATCTTTAGCATTTGAGAACAAACGTTTGAATCTCGGTTTTACGGGGAGGTACCACAATGCTTTTGCAGGAGGTCCTTTATTCGGTTTACGATCATCACTTTTATCACTGGCAATCTGCTTTGGTTTGTAACGTGATGCGCCACATTTTGGACACTCATGAAGGTCTTCGTACTCATTTCGATATAATATACAATCATTTGGGTACGCGTGTATTCTCTGAACTTCCAAATCAACTGGGCACAATATTTTCTTTGCTTCGTAAACATTGGGTGTTATCTCGTTTCCTTCCGGAAGCATTTCTTTTAAAGTTTGTAATAGCTCAGTAAAACTTCTATCACTCCAACCGTTAGATGCTTTAAGGTTATACAATTTTAATACACCTTTCAATTTTGAAAATTTAGAACAACCAGGATACAATTCCTTATTAGAATCTTCGTACAAATTCTCAAACAAACAATACTGCTTATCATTATCAAAATCCTCTTCTATATCACGTAACATTTGATCAAAATTATCACATTTATCTACCACTATATCATCATTTTCTTCGGTATGATACTCCTGTTGCTCAGTACGAGTACCTACGTCGGTTTCCAATCCCCGTAAGTCATTCCCCTCATCTCGAACGGTATGGTATTGCTGATGCTCAGTACCAGTACCTATGTCGGTTGGAAAACTCTCACCATGCCATATCCAACACTTATATCCTTGCTTGAATCCACGACGGATTAAATGGCTCCTCACTTGGTTCGGGTTGGATAATTTTTGACCATTGTTACAATCACGACAAGGACAAGACATCATTGTACTCCCCTTATTCGCCATATCTTCCATAGCAACTCTAATAAATTCCTCGACACCTGTCGTATATTCATCCGATAGACGTGATGTTTCGTACATCCAACTGCGGTCCATCTGCAATTATAGTAGAACACAATTAATTTAGAACAAGCTTGGGGTACTAAATTCTATTCACAATAGGGCTTACATGGGGCCTGGTTACCATCCTATCCCACTCTTTGAATACTTCGTCTCAGTAGTGACCACGTGTTAGTCGTGTTTTAGTATTTAAGAAAATTTCGGCAGCATTTCCCCTCAGTTCCCCGAGTATTCGGGGAACTAATAAGGAGAAATGCTGCAAAAATTTTCTTAAATACTAAAACACGACTAACACGTGGTCACATCCTAATTGAGACGAAGTATTCAAAGAGCAGTCCCAAAACGGGGACTATTCAAAATTAATCCCTAATGGATTAATTTTGAACGGGTATCATGACCTAAAGGCATTAATCATTCGGTTGTGGCTCATAAGACAATACTCTAGCTACATACGTAATACAAATCTATTTAGTCTAGCTATCGAAATACACATTCATGCACAAAACTAATTAAACATGAGTTTTATGTTATACTTACAACTTTTTTAGATGCCGTACCGAGTGAGATGAAAATCGCTGCACCAAATCTCTCAATAATAGCCAAACTACAAAATTAAATCATCAAAACCTAATTAAGGGATGTATATATATATAACATGGACTTGGCTACGGTGCTATGGGTTACATAGATGCCTCCCGTGCTACGGCTCAATATTCGAGTTTTCCAAACCCTAACGGTCGATCCGAACCATTCATCTTATTGTCCATATTAATATGTGTCTGGAGACCAAATTTTACATTTTTTGGAAATTTTTTACTATTTTTTTAGATTTATTGAAAATCGCTGATTTTCTGACAAATCTGGACCATAAAAAACAGCGATATTCAATAATTCTAAAAAAATAGTAAGCAATTTCCAAAAAATGTAAAATTTGGTCTCCACACACATTTTAATATGGAAAATAAGATGAATGGTTCGGATCGACCGTTAGGGTTTTGAAAACTCAAATATTGAGCCGTAGCATGGGAGGCCTCTATATATGCAACCCATATATAGCATATTAGCCAAATCCTATATAACATATATATGATGCATGCTAGGGTATATATGGGTATATATCAAAAGCTCATATATAGCATGAATGTGCAAATATAGTTATATCAAAAGTTCATATATTTCATGAATTTCCTCATCTTCACAATAAAGAAAAGCTTCAAATATAAAAATGTATTAAAACCTAAAAGATAGATTAGGGTTTATAAAATGAGCCGAATTAGAGCTTAAATGGTGCTAGATCTAACATCAAACTTGAGAAAAGAAATGATCAATCAATTAATGAACCTGAGAAAAGAAGAGTGAGTTAGCTGATCAATGCCCACTAAATTAGCTGCTGCGCCAACCAACGGAGGAAGAAAGAAAACTGATTCTGTGAAGAATCAGACTTTGGAAAAAGCTAAATAGCGACTATCAGTATCGGTTCTATCACTAAAACCGATACTAATAGCGATTGAAACCACAGAACCTGAACTAATTGCATCGGTTCTTAGCTTAAAACCGATGCTGATAGTACTATTTATTTAAAATAATTCGGATTACTATCAGCATCGGTTCCTAAGCTAAGAACCGATGCTGATAGTGCTTTTTTTTTTAATTCCATAGAAAGATATTTTTTTTTTTAATTCCATAGAAGAACCAAGTATATTTTTTTTTGATTCCACAGAAGAACCAAGAGTCGATATCACATACTTCACTTGCTCTCTCTCTCTTTCTCTCTCCACACTCCAAAAAGTCGGCAATGGCGAAATTATCTTCGGACGACATAGAAGGCGAAGGCAAAATGGCGAAGCGGAGAAAGACTAACGAAGGAGGAAAGACTTTTGAATATTCCGTCTTCTCAAAATAAAATCAAAGAAGTAAAGACTTTGAATCCTCCATCTTAGAGTAAAATCAAGGGGCGAAAGACTTTGAATCCTACATCTCCTCAAAAGGAGACTGGAGAAAAAAATGAGATAGCCACAATCCATACCGACTTTCTGGAGTGCTCAATTTGTTTCAATCTCATGTACTCTCCAGTTATTAAAAAAAAAAAAGAGCAAGAGAGATAGAGCAATTTGTTTCAATCCATACCGACTTTTTGGAGTGTGGAGAGAGAAAGAGAGAGAGAGAGCAAGTGAAGTATGTGATATCGACTCTTGGTTCTTCTATGGAATCAAAAAAAATATACTTGGTTCTTCTATGGAATCAAAAAAAAATATATCTTTCTATGGAATTAAAAAAAATAGCACTATCAGCATCGGTTCTTAGCTTAGGAACCGATGCTGATAGTAATCCGCATTATTTTAAATAAATAGTACTATCAGCATCGGTTTTAAGCTAAGAACCGATTCAGATAAGCCGATCTTGATTTCAGTTTTTCCACTAGTGCTATCAGCATCGGTTCTTAGCTTAAAAACCGATGCTGATAGTACTATTTATTTAAAATAATGCGGATTACTATCAGCATCGGTTCCTAAGCTAAGAACCGATGCTGATAGTGCTATTTTTTTTAATTCCATAGAAAGATTTTTTTTTTTTTGATTCCATAGAAGAACCAAGTATATTTTTTTTTATTCCATAGAAGAACCAAGAGTCGATATCACATACTTCACTTGCTCTCTCTCTCTCTTTCTCTCTCCACACTCCAAAAAGTCGGTATGGATTGAAACAAATTGCTCTATCTCTCTTGCTCTTTTTTTTTTTTAATAACTGGAGAGTACATGAGATTGAAACAAATTGAGCACTCCAGAAAGTCGGTATGGATTGTGGCTATCTCATTTTTTTCTCCAGTCTCCTTTTGAGGAGATGTAGGATTCAAAGTCTTTCGCCCCTTGATTTTACTCTAAGATGGAGGATTCAAAGTCTTTACTTCTTTGATTTTATTTTGAGAAGACGGAATATTCAAAGTCTTTCCTCCTTCGTTAGTCTTTCTCCGCTTCGCCATTTCGCCTTCGCCTTCTATGTCGTCCGAAGATAATTTCGCCATTGCCGACTTTTTGGAGTGTGGAGAGAGAAAGAGAGAGAGAGAGCAAGTGAAGTATTTGATATCGACTCTTGGTTCTTCTGTGGAATCAAAAAAAAATATACTTGGTTCTTCTATGGAATTAAAAAAAAATATATCTTTTTATGGAATTAAAAAAAAAAGCACTATCAGCATCGGTTCTTAGCTTAGGAACCGATGCTGATAGTAATCCGAATTATTTCAAATAAATAGTACTATCAGCATCGGTTTTTAAGCTAAGAACCGATGCAATTAGTTCTTGTGCTGTGGTTTCAATCGCTATTAGTATTGGTTTTAGTGATAGAACCGATACTGATAGGTATTAGTATCGGTTGGTTCTTACAGCCGATTCAGATAAGCCGATCTTGATTTCAGTTTTTCCACTAGTGATTAACGGAGTATTTTGTAAGTTTTATCCGTTAATTAACATTGGTATCAAGCCAAGTTGATGGCATGTATTCTGGTTTTAATCACAATTATTTTGTTTATGCATTTTCAAGTTTAGCATAAATTTAATATTTTTTTGTTTTTGAAAAACATATTTTACGTATTCTAATTTTTGTTTTTTCGAAAATATTAGAATTGTTTATTCTATGTAAATCTGTTTCATAATTTTTTCGAAAACATTAGAATTATTTTACGTAAATCTGTTTGTATTAAGATTTGATTTACAAATATTTTTTTGGTATATTTGATAAATCTAAATACGAATTTTATTTTATAAAAACGTATTTAATATATTCACTGTTTTGGAGATTTTTTGATTTGCATCGTTTGGAGATGCATTGCAAAATTAGAGATGCAAAACAGTGCATATCTTTAGAAGGCATTAAATTGGATTTTCGGATCTTGTACAACTAGGTTGGACAATTGTTTGATTCAAATAAATTATAACCGTCCAATGAACCATTTGTTTCGGATTGGACGGTTAATGAATAGTGTGGATCATTTTTATACTTCCGGATTGTATGAAATCCAATTTTAATTCAAACAGCGCTAATGGATGTGTCCATTACTGTTAGAAATGGAGAGGTTGTATGCACCGGTTCAAACTAAATAAACTTGGTCCATAACTTTCTTGTAGACCGCGAAAAATAGATCCGTTTTTGAAGCCGCTGGGGCTTGAACCTTACCACTATGCCACATGCTATTTCTTGTTCTATTATTCATTCTATAGATTATATATACTACAAAACCGAAGTTGATAAAAAATTTTCTTTGCAACTGGAATTTTTGTTTATATATATTATATATATACTATATAGAGGTAGGCTACGGTGAGTTGCGAAGTAAAGCGACTATTTTACTTCACGCTCATATTTTGCGATTTTAAAGTTCAAAATGTCGATCCGAACCGTTCATCTTGTTCTCCATATTAAAATGTACTTGGAGACCAAATTTTATATTTTTTGGAATTTTTTTACTATTTATTAAGCAATTTTGAAAGTCGCTGATCTGATGGTCTAGAAAATTTTACTGTTTTTTACTATTCACAGCAAAACAGCAATTTTCAAAAATGCTTAATAAATAGTAAAAAAATTCCAAAAAATGTAAAATTTGGTCTCCAAGCACATTTTTATATGGATTAAACATGTAACGGTTCGGATCGGTCGTTTGGACTTTCAAAATAAAAATACGGCGTGAAGTAGAAACGCGTTTTACTTCGCAACTCACCGTAGCCCACCTCTACTATCTATATTATATATATATTATATTAAAGAGATGGGCTATGTTGCATTGTAATGCATGAACCCTTTTGTGCATTGCACTATAAATTATGGATTTAAAGTCCAAACGACCAATCCGAACCGTTCATCTTATTCTTCATATTAATATGTGCTTGGGGACCAAATTTTACATTTTTTGGAATTTTTTTACTATTTATTAAGCAATTTTTAAAGTCGCTGATCTGATGGTCTAGAAAATTTTACTGTTTCTTACTGTTCACAGCAAAACAGCAATTTTCAAAAATGCTTAATAAATAGTAAAAAAATTCCAAAAAATATAAAATTTGGTCTCCAAGCACATTTCAATATGGATTAAACATCTAACGGTTCGGATCGGTCGTTTGGACTTTAAATCCGTGATTATAGTGTAATGCATAAGGGGATTCATGCATTGCAATGCACCATAGCCCATCTCTATATTAAATTATATATATATATATATATTTTATTAGCCATGAATTTTTTTTGGCCGTACGGATTTTATTTTACTCTGTTTATACAAATTTTGGTTTGTTTGTTAAAATTATATATTAAATGTATAATTTCAGTGGGAGTTTTACACAGTGAATAATTAATAATAATAAAATTTATAGAATTAAATGATGATTGTGAAACTTAGTGATCTTTCGATTTTAATCTATAAGTATTATTATTATTAAATTATTTCACAGTTATTGTAAAACTAGAAGTGTTATGCTAGATATTAAATAATTTATATTAAGTCATATCATAACAGTTGTTGTGATTTTAGCATAACACATGAGATATAAAATGAAAGGTATGTCAGATAGTTGATTGGCCTTCTCACACAGGCAATCGCTTCTATGTCTTGGTACGACATAGAAATGAGATTGATTTTAAGCTAGACATGATACAAAATGTGAGAGCAAGTGTTTAAAATATACATCGCCTTGATAGAGAATCAAGATGAGGTCATAGAATATATTATTATGACGGAAGGTGAAATACCCACTATTCACCTTAATTGTCTTATGCCAAGTGGGAGTCCTGTTATTGAATTTATATGATAAGTAGAGTTGTGGACTCAAGTTAGATATTATGTATATCTGAACTATCACTTGTACGGTATTGGATTTTAAATTAGACATACGCTCCATAAGAAATGGAGAATAATACCGTAACATATGTTTCATACCATATGTGCAATTGACCAACAGGGTAACAGAAGATATGATCTCTTCTTCTTTGTTGTGTGAGACCCGCGAGATCAAAAGGATCTCATAGTACTCTTCGATTTTTTACTAAATACTTGAAGTTTCTTTTCAATTAGTTATTTTGGAATGTTGCCAATGATCATGAATGATACGATCTAATGTAACATATCTGAATAACAATTGATTTGGAATGAAGAGATTCTAGATAAAAGAAAAGATCATTTGAGTGTTACATTAGGTTATATTCACTGGTGCACCAATTATGTTTATGTAACATAATTGTGAATATATAAGTATGGTTGTATCAATAATTAAAAGAGATCCTGTAATACTTAAAAATGTAACTTGATGATCTGGGGTACTGCATATTTACTCTACTTAGATGTTGTTATACATACCTAACAGTTGGATAGCAACATAGACTCTCAAATTAAGACTAGTATCATACCCGTGCGTTGCAACGGAGACATATTATAAGAAACAAATATATCAATGAAAATAATAATTATCAAAAAATTAAAACACATGTTAATAGAAAATTTATATGATTATGTATTTTTAATTAACTTTAATCGTGATCTCTGATAACAATTTGATGATGTGATGATTCTTTATTTTTAAGTACCAATGATATCAAATAATAGCTCGATTCGAATCTAATATCAAATATCATACAACAATTCAATATCAACATATAATATGATATCAAATAATAGCTCGATTCGAATATAATATCAAATATCATACAACAATTCAATATCAACATATAATATGATATCAAAAAATATAAATAAAAAGTGTTATCGTTTGTATGTATAGGATGTAAACACACACACACATATTATAAGAAAAATATATATTCACACACATGTTCCAATTTATATCCTTCTTTGTTTCCAATTTAGAATACACACATACATACACACATTGATATATTATATATTGGAAATATATTCTAAATTGCCCACACCAACATCTATAGAAACAAAAAAAAAAATGATTTCCATTGTGATTTGTATAGAAACGAAGAAGTAAGGAAACAATAAATAAGAAAATGGAAGGTGGAGTCTTCTCAATTGAAGAGGAAAAAATATGGAAATAAAGGAATAAGGAAACAAATAAATATATAACTATATTTCAGAATTTGTTCATTTTAAATTGTAACGTATCGTGTGGCAGCACATGTGGTGGGTATGTTTTTAACTAAATTTAGACTTCTATACATAAAAGAGATGCATTTAATCAAAATAAGACAAATTATGTAATTGGAGAGCTGAGATCAAATCCGAAGTTTCATCTCTCAATCGTAACCGTTGGCGGATCGGACACCCAACGTGCATAATAATAGAATGGAGATATGCTGGTCACGGCCTATTTCCTTGTATGAATTTTAACAGAGATTAGAGATTACGTTCTCTTAGTTTATAGCGGGTATCCCATTTTGTGCGAGTGGGAGATGTTGGATTTAATAAAGGGTACGCCCATTATGGGAATCTAAAAACCCGACCCGTTATGAATAGATGCGAACCCATTATGAAAAGGTGCATTGGTTTTATATAAACCATCCATACCTGTCTCTCTCTAACTAATAATCAGTACAAAAACGTATGTACAGTGACAGCCAAAAATAGAGAGAAAAGGTAGAGAGCACCAAGGAGTACTCTGTTAATACTTGAAGGTTTTAGGTCGTGGAAAACGCAGGGCTTCCGGCTTCGGCTTGTGATTCCTTGCAGAACCAGTGATACTGCTACGCTCGCAAGATCCGCTTCCGCACGAAGATTAACGGAGTATTTTGTAAGTTTTATCCGTTAATTAACATAATTTTACCGACCCCTACAGTGAAAAGATGCAAATGTATTCTTTTTAACTCTCTCTTCCTTTGGCTGCAAGTAATTATCTTGAAATTTTCGTTTCATTTTCCATTTTCGAATTTTTATTCAGATCTAGTTTTTTATCTTGGATATTCAAAATACTTTCTAGGGAAATCATGTGAGTACATGAGTCATCAAAGAGATTGTAATGAAATTATATGAGTTATATCTATACAATAAAATATCAAACATAAAGAGGCAATATGTGATATTTATTGAGAGAAGAGCTGGCTCCATCTTTTTCTCCTCCACTCCATTTAAATTTAATAAGATGTCTCCATTTCCATCCATTTACTCTCATTTCTTTCTCTTTTTCTTGTCTAAATTAATAAGATGCCTCAATTTCTCTTAATTTTGTGTTTTTATTTTTAGTTTTGTTTGAATTTGTTTTATATTTTTTTTCTTATCTTCGTTTTTCCTTCTACATTCTTATTTTCCTATTTTCTTAATTGGATAAGGATATGGAAGAAAAATATCATTAACATTAAATTTTTTTGATGAAATTTGTATATTTCTTTTTCATTTTTTTGGCCCATCCCTGATCAAAATCCTGGCTACGCCACCGATATTGCACACTATATATATGTTTTTATATGAGCAATGTGTTTTATTCAACATGCTATTCTCTAATTCGAAAATTACTAATTTGTGTAAACTATAATTTATTTTCATTTCCAATCATACTGTATTTTATGTCATAGCCAGTCATCTCGAGCTTTCATATTCTGAATTTAGACCTTTTATGCATGAGTCATATTTAAAAGATTCCATCAGTGCATGTCTCAACTTTCATAGCTAGTAATTTCCAACCCATTCAAAAGTCCAATCTAGTCAGTTTCTGCTTAATTACCATTCAAAAGTAGCAGTTAGCACTAGAACCACGCATGAGGGAATATCTTGTGGTCACATTTTAATTTAGTCAGATCATTGAATTTTGTACCCATCGTAATAAATAGTAAAAAAAAACCAAAAAAATGTAAAATTTGATCTGGAAGCACATTTTATTGTGGAGATCATATTGAATGGTTTGGATCGACGATTTAGAATTTGAAAATGTAGAAAATGGTTGTGGTAAATTTGTGGTAACTCAAAATTGTGGTAATCGGATCCCTCCTCTCTTTTTTTAATTCAAATTTATACATGGTTCATCTTTTATGAAAGTAAATTCTGCACAAATTAATATTTATTTGTACTATAAATTTGTGTAATTAAATTATATATTAATTAGTACGAATGAAGTGAAAACTATATATCAATTACTAGTTCCAAATGATGTATAACTTATCTCTTTTTTTTTAATTTGAAAAATAATAATGTAAAACGTTATCTTTTGAAATAATTATCTTTCATGCATTTGCGTCGACGATGGTAGCTTTTGAAGCTTGATGAACATATTTTGTTTTTAAATATTTATAAAATAATTTTTTGTATATATCAAAGACTGTCTATAATAGAAATATTATTTTTAAAATATGGGTCATGTTTATCATTGTAATAACTCAGATTTTAAAATAAATAAATAATTATTAATCATAATTAAGGTAAAATTAAAACATAATTAATTGGTTGAAGATAATAAAATAAATCTAATCTGGTATACCGGCAAAGAATGCTGAACTTCTCTGATCAGTGAAACTAATGCATCAAAATCCGTGCTTTCACTATCCAGCATCTCTCAGCTTCTCTACAGTGTAAACTGAAAACAAGAAAATTAATTAGTATACTGAGTCTAGTGTTGCTCTTACAATCTTACAATACTAGATTGAGGCAAAATGTCAACAATATTTATCATGTATGCTAATTTGACATCTTTTCAAATACTTATATGGCTTCTATAATTCATATCAGTGATGTAAAAAACCTCCGTTTAGGCCGATTAATTGGCTGATTAATTAGTCATTAGCGGTTATCAAACCATTACGGATTTTTTCTAAATAATCGGCCAATTATTTCCAACTATGTCCGATTATTCCTGATTATTCCCGTATAATCACTTGGCAATTACTTGTCCATCAGACGAGCATATACCGTTATTTATAACACTAATTCATATATATAACCAACTCAAAAACCCTTCTTTCGTATAAAGGGTTGCATATGGACAAATAAAATGATAAACCAACAAATTGCATCATTTCTGTCCTGAAAAATTAAATATTTGACATAGTTACTTTAGTATATAATTATTTTTTCTTCTTCAAATCACATGAAGTATCAGTGGCACCTTAACGAGTAGCATTTCAAAAATTGGGCCAAATTTGAATTTAAGAATAAAATCTGATCAGCTTAAAATGAGTACTAGTGCTAAGATATATTAGTCTAAAAAAAATGCTTCGTTCTTCTTCTTCTTTTAAAAATATATAATATATATATATTTCTAATGTTTGTGTTGTTAAATATTATATTTCTTAATTTCAATTCTCGTAAGAGATTTGTAATTAAGTAATCATGTGCTTAATATAATCATAGCATTAATGGATGAATTGATAATCACAAAAATTATAATGTGTTATTCTTTTAGCACAACTTTATGATATATTTTTAGGCAAATAATTCTTTTTTGGGATTGAGTTTTGTTCAAATGGCTTTAGACAAAGTCTCACCAAAGTCAAACTTAAACGTCCGATATATATTGAGATTTGTGCAAACATATTTAAATCTTAAAAAAATTAAATAGCTCTTTGAATCTAAATATTTGTGCAAATTTTGATGCAGATGAGACGCTTTAGGTCTGGCATTGGATGCGATTTTGTCCAAAGCAATTTGGATAAAAAAATCACCCTTCTTTTTGTATATGGAGATCACTTGACTCTATTTTTGCTTGAATTTGAATAACAAGGTTCCTATATGTGAGATGAACTACAAACGAATCTTGTTTTTCATTTGTATCTCGTAAATTTGAATTTTTCTGTTTTTTCAAGGTGTCAAATTAAAAGATCAGCAAGATCTTGTTAGCATTGAATTTTTTTTTTCTTTTATGAAATTTTGTATTTGTTTTGTAGTAAAAATGCTGTCAAGTGATATTTCACTTGTTGTTTTTCTTTCCTTTTATCTAGATGAAAACATGATAAATTGGTCTAAAATAATTAGCTTCAGTGTGCATATATAGCTGGGGGCTGTACCTGTAAATATTTAATAGAGAAATGGAAATCTGAATTGCTAAAACCACAAATGAGATTGCTTCAATAGAATTCCTTGAGATTGACAAGAGAAAAATAAAAATGTTATGATCTGAATTGGTAAATTGAATAAGAAATCTGTAAATATTTGGATTATTGAAGAGTAAATGTCGATTTAACAAGGAAATTTGATAGAACTTCAGGTCTTCATCTGTGGGCCGAATAGCACAGCTCCCATGTTTTCCATACTGGGCCTGTTAGGCCCAACGCCTAATCTCATTTCTTCTTTTCCTGACTAACTCCAGATAGCTAGGGGTGTTCATCGGTTCGGTTCGGTTAAAACCGAACCGAACTTGGCAAACCAAAGTTATAATTCGGTTTTAAAAATAGAACCGAACCGAACCGAATTAGCATTGTAACCGAACCGAACCGAACCGAAGTTTTATTTCGGTTTGTTCGGTTTGTTCGGTTCAAACCGAAATATATTATTATTTTTTATTTAAAACAATTGATTTATAATAAACCGAAGTATATTAAGAAATAAACCGGAGTATTAAGAAATAAACTAAGTTATTTAAAAATAAACCAAGTATTTAAAGCAATTGATTAAGAAATAAACCGGAGTATTAAAAAATAAACCGGGGTGGTTCCGATCAAATTCATATTATATGATAGTTCGGTCGGTTCGGTTATTTCGGTTTTGAAAATTTTCAAACCGAACCGAACCGAAGTTATAATTCGGTTTTGAAAAACAAACCGAACCGATCCAATAAACCGAAATAACCGAACCATTTAAACCGAACTAATTCGGTTCGGTCCAAAACCGATTAAACCGAACCGTTTGAACACCCCTACAGATAGCCATTGACAAAGTCAAATCTCCCTTCAACAGCTTCTCCCAAATCAAGTGTCACTAATGCACACAAAATAGAAATGCTGGTTCGTGGCAAGAGAAAATAAAAAGAAATACTTTTCCATTATTAAATAATTCTCAATAATGCTTAGTGGCAACCTCTCATGACTTATTGTTATGGTCAGTGTCAGACGACTTATACTACCAAAGAATGATTGCTGGAATTCATTATATATAGTGAGTGAGCACTAATGTAGTGGATCGATCACTAATATAGTGGGTGAACATTGTCAGGGTCGCATAGTTGCTTCTTCATTTTGAAGACCACAATTTCATTGTCTTTAGTAGACAACAGACGGAAGAGGTACTGAAATTGAAGACATGTATATAATTTTTGTTACTTTGGGTTTAGGAATGGATACTGTTTTAGAAGCCGCTGGGACAATGAAATTAATTGAAGATATGTATATAAACAAAAAGTCTGTTTATATACATCTAAATAAAATTATGTCTAAAACATTTCGGGACAATAAACCCACCAGTTCGGAAATTCTGTTCCTTGTCATTTAAGCGTGAATAAGTTCAAGTTGTTTCCTCTTTTTGGAAAATCGGAACAACTAACCTTATATTTCTAAATCCTTTCCCGGCCCTCTACTCGGTGTTATTATGTGTAATATTTTTGCAATTGGATGGATGAAATGCTGAATTATTTGTTGAAGTTGTATTTTTTTAGGTTTAATTTATTAGTCATATTTATTGTTGAGAACAATATTTAGTTGTGAACTTTTTTGTTTGTGCGACATATTGTACAGAGCAGGAGCTACAATATACCAGGGGTAGGTAAATGCCCACTCCTGGATTTCGATAAACAAGCTTACATCTTAATATATTTGAGTTTTTGCCTACTCCAAATTGTAAATTTCGCCCACCACTACAGTGAAAAGGCACAAATGTATTCTTCATAACTCCCTCAATATAAGAGACACGGCCGAAATTTTTATTAATATTCTACATCTCGTTTGAAAAGATTTTAAAATATACCAAAACCACAATTTTATTTTATGATTTTGGGTCAACTATCCACAAATTAAATCCACGGTATTAGACCCTCCAAAACCGGAAAACAAATCCAAGATTTCGTAAAACCGGAAATTATTTTTTGCGGTAGTAGGGTAAAGGTTTAAGGCTTTACCGTTAATTTAATTAACGGCTAAAACTGCAATTTCATTTCATCTGACAATTTTGTGAGAACCAACTATTATTTTAAAAAAAGGACTACAATATATATTTTTTTATTTAGAAGTGAATTTTAAACTGTGATCAATAACTCAGATTCAAAATATTTTTATTTTTTTTCCAATAACAAACAAAGAAATAAATTAATTTTTCTACAGTCACAAAAATTCCGGCTTGAAAAATATTGATGCGGAAAATTTGTCGCCGTCTTTCTAATAAATCAAATTATATAGTATTCCATCTATTTGAAAGAAATATATAAAAATATTTCGGATATATCAATACAAAAAATAAATAAATTATAATTTTTTCTGTTTAATAATAAAAACCTAAAAAAAGAAAACAGTCAACTTAATTTCCGGTTTTATGTAAAAAAATATTTTTTGAGATTTAAACTGAAATTTAAATTTTTGACTATACGAAACCGTGGGTTTGTTTTGGGGTATTGGGAGGGCTAAAACCGTAAATTAAATTTGTGGTTTTGGGACCTAAAACCGTGAATTTAAACATTTTATGATTTTTTTTTCTTACTTCAATGTCGCCCATATTTCTGACAATCTGTGAATTTTTTTGCGAATCTAAAGTCACAGACGTTTTCTACGTAATTTTCTCTTTCAAATGAGATCCATGATGAAGTACTTTCGAGTTGTCCGCCGCGCAAGTATTCATACTTGATATATTATATATTAACACCTGCACGCATATGCATCCATATTTACACGTGACAGTTGTAAAATCTATCAAATATTAAGTGGTTACCTAAGTAGTTAGTGATCCCCCACTTAATTAGCGGTCCCCATAGGTAATGCATTACGAGGTATGAATACTTGCTCAACAAGATATGAATACTTACACGACGAGGTATGAATACTTGCACTACGGACAACCCGAAAGTATGTCATCATGGATATCATTTGAAATAGAAAATTACGTAGAAGACATTCATGGTTTTAGATTTACAAATTTTCTCATAGATCGTCATAAATATTGATGAAATTGAACGGAGAAAAAAAAACCCAACTCTAAAAATGTGTAAAAGATGTGTGTGTGATGTGTCCAGTTTTTTTTCGAAATACTTGGTATCTTAGGTATGAATACTTGATATATTATATATTAACACTTGTGCGCATAGGTTTCCATATTTGCACGCGTCAGTTATAAAATATATTAAATATTAAGTGGTCCCCAAGTAATTAATGAAGTTCAGTTAGTTAATGGTCCCCACAAGTAGTTATTGACTGAGGGATGAATGAGGGAAATTGACTGGATGATAGTTAGTCGATCTCTTTTTCAAAATCTTGTCAAAGTGGATGTACAATTCGAATTTTTTTTTTTTTTGGATATTAATAAAAATTTTAGGAGATATACACGATCTACTCTTATTTGAAATCTTCGTTATTGCGATCTTGACTAGAATTATTACTGTGAATCATGCTATCCTAGAAATTTGCAAGTCATTTGCAGGTCAACACCAAAATACAGTTTTGTAATCATGGTACATTTTTTTTATAATTATTTAAAGTTAGTTGGCCAGGTTCCACTAACAATATTTGTATTAATAAAAGAAAAGTATTTCTAGAGCACTAAGTGTACTTAAAGTGATCATTGTAGTAGCAACCAAAGAAATATTGTGTCCTTTGTAGGGATCTCTAGTTCTGTAATCATTCTTGCTTTTAAAACTAATCAATAGAGAATAATTTACCATTCATTTATAATTAGCTTCTAGAAAAATGATATGGATTAATAAAATAGCTAATTATTGGTTAGCATATGGATTAAAATAGTTTGTTGGCATCTCACGTAATAATACTAGGACCCGGTGACACAAGTGGCTTTGTATATTGAATTGCTGATTAACACATGGTCTTGATTGTCTAATCCAATGTTTTTTTTTATTAGGAGCCTCTGTAATTTTTCTTGATTAATATAAATATATATTACTAAGTTGTCCTCCTACTACTATTTTCGAAAGGAAGGTTAAATGTTTCTTTCTTTCTTATTGCGTGTAAATTCTCCACCTAATATTTTCAAAAGAGAAAAAGTTTTTGTCCACAGCCTTCTGTCCACCATTTGTCCACAGCGCTATCCACCCCGTGTTTAACTAATTTTAACGGACACCGGTCCCCACTTCTAACCACTTACTCCGCCTATTTAACTTCCTTCTGTGCCTCTATTCCCTTTTGTGAATCTCATTTTCAAAATATTTCTTCTCCGATCAACTTGTTTCCTTTCTGAGGCGATTTCTTTCCGATATTACTTTTTTGCTTTACGGAGATAAAAATTTCTGAATCTAAAAATCGATCGATATCTGAAAAAGGATTTCTTCTCCGATATCTTAAATTTCTGAGGCGATTTCTTCTCCATAAAGCGGATAAAAATTTCCGAGCCGATTTCTTCTCCGATATCTTAAATTTCGATTTTTCAATTTGTCGCTTTCTTCAATCGATAACTTTTTTCTCCGATCTCTTATTCTTTACTCAAAAAAGGATTGGACCGATTGATTTATTCGACCGATGCTTTATTGTTCATGTAGCAGTGGAAGAGTCAGTCCCCTTTTATGAAGTCTGAGAGAGATCGAATCGTAGTCAAAGTGAGATCAGCTGCTCGCTCTTCCTCCTAAGAAGTTCTTCTTGACTTTAAGTTTCAAGAAATCGATTTGGATGGGTGAAGAAAACTAATATTTGCTCCGATTTTTCAATTTGTCCTCTTTCTTCAATTTGTAACTTTTTTCTTTTTCCTATAATAATCTGTAACTTTTTTATTTTTTTTTCTTATATAATCTGCTTATGACATTTTTCATCTTTGATCAGATCGGATTGGAAAAATAATCTGGAACGGCCGCGACGGCAACAAAATCGTAATTGTTGTTTTTTTGTATTTACCTTCTCTGATTCATTTTTCCTTTGCAATGTCGATTTTAATTGAGATTACTGACTCGATCTCGTTTTTTATACATGATCGCAATGGAACCTGCAATCGTGGAGCGCGATCGAATAGAAGGTGTTTTTGTTGAAGAGCACGACAAAATTCAAATCTAGTAAGTTAATTCTGTTGAATTTGTTGTTTTCGTTGTATGCAGTAACAGATCTAGCATTTCAAATGAAATCTGGAGGAAAGAGATGGTAGAGATGAGATATGGAGTATTGATCTGTTAATTTTACTGTATTGCCCCGTTAATTTTACAGTATTCATCTTGTCATT
The DNA here is from genome assembly GCF_964058835.1 of Carex rostrata. NCBI lineage: Eukaryota > Viridiplantae > Streptophyta > Magnoliopsida > Poales > Cyperaceae > Carex > Carex rostrata. The sequence goes on from NC_135951.1 coordinate 3,703,573, forward strand.
TTACAGTATTCATCTTGTGGAAATCTGGAGGAAATAGATGATAGAGAGGCGATATGGAGTATTAATCTGTTAATTTTACAGTATTGCCTTGTTAAATTTACAGTATTCATCTTGTAGAAATCTGAAAGAAAGAGATGATAGAGAGGCGATATGGAGTATTGATCTGTTAATTTTATAGTATTGCCTCGTTAATTTTACAGTATTCATCTTGTCATTTTACAGTATTCATCTTGTGAAAATTTGGAGAAAAGAGATGATAGAAAGGCGATATGGAGTATTGATTTGTTAATTTTACAATATTTATCTTGTAATTTTACAGTATTCATCTTGTAATTTTACAGTTTTCATCTTGTGAAAATCTGAAGGAAAGAGATGATAAAGAGGCTTCTTACTCATCCGAACAATGAACACAAGAGGTTTTTAATGTAAAAGTTATTTGTCCATAGTTTTTTTGTTGCTATTATGCTATTCTGAATGTTGCGGTGAATATTTTTATCTTGTGTTGAACAAATGTTGTTTGTGGTGAACATATGTTGTTTTGTGGTGAACATATTTTTTGTGTGATGATGGATGGATGTATGTATAGATTTAGCCATTTTAGAGTATACATGGTATTATTTTATGGTTTATATTTTGCAATTTTACAGTATACATGATTCTTTGTAGGTTGTAGTTTAAACTGAAATGTAGCATTTGTTACATTTTATCTTACAGTATAGATGGTATTATTTTATGGTTTAGTTTTAGAAATTTTACAGTATACAAGATTCAATTGAAAATTTACAGTATTATGTGAAAATTTTACAGTATACAAGATTCAATTGAAAATTTACAGTATTATTTGAAAATTTTACAGTATACAAGATTCAATTTTACAGTATGCAAGATTCAATTGAAAATTCTACTGTATACAAGATTTAATTTTACAGTTCTGCTGATTCAATTTTACAGTATACAAGATTCAATTATAAATTTTATTGTGTAGAAGATCCAATTTTACAGTATACAAGATTCAATTGGAAATTTTACTGTATACAAGATTCAATTTTACATTATACAAGATTCAACCCAGTGCGGACGGTAATAATTAACTCTAACTGCCAATAACCGCTAATAACCGCTAATAACTAACTATAACTGCCAATAACTTCCTATAACTGTAATTTCTGAAAGTACAGTTTGAAAGTACATTTATTTTGTGATGTTGTGCAAGTTGCAATCTTTTTCTAACTATCATGAGACCACTTCAAATAGTTGTTGGATGTTTTGTGATTAACTGATATATTTTATGTGATATATTGTATAATTATACAGCATGTAGAAGTAATTTTACAGTATTCGCGCAAGTCAAAGTTGTGGACAAATGGTGGACAAAAGACTGTGGACAATTAGACGCTTCCTCAAAAGGACTTTGTATGTTGAATTGCGGATTGTCTTGCCCGATGTTGTATTATAGAGGGGCCTCGGCAATTTTTCCACATATGGTGGCTTCCATGAAACAACCCTTGTGGTAATATAAAATTTCTGTACATGTCACGGGACTTGTTTTACTATGAATAGAATCCCAACCAATGATTGATCAGACGTTGTTGCTGGGTCAGATGGTCTCTCATTCATTGAAAAGCATGAGATTATATAAACTAATTAATACAAACTACCGGTTCAGGATTTTAACGTTTCATAGTCATTCGAAAAATTTGAAGATTTTCAAAATACATTAAGAAACTAAGTTCAACAAATAATTAATATCATGTTCATTTTTAAGGTTTTAGGACTGAAAAATTATTTTTTATTGATAATTATCACATTTTGATTGAAAACATTTTCGAACAATATCTTAAACAATAAATTAAGATCGTTAATGAGTTTATCATACATTTTATTCCGGTGTTAATTTTTTCTTAAATTTTTAAGTAATATAACTTGATCACCATTCCTAGAACATAATTTGTCAAATTAAATGTTATTTAAATGGATTTGTATTTCTCTGATATCACTTTGTTATTTCTTTGTAGCGATCTAAGAGCATCTCCATCGACTTGCAATTACGCTTGCAAAGTCCGACGTGTCATTTCAAATCCGCAAAGGCACCGATGTAGCGGTAATTTCAGAAACGAAAGCTTTCAGGATTTGCAAGCTTGCAAAGCCCTTGCAAATCGCTGAAAATAACAAATCGCTATCTCTCAGACCTGCCAGTCATCGCTACTCAAATCTCCCAGCAGTCGCTGCTCATACCTCCGCTGTCACCATTTCCGCCTACATTCCTACATTCCTCCGTTCTTCCTCTCCCCGTTCGCCTCCATCCCGCGACGCTGACAGCGCTCCTGACCTCCGATCCCTCTCTCACTCTACGCCTCCCTCCTTCAAGGGCTGAAGCACCCATTTGAAGTTTGTACATGACAACGCTGGAAGAATGGCGACCTCCTCTTCTCTAATGGCTGCGCCTCCCAATTTTTGCTGTCCCAGGTGGCCTGGCGTTACCCCATTGTGGTAAGATTTTCTCTTATTAATACAGCTAAGTTAGATTCTCAGGCGGCCTGGCGTTTTGCTTATCTTGTAGTTCATTTTTTTTGGATAATTTCTTACCAGTTAAGTTAGATTCACTACTCAGCTTGCCACACTATTCTGGTATACTGAAAAATTAAATAGGTTGAGCCCCCAACTACCACACCTCCAAGTTGCTACAATTTTGTCCTTTAAATAAAAAAGTCATGATTTTTTACTCTTGGCAATTTTTCTTGAATAAAAAAGGCATAATTATAGATAGAACGTATCATTCATTAACTATGTGCAGAGGCACTGGGTTTTCATTAACTTCTCTCATTTTCTGATTATAGGTGGAATTGCCGTGGAATTGAATCAATCGATTAGAGATTAGGGAAGGAATGGTGGGACCCAGGAGGCCAGTGATAGTGCTGTTTGGGTTGTCGATTGTGCAGTGCAGCTTCGAAGGCATGGCAGTTTCTATTCTCACTCTTGCTGGTTTCTGTTCTTACCAGGTCTTCATGTTCTTCTTGGTTTCTTTTGGTTTTCTATTGTATGATTTTATTAAAAAAATGTTCTTTTGACTAGTCAAAGAGATGAATTGTTGTTTTGTGAATATGTGTTTGGGTTTGATTGAATGAAGGGTGATGTGGTGTTGCGAGGGTATGCGGGATGAAACTCCATGCAGGAGCTTCAAGTCCTTTCACTGTCTCTTCCAAGGTAAGGTAAAGTGTACAACTGCTAGACCCTCGAGGTCGTCTTTCTGAATTTCAACAATATCAACAAAATCATTTAAAAGTTTGTAATAGATCAACAAATCAACAGCTCAAAGCGGACTTGGTTGAGCACATATGGAACCGTTTCAAAAGGGAGGGTACTCATTGATTTTTTTTCGTGTGATTTGGTTTTGGCATGCTAGGGCCTAGGTGTTTCATGCAAAGATTTCAGTCACAAGTTTCAACACCATATATCTAAATATAGCCACATACCTTTGGCTACCTATATCTGTGTATGAAGTAGATAAACTGTATTGGTAAAATATATACTGTTTTACTGGTGCCCGGTAACTGTATGGGCAGGTACTTGTCAGGTCCAGCAAAATTATGTACACAGGAACAATTAATTGCTCTCAGATATTGCTACCCCATTTACAAACCTGTCCAGTTGACACAATAACCGGATCTCGCATTAGCTCAAGAGAAATGGGGCACCGAAAATCCTCTGGAATAGTTACATCATCTCCTTGTTTGACCTTTTCCTGAGTCTTTTTTGCTAACTTCGATTTTCACATTAGTAGTACTTTTCTCTTCGGTGGTGATGGAGTTTGGCATCCTGATCATCTCGAGCCTGTTAATCAAATCTCGCATTATTCTCTCTGCATCTGATTCAGGAACATCATGTATCTCCAGAACAGGCAAAACAATTTCCTGCAGCTCATGTTTGTCCGATAGGCAAAACTACTGGTACTGCAGGATCAGTATGAGATGTTAAAGGAGAAGATGAATGGGTCTGCTAATTTTTGTTTAGAGATCAAATTGTTGTAATTTCTTAGTAATTAAGGTTTTGGATGTAATTTTTTGTTCTCACTATCACAAGAAATGACTGATCTTGTAGTAATGAGAGATATCAAACTTTTTATTTTAGATTTTCCAATATTATTTAATTATTTAATCTCCTCATGTTTGTATTGTTGGTTCTGAAGTTTGGTTGCCTTGGGTACGAAATTTTGGGGTGGATGCGTGTGCACTGATTTTAAGGGCAACTTGCACTATGGACCTCTCCACTCAAGAATGTATGGAGAGAGAGAAATAGGAGACAGCAGAGAGAGGGGAGCTTGTGCTGGTCATCGTGGAGGGAGAGTTGTTTTGAAAAATGAACGGAAGAAGGGAACATAAACGCATGGAGAAGAAAGGAAGTGGTTAACCGAAAAAAAAATTGCTGACGTGACAGTCAAAATGAAATTAAATCTAATTTCATGGATGTAGAGTCGTTGCAATTAAAATCAATTGAAATTGCAATTGCAAAGGCTTGCACTGATGGAGATGCTCTAAAGGGAGGTTAATGATTGATAAATTTTACTAGTAAAACAAGTCTCGCAACTTAATTTTATTTCAAAAAGATTGGCAATCACTTTCTCGGGTTCACAACTAATTTGTTTCAACCAAGAGATACTAAAATTAAATACATAAGAAGATTTATTAAGGGAAATGAGATAAGGAAAAAGGATTTATTAAGGGAGTTCTAACAAACAGTTTCGGATGGCAGGCTCAACAAATCGGGTATGAACGTTGGAGAAATCTTTTGAAGGCGCCCTTTTATACTTTCGACACGGATTTAATGATAATTAGCATTTTGTAGTATGTTGTATTGATATTGTTTTTGGTCGTTGGTTACGAATTTTCTTTAGCGCATTCAAAACCGTCCAATAGCGCGTTCTTAGTGCAAAATGATCAGAATTCGGGTCCCATATTTCAACTTTCATAGTCAGTCAACTTCAGCCGGTCCTCAGAATTCGTATCCTCTACATTAACTCAAAAGGGAATCTTTTGAGTTAATGAATTATGACCATCCGATTTGTTTTAAGATTCGTGCAGACTAGATCCGCACTAATATTAAAGGACCTCCTATATCATAAGCAGAGGTCAAATTGACTACGTTTAAAATGAGACGGTTGAGATTCATTAACTCAAAAGATTCTCTTTTGAGTTAATGCAGAGGATACGCATTTCTGTCCTCATGGGTAGTCTATAAATTCCCTATGCACAAGACGAAATTACCCCTAAGGCTCGGTTATTCATTTTTACTTCTCCCCAACCAAATCTCCCAAACTTACATATGAGAGACCACTCAAACTACATGGGGCGACCATACACGTTTTTAGAGTTGGATTTTTTTTTTCGTTCAATCTCATTCATATTTCTGACAATTTATGAGAATTTTTTCGAATCTAAAACTACAAATATTTTCTATGCAATTTTCTCTTTCAAATAAGATTTACAATGACATATTTTGGGACTCATTGTCACACAAGTATTTATACCATACTTGCAAGTATTTTTTTACATATGATACTGAATGATGTCTAAAAGTATTAATATCAAGTACTGCCAGTTTTTGTACTTATGCACTAAAATGTTTATACCTATGTGGTCAATTATTTGTATTAGATGAACGTTGACGCGGGGATGATTACGAATGTTGATGCAGTGATACGGGATCCCCACGACTTCATTAGAGGAAGGTTGATGTGGGGACGATTGAGGAACTGGAAAATGAATGATCATAACAAGTTACGTATCAATGTATTAATATCTTATTTTTCAAGTGTTAATATATTATCTTTATCTTTCAAATATTTCTATCTATGAACGTTGACGTGAGAACGAGTGCAGGAACTGAAAAAAAGGGGAACCATATAAATTAGTGTAGACCATAGAAGAAGATGGCTGCAGATATTATAAAGCAATAATTAGTGAGACCGTATAATTAGTGGAGGGCATATAATATCTTTTTAGAATAATAATTAGTAGGGATCATATAATTTGTGGGAAAGATAGTACATAATTTCTCTAAACGGGTGCGGGAATTTTGGCAGTACTGGAGGAGAGTACTTAAATAATTATTCTATATTTTATTGATAATTTAGAAATACGATACAACCAAATTGAATGAAAGTGAACAATGAGTATTGAGAAAAAAAAAGAAAGAATAAATGTTACATTTCTGATAATATTTGACCAAACTAACTCGAAAGCAAAATAAAAACTATCTTCAAATATCCGATTTAATCTCTTTGCATAATATGAAAATTAGAGCTCCATTTCATAAGCAAATTACAGAATTTAGAAAGCTGGGGTTGGAATAAAAACAAAAGAGATGCAGTCTACTCAGGTCTTCGTTTGACAGGAAAATAAGAGCACTTGTCCGCAATAAATTCTGGAATTAATTATTATTGTGGAAAACAATTGGCAAGTCATTTGAAGGTCAACACCAAATACAGGTCTCAAGTCATTCTTACTTTATCACATTCACATGTGTACATTAGTAATCAAAGTGGACAAAACACAAAATACAATACTAATTAATACCAAGAAAATATCAAGTGTTTTCCTTGAATTGTCTTTTACATTCCTTCAAATCAAATAACTGGATAAGAAGATGACAGATTCCAATCTTTTTTTTGTTTAGAATTCTGAGGATTCCCTTTTGAGTTAATGCAGAGGACAGCCCAACAAAAATACATTGCTTTGTCCACATTGGTTTTCAAATCAAATAACTGGATAAGAAGATGACAGTCCCAACAAAAATTTAATTCTTATCAAAACCAATGTGGACAAAGCAATGTATTTGTTTAGAAGACCGCCATGCAGACCCTTAGTTTTCCACTCATGCAGTCAACGATAATTTGTTCTTTGATAAAAGCTCATTCAGTCAAATTGCTGAATTAATTTTTTAGAAATACAGCCTAGGTATTTGAATATGTGGATGAAATTTCAAGTTGTATATATAATTCCTTGATCTGTCTAGACTTGTTGTGGCCATCGTCTACATCTGAATCTGAATAGGATGTATTCAATATGCACTGATTCACTTTGAAAATCAGAAATTAAGTAAAAGCATCAAACTAATTAATTTGCTAAATTACAATGACATAATATTTATGTTTTTGTACTCGGTATTGTATATCTCTTCATTTCTTCAAGCTTTGGAAAAACCTAATTAAAACTTTTCGAGATGTATAATATTAAATTAGTCTAGTACAATACTTTCGACATCGATTTGACTTCAATTTGCGAAAACTGTGCGATACCTGTGAATTGTTGATTTAAGAAATATATATGTAGAAGAGTTGGAGGGTATATAGATTATATAATTTTTTCTTCCATCTGGCTATTGGCAAATCTCAATCTTAATTATCTCCGCGGACAGATTTAACAGTGCTTGGGCTGTTCCGGCTCTTTTGCTGCAGGTGCTTTTTTTAATCATTTATATTTTTCCAGCGTAATTAAACATTATATCTTTGTATCAAGCCGATATTATATGATGAGGCAGCAGCTGTGAAGAAAAGATTGGAGCTCAGCAAATGTATGCAAGTATTTCTTCATTTTGAGCAAATTTGGGCTCAAACCACCCAACTGAGTTAATATTAACAAGAGATCTCTTATTATGATTACTAATATGTGGCTTCTTACACGAAAAATATTATTTTTGTTACTAGGTAATTTTTTTTTTTTGTTTGTTGTACATTTCTTCTTTATTGGTACTGTGATGTATTTATTTTGTTAATGTTCTTTGTTTTTATTTCGGAAAAACATTATATCTCCATTACCATTTAACTACACCAATCGTGCATTGTGATCTGAAACCTAGTAATGTACTTTTGGATGATGACATGACTGCACATGTGAGTGATTTTGGATTAGCAAGGTTTTTGGTTCGACCTGATACCATGTCTTCTCAATCAATATCGAGCACCGGTGGAATCAAAGGTTCCATTGGCTACATTCCTCCAGGTATATATAGCAGAGCTTATTATTTGAGAAGTATTTTTTTTTATGTTGCTATTACAAAATTATTTATAGATTTGTTAAGGTTCAAAGAAAAAAATTGGCCATGGCTGTTCCACTGGCGATCGAGGCCCAAGGAAAAAATATTTATTGCCTCATTTATGGTGACATGATTGACACTGGATTTTATTATCTACTATACTTTTTTAATTTACTGCTTGGGCTATAAAATTTTAAAAAATCATGTAACCCATGTTTTTCAAACTAGGTGAATTTGACATATGTTAATAGGTAGTCACAGTTCACTATGCTTCTGTACTATCTGTAACTATTAATTTTTTATTGTCTAGAGTATGGGATGGGTGGTCGGCCATCGGTAGAAGGAGATGTGTACAGCTACGGAGTTCTTCTGCTCGAGTTGTTCACTGGAGTAAGTCCAACTGACGAGAGAATCAGAGATGGTTTGACCCTTCAGAAGCAAGTTGAGATGGTTTTCCCCGACCAAGTCATGGACATAGTCGACCTCAAATTATTCCCTGAAATTGATGGAGAACACAATTTGTATGCACCTGAAAATGTCTATAGTTGTTTGGTTTCAGTGATTCAATGCGGGCTTCTGTGCTCCAAAGAGTTGCCCAAAGAGCGTATTTCTATCAAAGATGTTACCAAGGAGTTGAACTCAGCACGAACAAAGTTGCTTAGGTCATAGAGACGAAGAAAAAAGGATTGAAAAAGAAGAGAAAGGGATCCACTAAATATGTATTATATGTAAAATTGGACAGCGGTTGTGGTAATTTATGGTGTTGTAGTATATATGTTGTAATAATTAATTGTTGAATGTAACGGCTAAAATTAATATGATTTTGAAAACAATTCTATGAATTTTCAAATTAATTGAATTGAATAAGATTCTAATTGGATGATCAGAATTCAAAACTCAAAAATTATTCAAAAACTGTGGGGATGCACCTACTATCTTCGAGTCTAGATTGTCTGCATTGCCTCACCATTTGAGTTTCAATCCAGACCATCTGATCATAATCCGGATCAATCCCAGCAAACTTTTAATGCACATGGATTCTTTAAGATTTGTGCTAATATGTAATGAACGGTTCAGATTCAAACCCAAAAAATAATGTATCTTAGTTGATATGATTTCCTTTCTCTCCTCTGACAGTGGGCCGGTGGCCTGACTGAGAATCAAGGCCCGATAAAGATTCTCAAATCTTAAAACACAAGGCTAATTGATGAAGCTTAAAAACTAAAATGCAAGGTGGTCGATGTCACGAGATTGTCACGTGGCAATTGTAATAACAGTCATAAGGATGTCTTATTGACTTATTGTAGTCAAAGAAAAGCACCACGTGTAGGGGTGTAAACTAAAGTGTTTTTAAATATCAATGTAAAAATACTTTATTTATTCCAGATTAGATGTGCATGTGATTTAGGTCGGCAAAATGAAAAAATTGGAGAAAGGACCTTTATTTTTTATTTTATTTACAAAATATGTGAAAGCTTCTTTTTAATTATCAAATCAAGATGATTTACACTTTAGAATTTGAGATGCAAAAAAGAAAATTTCAATATTCCAAGAGAAAATAAGAAATTTCCAATTGAGCTACTTTATTTAATGAACTTGAGTACATTTTGGCTGATTTCATTTGAGCAGCATAACAACACTATTTAGGTTTTATTTATACTGATTTAAACAGCACAACCTCCAATTAAATAATTAATTTAATTGGGAGAGAAGTAATATCCCAATTACAAAGTCAAAACTGCAATGTTAGAAAGTGCAAATTGACAAAACTTTTAAATAACACTGCAATTTGTTAAATCATCTCCAAAACAAGAATATATTTCATCAAATTCCATCTAAACTACAACCTAGTCCATTAGATCTATCAAGATAAAAAATACAAAAATAAAAAAGCCACTAATTGCCTCACATATCCATTTCAAAACAAAAATTATTTGGTAGGAGTTGACGGATGCAAAGATGCGGTTAAAACTAAAAAAAGAAATGTCAGTATTTCTATCGGTCCCCCTATGGAAATGTGAATTGCTCTCTGGCTCCACAACGAAAACAATCTCACAGACCCCATTTGAACATTATTCCATTTTCAAGGACCTCTTCCTATCTCTATCTCTCTCTCTCACGAAAACAATCTCACAGACCATCTCTCTCTCTCTCTCTCCCTCTACCCTCGCTCCCTCTACCCCTCTCTCTCTCTAATCTCCCTCGCTCTACCTCTCTCTAATCCCTCCTATCTCTTTCAACAATGGTACAAGACCGCAAGATTTGGACAAAGTTCGTCAAGAGAGTTACGGAGATTGGTTACGAGAAAAGGTACTCTCTATTGATGATTGTGATAATTACATCCGAAAGGCGGGACTCAAGCCATCTAAAGTCGCAAACTGCTACGAAGTGTACGATATAAACGGGTATAGATTTCACACCAAAAATTATGGAAAAAACAAGGCAACAAAAAGTAGCGGTGTTTGCATCAAAGGAGAGTGGGATGAAAATGGGGAGTAGGGCTGTAAACGAGCTGGCTCGGGCCGAGCTGGGCCTTAGCTCAGCTCGTTTATTTTGGCCCGAGCCTGGACCGAGCGAGCTGGACCTAGGTCACCCGAGCCAAAACCCCTGGCTCAGCTTGTGACAAGCCAGCCCGAGCTAGCTCGCGAGCTGACGAGCTGGCTCGTTGGGCTTTATTGGGCTGTTATTATACAAATTCAAAAATAAAAAAAAATAAGAAATCCCATTCAAAAAATTTAAGAAATTGTCCAGCAGGCACATCTTCAAGCAACTAAAGCCATATCATTTCTTCCCAAACCGAAAATACATCAATTTTGCATAATTGCGCGTTTAAAAATGGGACTGGACTTGAAATTATACGGGACTAAACCCTAAATTCACTGTAGCTTAACGAGCCGAGCTGGCCCGGTCCGAGCTGACCCCTGGCTCAGCTCGTTTATTTTGGCCCGAGCCTGAGCCAAGCTGGCTCGTTAACAGCTCGGTCCACTACCGAGCGAGCTGTTAGCGAGCGAGCTAGAGGCGAACCACGAGCGAGCCACGAGCCGCGAGCCTTAATGGGGAGCAACACGACTACTACGGAATTCTTGAAGATATAGTTGAGCTCAATTATGATGGAGGCAACAAGGTGGCTCTCTTTAAGTGTATTTGGTTTGACATTACAAATGGGATAAAAAAGGACAAAAAACATGGAATTGTCGAGGTGAAACACGCTTCTCGGCTAAAAGGTTTTGAGCCATATGTATTGGCATGTCAAGCCGTTCAAGTAGTCTACATTCCCTATGCATCTGACACTCCTCTAAGACGTCAATGGTGGGTAGCAATGAAAACAAGCCCGAAAGGCAAGTTTCGTGTCGAGGAGGTTGTCGATGAAAATATCGAATTTTACCAAGAGGCTAGGAAATGACGGATAATCCGGTATTGGAACCAAATGAAGAGGGCTTTAATTGGGACAATGAGGTAATTAGAGAAAATGAGTTCGAACTAGTAGACGATACGATGGAGATATCACCAATAGTGGTGGATAACGAGAACCCTATAGAGGGAGGTGATGAAGGTTATGACACGGAGCAAGAGTATGACATGCAAGAAATTGAGGAAGGACTTGGTTACGGACTAAACCTCGAAGATCAATCCGATGAAGATGGTTATTAATTGGTAATTTTTTGTGTAATGGGTTGCATGGCAAATTTCCAACCATATAAAGTTTGTATTAATTATAATAAAAACAAAAATATATATTTCATATGGAACTTGTTAAAGCAGAACTACATGGTTGAAAAGAATAGCAAATTGATTAAGATGGTTATTATTTGAAATACTTACAGGAGAAGGCAATTAATGAAGGCTCTGCTCATCGCTTGCTCGTCCTCTCAATAACTTTCTAATGTTTACTCTCAAGACCAAAGTTTCAAGATTCTACAATTTAAGTTTCCGAATTATTTGTGTATCTCTTTTATTTTGTAATATACTGCTCTAATTCTTTTTGCTATGATTTACAAAATATATTTAATTTAAAAGGAGAGATCAAATTTCCTTCTAAATTTGAACAATATTAAGTAGGATGTGAAGAAATTAATATACTGTTGTAATGTATAAGAATATATTTAATTTGAAAGGAGAGATCAAATATATATAGAAAAGCCACTGTCCAGAAATTCAATAATTGTTGCATGGGTAGTCCCATGCAACAAATAGTTCAAAAAAATCGTCAAAACTTGTTGCATGGGTAATCCATGCAACAAATAGTTCGCAAATAATCCTCCAGACTTGTTGCATGGGTTACTCATGCAACTGTTTAGTCTAGATTTTAGAGATTTGTTGCATGGACAAGTCCATGCAACAAATAGTTCTCAAATAATTGTTGCATGGGTTATCCATGCAACCCATGCAACTGTTTAGTCTAAATTTGGGAGACTTGTTGCATGGATATGGGATGAGTTGTTGCATGAACATTCATTAGAATACACTTTCTATCCTTGCTAGCGGGTTACGGGTCATCAAATATTTGTTGCATGGATAAATAAGAGGCAGCTGCATGGATAACTATCAAACTTGTTGCACGAGTAACTGTTGCATGGGACTACCCATGCAACAAATTTAACTGTGTCAGAAATGCCAATATTTGTTGCATGGACATTACTTAACCATGCAACAATTATTTTTATCCATGCAACAAACCGAGATTCTAGTAGTGGGATGCAAAGAAGCTACCTGCTCTTTATCCTACAAACAATTTAAAGAACACAAAATTCATACAAAATTTGAATTAAATCAAGTGCTGTAGCCCATAAATATAATTTAAATTATAAAGAAATAAAAAAGAAATTTATACAAAAAACCTGAGGTATCTCCTTTCCTTGGTTAGACAGCTCGTTGTTTGCAAATTGGCTATGGTACTATGCATAGTGCACATTGGTCCGTACTATATATCAATATCTTCATTTTCAAAATCCAAACAGTCGACATGAACTGTTCAAAATGATCACCATATGAAAATGCACGTAGAGACTAAATTTTACATTTTTTAGAATTTTTTTACTATTTTATTTAGATAGGTTGAAATCACTACTTTTAAATGGTCAAGAATCTTTAGATCAAGTAATTTTCTGCCTATTTAAAAAGTAGTAAAAAATCTAAAAAAAATGTAAAATTTGATCTGCAAGTACATTTTCATTTGGAAATCATGTTGAACGGTTCAAATCGCCCATTTGGACTTTGCAAGCGAAAAAATTGATCCATAGTACAGATCCATCTGTGCTATGCATAGTACCAAAGCCTCACTCTTTAAATAAAAGAAAACAATGAACAACATAAAAACTAAAAGACCTGAGAGTGTGGTGCATTGGCCAGTGCCATCTGTTGTTGCTGAAACTGGTACCAATGCTGCTGCTGTTGCCGTTGAATTTGGATCGACTGCTGCAAATACATCTGGTACATTTGCTGGTAATACATCATTTGTTCCTGCAACTGCCGTTGCTTCTCCTGTAACAAGTCGTTGCTAGGCGAGGAATGATTTGACTGCAACTGATTTTGCTATAAAACCTGTTGCTGTAACTGGAGGCAATAGTGTACATCTGTTGTAGTTGGTTTTGGTTGTGTTGCCACATCTGAGATGGACACACTTGCCCTGATTGTACGCCTCCATTCTATCATATTTCTTTTGTTAGTTCAACTGGATTCAGTTTATATGAGTAGGAGTTTTAACAAAAAAAAAGAGAGTTAATAATAATAAAAGGGGAGAAGAAACCATTGGGTGCTAGTTTTTGAAAATCACAAACACCCATTACTAGCATGACCATTCCCGAAACCCCAAACCCTAAAACCTAAACTCTAGAGCTCAAACCTCCAAATTTGTTCCTCCTATCATTATGTTTGGTTGTGGCCTAAAGGGTGGAATAAGGAGTTTAGGCCTCGTTATTCCACCAAACGTGCCTTAATTGAGCCGGACTAAGATGGCATAAGCCAATCTTTATGTCGGCCTAAATTAAACCACTTCACATGGTGGTTTAATTTTTATTCCACCTTGTAGCCTAACTTGAATGATTATAACAATATTTTATTTGTATATAATTAGTATATTATTATTAATATATAATTAGTATATTATTATTAATATATAATTATATAATTAATATATTATATTGTTAATATATTAAACAATTATTATAATAATATTATATAATTAATATTCTTTATTAATAATTATTACATAATATTGTAATATATTATAGTTATTATTAATATATTAATATTATGTAATTAGTATCTTATTAACTATATATAACTATATAATTAATATGTTATATTGTTAATATATTAAATAATTATTATAATAATTATTATAATATTTTATAGTTATTATTAATATATCAATATTATATAATTAGTATCTTATTATTAATAATTATTATTAATATATAATTATAAAATTAATATCCTCTATTGTTAATATATTAAATAATTATTATAATAATATTATAATATATTAATATTATATAATTAATATTTTATTATTCATAATTATTATTAATATGTAATTATATTATTAATATGTTAATATATTAAATAATTATTATAATAATATTACAATATATTATAGTTGTTATTAATATATTAATATTGTATAATTAGTATCTTATTATTAATAATTATTATTAATTTATAATTATATAATTAATAATTAATATTATTAATATAGTAAATCATTATTACAATAATATTATAATATATTATAGTTGTTATTGATATATTAATATTATATAATTAGTATCTTTCTATTAATAATTATTATTAATTTATAATTATATAATTAGTAAATTATTATTAATATATAATTAATATTGTATATTATTAATATATTAAATAAATTTTAGAATAATATATAATATATATTACAGTTATTATTAATATATTAATATTATATAATTAGTATATTATTATAAATAATTAGCCAATTTAGGCTTTCAAAACTTTAGTCCTCCACCAACTCTAACCAAACGAGGAATAGTTTAAATTATGATTTAACTTTAGGCCTCAACCAAACATGAATAATTTAGACTGGCCTAAATTGGAATAACCAATTTAGGCCTCCTTAACTTTAGGCCACAACCAAAAATGGGGATTGTTCATCACACCTCTCTAGAATTTTAATTCTAATCGCTTGTGTCTAATGAGAACACAATATAGTTTTCACAATAATTTAGATGGAAATTTTTAAATTCACCGTTGTCAACTAAAAAATGAGGGTTATAGGCCAAAGAACTTCTGTTTAATGTAATCATAAGGAAGCTTTTCTATTAAATTAACCCTTATCTATTAAAGGATATATGTTTTTTACATTTATGGGTACACTATGAGCTATATATTCGCACAAGCAAGCACATGTGACAAATAAACTCTTAAAATTAAAAAAAAAAAAGGTTGAAAGCGCAAAATGCACAAAAACACTAACCAAAGATTGTGCCAAGGCTCCTGTAGGAAATGTCTGATATGGCGGTTGTGAAGTATGTATTGGATTATTAGATCTTGCCAGGTCTGACTTCGAGCATTCGCCCTGAATTGGGCTAGCAGGCCTAATTGGGCTTATTTGGAAAGACTCGTCAGGTTTCAGGTGTATAGCTTCAGATTCTGGATTTGCTCTTACCAGATCTGTAGTTTTCTCAACATCACTACTATGATCGATACCATTATTGGTATTAAAATTATTCTCAGGTCCAGGAACAGCCAAGGTGGTTTTTGATTCTGGATTTTGAGTTTCCTTCAGTACCATTGATTCCGAATTCAGTTGCAAAATCACCTCCTTTTCTCCTAGTATGGCCTCATTTTTCTCTAATTTTGCTCTTTTATTGGTAGTGGAATCAGTTAGGGGGAATGCATTTCGTGATTCATTCGGAAAGAGTACACAGTGGCGGGCCCACGCCTTTCTGATCTGTGTGGGTTTTCCATAGAGGTCTACAAACTGTTCGCAAAAATAAGATTATCTATATTATGAGTGTGAGGCTATGGTACTTTAAAAAGCGCACATTGATCCGATTACCACAATTTTGAGTTATCACAACCATTTTCTACATTTTCAAAGTCCAAATCTTCGATCCAAACCGTTCAACATGATCTCCACAATAAAATGTGCTTGCAGATCAAATTTTACATTTTTTTAGAATTTTTTTATTATTTATTAAGTATTTTACAAAAACTAGTCAAATTCAGACCATTGAATTTTGTACCCATCTTAATAAATAGTAAAAAAAGCAAAAAAAATGTAAAATTTGATCTGAAAGCACATTTTATTGTGGAGATCATATTGAATGGTTTGGATTGACAATTTGAAATTTGAAAATGTAGAAAATGGTTGTGGTAAATTGGTGGTAACTCAAAATTGTGGTAATCGGATCCCTCCTCTCTTTTTTAATTCAAATTTATACATGGTTCACTTTATGAACGAAAATTTTGCAGAAATTAATATTTATTTGTACTATAAATTTGTGTAATTAAATTATATATTAATTAGTACGAATGAAGTCAAAACTATATATCAATTACTAGTTCCAAATGATGTCACTAGTGGAAAAACATGAATCAGGATCGGCCTATCTGGATCGGTTATATGAAACAACCAATACTAATACCTATCTGGATCGGTTTTCTGAACAAAACCGATTCTAAAAACTACTTAGATCGGGTTTTTTAGTCAACCGATCCTAATTTGTGAACTATCAGGATCGGTTGTTTAGAAAAACCGATCCTAATAGTTTAACTATTAGGATCGGTTGTTTAGAAAAACCGATCCTGATAGTATTAGGATCAGTTGTTCTAAACAACCGATCCTAATAGTTTAACTATTAAGATCGGTTTTTTAGAACAACTGATCCTGATACTATCAGGATCGGTTTTATAAAAAAACCGACCCTGATTTTTTTTTTTTTTTTTTTTTTTCCAGAACCAATTTTGAAAAAAAATAATTGTATCAGGATCGGTTTTTAGCAATAAAACCGATCATGATAGTATCTGGATCGGTTTGTAGCAATAAAACCGATCCAGATAGTTTTTTTCTTTTATTTGGAAAATCTTTTCATATGGTTATGTTTAAATAAATATAAAAAATTACATATTAGAAATATAAGTTAATTATTTAATAGAAATTTTATTTAATTTTCAAATTCTACTTAAATAATATTAAGATCCAACGTAAACTATTTACGGCCGTGCGATGTTTCTATATTGTTTTGCTTTCATGAACTAGTAAATGAATCCCGAATTGTATCAAATTTTATAATGGTGAAATTAATATGACATTCTTTCATTTTAACGGTTCTGATCGACCAAATGCTAATGTTCGTATTCGTTCCTTCACAACCCCACACAACAAGGGTTCAAGTCCTATGTATATTATTATATGGCACAAGTCATTGATGCATCATGCATGATTGTATAAAAAAATTCAATAGTCAAAATGACTTCAAAATGAAATATCAATGTCAAATAATTAATTATATTATCACATAAATTTTAATAATATAAATTACATTAATTTTCATCAAAATTACATTAATGAAATATCAATGTCAAAAAGTACCTATCTGCTGTTTAATATTATTTAAGTAGAATTTGAAAATTAAATAAAATTTCTATTAAATAATTAACTTATATTTCTAATATGTAATTTTTTATATTTATTTAAATATAACCATATGAAAAGATTTTCCAAATAAAAGAAAAAAACTATCTGGATCGGTTTTATTGCTAAAAACCGATCCAGATACTATCAGGATCGGTTTTTAGCAATAAAACCGATCCTGATACAATTTTTTTCTCAAAATTGGTTCTGCAAAAAAAAAAAAAAATAGGGTCGGTTTTTTATAAAAAACCGATCCTAATAGTATCAGGATCGGTTTTTTATAAAAAACCGACCCTGATTTTTATTTTTTTTTTTTTTTTTGCAGAACCAATTTTGAAAAAAAAATTGTATCAGGATCGGTTTTTTATAATAAAAAACCGATCCTGATACTATTTTTTTCAAAAAAATTAGTATCAGGATCGGTTTTTTTATAAAAATCGATCCTGATACTATTAGGATCGGTTCTTTATAAACAACCGATCCTAATGATAACTTCCTATATAACCAGCTTAGCTAGGGTTCTTCTTATTTTCATTTCGCGCCTCTCATTTTCAATTTAGCGTCTCTGTCTCCGTATCTCCCTCTCAAATCCTCGGTACTCTGTCTCTCTCTCTCTGTCTCCGTCTCTCCCTCTCCTCCGTGTCTCTCTCTCTCTTTCTCTCCGTCTCTTCCTCTCAAATCCGAGCCTCTCGCACCTCCGGCTCAATTGTGCCAGTTTTTAATTTTTTTTATTGTTTCAAAAATTAATTAATGGTGTTTGTATATTGTTTTACAGTTTTGAGGACACCTCTCTCAAGTTACTTAATCATCCGGCCGATCAACTATCATGGTATTAGCTTTATCTAATTTTCTCATTATTATACTTTTAAAACACATTTTTTTGTATTTTTTATTGGAAAATGTTTTTCCATCTAATTGTTACCTTTGTTTTTGTTTTTAGGGTCTTTTTTAATCTCAAGTGATGTGATTGCAAAAGAGGTAATTATTGATTTTTTTATTGTTGTGCTTTACATTAATTGCATAAATGTGTATATTGTATAAATGTGTGTTAATTGAAGAAATAGCCCAATTAGTCAATTGTATGTTTGTTAATTAATTTTTTTTGGATTTAAATTTCTTGTTATAATATGTAATGCTTCACAAAACTTTTTATGAAGTACATGAATTTTTTGTAATAGTTTAAGATGTGTATGATAATTAATTTAGAATGTGTATATGATATTTAATTGATTATTGCTTCTTACTGTGCAACAAAAAAAATTTAGGATGCTGGCCAGCAAAATATATATGGAAGCTGGTCAAATAAATAAAAATATTTTTTTTTAGCTTCAATAAAACATCAGGATCGGTAATTTTAAACATCCGATCCAGATTACTACTATTAGGATCGGTTGTTTAAAATAACCGATCCTAATTCTTAAAAAAAAAAAAAAAAAAAAAAAAAAACTTTTAGGATCGGTTTTTATTTAAAAACCGATCCTAAATTTTTTTTTTTTTTTTTTTGGAATTATGATTTTTTTGAAAAAAAAACTTTTAGGATCGGTTTTTAAATAAAAACCGATCCTAAAAGTTTTTTTTTTTTTTTTTGGAATTATGATCTGAAATACAATCAAGATCGGTTTTAATATAAAACCGATCTTGATAGTACGTATCAGGATCGGTTGTTATGTAATTTAAAAAAAAAAAATTCGAAAATACTATCAAGATCGGTTCTTATATAAAAGCCAATCTTGATAGTACGTATCGGGATCGGTTCTTAGTCAAAAACCGATCTAGATAACAACTATTAAGATCGGTTTTATTAAAAAACCGATCCTAATAGTTTCTATTTGGATCGGTTCTTTAAAAATATAAAACCGATCCTGATAGTATCAGTATCGCCTTCATCAGGATCGGTTGGATTCCGATACTGATATGTGTATATAACCGATCCTGATTCCTGTTTTTCCACTAGTGTGTATAACTGTTTTTTTTTTATTTGAAAAATAATAATGTAAAACGTTATCTTTCGAAATAATTATCTTTCATGCATTTGCGTCGATGATGGTAGCTTTTGAAGCTTGATGAACATATTTTGTTTTTAAATATTTATAAAATAATTATTTTGTATTTATCAAAGACTGTCTATAATAGAAATATTATTTTTAAAATATGGATCATGTTTATCATTGTAATAACTCAGATTTTAAAATAAATAAATAATTATTAATAATAATTAAGGTAAACTTAAAACATAATTAATTGGTTGAAGATAATAAAATAAATCTAATCTGGTATACCGTCAAAGAATGCTGAACTTCTCTGATCAGTGAAACTAATGCATCAAAATCCGTGCTTTCACTATCCAGCATCTCTCAGCTTCTCTACAGTATAAACTGAAAACAAGAAAATTAATTAGTATACTGAGTTTAGTATTGCTCTTACAATACTAGATTGAGGCAAAATATCAACAATATTTATCATGTATGCTACTTTGACATCTTTTCAAATACTTATATGGCTTCTATAATTCATATCAGTGCTGTAAAAAACGTTTGTTTAGGCCTATTAATTGGCCGATTAGTCTTTGGCGGTTATCAAACCGTTATAGATTTTTTTCCAAATAATCGGTCAATTATTTCTGACTATATCCGATTATCTCTGATTATTTCCGAATAATCGCTTGGCGGTTACCTGTCCATCTGACGAGCGCATACATTTATAACACTAATTCATATATATAACCAACTCCCAAAACTATTAGGTTGGTTTTAAATGACGAATCCAAACTCAAAAACCCTTCTTTCATATAAAGGATTGCATATGGAGAAATAAAATAATAGACCAACAAATTGCATCATTTCTGTCCTAAAAAATAAATATTTGACATAGTTACTTAGTATATAATTATTTTTTCTTCTTCAAATCACATAAAGTACCAGATTTTGCACCTTAACGAGTAGCATTTCCAAAATTGGGCCAAATTTGAATTTAGGAATAAAATCTGATCAGCTTAAAATGAGTACTAGTGCTAAGATATATTTGTCTAAAAAAAAATGCTTCGTTGTTCTTCTTCTTTTTTTAAAAAAAAAAAAAAATCTTTCTAATGTTTATGCTGTTAAATATTATATTTCTTAATTTTAATTCTACGTAAGAGATTTGTAATTAAGTAATCATGTGCTTAATATAATCACAGCATTAATGGATGAATTGATAATCACAAAAATTATAATGTGTTATTCTTTTAACACAACTTTATGATATATTTTAAGGCAGATTGTATGAATTCTTTTTTGAGATTGGGTTTTGTCATCCAAAGCCAAACTTAAATGTCTAATATATATTGAGATCTGTGCAAACATATTTAAATCTTAATAAATTTAAAAAGCTCTTTGAATCTAATTGATGTGCAAATTTTAATGCAGATAAGATGATTTAGGTCTGACTTTGGATGAGACTTTGTCCAAATTAAGCCGTTTGGACAAAAAAACCCACCCTTCTTTTTATATATGGAGATCACTTGACTGCTCTATTTTTGCTTGAATTTGAATAATAAGGTTCCTATATGTGAGATGAAGTACAACGAATCTTGTTTTTCATTTGTATCTCGTAAATTTGAAATTTCTGTTATTTGAAAGGGTCAAATTAAAAGATTAGCAAGATCTTGTTAGCATTGAATTTTTTTTATTTTTTTTGTTTTATGAAATTTTTGTTTTGTAAAAAAAATGCTGTCAAAGTTATATTTCACTTGTTGTTTTTCTTTTCATTTATCGGAATGAAAACAGGATAAAATTGGTCTAAAATAAATATTTCGAGTAATGGAAATCTGAATTGCTAAACCACAAATGTAAATGTGATTGCTTCAATAGAATTCCTTGAGACTGAAAAGAATAAATAAAAATGTTATGAAGTGAATTGCTAAAGTGAATAAACGAATCTGTAAATATTTGGACTATTGAAGAGTAAATCTCGATTTCACAAGGAAATTTGATAAAACTTCAGGTCTCCATATCATCTGTGGCCCAAATAGCTCCCATGTTTTCCATACTGGGCCTGTTAGGCCCAACGCCTAATCTCAGTTCTTCTTTTCCTGACTAACTCGAGCCTATTCTGACAAAATAGAAATGCTGGTTCGTCAAACCTCCCTCCAATCATGTCATGATGCCTATTCTATTCTGACACTTACATACAAGTTCTCCATCGACTTCTATTTTCAATGGGTCGTTAAATTTTTCATTATTGATTACGTACGTATAAATATAATATTTTTAAGTTCTCTACCAACCATAATATAATATATATTTAAAAGGGGTGTTAATGTTTTTTTTATTAATTAATTATGTTTAAATGTTAGTAAGTTTCCTTCACCTACTACTATATCTTCAAAGGGACTTTAAATTCTCCACCTAATATTTTCAAAAGGGACATTAATTAAATTTTGTATTTATTATGACGTGTGAATATTAGGATCTCGAGAGACAAATTAAAAGTGGCTTTGTCTGTTGAATTGCGGATTATCTTATCCGAGATATGTTGTATTATAGAGGGGCCTCTTCAATTTTTCCTCATATGGTGGCTCCTATAAAACAACCCTCATGGAAATATAAAAATTTCTCAACAGGACTTGTTTTAATTTACGTTGAACAACCAAGTGATAATAAGACCCCAACCAATGATTAATAATCAGTTGTTGCTGGATCGGTTGGCCACTCATTCATTGGGAAACATTACATGAGATGAAAAGAGATCGCATATATAAATTAATGGAATACTGTCATTAATTTGACTAATATAACTTGATCATTGACATATATATATAGAGGTAGTGGTCACCATTCCTAGATCATAATTAAATGTTATTTAGCTGGATTTCTACTTCTCTGATATCACTTCGTTATTTCTTTAGCTCTAGAGCTCAGGGTAGTTGGCACATAGAATCAAACAACTCTCATAAAGCTTCACCATCTAGCAACAAAAAAAGAGAAAAATAACAAAAACTATTTTAGAAATCAAACAAGTAATCAACAACAGAGGAGGATTCAAATGCCTCCATTTATTAGTGCTTGATAACAAAATTTAAAAGAAAAAAAAGATCATCAAGAGGTTTGTCAATATCCATTAATGTGGACTATTTTATATGTATTTTTTTTTCAAAGTGAAGAGAAAAATGGAGTACAAGCACATAAAGAAATGGTATAAACCATATCGAATAGTAAACTTCTTTTATTCAATTTAGGGATATTTTTTGTTATTATTCTTTTAGAAAAAGAAAAAGAAAAAATGAGGCATGATGAACCCATTTTAAACCTCTCAATAACTACTGTAGTTTGATAATAAACATTCTTCAAAAGGTTATGACATGCACATATAATTTAGAAGTCATATATATTAAATAACCCCCGCTTCAAATTAAATTGTAAAGAGAAAAAGACTTTCGATGGATATAATTGGAAATAACCACCATCTAGAGGCATAATTGGAAAAAAAAAGAGTTTCATACCCAATCAAAATCTCCTTATGTCTCAACAAAATCCAGATACGGTGCCAATTCTCATGCTGAGAATCATCAAGCAGTTTCACATGAAAATAGTGCCTTGTTATATTGTTCTCAAAGCAAATGATTTTCTTCTCAATTTCGCATGATCTCCTGTACATTTCCTCTCCAGCCCACAAATATTTCTTTATCATGTCAATATCCATTTGTGATTGTCCACATCTGTAAAACCTTGAATTGCACTCAAAATATCTGAAAGTTCAAAATTCTTCACTGTGACTCCGTCTTGATTTGACAGTGACACAAGTTCTATGCCTTGAATTGATGCTTCTTCTTCAAGTAGAGAGGCGAGCTTCTTAAAACTGAATCACTTATTTGAAAATAAATAAGTCCTTTAGAAAGCAAATAAAATGTAACCAAATGGGACCTTCCAATAAAAAATAATGATACATTCCAAATATGCTTAATATTTGGACATAAACCATCAGTTCTCATATTTCAAATTTTTTGTAAATATTGGAAATTTTGCTCCCAACTATACCGATTTTTTTTTTTGGTAGATATGCAGTTTGGGAGCAATTTTGTTAGCAGCAGTTGAGTAATTTTTTATTACTTGAGCTTTGTTTGACACATAAGTGTATGCTGTAAACAAACAAACAAAAAGGTTTTGTATTTACTTGAGCAAATAAAAGGGATCTTGGTCATTACCAAATATATTAAAGTTACAGGGTGTAAACTGTAAATACTCCAAGATATCCAACAAAAGAAGAAATTTATATACATAAAATGATATGTACCTCTCATAATATGGATGGAACTTCTTAGTAGGGAATTTGAGGATGATAATGTAAATATTAGCAATCCAGTGCCACTGTTTATGAGAATATTCAAACTCTGTGTATTTATCCCATATCTTGGTGCACATATAATCCTTTCCAACAAAAGACAATGCCCTCTCAAATAATCTGAAATTATTCAAAAAATGTAATAAATCAAATAAGAACACAACAATCAATGACCCTTCAATAGAGTGTCCATTGGATCTGGTTTATTTGGTTTTCAACCAAACCGACAAAATGAATGGTTTGGTTTTTCAGTTTAAATGGTTCGAGTTGGTTGAATTTTTGAATTACTTTGGTTATTTTATATTTGGTTCGATTTAATCTATTTTATTTCAGTTCAACCAAACAAACTGAAATTTACTACGGTTTTTTTGGTTTGGTTGGTTCGGTTTGGTTTTTGAAAACCGAACAAAATTTTGATTTGGCAATTTTAATTTGGTTTTAACCGAACCAATGAACACCCCTAAGTTAATCATTGTGTTTTTGCCATTTAGTTTACCTTGTAATATCAGATGGATCATCAAATGTGAGAGTACCAAATGTGCAATAATTACACCATAGATCCACAGAGAAGGTCAATGCTTGTACCGCTCTTTCATACACTCGTACCACCTCATTGGGCCCACATAGGCGCAACTTATGTGCTCCATACTTGACCCAAAATGCATAGCATAAGGGGAATTCCAGGAGAAATTTATCATAAATTAGGTCTATAGCACCAATGTCATGTTGGGATAAACTAAGCAATATTGCACTGCTTTGTGCCAGTATGCAAAGGATTGAAGAGAGAAGAATATTTTTCTGAATAGAAACAATGCTTTATTTCCTTTCTCTCTTACTCAATTACATAAAGTTATGCAGTATTTAAAGCAATACAATGTTCCTAAAATAACCACCCACAACTTCCCTAAATTAAGCACCCACTACACAACATGCTAAAAATAACTAACCACTATGCCTACTAGTTCTAAAATAACTATGCTGAAAATAACCAATGCCTAAAATAACTCATGCAGTTTTTATGCGTCTAAAACCTGCTTCTAACTAAACTAAACATATGCAGAGATTATCTAAATATAATTTTGAATTAACTTTCAACACTCCCCCTTAATTCAAAATTGATTATGCCAAAAAACTGCTTTGAATTCTTCAAACATTCCTCTTGCCAATGCCTTAATCAGAATTTCAGCCTTATGTTCTTCTGAACTTGCACTCTTGATCTCCATTGTTCTTGCTTCTAATATTTCTTCTTGCAATGCTTGATGCTAGTTTTTCATTTTCTGCCATTTCTTCAAAGATTGTGGATCTTTGCCTTCCACCTGCTGTATACACCATGAAAAGCATGGGTTGCTCTTTATTTTTCTTCTTCACAGCATGCTTGCTGTTCTTCCCTCTGTTTTCTAAAACAATCGGCTTGCACAAAGCCATATCTTTTGTAGTGGAAGCACTGGACATCTTTTTGTCATGCTGAAACTCAAACTTGCCAAATCTACAATGGCCACGTCCATCTCTGCCTTGAGAGGATTCCCCCTTTCCGTAGAACGTCTTTTCATCATCTTTCTCCTCTGATCTGGACAGCCTCGCTTCATGGGTCTGCAGTGATCCCATCATTTCATCAAAGGTATAGGTTGAGAGATCTTTTGACTCTTCAATTGCTGCCACAACATGATCAAATTTTGTGCTACACTTCTCAGCACCTTTTCCACCATGGTTTGCTCTAAGATGTTGTCTCCATATGCTTGAATTTGGATGACAACGATCATGACTCTTCACCAGAAAAATCTGCATTGATTCTTCTATTTTCATATGCAACAAATCTCCGTGTAGGATTTTCCGTTTGATTGCTACAACTCGAGAACTTCCCTGAAATGCCGTCTTCAAGGTTGTCAATGCTTCTTTAGCAATTGTTGCTGCTGCAATTCTTCAAGGTTGCACAACAATCAACTATACCATCGATTGCAACTTGACTCTGCCTTCAATTGCTTGCCCACCGAACCATCGTCTTTGATACCATTTTGTTGGGATAAACTAAGCAATACTGCACTGCTTTGTGTCAGTATGCAAAGGATTGAAGAGAGAAGAATATTTTTCTGAATAGAAACAATGTTTTATTTCCTTTCTCTCTTACTCAATTACATAAAGTTATGCAGTATTTAAAGCAATACAATGTTCCTAAAATAACCACCCACAACTTCCCTAAATTAAGCACCCACTACACAACATGCTAAAAATAACTAACCACTATGCCTACTAGTTCTAAAATAACTATGCTGAAAATAACCAATGCCTAAAATAACTCATGCAGTTTTTATGCGTCTAAAAACTGCTTCTAACTAAACTAAACATATGCAGAGATTATCTAAATATAATTTTGAATTAACTTTCAACATGTCATTCTGCACATGAAACCAAAATTTCATAAATTAGGTTTATGTTATTTTTGTGCTGATATGTTTTCTGATTTTTCTGATTTTTTATTTAGTGGCAAGTACTAAAGTGAAGTTACTTGGATTTTTCGAGGATTACTTATATAATGTTATAAAAGTTTTGGACTTAATAGCATATTTGGCCATTAAAAAAATAAAAAGTTGGATCAAAATAAATCAATAAATCTAATCTGGTACTACCGGCAAGGATTGCTCAACTTCACTCATCAGTGAAACTAATGCATCAAAATCCATGCTTTCACTATCCAGCATTTCTCTCAGCTTTTCTACAGTATAAACTGAAAAGAAGAAATTTAAGAAGTATACTAAATATTCTATCATGTATGCTAATTTATCATCTTTTCAAAAACTTGTACGACTTTTATAATTCATATAATGAACAGCTTTCATATACTTGTCATGTATATAAAAGATGATGAGACTGGATCCATGTTTTACTGAAAAATGAAAATTTGTAACAGTGTATAATTAAACTATGATAAATAATCAAATAGTACTCTAATTTGCTTCAAATTTCATAGGCAAGCTTAATAAACATTTTCTAGTTTTGAAAAACCATTGGTCAATTTGGTAAAACATTATCAAGATTGTCAGTTCAAGGCATTTATAAGGCATTTGATCTAATAGACATGGTTCTGTAACAAAAATAATTCCCAATTAATTACTTAAAAAGAGTAAAATATAAACATTTTGAATATGAAAATAGGTTTTGCATCTTTTCTCAAATAAACTGGTAAACCAATAAATTGCAACATTTCAGTCCTAAAAAAATTTATTAGAATTTTTTCTTCAAATCACATAAAGTATCAGATTTTGACAAAAATTGGCTCAAATCACTTAAACACCTACACTCAACACACTCAGCGAGAGATAGAGAGAGAGAGAGCGCGAACTGGAGTTGTCCATTGGGTGGTCAAAAGCACCGTTTTCAGCAGCTCTGGATTCCTCCTCCATTATTAAGCGAACTCGGGACAGTGGTCTAACAGCTGTAGAAAGACCGGGTCCAGTTTGCAATTTTCTCCACTGTTAGAGTTTCAGCTGTACGAGAGACGAGCGTCTCTTTCTTTGTCGAAAACTCGAATGGGGAAGAGGAGCGTCTCTTCTTTGTCCAGTTTGGCCGATTAGTCGTTGGCAGTTATCAAACTGTCACAGATATTTTCCAAATAATCGGTCGATTATTTCCGACTATGTCCGATTATCTCTGATTATTTCCGAATAATTGTTGGCGGGTTACCTATCCGTCTGACGAGCGCATACCGTTATTTATAACACTGATTCATATATATAACCAACTCCCAAAACTATTAGGTTGGTTTTAAACGAGGAATCCAAACTCAAAAACCTTTCTTTCGTATAAAGGGTTGCATATGGACAAATAAAATGATAGACCAACAAATTGCATCATTTCTGTCCTAAAAAAATAAATATTTGACATAGTTACTTTAGTATATAATTATTTTTTCTTCTTCAAATCACATAAAGTATCAGATTTTGCACCTTAATTAACGAGTAGCATTTCAAAAATTGGGCCAAATTTGAATTTAGGAATAAAATCTGATCAGCTTAAAATGAGTACTAGTGCTAAGATATATTTGTCTAAAAAAAATGCTTCGTTGTTCTTCTTCTTCTTTTTAAAAAAAAAAATCGTTCTAATGTTCATGTTGTTAAATATTATATTTCTTAATTTTAATTCTACGTAAGAGATTTGTAATTAAGTAATCATGTGCTTAATATAATCACAGCATTAATGGATGAATTGATAATCACAAAAATTATAATGTGTACGTTATTCTTTTAGCACAACTTTATGATATATTTTAAGGCGTTAGACAAAAGTCTCATCCAAAGCCAAACTTAAACGTCCGATATGTACTATCAGATTCGTGCAAACATATTTAAATATTAATAAATTTAAATAGCTCTTTGAATCTAAATATATGTGTGAATTTTGATGCAAATCAGACGATTTAGGTCTGACTTTGGATGAGACTTTGTCAAAGCCGTTTGAACAAAAAAACCCACCCATCTTTTTATATATGGAGATCACTTGACTCCTCTATTTTTGCTTGAATTTGAATAATAAGGTTCCTATATGTGAGATGAAGTACAACGAATCTTGTCTTTCATTTGTATCTAGTAAATTTGAAATTTCTGACATTATTTCAAGGGGTCAAATTAAAATATTAGCAAGATCTTGTTAGCATTGATTTTTTTTTGTAGAAAAAATGCTGTGAAGTTATATTTCACTTGTTGTTTTTCGTTCCATTTATCTGGATGAAACATGATAAATTGGTCTAAAATAATTAGCTTCAGTGTGCATAGCTGGGGACTGTACCTGTAAATATTTAGAGAATAATGGAAATCTGAATTGCTAAAACCACAAATGTGATTGCTTCAATAGAATTCCTTGAGATTGACAAGAGAAAAATAAAAATGATATGAACTGAATTGGTAAATTGAATAATAAATCTGTAAATGTTTGAATTATTGAAGACTAGTAAATGTCGATTTAACAAGGAAATTTGATAAAACTTCAGGTCTCCATATCATCTGTGGGCCAAATAGCACAGCTCACATGTTTTCCATACTGGGCCTGTTAGGCCCAACGCCTAATCTCAGTTCTTCTTTTCCCGACTAACTCGATCCATTGATCATTGACAAATTAAGTCAAACCTCCCTTCAACAGCTACTGATCCCAAATTATGTATCACTAATGCAGACAAAATACAAAATAGAAGTGATATCTGTGGCCCAAATAGCAACGGGACTTGTTTCACGTTGTTGCTGGATCAGTTGAACAACCAAGTGATAATATATAAGACCCCAACCAATGATTACTAATCAGTTGTTGCTGGATCGGTTGGCCACTCATTCATTGGGAAACATATTACATGAGATGAAAAGAGATCGCATATATATATAAATTAATGGAATACTGTCATTAATTTGACTAATATAACTTGATCATTGACATATATAGAGGTAGTGGTCACCATTCCTAGATCATAATTTCTCAAATTAATTGTTATTTAACTGGATTTCTACTTCTCTGATATCACTTCGTTATTTCTTTGTAGCGAACTAAAGGGAGGTTCATGATAGATAAATACCTAAGAGGATATATAGTGGAGTTTATTTATCCAAGAAAACAAATAAAAATAAATGAGATAAGAAAAAAAAAAGATTTATTAAGGGAGTTCTAACAAGCAATTTCAGATGGCAGGCTTATTATCTAAGTACACGTCTTTTATTAAAAATCGTGTATGAATATTGGAGAAATTTTTTGAAAGCGCCATTTTTTACTTTCGATACGGATTTAATGGTAATTAACGTTTTTTTAGTAGTGTTAGACTTTGAATTTAACAATTTAGTCGTCCTACAATGTTGCTCTGAAATAAATTCGTCTAAAATATTAGGCTTTGATGCCCATCAATTTCACTATATTTCATTCTTCTATTAATTAATTTCTACATCACATTTTTATTATTAAATGTAAAATCAGTAAAAAATTATTTAATTTCTGTTAACAATTGATTGGGGGAACACCATGCAACGACAGAATGCGATACAGGATCGATGACTCTAGCGAATAACCACAAGTTATCAATATTTAAATAATTAATTAATTGTTTTTATCTTAAATTACTCTTCCGACGAAACGTGATCAAGTCATTTTCTATATAAAAAAATAATTAATTAATTACATGTATGGATGAGTAGGAATCTTAAAAAATAATCAATTATGTAACGCTATGTAATTGAAATACTAAATTAAATATTGATGTAAATATTTATATATTTATATTCTAATTCCTTCATATAAATATATTTAATTGAAAAATATCACGTAACCCAAAAAATTATCTCGTGGAGAAGTGGTTGATATCTGTATAATTATTTAAGTACCTTCCATTCAGTATCCTCAAAATCTCCGCACTAATTAAAAAAAAATTATATACTATGTTTTTCATTAATTATATGATCCTCACTAATTATTATTCTAAAAAAAATATTATATAATCCCACCAATTATTATTCTATAATGTTTGCAGCCATCTTCCTCAATGGCCTACAATAATTATATGGTCCTCTATTTTTCGGTCCCCACACTCGTCCCCGTGTCAACCTTCATAAATATAAATACTTAGAAGATAAAGATAAGATATTAACGCTTGAAAAATAAGATATTAATACTTTTATACATTACTGGTTATCATCATCCCCTTTCCAGTCCCTCAGTCGTCCCACGTCAACCTTTCTCTAATGAAGTCATGGGGACCCCGTATCACTGCATCAACATTCCCCCATGCTCCCCGCATCAATCTTCATTTAAGAAAAATAATTGACCACATAGGTATAAATATTTCCGTGCATAAGTATAAAAACTTGCAGTACTTGATATTAATAATTTTAGACGTCATCCAGTATCATGTGTTAAAAATATTTGTAAGTATAGGTATAAATACTTTGTTACGATGAGTTTGAAAGTATGTTATCATTAATTTCATTTGAAAAAAAAATTATGTAGAAGACGTTCATAGTTTTAGATTCGGAAATTTTTTTATAGAATGTCAGAAATATGAATGAGATTAAATAGAGAAAAAAAAAACTCACCTCTATACTGGAATTATTATTGTGGACCATGCTATCTAGGAAATTTGCAAGTCATTTGCAGGTCAACACCAAAAACAGGTGGTGTTTATAACCATGGACAGCGCTGTAATTACTTAAAACTAATTTTACTAACTTTTGGGTCTAACCAGCCGATGTGGTTGATAACTCCCATCCCTTGTCACCGGTTCCTTTTGTCCAACAGTTGATAAAGACAAACACTATACCATCGGTTGAGATAAACCAACCGATTGTGTTATGGGTCCACCTTTTCCAGCTGTTTGTCCATATGAGTTGTTGGTGTTGGGTAGATCAACACAAACTGTTTAATGTATTGAAGATATCGAATATATTATAAGGGGAAATGTTGTAAATACATAGAACCAAGGTCACATATATAAACCAAATGCCCATATATATGAACAGGTGGTGATGTTTTAAATATAAGAAGTTGCTCCATAGTTTTTCTCCCACAGCCGCCTCTCCGTGTGTGTGAATTAAAATTGCTTCTTTGTTTTAAAATGACTATTAAATGGAGACATCCATTAAACATCAAGACAAAACGTCATCTATCAGACGACTCAACTTTACATATGTACAAATAAGATTATGCATGTATATATTACAAATAATATGAAAAAAAAATTCAAATTTTTTATATTTTCTATGGCCAAATTATACTTATAATTGTCAATTTTCTAGAATTTCATGATTATTTGCCATTTCAACGCGTGCTAATATTTATGGACCATTCATTTTCACATGAGCGGTGAACGGTCAATCTAAACTGAAATTATTCAAAATTTATTTTGAAATAATTAAGGAAATAACATTGAACATAACCAACATATATAAAAGCTCTAAAGTTTGATATAAGATTAAGAGGTTGAAAACCAGTAAAATAAATTACTAAACACATCAAAATAATTCATTTTTCAACCTCTTGAACTTATTCAAAACAAATGTAAAAATAAAGAAACAAATTAGTACATGAAAACCGGAAATAAATCAGAATTAATCCAATTTAAATGATAAATTGTGTATATGGTTTATCCAGGTGGGTAACATAGAAGGGAGACATCTCAAGTAGACAAAAAACAAAGGTGACCATATCTTTGGTTTCATATCCTTACCGACCGGTGACCATATATATATACACTTGTTGTTATAACATGAAAAATCAACCTTTCAAAAGTTTTAAAAAGATAAAGCATTTAATTGTAACCATAAGGGATTAAGGTGTGAAGAAATGGATGGTCCTCTCCTCTCTTCTTGCACAACCTAATTCAAACCCAAACTCATTTCTCCATTAGTTCCACCAAAATTCAACCCCAAATCAATCAATTTCAAGACCAAATTTCCTCTAACAAATAACCCTGTTGTCAAATTTACCCCTCTGAAAGTGGCTAATTCTCCTGCCAGTACCGCAGTCTCCGGCGAGGCTGTACTGGTGCAAATGAAAGCTTGGGTATATGATGATTATGGAGATGTGAGCGTGTTGAGATTCGATGAGAGTGTGGCGGTACCAGAAATTAAGGACGACCAAGTTTTAGTTAAGGTGGCCGCAGCTGCATTAAATCCAGTTGATTTTAAGAGACGGCTCGGCATATTTAAGGCCACCGACTCTCCATTGCCGGTGAGTGCCATTTGCTAAATGTTCTTACAATAAAATACTTATATGTTAAACATATAACAGAAGTATATTTTTTAACAGTAGGTGATACAAGGTTATGAACTTATGATAAATAATTGTGATTTCAAAGCAAATGATTGTAAAATATAAAAAAAAAGTGACGAAAAGTACAAAATTCATGTTTTGGGGGGGGGTTAATTGCAATTAGTACTTGCTGCTTGATAGTATACCTCACAAAAAAATGCAATCACATTCATACATCAAAGAAATTATATTAATAGTAATTTATATCAGTAGACAGTACCAGGATATGATGTGGCCGGTACAGTTGTGAAGGTGGGTAGTCAAGTAAAAAGCCTCAAAGAAGGAGATGAAGTATATGGAGATGTATGTGAGAAGGCATTGGATGGCCCGAAGCAATACGGCTCTCTAGCTGAGTATGTTGCCGTAGAAGAGAAATTACTCGCTTTGAAACCCAAAAACTTGGATTTTGCACAAGCAGCGGGGCTACCACTTGCGATTGAGACGGCAAACGAAGGGCTAGAACGGGCTGGTTTCGGACCCGGTAAATCAATTCTTGTCTTGGGTGGCGCCGGTGGAGTCGGGTCCTTAGTCATCCAGGTAAAGCACCAATTTCTCTAACAAAAGTGCATGTTTCAGTACATTTAGCTATCACTTATAAACTGATTGAGATAACTTGTGCCTTTTTTTTTTGGTGTAACAGTTAGCAAAGCATGTTTTTGGTGCTTCACGAGTTGCGGCAACTGCAAGTACAGGAAAACTGGAGCTGATAAAGAGCTTAGGAGCAGATTTGGCCATCGATTACACGAAGGAAAACTTCGAGGAACTACCAGAGAAGTTCGATGTAGTATACGATGCAGTTGGTAAGAATTTTCGACATCTATTGTAACAAATTTTAATTTCAGAGATGAAGACTGATTCTTCACAAGTGCTCTCTAGTTCTCTAGTAAAAGATAGCTATCATTTTTTTTTCTCTTTCATGTTTTTAGGACAATGTGAGAAGGCTGTGAAAGCAATAAAAGAAGGGGGAAGTGTGGTTGTTCTGACAGGTGCCGTCACTCTGCCAGGATTTCTGTTCGTGGTAACTTCCGACGGGTCTGCATTGACAAAACTCAACCCGTTTCTAGAAAGCGGCAAGGTTAAACCCATTACTGACCCGAAAGGTCTCTTTCCTTTCTCTCAAGTGGTTGAGGCTTTCTCCTATCTTGAAACCGGTCGAGCTATCGGAAAAGTTGTAATATCTCCTATTCCTTGAGGGTGAATTTGTAAAACATCAATATTTACCTTAGTAAAGATATACATCTATGTTGTACATTGTAGAGTGCATGTACTTTGTAATATTGAATGAGAAATAAAGCGGCGCGTGAGCGGTGGCGACTTGCCTGACGAATGGAGCGACATACCAGGCGAATGGAGGCGAACTCAACCGAAAAATTATGACACTTCTTTCTAAGCTCGTCCCATCGTGCTAAGTGTCTGACTGAAGTAACGGCTCAGTCACGGGTGCCTTCTCCTCTTCGGTGACGGAAGGGCGAGTGGTCTCCCGTTTGTGTACAGTAGGTGTACCTTCCGTTTTTAGTTTGTATGTTTGTATGATGTTTTGTGTTACTTCCTACTTTCTCTTCTTCTACCTCTTCTCTTCTCTCTCTAACTCGAGGTGACTATCCCGAACTGGTTGATTTAGATCACAATCCGGTTTGATCCAGTGCCTTTTCGACTGATTGGTGATTGTTCTGGTCCAATCGATTTAGTTCCCATGTCCAGTTTGGATTCAGTGCATTCTCTGTTGTGTATGCGTACATAGGCTATAATCATTTGGCTTCTCTCATTCCAATCAAGCAAGGATAATCCAATTGTGTGTCCATAGGATGCACATGCCCTGTGTATTTTTCTTTGTTTACAGCTGTATGTTTTCACAGACACTCGTTGTCTAATCTTATGTAATAGCTAGTTTGTAATTATTTTGATCAATGCAATAGCCTACGGGCTTTCAGCCAAAAAAAAAATGTACTTTGTAATATCTCCTATTAGAAATTAAATATCTATTTGTGCTAAACAGAATTTATTACCTTTGAATAAACGCACCAGGAAATCATTGATCTGTCTGCATTGCTATCAACTGAAACTAATAAGTTATTTACAATACCGGTACCAAGCAGCTGGTACACAGAATGAAGACATTCGTAAAGATACTAAGGAACCAACAACAAGTAGAAATAACCAACAAAAATATAGAACAGTTTTAGAGCATGTACACCCTTCTGACGATCAAATTAAAACACAAGTTTCTATTTCTCATCAAAGGACTCGTGTAGTACTTTTTATAATCACAAAATTATAAATTAGCTATTGCTAAACCTGAAAGTTTTTTAGTTAGCATTCTAATAAATCAAAATTAATTAATTACCACCCAATTGGTCAGATCTCAAAATCTACTACCCATGCGTGCTAAGTCGGAGCACTAAATTGAATTGGTACGTAGACCGGAGATGCACACTAATTTGGTGTGCAAACTAAGTTGGCGCACCAAGCCTTCATTTTTTTTTTTTTTTGTTCTATTATGTTTGTCTAAATTTCTTATTCAGAGAGCAAAGGAATGGGCCCATGTGATAATGTCTCTCATTTATTATCAAAGGCTGTCTAGATTCAGTGCACCTTACTGTTCATGGGCAGTGACACGAGCTTATTGCAATTAAAAAGAAATAATAAGATAATAACAAGTAGCTAGTGATAATATGATGCTGTCCTCGTCAATTCGTATTCAGTGTGAGCATCAAGCTTTCATTTTTTTTCTTTTTTAGGTTTCGGTTTGTCTAAATTTCTTATTCAGAGAGGAAAAGAACGGGCCCATGTGATAATGTCTCTCTCATTTATTATCAAAGGCTGTCTAGATTCAGTGCACCTTACTGTTCATGGACGGTGACATGAGCTTATTGCAATGAAAAATGAAATAATAAAATAATAACAAGTAGCTAGTAATATTATGCCGAAATTTTTATTAATATAAAAAAATATGAAATTTTAGAAACTATCTAGATTTTCCTATATTTTGAAATCTATTCAAACTGCAAAATTTTTTTACAGTAATTCAGTCTAATATCGCAAAAAAAATAATTACAATTTTGGAACTCCTAAACCACAAAAAAATTTTGCTGTTTTTCCAAAGAAAAAAAACAGAGAAACCGCAAAAAAACTTTGGGGTTTCAATTTTTTTTATTTAAATATAAATATTTATAATTTATTTATTTTTTGTATTGAAATATTAGAAATATTTAATATATTTCTTTGAAAATAGATGGAATACTATATAAATTGATTTATTAGAAAGACTGCTACAAATGACACGGATCAACATTTTTGATATCGGAATTTTTGCGGCTGTAAGAAAAATTAATATGTTTTTTTATAAGTTATTGGAAAAAAAATGCTGGGATAATACTAAGTTAATGATCCCGGTTTAAAAATCACTTCCAGGTAATACGAAAATTATTTTAATTCTTCTAGTACATTTAATTTATAAAAAGTTGTATTATTAAATAACTTAATTTTTCTTACAACGGCAAAAAATCTGGCAAGAAAAATGTTGATCCTGGTTATTTGTAACAATCTTTCTAATAAATTAAATTATATAGTATTCCATCTATTTTCAAATAAATATATTAAATATTTCTAATAATTGAATAGAAAAAATAAATAAATTATAAATATTTCTATTTAAATAAAAAATCTGAAAAATGAAAAAAAAATTGAAACTGCAAAAATTTTTTTGCGGTTTCTCTTTTTATTTTTATTAAAACCTTAAAAAAAATTTGCGTTTTTGGAATTCCAAAACAGCAAAATTTTTTTTGCAGTTTTAGACTAAATTACCGCAAAAAAAATTTTGCGGTTTGGATAAATTTCAAAATATGATGAAAACCTGAATAGTTTCTGAAATTTTATATTTTTTTTAGATATTAATAAAAATTTCGGGATATTATGATACTGTCCTCCTTAAATCTTTTTAGCTTTTTTAAACTATTCAACTTTGACTACTATCAGCTGCTGTTACGATTTGATAGCTCCCTATGTGATAATCACATTTTATTGAATTGAAATGGTGCGCCAACCCAATATGCACACCGATTGCTGCACGTCCTCAGTGTGTGCACCGGATTGATGAGAAACAAGTAGGGTGATAATTAATCAATTAATTTCGGGGATTCTAACTTAAAAAATTTCGGTTGCTAAACATTCCAGGCGTTCTAAAGATTACATTTCTATACCTAGAGAGAGAGATTATTTAGGCCATAAGTCGTACTGCAAAAGCCAATAAGAACCTCTCATCCTTTGTCAGCGGCTTCTCTATTCCGATTTTTTTATTAATAGAAATAAATAAATTTTAGGAGAAGGATGTCGTGAAATCTCTAAATATAGGAAGAACATGATTGTTTATCACGTCTGCTGAACATTATAAACCATCACGTCTAATTAATTTAAATCATAAACACTGCACTTAGTAATTAACTTTAAAAAAAAACTGGACGTGATACTCAATCACGTCCAGTCAAAACCATGTAATTCAAACTGATGGGGACCATGTGCGTTGTTTTTCTTGAAAATTTGAGCAGTTCAAATTCATGTGCTTGAATTACGAGATGATGTTCTAGAAAATAAATGTCGTCCAATTTAAATGTAGTTCAATTAAATTTGCATTCTTCAATGTTTTATAGTCCAATTTAAATGTTCGCTACTTTTGTAAATCTCATTGTTTCAATTCATATTCGTTACTCTTTCTATTGGGTCTCAATAACTGAACAGCCGGTCAGCAATATAGTGGGTTGGAAATGGTCAACTAGCTGTATGTTCACGACCGCTTCGGTTTACGCACAGCTACATAATATATAGAGGGCTAAGGAATAGAACTAATGTGAGTATATGGAAACTTAAAATTCAATTGAAGGTAAGGATATTTATATGGGTGGGAATGCAAAATAGATTACTCACGCAATCAAGGGCGGATCCAGCATAGACCAGGGGGGCAGCCGCCACTACAACAAAGTAGACACATTTTGCGAGAGAAAAAACGCATTTATGACGGTAGTCCGTCGCAAAAAGAAAAAGCTGAACAATGAGAGTAGTCCGTCACAAAAAGTCATTTTTTTATCCTCGCGAAAAGTGTCTCATTCTTGTTGTGCGCCCCCCCCCCCCTGAATTTCAAATTTTAGTGGTGGTTTATCGATACCGATCGACTTTGTCCCCCCTAGAAATTTTTTTGCCCCCGTCTGAGTGTTTGATTTGTAATTCGGGTTAAATTGAGTGTTCAAATTAAAATAAATTTCTTGAATTATGATTGGTAATTAGAATTTTAAGTTAAAACATTAGAATGACAAGTCAGAGCATTAGAAAATATAAGTCAAAGTATTATTTTTTTATCGAGTACCCAATTAGCTAGTTAATGAGTTTAAATCCGATTCGATATTTTTTTGCCCCCTCCTAACGAAAATCCTGGCTCCGCGCGCCCCTGCACGTAACAAAGGCTGAGAATGAGAGTTTGCCACGTTCCAGCAGGATGATGTAAAATATTCTTTTCTTTTGAGAGTTTGCCACGTAACAAAGCCCGATCCGACAGACGGATCAAAAGTTACACCCCTTTTTGTGAAGCATGCGCAGAACTTGATTAAACATCATGAGTAAAGCACAGAACAGATCAATTGCAATCATAGGAAATATTCAGTTATTGATTGGTTGCTCTGATACCAAATGTAAAATATTCTTTTCTTTTGAGATCTTTCATGATTAATTATGAACAATTCAATTAACAGCCCAAAGATCACCAATACCGAATATTTCACATTCAAAACTTAATATGATCTATTGTTTAAGATGACATACCTTGATTAGCAGCAGAAGATGTAATGGCTGCCATCTTCTTTCTTCTGACTCCTGACGGTTACTCTTCTTCTCAGAATTCGGTTTCTCTCTCTAACCCTATTTCTTTATGCGTTTCTTGATGGAGAAGAATGCGACTCTTGGCTGGGAGAGAGAGGACCCAATCCTTTATATAACATTTAACTCTAAATCTGGTACGTCTATCATATACCAATTCAACGCTTAAGATTAATCACAGATCTAATGCTCTAATTATAGAACGATCTATTTATGACTTAATTAATCGGGTCACATTAATATTAGAAACTGCATAAGGTTAAAAGTAAATGAGCCATTTGCAGTTTCTAATAGCATATTTCTAACAGATGACACCTATGCAGGGACTAGGGAGCTGAAACAACAAAACATATCCTTTTCTCATGTTCATATGCGATTAGCTTGTGGAAGGAACTTCTAAACGGCTGGCATATAACTATTGCCAGATTTGCAAACGAATACTTTTGCAACCTATTGTGGAATCAGGCATGCTGCCAAAGCTAAGGAAATTGTGGGATTCTCTTTGGGCAGTAGGGTGCTGGGCCCGTGGAAACAAAGCAACAGAAGACTATTTAGCCAGCAGTAAAGAACCATACAGGTTTTGGTCAATTCAGCTAGAGAAGAGGCGCTACATTGGTACCGAATACTGTAGATTAGGAATTTTAATTACTTGTGTGTATATAAATAAATTTAGGCGTAATCTTTGTAAATAACTTTTTTATATCAATGAATTGACAATGCCTTTGAACAATGTCCTTCAAAAGAAATTCATATTCATTACTATATTTAAAAAAAAAAATCGTTACTGTTTTCATTTTAACTGTTTATTTTAATATCAATTAAAATGTGAACTCTTTACTCTTCACTGTATTAAAAATGGCCAAAGCAGAAAAAATATTTGTTGGACGTGTTTGACTATCATGTCCAGTAATTTTTTTTTTTTTTTGTTAATTAATAAGTGTGGGGGTTACGATATGATTTAGATTAGCTGGACGTGATAAATCATCATGTTCTTCTTATATTTCGAAATTTCACAAAATCCTACTCTATTTCAATATTTATTTATTTTCCTGTAAATAAAAAAGTCGGCTCTCTATTACCTTAACTGCCAACGGGTCCTACAACATGTCAAATTTCAAAAATATGAAAATATTGTTTCACATCTGAAAACTGGTATATAATAAAAGCAAAGATGATTGTATGACTGAGATTTCTCACAACATGGTGCTAAGATACATAGACTAAAATATATCGTGTTGAATTATGATAAAAAAAAATATTAAAAATTTAAAGGTGGAGTTCTTTGTTTCCTTGTTTCTAGAAAAGTTAAAACTAAAAACAAACCTAGACTGATCAAGCTGGGGCATTACTGGAAAGAGAAAATTATAATATATCCCAAATCAACAGCAAATCACTAAATCAAATTTCGACCAAATATACTTCCGAATTATAGCACCTGACAAGGCACCTAAATATACGAGTAAAAATAAAATACGTACAGTTATATGAAGGTGCTTAGAGAAGGAGAATATTTGGGCAATATCACCAACCCTAATAACATTATTTATGTTGCCATGCTCATCATACTCTGTTGGCAATGAGGTCGAGTGCTTACATATATTGACCACTTGCTATAAATAGTTGGAATTAATTTCAATTAATTACAACATGTCGACTTATATGTGATATAAATATATATTAAATAGTAGACTATCAAATATCTAATTAAACCCATTATGAAGTGATCAAATTAAGTATTATTTATCGGGTTTAATATGTGTCATGAAAAGTGGGACCTTGTCACGTCAAGAAGTTTTCAACAATAAAAATTAGAATGTTTAAAACATAATTGAAAATTTTAATGACGAACTAGGAGTCTAAAATTAAAACAACTATAACATTAGTTTGAAATTTCGAAACAGTCAAACTTAATCGAATCTTGAAATTTATATCTCATAAATTAAATTACATGTATATATATAAATATAATTATATGGCAAAGACTTCCTCTTTTATTAATATCAAACAAGTGGAGGGTCTATTTAGTAAAATTTCCAAAATGCACAAACTCTCTCTCCCTTCATTTCTTCCCTGTGTGTGTCCGCCAAAAGAAAGAGAAGGACAGATCTCTCGCTCTCTTCTCCCTCAAAAATCCACCAAAAATCTTGAAAAATTGAAGAAAGGAATGAAAAAGGGTTAATTATCTCTCTCTTTAGTAGCCATTTCGTTTTTCAATTGGTATTTTCTTTCTCTCCTCTTTTCTCAAAATCTGGAATTTTTCTCCTTGTTTAGGGTTTTGATTAAATCTGAAATTTTTGTATAAGTTGTGAGTAATCCATGTTCATTAGAGATGAGTTGTGGTTAATCTAGTCTAATCAAACAAATAGAGGTGTTAAGTGACAAGCTTCTCTCACTTTTAAAATTTGGAATTTATTTCGGTTTTAATTAATCTAGGGTTTGGATAGTGGAGAAATTGATTTGTTACCTCTTAAATCTTTTATATGTTCAACTATCCAATTTGGTATGAGAATAGACAGATGGATGTTAAGTAATAAAGATGAATAAAGTGTTGATAAATAAACTTGATTTGCCATTAAATTCGTGACTGCACAGTGGACAGATTTTGAGGCTGATTAATGAGCGATTTTGAAAGGGCAATTCTAAATCATTCTTGACAAATGATGAGTCTATTTGACGTGTCTTGGAGTCTAGTTTCTGATGGTTTAAGTTTCAAGTCGTTTGGAGTTCCCTATAAAAAGTTATTGCAGTTTTAGTAACCAAGGGTCAGAATTAAGGGCTGTTGTTTAGAATTCTGTTTTTCATTTATTTTGTATACAAATTTTAAGAGTTAATAGAAAGAAATTGTGTTCTTGTTTTCTCTTCCTCCAATAGCACTCTCTATTGTTAACATAAAGAAGGTTGACACAAAGGTATATGGATCATGTTAAGAAAAGTATAAAGAAACTAATATAACTCAAGTAAGCATATCGATCGTCGAACAAAGATTAAATCAATTATATATGTTGATATAGATATAGGCTCAGTTGAGTAAGAGATTGCGGGGCCTTTCGAGACGTCCGAACCATAGGTGCGCGATATGCTATTTGTAATCAGGTGCGGGGTTCTTGAATTTATTTGATGTTTCATTTTCATAAATTAAATTCTTTTTCGATTGCCATGTTATATGTTTGATTGTCGCATAAATGGAAATGGTGTGAATTTTGTGCATAACCCAATACATCTAAAACCAAGTACAAGATTTTCGGTGATGATTTCCCTCTTATTTGCTCATTGTATGAATTGTATATGAGTAAGGCTTCGGTGCTATGGATAGCATAGGGCCATTCGTGCTATGGTCTAAAAAATATATCATATAAACTTCAAATTTCAATTTAAGAAGCTCAGTAAATTGGTTATATAATGAACTTGTAAATACCAATTTATACTATTTTTGGATTTTTTTACTATTTATTATGATTTATGAAAGATGGTAAAAAATAGCCTAAAACATTGATAATTTTCTTTTATTTTTAAATTATTTTTTGCTATCTTTTATAAATCATAAAAAATAGTAAAAAAAAAATCCAAAAATAATAAAAATAGAAATTTGCAATTCAGAAAAATACATTTTCAGAGGTTAGAAATCTTCCTTTATGGATGGTTGTGCTGTCTGCACGGATATCGATGCAGTAGCACAGTTTTTAATGCGCCAGCACGGTTTTTGATGCACATCACATTATACCTCAATTTGGCAGATAACCATAAAAGTTATTATATATAAGAATTGGTTCCCAAGGCACAAGGTAACCAAGAAAAGCACAGAAACTAAATATATGTTTTTTCTCTTAAGAAAAATGCAGTTCTGTGTGTCTTCTCTTCTTCTTCCACCATCAAAGAATAGAGAAGAGAAATCCATTACGAAAATTTGGAGATGATTTCTCAAGGGCCACACCTTGTTGTCTTGGAAGACTTATTCCTCGACCCGACGACAAAAGGCGAGAATGACTTGTTGCCATTGAAGACTTATCTCGTGATTACGAAGACGGCTTGCTCCGCTATGATTTTGGTTATTCCATGACAAACGACATGGAATCAGGTATTATGTTCTGCACTTAAGATTTATGTTTTGGATCTCTTTGGCATAGGACGGTCCTTAAGTTATAAGGTGAGGAACTGTTTCTCCTTCTCCGAGGTGTAAGTGTTTGACCCTAAATAAGATGTAATTGTTTGATCTCTAAATAAGGCGTAATTATTTGGCATTTATGATTCCCCAACTTCATTACCCATCACCTGGAGAAATCAAAGAGTAAAAGTCAACAAAAGAGGATATATATAATACTCAGATTGTTTCAATGGTACTGGTAAAATTGGTAATACTGAAAAAGAGTATATTACTGACGTGAGCACAAACCATGGTGAGAGCCTCACTTTAATTGAGTGGAGTTGACCTTTCCCTGTAAAAAATAAAATAAAATTAAATTAAAACAAGAAGGCTACTTACAGGTGAGAGGTACTCGATCACCTAATTTAATAACACATAAAATTAAAAGAGGGGTACTATACAGGCATGATGCTGCTGCCGGGTTCATTTTCTGGCAGGATAAGCTCTCCAAGTCCACAGCGGGGCCCACTGTGTCAGTAAGGTCCACAAAATTTAAGAACAAAAAAGTTTAAATAAACCAAACAGGTCATTAAAAAATTAATCATTCAAATTTAATATACTTTTTGAGGAAAAGCATTTACTATAGGTCATTAGTTCGGTGTAACAAGTACATAATTTTTCACGATTTATGTATTTAACAGGTCACCAGATGGATTTTTTAAATGTTTGCAATTTAATGAACTTTTCTTGGGAAACACAAGTTTTCGTATTTAATTAAACAAATTTATTTGGTAAATTCAGCAAGTATATGAGATGCTTTCTCAATCAAAATGTAGTACCTTCCCACAAAACGAATGTCATTAGCAATCTTCATAAGAGAGGCCGAAACTGTCTTTAATGCACCACTTGTTTCAACCAATGCATCATGTGTAAAGAATCTCTCATTATTTGCGATTAAAATTGACTAAAACTATTTTGTTGTTCTCAAGATTTTGTTTTAAAAGTTGCATTAATTGATTTAATGTGGAACTCAATGCTTCAGCTTAAAGCTTATAAATGCGTATGGTGATTAAAAAAATGTATATTGGATCTGACTAGTTATTTAACTATCCTAAAAAAATAATAAACAGTGGGTTGTCAGGCGATTTAAAATAGAGGAGGGTTTCAATGCCTCATGTCTTTCATATCTCATAATACCTCATATTTTATATCTTTGTTTTCAAAGTCCAAATTATTGATCCGAACCATTCAACATGATGTATATACTAAAATATAGTTATTGATGAAATTTTATAATTTTTGAAATTTTTTTACTATTTTTTAAGATGGGTAGAAAATCAATGTTTTTTGAATGGTTCTAAAACAATGATTTTGTACCTATTTTAAAAAATAGTAAAAATATTTCAAAAAATATAAAATTTTATCTATAAGCATATTTTTAGTATAAATATTATGTTCAATGATTCGGATCGACAATTTGGACTTTGAAAACGAAGATATAAAATATGAGGTATGATGAGATATGAAAAAGATGAGACATTGGAACCCTCATCTTTAAAATATTAGATCATAAAATATAACTGTGAGTTTTAGTCAATTTTTTACTATCCATATTTTTAAATATTGTTAATTAATCATAAGACAACTCAAAATAAACAAAACAAAATTTATAGATAAATCAAAGTTCAAAAACTTTTAAATTAAAAATAACAACAATCAAAATTGATCAAATTGATTTTTTTTTTTTTTTTTTTTTACAAAATGTATTCTTCTTTTAAAAAAAAAAAACCATCAAACAAATATGACTCTATTCTAAAATTATTAACAAAATGGCTTGTGGACCGTACATTTCTCCTCCTTACCAGTCCCATTTGTTCTCTTCCCTCCTTTCTCCCATACTTAATTAACCATTTAGGTAAAGTGAAATGAAAGAAAATAAATAAATATTTAAGCTGACGTAATTGGATATATTGGGATTAGCACCAGCTTTCAGAAAATAATTAATAATTAAATATCTATGAAAATCATCATAGACCTTTCCGGACCAA
Source organism: Carex rostrata (assembly GCF_964058835.1). Taxonomy (NCBI): domain Eukaryota; kingdom Viridiplantae; phylum Streptophyta; class Magnoliopsida; order Poales; family Cyperaceae; genus Carex; species Carex rostrata. The sequence goes on from NC_135951.1 coordinate 3,748,298, forward strand.
TTGAGAAGGGAAGAGAGTGCGTCAGGAAAGGGTCTGTGCGGCCAATCGTGCGGTCAGGTATTTTCATTTCCTTATATATATCAATTTCATTTTCTTATCAAAGAAAGCTTCAATCCCAATTGATCTTAAAGGTTTCGAGTCCTTTGAACCTTTTTAATTTAGGTCGATATGATTTCTTTGGATTATATTTCCATCTCAATTTATTTATTACATAAAATTTCAAATATAATTGTTGAATTAATTAGGATTTTTCAAACGTATAAATGTAAATAGAGTATAATGTGCTCAAATTTTAATTTTAAATGTTGTAAGTATATTATTCATCGTTTTAAATTTATTGGTATTATTGATTAATTACGTAAATCTTTCAACAAGTAATTATGAATTTATAATTTAAAACAAACATAATTAATAAAAAATACCAATATATTAATGCATCCAAATAAGAGAAGAAGTATTTAATAACTCTGAAATAATCTTTGGAACCTGTATAATTTTATAAATAACAATATATACCAAGTTTTTCCATTAAAAATACTTGTACCTTTTTATTAATTATATACATAAAATTGATGCACAATAATAATATAAACCACATATTAAATAAAAACTAACAATTTAATAATTTGAAACTAGGTCCCACCCAAATCTAAAGTTTTAAACCATGTTCGAGTCTGCCCTTACATATAGTGATATATAAGTTGTGTGTACAGCACGTGTGGTAACTGCTCCTTGGTAGTAAAAATGATACAAAATGACATACCATGCAAACTAATCTGATTACAACATGGCACGACACTACACTTCATCATGCTCGCTCTTTCATAGTAAAAATAATACAACACGACATGAAAATTAATATGCATTACAGCATGGCGCGCACACAACATTGCACTTCATCATAAAAAAGAAATATTAATTGTAATCACATGCATATGATCTGTAATAATATATATATAGTGACAAAAAAGTTGTTCGATTTTTATAAACCTCCAAAACTACACGCTTTAATTATTATATTTTAATGATTTATAAAATATAATGACTTGATGTTTTTACGTATTCAAGCCAAACCGTATCTCAAACAAGTAGCAGAGTTAGGAATTTGATTCAATAAATTACATAATAGGGTGTGTAAAAAAAATTAATCTACGCAATTTTTACATGCTTCTAATTAGTTTGCAACTAATAATTTATTTATTTTACACATAATTTTTTTCCCAAGATATTTCTTCATTTTATATTTTTTTTCCGAATTTTTACATTAGTTTATATCCTTTTTCTTCAACTTACTAAGTTAAGTTATTAAAAAAATATATAGTTAAAAGTGACTAGCTAGCTAGTTCAATTTCCTTCCCCTTTTTTTGAGTTGAGAAAGTTTTCCCTACTACTGAATTTCATTTAATCGGATAAAAAAGAGTTTACACGAATAGAGAGAATAAAAATTTAAGGAAAAAAGAACGAAAAAAACAGGATGAAGTACAAATACGTTTTAACTTAACAGAACCAGAGAAAATTATAACAATTAATAAAGCCCTAATTAATTGTCAATGAAAAAAGGGATACATGTAGCTGATGAAATGTGACTCAGTCTGCACACGTGACATGATATCAATTTTTAAAATTTGAGGTGATAACTAAAATAATTTCGGAATATAATCCTGGACTAATTATAGCCCCAAATCCCAAAAAAAGTACCTAAAATTGACAATATAGTATCTTAATTAGAGTTAAAGATTATATCATCACTAAATAAACAAATATGTAGAATGAAAAGTTAAGATATATATGTACAGTTTTCCATAATTCAGTTTAGATTGTTGTTATCTTTAATTTAAAATTTTAATTTTCTATAAATTTTGTTTTATTTATTTTTAGTAATGGTTTATGATTAATTAACAATATTTAAAAATATGAGCTATCACAAATTGACTAAAATTTCCAATTATATTGATATATATATGTAGAAGTATTTTAGATCACTTAAATGGTGATGAATACAGATGCAGATATTTGTGAAAATATTGTGTTATTCTCAAATAGATCGTCACCAAAATGTTGCCGATCCAGGTCCGCCACCTCAAGCCGAGCTGAGCCGTGCTCAGCCTTGCCTCCCGCCGCCGTGTGGGCCATCCCGCCAACCGCCAACCGTCACCCAATCCTCTATCTCTTTTTTGATCTTAGATCTTGATCTTTCTTTACCTCCTCGATTAAGTTGAGATTTGGATCATCAAGAAGCGTTCGAGATTGTGTTGTGAATTGAGATTAGAATTTGCAAGGCACGGGGATTTGATCGACTAGTATTGATCTCCTCCTGTTCTCGACAACACCTTGGTATGCGAAGCTTGAGGTTTCCTATTTTGAAAACTTCTTCAAGGGAGACTAAGACGCAGGTAACCGATTCGCGCTCCACTTGATTGGAGAGGTATGACTCAATAATACTTTGCTAGATCATGCGTGTGTCGTGATCCATAAATTGCGTGTAATTGATTGCTTGTATACAATAAGATCTGGTCTACACTGTACCGTAACACTAAACCATTCAACATGATCCCCATATGAAAATGTAATTGCATACAAAATTTTACATTTTATAGAATTTTTTACTACATTTAGTTTTGGTAGAAAAATCACTACTTTTGAATGGTCTAGAGAATATTTAGATTAAGTGATTTTCTACTTATCTAAAAAAATAGTGAATAAAATGTACAAAATGTAAAATTTAATCTACAAATAGATCCATAGTACGGACCAATATGCATTATGCATAGCACCACAGCCCCAATATTCTTGATCTTTTATCTATTTTTTTCACATTGGTGATTTGCATCGTTATATGTATGATTTATTGCAGATCGAAAATGCACAAGTCGAGATTGAAAACAGTCTTGGTTAGCAGAGCAAGTCGAGATTGAACTGTCTTGTGATGCATTATTTGTTTAATTTAATGAGAATTTGCCTATACATACGCTTAGATTACATGTTATGTTTGTATTATTTATGTGATGATTTAACGCATGCTTAGTATGTAAGATACTCTATGTTGAAATCATACTATATCAAATATAGTAATTATATATAAAAGTAATTACACATTAAACATTAAATTTGTTATTCGCATTTTATTTTATTTATAATTTCTGTTTGGGCTTGCACAGTCAGGTCCGAATCATAAGCCCCAGTTAAAAAGGCTCTAGCCCCTATTAAATCATATTTATAGCGAAGCCCATATCCAATTTAATTTCAAGCATATTTATAGCCAAGGCCTACAGTTCAAACCATTAAAGGCCGAGCCTAGATCAAAAAAAGAAAAATGTCCAATTCGATTTTGATTTAACAACAGAGTCCTATTTATTAAAAATGCGTTTTTATTCATTCAACCCCCTCTAAAAGAGGTTATTATATACCCATTAGAAATTAACATTCTAACACCTTGATTTATAAAATTCACAATTACATCCTATCAATTAATTAGTGCACCAGAATAAGCATTTCACCATTACACTAATTGAGGGGGCTCGAATTTGAGTTGTAAATTCACACATTTTGGAATTTAAACAAGAAACAACAAAGTGTAGCCGAGCAACCATTTGGCATCCAAATTCACAAGTAAATGAGCCGCGACAACTAATTGCCAACAATTTACAAGATAAAAAAGAAGAAGAAAGAGGTTCAACTCTTTAGGAAATATCATAAGAAATTTCTGACAATTCACATATCAATGGGCTCAATTCAATACTCAATTTCATATTCAAAAGACAACCAAGCAATTAACAACACCTAAATGAAATTAGATATGAGAACCTGATAACAAACAAAATAGATGAAGCAATTCAGAATCAAGTCAAAAAGTGTCGATGCCCTCATGCCATCACAAGGCAAAACAGAAATTACAAAATCATTGAGAATCTATTAATTGCCGGACATTGCTTTCTCCGCAAGCGTACGGCCAAGTCACAGAAACGATTTGATAAACTCCAATCGGTTTGTAACACCCACAAGTAATAACAACAAAATATAGTGGAAAAGGGAAAGCCCCAAATCGGATTTGAAGACTGAGAAAATAGCGAGAGCGAATCAGAGATTTCGCAAGAGAATTGAGGAAGGGAGTGACAGCGAGAGAGGGAAAACAGAGAGATATAGAGAGTCAGAAAAAGAGAGACCTAGAGAGGAGAAGTAGATACGGCCTCGTGACCATTGTACGAGTGTGCACGTAGTAAGATGGGACAGGGCTTGTACGGTTAGGTTTGAGAGAGTGGTGGCATGTAGTGTGGAAAAAACGTGCCGTGTCGTGACTAACACGCCGTGACATTGATCTCGTGCCGTGCCGTGACCAAGTGAACAGTGACCTGTGTCGTGACCAAAATGTCAAGGGGTGGTCACAGCACGCTAGTCACGCTGTGACTATTTACGTGCCGTGTTCAAACGTGACTGGTCACGTTTCTTACGTTTAACTATTTTTTCATAATTTAAGTTAGTTTCTTCAAAATTCACTATTTGATTAAGACCTAACGGTTCTAATTACACGTGACTCGCGTGATTACGTGCCGTGCCGTGCTATGACCGGATCTTTCGCGTGCCGTGCCGTGACCAAAATGTTAAAGGGTAGTCACGGCACGCGACACACGAGTCACAGCATGGAACAGTAACACCCGTGCTGTTCCATGCCGTTGCCGTGCTGTTCCGTGACAGAGCCGGCTCTGCCGTGCCATTTTTCCCACACTAGTGGCGTGCGCAAGGGAAGCGAATTCGCCTCTGTTGGCGTGGGAGAAAGAAACAGAGAAAGATGGTTCCTTCTCCAAGGAGGAAAGAAGACAAATTTTAGGTGGAGTCCGCATGTAAATGAGAGAGGGTTTCAAGTAGGGGCCGAATATCATGGGAATAGAAAGAGAGAGATGGGGCAGACTTGAAATCCAAAAAAAAATTGATTGGGTTATCGTGAGCCAATTGGCCCAATTCCTTTTCCGGAAAGAAGAGAAATGATAGGGGGAATTTAATGAGGTGGGGTCCACTTGTGAAAGAACATAGAAAGATGAGAGAGAAGAAGTGATGGATGTGTTGTCATTCATGTGGCGAGTTGTCTCATACCTCATTTATATCTAATTTCATTTATTTGTTATTGATTATTGATTATTGTTTGATTTTAAAGTGTAGTGGAATTTCTATTTTATTTAAATCAATATTGACTACTTATTCATGGTTAATTATCTTTTTTTTAATTAATCTATATTTGAAATTGGAAATTCATAAAATATTGAAATTTTGTTAATCTACAAATTGAGTTTTTAATTTGATAGGTTTGAATTTTTAATTTTTTTTTGTTTAGTTATTGATGTTAGGACGTTGAATTTAATTAATTACCTTAAATAATTTCTATTTATTTATTTTTTTAATTTTACTCATTCATAAACTTACTTTTAGTTAATTATTTATAATCTAAATTTTTAATCACTAATTAATCGATTTTAAAATTATGGGTTATAACTAATACAAATTGTAATTGATTATTGTGCAGCTATATTAGCATACAAGACCTCGTCAGGAACCAAAAATTTCACAAAAATTCTGCACTTAACATTGCAGTTGGTGGCCTTGATTTTGGGCCAAATTGGATTCGAATGATAATAACTTCTTATTTTACCAGGACTATTCCTTTTTATTCCTTATTTCTGAAGCTTGAAATAAGTAAATTTTAGCAAAATAGATTCATAGGGACCAAATGTAAAACAACCATAGGTCAAAGAGCTCCTTACAAAATTAATCCTATTTTTTTTTTTTTCTTTTCTCTTTTTTACAGTGGGGTGTTGGGTTCATAACATTCTGGTACCTCGGTGGATCCGGAATGAATCGGGCATTTGTGCTGACGTGGCACGTATTTATTGGTGGATACATTTATGCACTGGCGGTTGCAACCTCACACTAGTGGAAAAACTGAAATCAAGATTGGCCTATCTGGATCGGCTATATGAAACAACCGATACTAATATCTATCTGGATCAGTTTTTTTAACAAAACCGATTCTAAAAACTAATCAGATCGGGTTTTTTGGTCAACCGATCCTAATTTGTGAACTATTATGATCAGTTGTTTCTAAAAACCGATCCTGATAATTTCTGGATCGGTTTTTACAAACAACCGATCATAATACTATAACTATTAGGATTGATTGTTTATAAAAACCGATCCTGATCGGTTGTTTATAAAAAACAGGACTAATAAATGCGAGAATAATAATTCCACCAAGTGCAGCAATAAGAATTCCAAGCGAATTAATTAAATATGCCTCGCTTCGCACAGTGCATAAATGTTGTCTTTTCTAAAAGACCAATGATCGATCACTAGTCTTTTAGAAAAGACAACATTTATACAGGGTGCGAAGATAGATATCTCACTACTGCTCCGAGGCATATTTAATTAATTCGCTTGAAATTCTTATTGCTGCACTTGGTGGAATTGTTATTCTCGCATTTATTAGTCCTAGCACTGCTAAAAATGATGCCCCCATAAGGGTATTTCAGAGTAGACAAATATGTTGTCTTTTTTAGTAGGTGATCCCTAGTCCATAGTAACAAATGAATACTTTGGGTTCGGCTCGGCGATGTCAAAAATTCATGATTCGGATATAATTCGGGATTAGTTCGTGGCTTAAACAAGACGTGCTACAAGTTTAAAAGGAGAATTTTAAATTTCTTAATTCGATTTAACAAAGTAACAACAAATTATAAATTATTAAATTGCTTCTACAAAAGTTACATAAAATATTTCACATTGCATCCTAGATTTTTCTTTCTTTTGAAAAGTTACTACAACAAAAGTTTTTTTTTTTTTTCACTACAACAAAAGTTACTGCCAAGTTAATCAATGCCAACAATCACGTAATGGGCCCACAGATGGAAATTTTCATTTCTTGGCACTTTTTTTTCTAAGAGAGGCCACGTGATGGCGTGATGAACAGTGCCGAACTTTTTTTAGAAAACACGTTTAATTCATAAAATACGGTAAATGCGCAAATAGGGCGTTTAATTCGCAAACTAGCGTATTATATGCGAATTGATATGTTAATTGGCTGAAAAATGTTTAATTTGCGAATTAAACGCGAACATTGTTACTATAATCCCTACTTGTTTAAAGTTTTGACATGTAGTACATTTTGCATTTTTTGTACTAGTTGGGAATAGTAAATTTTGCATTTCATCAGGGTTGTTGGTATATTTTATCTTAATCTCATATTCTCAAAATTGACAGAAACTTTTTTTTGGCTTTATTTTATTTTTTCTTTCTTTTTCTTTTCTTTTCTCTGGAAAGTTAGGGGCTGAGACATGTGAAGGAGAAAACTTAGTAGAGGAGCAGAGGGTAACATGTGAAGAAGAAAATTTGGTAGAAATGAGTTGAGCTTTTGCTAATATTGTACTTGAAACATAGGAGAATTTTTATTTGAGACAAATATGCATATTCTTTATTGTATGATCCATTTTTATTTTTGGTTTCATATCTCTATAAATTTCCAATGTATAGCAGGAGAAAATAAGCAGAGACAATTTTCACTTGTTTCTGGGGGTGCTTTATGCTTTCATCTTCTCCTTTGATTGATATATTTTTTTTTTGCTGAGCAGGATCTTTTACTACAAATTGTTGTAAAGGAAAATTAAAACAATAATGTCTTAGTATAATTAGGCTGTAATTATGAAAAAAATTAGGGACCTGACACATATTGTGGTGGATCACATCACTCTGAAGAGATGTAGGTTTTTTTGTTCACAAGAGACATTTAAAAAGGGAATAAATATTGGGAATTTACAGTTCTTATTAAAAAGGGGTACATTTAGAAAGCTCACAATAATAAGTATTTTAATAATTACGTGCTAACTGAGTAACAAATCCTTGGTGTTTCCTGATATTTGAGCTGGAAACTGAGTGAGTTACAAACTATGACTGGCTCGGCTCGTTGTCAGCTCTAGACCAGAATACTATATATTCATTCTAAAATGATAGAAACATAAGTTTATTAAAATGATTAATTAGTTTGAAGATCACTAAATTTTATACTTCGTCACGAATTGGACACTCATTTGTCTCTCTGTAGTTACTAAATTTTTAATTTGTCTCAATCAAGTTACCCTATAACTTTTAAATTCCAAAAAATAAAATTAAGTATAAATTTTCTGCTAGTATTTTTAACGAAATGAGCATATTTCAGTAAAATTTTGGACCAAAAAAGCATATTCGGTTAATATTTTGGATGAAAAAATTATAGAATGACTAAATGGAAATAAATTAAAAATTGAGTCACTATAAAAAAATAAATTAAACTTAAGTATCTAATTTGTGACAAAGAACAAAATTTAACCTCCAACGAGATTTATCCTTATTAAAATAATATGGAGTTTTTGTTGCTGATAGGCCTCCCTTTGAAAGCCAGGAAACCATTGAAACAATAATAAATATTTTTTGGCCCCGACTTTTTTATTAATAGAAAAAAATAAAAAATTATTGCGAAAGAGGATATTTTTAGAATATCTCGTTTTATAAGATAAATATTCCCGTCCGGACGGGACGGACATTCACTTAGTTCAAATCCCAGTGAAATTAAAAAAAAAAAAAAATTGGTTCAGGATTCTTTATTCCGTCCAGAGAAGAAGCAGAAAAAAATAAAGGAGAAAGTGTTTTTTTTTTTTTTTAGTATTTTAAGTGAGATTAATTGAAAAAAAAAATTACGATTGCATTAAACAGTGCAAGCAGTGGTCCTAAATAAGATCTTAAAAATAAGTCAACGAGCGTGGAAGTGACACCTTCAAATCTCCAATTGATTGCAACAGAAATTAAATTTAAAGTCTGAATATTTACAATTAATACTGATCCAGCATCCTAAAATGAGGAAAATTTGACGATTTCATTCAAATTAATTTGAGTAATTAACCCACTATGATTAGTGAAGAGAGTGAGAACAAGTGTTGTACTTTGTTTCTTCTCTCAAGACATCAGAGAAAGACAGAAAAAGAGGGATCAATCGAGGCATGAAGAAATTTTTTTTTAGCTTTCTTGTCTGGACGGGAAAATGAGTTCCGGCCAAGCATGTGTCGTGGCGTGCACCGTGCCATGACTAACATGCCGGGACTTTGATCTCGTGCCATGCTGTGACATGACCAAGTTAATTTTTCATGTGTCGCGCCGTAATCAAAATTTTAAGGAGTGGTCATAGCAAGCGAATGATCACACCACGTAAGTCACGCTGTGTCCAAACGTAACGTGACTCGCGCGACTATTTGATCATAATTTAGGTTAGCTTATTCAAGATCACTATTTGGTCAAGATCTAACGGTCCTAATTACATCGCACGACCACATGCCCTTTCGTGACTAGATCTTTCGCGTAATGTACCATGTAGTACCAATTTTTTTAAAAATGGTCATAATATACAAATAGTCACGGCATGGGACATGCGAATCACAGTACGTAACTAACATGCGTGTCGTGCCATTCCGTGACGGAGCCGGCTTCGCGGTGCCCTTTTTCCCACTCTACCCCTATCCCAGCTTAGAGATTAGGATATGAAGTTAACTCCGAGATTTGTAATTCTTTAAAAGTAAGATAAAGCTCATTAGTGTGTTGTACTGATATTTGTTTGCTTGTTTGTTCTAGGAATATTCATGAGTTAGGCTGGGGTGCTATGGATAGCATAGTGGCCTCTATGCTACGGCTCAATATTCGAGTTTTCAAAATCCAAACGGTCGATCCGAACCGTTCATCTTATTCTCCATATTAATATCTGCTTGGAGACCAAATTTTACATTTTTCTGAATATTTTTACTATTTATTAAGTATTTTACAAAATTGTTGATCCAACGGTGGCTGCACAAAACAGTAAAACCGTTGGATTAGCGATTTTCAAAGTGGCTTAATAAATAGTAAAAAAATTCAGAAAATTATAAAATTTGGTTTCCAAGCAGATATTAATATGAAGAATAAGATGAACGGTTCGGATCGACCGTTTGGATTTTGAAAACTCAAATATTGAGCAGTAGCATAGATGCCACTATGCTATCCATAGCACCCCAGCCTAACTCGAATATTCATAGTGTGTTCGTACTGCAAAATGATTCACAGTTCGGGTCCCATGTCCCAACTTTCATAGTCAAGTCATCTCCATCCCTCATTCGTATGAAATAATTTCCAGCTACACGACGGAATGACAGCTAGCAATGACTCAGTTGTTCATTTTTACTTATCACATTCATATGTATTAGTAATCAAAGTGGAAAAGCAAGCTATGTATTAAACACATTACTAAAACAATGCATGAAAAAAAAAAAAAACAGGATAAGAAGATGACCAATTGGCAATCTTAATTATTTTGTAAAAATAAGGCTGGATCAAAGCTCCTAATCTTATATGTTATTGATTAATTAAAAATAGGATACAACCAAAAAGTATGAAAGTGAACAATGAGTATTGAGCAAAAAAAAAAAAAAAAAAAAAAGCAAATGTTACATTTCTAATAATATTTGACCAACCTAACTCAAAAGTAAAATAAAAACTATCTCCAAATATCCGATTTAATCTCTTTACATAATATGCAAATTAGAGCTCCATTTCATAGCAAATTACAGAATTTAATTATAAAGTTGGGATTGGAATAAAAACATAAGATATGCGGGAATTTTTTATAAACCATAATTAAAAAAAGAATTTTATGAAACCAACATTGTTACTTTTTTTTTTTTACAAAAATCATAAGAATTTGAATGCCATTTTGGTCCAACTTTTTTTTTTCCGGACTGAAATGACAACTCAGATCGAGATAGTTTTACAAGTTTTCCTATTTTTTTTGTTAAACACGAAATAACCTTTATCTCTTCTATTCTTTCTCCTTTCTCCTCTTCTCTTTCCACCCGAACCTACTCTCTTTTTTTTTCAACTCTCAAAATTCCATTATTATTTATAAGCAAACCCTAAAAGAAAAAAAATTGTTTGTACCGAAGTGTCATTTTGGTCCAGGCTAAAAAAACATTGGACTGAAATGGTATCTCGGTCCATGGGTTGTACACCGAAAACTACACATGTTTTTTTTTAAAACTGTGAAACCACTTCGGACTGAATTGTCATTTCGATCCGAAAAAAAATGTTTAGATCAAAATTACATTTCAGTTTTTATATTTTTTTTGTAAAAAAAAAAATCATGGTTTCATAATTTTTTTTTTCTAACTGTAGTTCATAAAATTTTTTTCAGATGGGGTCTACTCAAGTCTTCGTCCGACAACAAAACAAGAGCACATGTCTGCAATAAATTTTGGAATTATTATTGTGGACCCGCTAGTCTAGAAATTCCCAAGTCATTTGCAGGTCAACACCAAATTCAAGTCTCTAGTCATTCTTCCTTTATCACATTCACATGTGTACGTTAGTAATCAAAGTGGACAAAATACAAAGAACATAGTACTATTTTACATAAATGTAATCCTCATTCATTTTGTAACTCTAAAAATAGTAATCCTCATTCATTTTCCACAGTTTCACTACATTGTAATTTATACTTCATTATTATTGGAATTCATTTCTTCATTAATTATTCTAGATAGTTTTTGCATTTACAATTTGTGGTCTATAAATAGAGGCTTTATAATCTTGTATTACACACATGAGAAATATATGAATAAAGATATTGTCATCTTTTATATGTTCTCTCTTATTTATTATTCTTTGTCTTTATTTTATAACATGTTATTAGCACAAGAGCTCTACTAGTTGAAGATTTGAAGTAATTGCTAAATGGAATAATTTATCAATTTATGTACATTTATTTTAAGATGTTTAATATGGTTCATATAATTTTACATGAAGTGCATTTTTATTTTAAAATGTTTAAATTGATTATATGATGTACAAAATTAATATAAGAAGCTTTTAAGAAATCTTCCTCAAGAAGATTTATATGATATACAAATTTTATAATGAGAAGATTTCTATAAATCTTTTTATATGATATACAAATTTTATAATGAGAAGATTTCTATAAATCTTGTTGAATAAGATTTCAACAAGGTTTATATAATGTACAATTTTTTTTTCAATGATTTAAAATTCCCGACGAAGATTTTAAGAAATATTAAAATCTACCTGAAGAAGATTTCAAGAAATATTAAGGTTATGCTCCACAAACAATGACGTAGAGGAAGGGAGAAGAAAGGAAAGGGAAGGATCAGCGCTAATTTCTAGGGGTGTCAACGGGTACGGTAAGGGTCGGGTGGAAGCATTTTCATACCCATACCCGTCACAAATTATCCTTACCCGTACCCTACCTTACCCGTACCCTACCCTTACCCGTTGTAGTTGTCGGGACGGTAGCGGATAAATAACGGTTAATACTTGAAATATATTTAGAACTAAACTGAAAACATCTTTGCATCATTTCTGTTCTGTACCAGTCGGTACCAGAGGAAAAATCTTAAACAACAAATAAAATAAAATAAAAAACAAAAAAAAACATCATAATTCCTAAAGAGACAAAAAAACCAAACCAAAGACTCAAATAGGAAGTTGAATAGCGCCTATAAAAACTAGGGCCTCTCGTACCAGTGGTATGCTGCCCCTGATTTTTCTAAAAACCCCCCTGTAGTTTATTGAAATTATAACTTACCCTTTTGCCCCTAGGCTGATACTGGTAAGTGGTAATCCAATTTTTCTTCTTTTATTTTTTGAGTCTGTTCTTATACTGACGTTGCATATTTGCATTTTTTGCAAATACAAGTATCATAGAAATACTAATAACTATATATAAATGGAAATTTTCAAAAAAAAAAAATTGAAATATACAAAAGATTTTCATTCTTACTCGTCATCATGATCTATGCTATTGTATGACTCTGTATCTTGCTTGGCAATGTCAGAATCTTTTGTAGATGCCATCTTTCTAGTAAACTTTAAGGGAGGTATTGTTTTGTGCTTGGAGAGATAATATCTTTCTTCTAAACTGTTAAGAAATATTGGTGTAACAGTAGGCTTTTAAACTTATTGGAAATTTGGAATTACTGGAAAGCGTGGAATGCTTTAATGGTTAATTATGTTTAACTTTGTTTTCCAAGATAAAGAGTTGGCAGTTGGACTGTTGGAGGATAATAAATCAATGCTAATTAAAAATTTAAGATATATAATATATATAATTACCCAATCGGGTAACGGGTACGAAATAGGCCTTATCCGTACCCTTACCTGTTTTGATAACGGAAAAAAAATCTTTACCCGTACCCATACCCGATAAGTTTATGAAAAAAAAATCTTACCTATACCCGTCTTATCGGATACGGTATGGGTCGGGTAAATGGATAAAAGGGTGCCATTGACACCCCTACTAATTTCACTCTCGCTACACCCAAATTTGGGGGTGACAAATCCCACAACTTTTGTATATCGAACTTTAGTAATGGATTGGACAAATTGATTATGTAATCACACATCATTGCATAATGGAAGGCAAAATAGTAAAAAGAGAAATAGAGCAGCTACTAAACCATAAAAGAGAGAAGAGAAATAAAGAGGAAGAAGGTAGACCTCCAGGCTCCAGGGAAGAGGCGCGAAATTAATGTCTCTATATTTTAACGGTTCAAAATACAACCAACAGAAAAAATTCGACTTCCTTATATCGAAACTAATATACGATCTGGTATCAGAAGATCATGAAATAGTTATATCAGTTAGAACATAAATAATTAAGTCATTTATCTTCTACGGTATGCAGTTACCGACCGATATCAGAAAATTTGGACTATTTAATATTGGTAAGAAAAGTCAGGACCGATATAAAAAAATGACAATATATTTACGAACTTGCCACCTAAGCGTTGGTCTATCAGTTTCAGACCAAAATTAGTTTAAACCGAAAGAAAATGGGCATTAAAGATCCCATTTTTGTAGTAGTGTGTTAGAATCAAAGTGGAAACCCAAGCTATTAAACACATTACTAAAACCAAGAAAAGAAAATAAAATAGCAGGAAAGAAGCTAGATGACGAATTGGCAATCTTATTTGTGAAAATAAGACTGAATCAAGCTCCTGATCTTATTTTAATTGATTAATTAAAAATACGATACAACCAAATAGTATGAAATTGAACAATGAGTATTGAGCAAAAAAGAAAAACTGTGAAACCACTTCGGACCGAATTACTATTCCGCTCCGGAAGAAATGTTTAGATCGAAATTACATTTCAGTTATAATTTTTTTTTAAAAAATAATCATGGTTTCATATTTTTTTTTTTTTCTTATAATTATAGTTCATAAAAAAAATTCCAGATGCGGTCTACTCAAGTCTTTGTCTGACAGCAAAACAAGAGCACATGTCCGCAATAATTTCTGGAATTATTATTATTGTGGACCCTGCTAGTCTAAAAATTCCCAAGTCATTTGCAGGTCAACACCAAATACAGGTCTCTAGTCATTCTTTCTTTATCACATTCACATCGTGTACGTTAGTAATCAAAGTGGACAAAAAACAAAGAACACAGTACTATTTTAAATGATCATGATTGTGCTGATGGCAATAAACAAGCAAGAAATTTTTTGCCTTCAGGTGCTAACACCATATATGCACACTAGCACCATTTATTCTTGATTTTGCATAGGAGAAAAAGACTCCTCTTGTCACCGCAAATGTCAATTGCTTTTAAAGTTAGCAATGAAATTAAACAAAGCCCTGATGGATCATTATTGTAGTAGGTACAGCACTACAACAACAACTTCCGTGCTATATATTTAATGCAACGACTTGAGGTCAACTTCTTTCAAACCATACATCTCCCTTTCATTATAAGAAGAGCACTCTGTGAGAGAGCAACCCATGACACTCATAACAGAAATCATGGAAACTGTGCTTACTATTCACCTCCTCTTCTGTCTCTTAACCTTATCCTCCTTTTCTCTCGCTGCCATAGCCACTAGTAAAACTGATCTATCAGCACTTCTCTCCTTCAAGTCCCAAATACATGATGACCCATTTGGAGTCCTCACCTCATGGAACGAGTCACTGCACCACTGTCAATGGCAAGGGATCTTGTGTGGGCGGCACCATCCTGATAGAGTGACTGCTCTCCTTCTTGACTCCAAACAATTATCAGGTTATATATCTCCATCTCTAGCAAACCTCACGTTCCTCCAAAGGATGAGTCTCTCAGATAACCAGCTGAGAGGAAGCATCCCGGTAGAGATCGGATACTTGGGTAGGCTACGTTTTGTCAACTTGAGTGTGAATTTTCTTGATGGTAGCATTCCATCTACTCTAAGTAATTGGTCAAATATAGAAGGTATTTCTTTTACAAATAATAATCTCCATGGAACCATCCCATCTAAGTTAGCGCAATGCAAAGAACTTAAAATTATCGATTTGGGGAATAACTTCCTCACAGGAGGCATACCATTGGAATTCGGCCTCCTCCCACAGCTCCAAATATTATCACTGTATGGGAATAATCTCACAGGATCTATTCCTTCCACCTTGGGAATCCTTAGTAACTTAATATATCTTTTTCTTCACCAAAATGATTTTGATGGCGATATTCCAGATGATTTAGGCAAACTTAATAACCTATCAGAACTTGACCTTTACAATAATAAGTTCACTGGTTCCATCCCACCTACCTTAGGTAACCTTACCAAACTATCACTTCTCTATCTTCACCAAAATGGCATTAGTGGTCACATCCCGCCTAGCTTAGGTAACCTTACTAACTTACTGGAACTTACTCTATTCAAAAATAAATTCAATGGGTCCATCCCACATACCTTGGGTAATCTTCAAAGTTTAACAGCTATTGATCTTGCCGAAAATATGTTAAGTGGATTCATCCCTGATGAACTCGGGAAGCTTCAAAACCTCCAGTTTTTTAGCATTTATCATAACAACATTTCAGGTGAAATACCACACTCCCTTTACAACCTATCAGCATTGTATTATTTGGGACTTGGTAATAACAACCTTGATGGAACTCTCCCTTTCGATATGTGCAATGCTTTACCAAACTTGAAATATCTATTCCTCTATTCCAATCAACTCAAAGGACAGATCCCAACATCTATATCCAATTGTTCTGCTCTTAGTAATGTTGATTTAGGTGAAAATTACTTCACTGGCATGATACCATCAAGCTTTGGAGCCTTACAAAATCTTCAAAACCTTGAATTAGAAGAAAATCAACTAGAAGCCAAGAGACCACATGATTGGAATTTCATGGATACTTTGTCCAATTGTACTTTGTTACAAATTTTAGATCTTTCACACAACCAACTACAAGGAGTGTTACCTAGTTCTATAACAAATCTTTCAGCTAGTCTTTTTGAACTCTCAATGGAAAATAACCAAATTTCTGGAAGCATACCAGCAGAGCTCCGAAAACTCAATAACTTAAATATACTTGACCTAGGCAACATGTTTCTCAGTGGCAGCATTCCGGTAGAAATTGGTAATCTATTCAAATTGGGAGTATTATATATGGAGAATAACATGATTTCAGGTCAAATC
The DNA here is from genome assembly GCF_964058835.1 of Carex rostrata. Taxonomy (NCBI): domain Eukaryota; kingdom Viridiplantae; phylum Streptophyta; class Magnoliopsida; order Poales; family Cyperaceae; genus Carex; species Carex rostrata. The sequence goes on from NC_135951.1 coordinate 3,764,804, forward strand.
CCATCTACTTTTGCCAACCTCACCCAAATGACCCAACTATATCTAGATAGTAATGCATTAGAAGGGAGTATACAACCGGAGTTAAGTAGCATGAAATTCTTAGAAATCCTAAATATTTCAAATAATAAGTTGGTTGGTAAAATTCCCAAAGAAATCATGGATATTCCTTCTCTTTCCATTAGTTTGGACATGTCACACAATTATCTAGCTGGCATCTTGCCACCAGAAATTGGTAACTTGAAAAACTTGCAATCAATTCGTGTCTCAAATAACAAATTGAGTGGAGAGATTCCTAGCACAATTGATGGATGCCAGGAACTTGAAGCCCTTTATCTTGATAGAAATCTGTTCCAAGGAACAATTCCAACCAGATTGAGCAATCTAAAAGGGCTAGAAATCCTTGATGTCTCTAACAACTCGCTCTCTGGTCGAGTCCCTGAATTCCTAGGTACAATGAACTTGCAATATTTGAATATTTCTTTCAATAATTTTGAGGGAGAATTACCAAAAGAAGGCATTTTCAAGAATGCTAGTGGTATGGATGTAAGAGGAAATCCAAAGCTTTGTGGTGGACTACCTCAAATGCATTTGTCACACTGTATTTCACAACCTTCCACACAGAGACATCACTTTCGAAGAAACATGTTGCTCATAAGTTCTGTTGCGGGTTCTTTTATTTGCATAACTGCAATCATTTTCTTGTTAGTGGTTTATTATATTAGAAACAACCCCCCTCGAAACAACCCACAATCTGATAGGACTTTGAAATATGGGTTAGAGCTTGTTTCATACAATGATCTTCTAAGAGCTACTGAAAATTTCTCCCAGAATAATCTAATTGGAAGAGGTTCATTTGGAGAAGTTTACAAAGCCGTTATGAGCTTTGAGAATGTGATAACCGTTGCGGTGAAGGTGCTAAACCTTGAGAGACACAGTGCTTCTAGAAGTTTCTTCTCTGAATGTGAGGCATTAAAAAATGTAAGACACCGAAATCTTATAAAAGTGATGAGTTTGTGCTCTAGCATAGACCACCAAGGTAATGATTTCAAGGCTTTGGTTTATGAGTTCATGCCGAATGGTAGTTTGGACACATGGTTGCATCCAAATGCATGTACGAATCGGCCATTCAAAAACCTCAGCTTCGTCCAGAGGTTAAACATTGCATTTGATGTGTCGGCAGCGCTAGATTATCTCCATTACCATTTACCTGCACCAATCGTGCATTGTGATCTCAAACCTAGTAATGTACTTTTGGATGATGACATGACTGCACATCTAAGTGATTTTGGATTGGCAAGGTTTTTGGTTCGACCTGATACCATGCCTTCTCAATCAATGTCGAGCATAGGTGGAATTAAAGGTTCTATTGGCTACATTCCTCCAGGTATATATAGTTGATCTTATTATTTGAGAAGTACCTTCTTTATGTTCCTGCTACAAAATTATTTATAGACTTTGTTAAAGTTCAAAGAAAAAAAATTGGTGAAGGCTGTTCCACTTGCGAGGCCCAAGGGAAAAATATTTATTTCCACATTTATGCTGACATAATTGAGACTTAATTTTATTATCTACCTATAGTTTTTTAATTTACTGTTTTGGGCTATAAAATTTTAAAAAATCATGCGAGCCCGAGTTTTTCAAACTAGGTGAATTATACATATGTTAATAGGTAGAGTCATAGTTCACTATATGCTTCTGTACTAAATTTAGGGTTGTAACTATTAGCTTTTCATTGTCTAGAGTATGGGATGGGTGGTCGGCCATCGGTAGAAGGAGATGTCTACAGCTACGGTGTTCTTCTGCTTGAGTTGTTCACTGGAGTAAGTCCAACAGATGAGAGAATCCAAGATGGTTTGAGCCTTCAGAAGCAAGTTGAGATGGCTTTCCCCGATCAACTCATGGACATAGTCGACTCCAAATTATTCTCTGAAACTGATGGAGAACACAATCTGTATGTACCTGAAAATGTCTATAGTTGTTTGGTTTCAGTGATTCAATGTGGGCTTATGTGCTCCAAAGAGTTTCCAAATGAACGCATTTCTATCAAAGATGTTACCAAGGAGTTGAACTTAGCACGAACAAAGGTGCTTAGGTCATAGAGACTGAGAAAAAAAGGATCAAAAGAGAAGAAGAAGAAGAAGGGCTCCACTAAATCTGTATTATCTGTAAAATTTGGATAGTAGTTGTGGTAATTTATGGTGTTGTAGTATACATGCATGTGTTGTAATAACGAATGTTGTGTCTTTCTATATTAACAAATTTTTTTTTTTTTGGTGGGGGGGATCTGAGTATTTCAATTGAGAGACCTTTTATATGCACTCAATTAAATAAGAATATTGTAATGAGTGAATTGGATTAATGCTGCATATTTATATATTTGAGTATTCTCTTCTTCTTCCGAAGGAACGCATGTATATACCTAATATTAATGATCTCATCCGAGTTTTTGTACATCTATCCATATTACTTGCCTTCACCTCCAAGCTGTGTACCTAGTGTCACCAAAAGTCCGAATGCAAGCTATTAAACCGAAACCTTTAACAAAGGCATAACAATGGTTCCCATAACAAATATGATAAGTGATAACCCACTTTTTAATGAATATAGACCGTACTTATTGACAGTTAACTATATGCTAGTCGAATTTACCGAACTTGTAAATATGATTATATATTCAATTCCTTACACCAAATCTAAATTGTGACAGCTACTGAAAAAATAACTGAATAATTAATTGAGTACATACCTTTGAGCAGAAGTTGTTGTTTATCTGAAAAAGCTGATTGCTTGACCAGGCTATCAGCAACACCAGAAAAGAAATGCAATAAAACTGTAACAAAATATGACACAGGCATTCATACCACTGGAAAGCTAGAAGAGGTAATATAAACTACGTCATGTGTACCTTTTACTGATGCTAAGTATCTGGAAAGGAAAGCAATCAACTTTGACTTGTAATCAAGTAATTGCTGCAATCAACCACTTGCTAAGCATCCCTCGTTAACAACAATCAACCATTGTTTTTATTTGTGCGATAGTATGAACCAGTATGTGCTATGCATAGTACCATAGACTGACTCCTCATCTTTATCAATTTTCTTCGCATTGGTGATTTGCATTTTTATTTGTATGATTTATTGTACGTAGATCGAAGATGTACAAGTCGTGCCTGAACCGTCTTGAATAGCAGAGCAAATGATCGCACTTAGCTAAAGTTGCTTTGCTAATTTAGTCTTTTGTGCTTCATTTGAGAGATAAATAACATGCGGAGCATATTTTTCTTTAATATATCATGTGAAATTTTCAGGACCTGTATTTTTTTTTTGTTTGCCAGCTGTAATACATGAGTGTGATACGATTTTTTTTTTTTAAGCAATTAAACAAGAATAATAATAAATGAGTCCTGTATACAGAAAATATAAATTACTTTTGAGTAAATAGTGTTTCATATCATGTTTTCCAAGTATTAAACAAGTCTTAGTAATTTTAGTGTGGCAAGTGTTAGACGTACACGTGCATACTTTAAGAATATAATGATTTATTTATGTGCAGAGTTAATCAATTATAAGAAAGTATTTATTTTAAAATAGCACTGTCACTGATAAAAAAATATTTATTTTTAAATAATGAACTTATATCTCAAATTTCTCAATTAAATATAAGAGAATTTTATTTTAGTGGAAACGAGAGAAATATATGGAGTTTGTGTGTTAACGGTACTCCAAAGACATTGAAATTTCCTCAAATAGTTGAATATTTTTTGTCCACTAGACATGGTCACCGTCAACGGTACTCCAAAGATTCGCTAAATATCCCCGCTTCTTTTTTAATTAAATCTTACTTTTTAAGTAATTAAGGTATTTCTACATAATTTCTAGTACTTCTATACACTACCGACTTCGGTTTATATATGATGTTTCTTGAACAATCCAGGAGTATTTGGGCCTTGGGCCTTCGGTGCTGTGAAATTCAACAGTTTCAACCTACTTTTTTCCAAGGCCCAATTAAACTAAAATATAACAATTGTTATCTTCAGCATTACAAAATTTGTAACCTGTCTGTCCAACTTACTAAGAAAAAAAAAACACAATTATATTCCTAATTCATAAATTTCATACAAATTAAACATAAAGGTAAAACAAATTAATCAAGACTTGAATTTAGACTTGAATCAAGGTAAAACAAAAAACAAAACCAAGTAAATTCTGGACTGTTGATCTAGGCTTGAATTTATTATTGTGCATCCTGCTAGCCTGGATATTTTTGCAAGTCATTTGCATGTCAACGCCAAATACAGGTTCGTAGTCAAGGGTACGTGTCAATAAAATCTGTTTACATGATTATCAGATTTGTATCAGATGAATAAGGCCGATATGAATATTTTATTCCATTCATTTAAGAATATAATGATGTATTTATGTGCATATAGTTAATAAATTATTTGTCATTAAATCAGTGTGTGGTGTAGTATAAATGTGTCATTCATTGTTGTATTTCCCCCCAAAAAAAGAGATATACAAATAATAATTTTTTCATTGCAAAGATGCACTGCCACAAATTCGCATAGATAGAGCCTTGTATGCTGTGAATTTGACATATTTTTATGTAGAAGTGGAAAGAGCTACTGAAATGTTTCTCAACGACATAAGAAAATAAACATGAGAGAAGAGCACAATATTTTTGAACATTATATAGAGCGGGTCGGCAGGCCAATTTTTTTATTAATATCCACCATAAAATAAAAATTACAAAATATCCATAGTTTTTGGATATTTTCATAGCTACCCAAACTGCTAGGAGTCATGGCGGTTCAATTTCATTCCGAATTTAACCGCTCATCATCTTTTTTACCATACTCTCTCTCCTCTCTTTCTCTCTGTCTAGGTGATTTTGGGGAATTTGCATCTAAGTCTATCTACTTTATTATTATTATTATGTAGTCCAATTAGTTAGAAAGTACAAAATTAGTTCAAAATGTACCAAATTAGTTAGAAATTAGTTAGAAATTGTTATGATTAGTTAATAATTAGTATAATTAGTCATAAATGAGTATTAATTTTTATAATTAGATCATTAGTATAATTAGTCATAAATGAGTATTAATTTTTATAATTAGTATACACTTTTATAATTAGTTGTCGGGTAGTGCTCTAGGCTAAATTAGTATGCATTTTTTCAATTTTCTAGTGTTTTGAGACAATCCTATGTTATAACATGCAATCAATCTCATGTAGTTAATGGTTTGTGCCACACGCACAATGGAGCAAGTGTTAGATATCATACCTCTCCAACAATTGGAGCGAGATAGGCTTGCCAGCTCCTTAGCCACCCTTGTTTAGGTGCCTTAGTAGTTCTCAAAATAAGGAACCTCAAAGTTCACATACCAAGGTGTTAGTCGAGAAGAATATGAGATCGAATGCTACATCTAGGGTCCTCTTTCCTTTCGAATCCTCGAGTCTTGTCTCACGAGTTCGAATTGCTTTGAATCGCTCTAATGCAAAACCTCGTTCAACACACGACTACAAGAATGAGAGAGTATACCGACAGAAAGGTGCTTTTTCTATTAGCGACGGTAGTATTCGCGAGGATATAACGACAATATCGGTCGCAGATATTGTCCCATTGCTATTCCAAATATCAACTTGAATGGAGATAATGGTTTAGTTGGAGAGGAAACGGGTTGGATATTTACTGTCCCATTGCTATTCCAAATTTAATCGTCACGATCAAATTTGAGTTGGGTGAGAGATAGATGGGCTTTAGATTTGTATTAAGTTTCATTGGGTCCTTTTATACATCAAGCACAGGTACAGGCCTATATATGAAGTTTACGTATTGAAAGGGCTAAGAGGGCTGGGTTTAGGGCCCAATATAATAGGAGAGATCGTGACCAGAAACCAATTGTGAAACTGGTCCAACATGGCGTTCGGTCTACCTGTGAGGAGGTTGATCATGTTTTTCTATTTTAAAATTTGAGAATAGTATTGTCAAAATGTTTTTCTATATTTGTGTGTGAATCATATTCATTTATTGCTTGCCTGTGCAGAATTGTGTATGTGATGCATTTGAAATAAGCTAATTAATTCATCAATAGAAATCCAAAAGCCCATCAAGAGACTAGTGATCCAAAGCACTCTTCATATATCTCTCAAGTGCCCGGTCTCTCAAATAATGAAAGCAATAAAACAAGGCTTGATAAAAAAATTCCCTAATCTTGCATTTTGAAGTCTCCAGTCTTACACAAATAATGAAAGCAATAAAACAAGGCTTTTGATCTCAAATTTTCTAAGTTTGGATTTTGCGGTATTTTAGTACTGACGGAGCGAAAATAAGATCCTCATTTTAAAAATAAAGTTCCATTTATATATGTCGGTAAGCTAAATGAATTTATGAAGAAAGAAACAAAATATACAGAGTGCAAAATGGATGCCACTAACAATTTGGAGGGGAGTATATTTGTTTTCTATTATTGAAGTAAGATAAAGCTCAAATATTATTAAAGATAAAGCTAAATATGATTAAAGTAAGATAAAGCTCATTAGTGTGTCGTACTAATATTGGTTTTGGTCGTTGGTTCTACGAATTTTCTTAGTGCGTTCATAAGCTTCCAATAGTGCGTTCTTTCTGCAAAATGATTCAAAATTCGGGTCCCATGTCCCAACTTTCATAGTCGGTCATCTCTAGCCCGGTCTTCACGGGTAGTCTATAAAGTACTCCCTAGGCACAAGACGGACTGCTAGGGCTCCGGTTGTTCATTTCTGCTTTATCACATTTATTTGTGTTAGTACTAAAAGTGAAAAAGCAAGCAATTAAGCACATTACTAAAACAAAGAAAATCAAATAAAATATCTGGTTAAACAGATGACAAATTGGCAATCTTGTTTTTGTGAAAATAAGAATGGATCAAGCTCCTAATCTTATATTTTAGGGAGTTAATAACAGTACCCGCTCTACAGTATTTGCACCATAACTACTATAACTCTTTCAAAAACTGCAAAAACTCTAACACTGATTTTTTTTTTCAAAAGTATTAATACTTATGCAAGAAAGTATTTATACTTATATTTATACATATTAAGTGAACAATTTTTACTTAAATAATTATCTTTCCAATCAAATCTTCTAAATGTACCCGCACCATCAATACCTGTAGGGGACCACTCAAACTTCATTGGTGGGGCGGGGGGGGGGGGGGGGGGGGGGGGGGGGGGGGGGGGGGGCGGGGGTATACACATTCTTATAGGTGATTTTTTTTTCTTTTCAATGCCATCCATATTTTTAACAATCTATAAAAAAATTTCAAATATAAAATCACGAACATCTTCTACGCAATTTTCTTTTCAAATGAGATCCATGATTACGTACTTTCGGGCATATCGTCACACAAGTATTTATGCCTCGTCGTGCAAGTATTTATACCTATACTTGCAAGTATTTTTTACTTATGATACTGGACGAGATCTGAAAATAATAATATCAAATACTGCAAGTATTTATACTTATGCACGTACTGAAGTATTTATACCTATGTGGTCAGTTATTTTTGTTTGAAAAAGTTGTACGCGGGGATGATTGAGGAACTGAAAAAAAAAGATGATCATAACAAGTTACGTATCAAAGTATTAATATCTTATTTTTCAAGTATTAATATCTTATCTATAAAATATAATTAATGGGAACCATAGAGAAAGAGAGCTAAAGGCATTTTAGAATAATAATTAGAGAGAACCATATAATATCCTTTTAGAATAATAATTAGTGGGATCATATAATGAGTGGGATTTGGGAGTACTGAAGTGGAGTGAGTATATTTGAATAATTATTCTATATTTTATTGATAAAATAGAAATACCATACAACTAAATTGTATGAAAGTGAACAATGAGTATTGAGCATAAAAATTAGAATAAATATATTTTTGATAATATTTGACCGACCAACCTAAATATTCGATTTAGTCTCTTTACATAATATGAAAATTAGAGCTCCATTTCATAGCAAATCACATAATTTAGAAAGCTGGGATTGGAATAAAAAACATAGGAGATGCGGTCTACTCTTCAAGTCTTCGTCCGACAGGAAAACATCTTCAAAATTCATGAAAATTGACCGAAATGTAGTCTTGACATCGTAGAACAAGACTGTGAAGTTTTATTTAAAATCTCTAAACAGATCGTGAGATATCATCTCTCAAAAATTGCCCGAACTGCTAAAGGAGTGCTTCTGAGTCCAAATTTGCATCTCTGGTTAACATAGGAAAACATCTTCAAAATTCATGAAAATTGACCGAAATGTAGTCTTGACATCGTAGAACAAGACTGTGAAGTTTTATTTAAAATCTCTAAACAGATCGTGAGATATCATCTCTCAAAAATTGCCCGAACTGCTAAAGGAGTGCTTCTGAGTCCAAATTTGCATCTCTGGTTAACATAGGAAAACATCTTCAAAATTCATGAAAATTGACCGACATGTAGTCTTGACATCGTAGAACAAGACTGTGAAGTTTCATCCAAAATCTCTAAACAGATCGTGGGATATCATCACTCAAAAATTGTCCGAACTGCTAAAGGAGTGCTTCTGAGTCCAAATTTACATCTCTGGTTAACATAGGAAAACATATTCAAAATTCATGAAAATTGACCGACATGTTGTCTTGACATCGTACAACAAGACTGTGAAGTTTCATCCAAAATCTCTAAACAGTGTGAGATATTACCACTCAAAAATTGCCTAGCCCATTTAAGAAAAACAAAAAGAAAAAGAAAAAATTCGGACCGCAAATGTTCTATGCTGTCTGAATTTTTAAATCCAAAAAAATATATATATATTCGGGCCGCATATATTCTATACGGTCCGAATTTTTAATTCGGGCCGCACAGAATATATGCGGTTTGGGTAGAAATAAAAATTTTCGAAAAACGTGGTTATTTATAATAAAATTATTTTTTTTTTGAGTAAAAATAAAAATCTCGGGAAGTTCTTATTTAAAAGGGAAAATTTCCGGTGTATCCATTTAAATATTTGAAATAATCAATTTCCCAATCAAAATATTATAATATTCAATATCGTCATACAAATTTTAAATTTTTTCTCATATCCCCATTTATTTATTTTTCTTTTTATTTAATTATTTAAAATATAAAATGACAATTATACCCTTCCAATTGTAAATGGATATGTCCATTTAATATTTCCTTCTGTCTATCGTATTCATATCGTCCCTTCCTTTATTCGCTAGAAAAACAGAAAAGAAGGATAGTGAGAAGAAGGCCGATTTTTTTAAAAATACCCAGACATTAAATAAAATTATTAAAAATAACCACGTTATCACCAAAATTATAAAAATACCCACCCCGCAGATATTATCCGCGCTCCGTAATTAAAATCCCCCCCGCGGATAATATCCGCTCTCCCGATTAAAAAAGCCCCCCTGCGGATTTTATCCGCGCCCCGACGCTTTTATTTTTATTTTTATTTTTTGGCACAATTTTTTGTTATAAATATTCAGATCAGAGAGAAGTCAGAGAGAGAAGGAGAAGGAGAAAGAGAGGAAGGAGAAGAAGAGAGGAAGAGAAGGAAAAGAAGGAGACGTATTTGTTCAGCTGGTAAATCAGGTATGCACTGTTCATATATATACGTATTTACTATTTATGTATTTATGTATTTTCTTTTCAATGCATTGTTCATATACATGTATGTATACGTATTGACTGTTCACGGACTATTCACCTACTGTTCGTTCATTGTTCACGTACTGTTCAATTACTGTTGGAGTACTGTTCAAATACTGTTCAATCACTGTTTAAATACTGTTCATATGTACTGTTCATTAGCTGTAGAAATACTGTTCAAGTACTGTTCTCAACTGTTGACAATTGAAATCAATAAAATGACCAAATATTTGACATTTTATGAATGTAGTTCACTGGCCATGTCTATTGGAATTTCAGTACATTTTGGAGGAAAGTTCATAAATGACCAGTATGGTGTACGTTACTCCAAACCTCCAGTAAATACGTATTGGGTTGAAAAAAAAATTTCACTAGAAGAGTTGCATTCGCTTATTTATGAAGCGAGCGGCTACAATAGGAATCACTGGAAATTAGAAATACAGTCCCGTATGCTCCAAGCATGAAAGTATCTCAGAATTACATTGGGAGATGAAGGAGCATTCAGAGGCCTGCTTAGGAAGGTTGTGAGGTCCGGTGATCCTCTGTTGGAAAAGATTATATCTTTGTATCAAGCCGATATTATATGATGAGGCAGCAGCTGTGAAGAAAAGATTGGAGCTCAGCAAATGTATGCAAGTATTTCTTCATTTTGAGCAAATTTGGGCTCAAACCACCCAACTAAGTTAATATTAACAAGAGATCTCTTATTATGATTACTAATATGTGGCTTCTTACACGAAAAATATTATTTTTGTTACTAGGTAATTTTTTTTTTTTTTTTTTTTGTACATTTCTTCTTTATTGGTACTGTGATGTATTTATTTTGTTAATGTTCTTTGTTTTTATTTCGGAAAAGCATGTGTATTTTTTAATCAATTTTCTTTAAATAAGATATATCATGTTTTGGACGGCTGTAGCTAACTCAATCAATAGAAATAGATTAGCAAATATAACTCTTTTTCCTACATAAATTTGTCAATTTAATTGTCCAACAATATTGCACAGAAATAAATATATGTAAAAATAATAGACTCTGATGCCCATCAATTTCACTATTTTTTAATATTAATTTAATTAACTTTTACATCACATTTTTATTAAATGTAAAAATCAATAAAACAATTATTAATTTTCTGTTACGAATTGATTGGGGGCATAATTTTCTGGCCATGTAACAACAGAATGTGACCCCAGTCCACACGCAAATGTGACATTTTTTTTGTCAAATACCTACATTTTTTTCTTTGTCAAATACCTACAAGTTGAAAATATTTAAAAATTACTTCCTTTTTTTAATCTTAATTATCTACCAACCAAACGTTACTAACTCAATCCTTATTTATTGTTCAATGCATAAAGTCTCCAATTTTATAAAATTAATTAATGTTATAGATGAGTATGAATCTTAATAGACCAAACACGTTGTATAGTTTTTCTTCAAGCAGGTGCATCAATTAATAAAGATCTGCTTTGGCCGAAAGAACAAATTAACATGTACAATAGTAACCTAGTAGGGTTCAAAAATTCACTTAATTAGGAGCAGCATGGTTAACTTGAGATAACAAATCAAATTATACTAGCATCAGTTTGCTTTCCAGCCTGTTCGACTATAGGATAGTCATCTGCACTAGAATTATGGGACATTTAAAAAAAAAATTGACAAATAGAAATGACTGAGAAAGAAATTGAGCACTTGGAGCACTTGGAGCACTTGGATCAACAGATGCAGCCTGGTAGATGCCGAACTATGGATCAATATCTTGTTTTTCAGGTCCAAACAATTGACCTGAACCATTCAACGTGATCTCCATATCAAAATGTACTTACAGACTAAATTTTACACTTTTTAGAACTTTTTTACTATCTTTTTAGATAGGTAGAATATCACTAGTTTTGAATAGTCTAGAATCTTTAGATCAAGCGATTTTCTACCTATCTAAAAATTAGTAAAAAATATTCTCAAAAATGTAAAATTTGATCTACCAATATATTTTCATATGAAAATTATGTTAAGCAGTTTGATAGTACAGACCAATGTAAATTTGATAAATTGTTTATATTTTGAAAATGGAAATATTGATTGATAGTACGGGCCAATATGTGCTATGCATAGTACCATAGCCTTACATCTTTTATCTATTTTCTTCACATTGGTGATTTACATTTTTATTATTATGATTTATTGTAGATTGAAGATGTACAAGTCGCGCCTGAACGGTCTTGGATAGCAGAGCAAACGATTTCACTTAGCTAAAGCTGCTTTGCTAATTGAGTCTTTTGTGATTAATTCATTTGAGAGAGAAATAACTGGGATAAAAATATAGTTCATCCTAGATGAGGTGAATTTGTGGAACATATTTTTCTTCAATATATCGTGTGAAATTTTCATGACCTGTATTTTTTTTGGTTTGTCAGCTATAATACATGAGTCTGAATGTCTGATACATTTTTTTATGTAGCAATTAAAAACGAGAATAATGATAATTTTAGTGTGCTAACCAATTGTTTTGTTCAACATGGGATTCTCTAATTCGAAAAAAACTATAATTTCATAGCCCAGTCATCCTTTTATGCATGACTCATATTCCAAAAACTCCATCAGTGCGTTCACTGTACGTAAAATGAACTTTCATAGCAGCCACGGTTAGAAGGAAAACAAAAATAGTCAGTTGCTACTTCGCGCGCAGCACAAGTTAGGTAGAAGGAAGACGAAAATAGTCGGTTTGTAATACCATTCAAAAGTAGCTAGAAGGAAAAGAATAATTCCAGTAGTCCATAGAAGCTGACGAAATAGCAGTTAGCACTAGAACGACTCATGAGGGAATATCTTGTAGTCAACTTCATTAATTTTTAACTATAAGAAGAGCAGCACTATGTGAGAGATAAACCCATTGCCTTCATTACACAAATCATGGAACGTTGTTATAGAGTGCTCACTATTCACCTCCTCTTAAATCTCTTAACCTTATCCTCATTTTCTCTCGCTGCCATAGTAACCACTAGTAAAACTGATCTATCAGCACTTCTCTCCTTCAAGTCCCAAATCCATGATGACCCATTTGGAGTCCTCTCCTCATGGAACGAGTCACTGCACCACTGTCAATGGCAAGGGATCTTGTGTGGCCGCCACCATCCTGATAGAGTGACTGCTCTCATTCTCGACTCCAAACAATTGTCAGGTTATATATCTCCATCTCTAGCAAACCTCACGTTCCTCCAAAGAATAAGTCTCTCTGATAACCAACTGAGAGGAAGTATCCCGGTAGAGATCGGATACTTGGGTAGGCTACGTTTTGTCAACTTGAGTGTGAATTTTCTCGATGGTAGCATTCCATCTACTCTAAGTAATTGCTCAAATCTAGAACTTATTCATTTAAGAAATAATAATCTCCATGGAACCATTCCATCTCACTTAGCGCAATGCAAAGAATTAGAAAAAATTGGTCTGGGCAATAACATTCTCACAGGAGGCATACCATTGGAATTCGGCCTCCTCCCACAGCTCCAAATATTATCACTGTATGGCAATAATCTCATAGGTTCCATCCCACCTACCTTAGGTAACCTTACCAAACTGTCACTTCTCTATCTTAACCAAAATAACATTAGTGGTCACATCCCGCCTGGCTTAGGCAACCTTACTAACTTACTGCAACTTTCTCTTTCTAAAAATAAATTCTATGGTTCCATCCCACATACCTTGGGTAATCTTCAAAGTTTAACAGCTATTGATCTTTCCGAAAATATGTTAAGTGGATTCATACCTGACGGACTTGGGAGGCTTCAAAACCTCCAGTTTTTTAACATTTATCATAACAACATTTCGGGTGAAATACCACACTCAATTTATAACCTATCAGCATTGTCTACCATGGAACTTGGTTATAACCAGCTTGATGGAACTCTACCTTTTGATATGTGCAATTCTTTACCAAACTTGAAATATTTACGCCTCTATGACAATCAACTCAAAGGACAGATCCCACAATCCATATCCAATTGTTCTTCTCTTATTGCAGTTGAATTAGATTATAATTACTTCACTGGCGTGATACCATCTAGCTTAGGAGCCTTAGAAAATCTTCAAATAGTGGTTTTGTCTTTTAATCAACTAGAAGCCAAGAGGCCACTTGACTGGAGTTTCATGGATGCTTTGACAAATTGTACTTTGTTAGAATTGTTACGACTTGACAACATCCAACTACAAGGAGTTTTACCTAGTTCTATAACAAACCTTTCTAATAGTCTTCTTAAACTCACACTGTCTAGTAACCTAATTTCTGGAAGCATACCAGCAGAGCTCCGAAAACTCAACAACTTAAACACGCTTGACCTAGGCAACATGTTTCTCAGTGGCAGCATTCCGGTAGAAATTGGTAATCTTTTCAAACTAGGAGAATTAGATCTGAATAGTAACATGATTTCAGGTCAAATCCCCGTAACTCTTGCCAACCTCACCCAAATGACCAAGCTATCTCTAGAAAATAATGCATTAGAAGGGAGTATACCACCAGAGTTAAGTAACATGAAAATCTTAGAACTCTTGAAGTTTTCAAATAATAAGTTGGTAGGTGAAATTCCCAAAGAAATCATGGATCTTCCTTCTCTTTCCATTACTTTGGACTTGTCACACAATTATCTAACTGGCATCTTGTCATCAGAAATTGGTAACTTGAAAAACCTACAATCAATTCGTCTCTCGAATAACAAGTTGGGTGGAGAGATTCCTACCACAATTGATGGATGCGAAGTACTTCAAGCCCTTTATCTTGGTAGCAATCTGTTCCAAGGAACAATTCCAACCAAATTAAGCAATTTAAAAGGGCTGCAAACCATTGATGTCTCTAACAACTCACTCTCTGGTCGAGTTCCTGAATTCCTGGGTACAATGAATTTGCAATATTTGAATATCTCTTTCAATAATTTCGAGGGCGAATTACCAAAAGAAGGCATTTTCAAGAATGCCAGTGGTCTAGATGTAAGAGGAAATCCAAAGCTTTGTGGTGGAGTACCCCAAATGCATTTGCCACAATGCATTTCACAACCTTCCACACAGAGACATCACTTTCGAAGAAAAATGGTGCTCATAAGTTCTATTGTTGGTTCTTTTATTTGCATAACAGCAATAATTTGCTTGGTAGTGATTTATTATACTAGAAAAAACCCTCGAAACAAACCCCAATCTGATAAAGCTTTGAAATATGGGTTAGAGCCTATTTCATTCAACGACCTTCTTAGAGCTACTGAAAATTTCTCCCCAAATAATTTAATTGGAAAAGGTTCATTTGGAGAAGTTTACAAAGCCGTTATGAGCTTCGAGAATGTGACAACTGTTGCGGTGAAAGTGCTAAACCTTGAGAAACACAATGCTTCTAGAAGTTTCTTTTCTGAATGCGAGGCATTAAAAAATGTGAGACACCGGAACCTCATAAAAGTGCTGAGTTTGTGCTCTAGCATAGACCACCAAGGTAATGATTTCAAGGCTTTGGTTTTTGAGTTCATGCCAAATGGTAGCTTGGCCACATGGTTGCATCCAAATGCATGTACGGATCGGCCATTCAGAAGCCTCAGCTTCGTCCAGAGGTTGAACATTGCATTTGATGTGGCGGCAGCAGTAGATTATCTCCATTACCATTTAGCTGTACCAATCGTGCATTGTGATCTCAAACCTAGTAATGTACTTTTGGATGATAACATGACTGCACATGTGGGTGATTTTGGATTAGCAAGGTTTTTGGTTCGACCTGATACCATGTCTTCTCAATCAATGTCAAGCACCGGTGGAATCAAAGGTTCTATTGGCTACATTCCTCCAGGTATATATAGCGGGGCTTATTATTTGATAAGTACTTTTTTTTACATGTCCCTGCGACACAATTATTCATCGACTTTGTTAAGGTTCAAAGAAAAAAAATGGTCAAATTTGTTCCACTGACGGGGCTAAAGGGAAACATATTTATTGCCTCATTTATACTGATATGATTCAGACTTAATTTTATTATCTTTCTATACTTCTTTAATTTACCGTTTTAGGCTATATATAAAAATTTTAAAAATCATGTGAGCCCAAGTTTTTGAAACTAGGTGAATTATACAGATGTTAATAGGTAGAGTCACAGGTCACTATACTTATGTACTAAATTTAGGGCTGTAACTATTTACTTTTCATTGTCTAGAGTATGGGATGGGTGGTCGGCCATCGGTAGAAGGAGATGTTTATAGCTACGGCATTCTCTTGCTTGAGTTGTTCACTGGAGTAAGTCCAACCGATGAGAGAATCATAGATGGTTTAAGCCTTCAGAAGCAAGTTGAGATGGCTTTCCCTGACCAAGTCATGGACATAGTCGACCCCAAATTATTCTCTGAAATTGATGGAGAACACAATCTGGATACACCTGAAAATGTCTATAGTTGTTTGGTTCCAGTGATTCAATGTGGGCTAATGTGTTGCAAAGAGTCTCCAAAAGAACGCATTTCTATCAAAGATGTTACCAAGGAGTTGAACTTAGCACGAACAAAAGTGCTTAGGCAATAGACACAGAGAAAAATATGATCAAAAGAGAAGAAGGGCTCCCCTAAATATGTATTATATGTAAAATTTGGATAACTGTTGTTGTAATTTATGGTGTTGTAGTATATATGTTGTAATAACAAATATTATTTATTTCTAATTGACAAATAAGGGGGGCCTCTTAAGTATTTCAATTGAAAGACCTTTTATATATATGCACTCAATTAAATAAGAATATTGTAATGAGTGAATTGGATTAATGATGCATATTTATATATTGGATTATTCGAGCTCTTATTCTTCCGGAGGAACGCATGTAAATGCCTAATATTAATGATCTCATCAGAGTTTTTTTTCATGATCCATATTAGTTGCCTTCACCTCTGAGCTGTCTGCCAAGTGTCACAAACAGGCCGAATGAAAGCTATCAAACCGAAACCTTGAACAAAGGCATCAAACACTGGTTCCCATAACAAATCATAAAGTGATAACCCACTTTTTAATGAATATAGACCGTACTTATTGACAGTCAACTATATTCTAGTCGAATTTACAGAACTGTAAATATGATTATATATTCAATTCCTTACGAAATCTAAATTGTGACAGCTATATAATGCAAAATAACTGAAGAATTAATTGAACATATCTGAAGTAGCTGAAGCTGTTGTATATCTGAATAAGGTGATTGCTTGACCAATAGCTATCAACAAACACCAGAAAAGAAATGCAATAAAACTGTAACAAAATATGACACAGGCATTCATATCATAGAAAAGCTAGATACATGTAGAGGATAAAATAAACTGTCTTGTGTACCTTTTACTGATGCGAAGTATCAGGAAAGGAAAGCAATCAGCTTTGACTTGTAATCAAGTAATTGCTTGCGAAATATGCATCCCTTTTGAAGAACAATCAACCACTTTTTGGTATGACTTGAAAGCATGGTCCTTTTTCTCTTAAGGACTAAAAGAATGAGAAAAAATTGAATGTCCCTTCGTTTTTCTCGCTCTCCATTTTATAAAATAGGGAGCACCTAGCTATCTTCCCGTAACAATCCCTCATTTCATCCCCCAGTCATTAACTACTTCAATAACTACTAACTATCTAGGAGGACCACTTACTATTTGGAGACCACATAATATTTGAAAGATTTTACAACTGGCATGCACAAGTATTCATTATAATGCATCAAGTATTTATCTGTAACACATCAAGTATTCAAACCTAATATATCAAGTATTAAAAAAAAAAGCTAAACACATTTTTAGAGGTGGGATTTTTCTTCTTCGTTCAATCTAATCAATATTTTTGACGATCGGTGAGAAATTTTGCAAATCTAAAACCACGAATGTTTTTGACATAATTTTATCTTTAAAATGAGATCCATGATGATATACTTTCGAGTTGTTCGTTGTACAAGTATTCATCGTTATCAAGAAAGTATTCATCCTCGTCGTGCAAATGCAAATATAAAAACTGGAAACATCACTCATCCATATTTACACGTTTTTAGAGGTGAGTTTTTTTTTCTCCGTTCAATCTAACTAATATTTCTGACGATCTGTGAAGAATTTTGCAAATCTAAAACCATTAACGTTTTCTATACAATTTTTTTTTTCAAATGAGATCCATGATGACATACTTTCGAGTTGTTCATTGCACAAGTATTAATATCTTGTCACGTAAGTATTCATACCTAAGATATTAAGTATTCATTTATACACATTGAAGTATTCATTCTAAGACATCAAGTATTCATTCATATATCTCTATTTTTTTTATCAAAATTTGTTTTTATGTCATTTATTTAATATGCAGTGGCCTAATTCACCATTAATAAAGCTTTGTTCTTTGCAAAACTCGCTACTTCATGAGGAAGGGGAACATAAACATGAAAGGGATTAATTACAAGAAGATGAAGGTGGAAGAGAAAGGGAGAAAGAGGAAAGAAATAAATGTTGTTAAAAATAGTAGTTATAGTTATAGTTAAAATAGAAAATTAGTTGGGAGATGAAATGGGGGATGAATAATTAAGTGGGGAAATTATAATTACCCTATAAAATATTGGCCGAGTGTAGTTTCATTTCTTTTTAAAAAAAAATTATTTTTTGTTTTCCTGCTCCATTTTTGTTTTCACTGGACACCTCCATTTTCTTTGTTTCTGATTTGTTTGTCTAATTTTCTTGTCATTTTTTTTTCCTTTTCTTTTTTAAGGGATGAATATTACACCCATTAATTTCTTCTTCATAACCTCAATTTTTGAAAAATTAATGTTTTATTAACTTTTCTATTTTTTAGTAGAAAATAAGCTTTTGACAAAAATAATCCAAGTTTCAGATCCGATTCGGCCGGAGCAAGCTCCGGCATGGGAAAAATTGAACTTTTACAGTAAAAATAAAAAATAAAAAATCTCACCTGTTGGATATTATGTTGGTGGTCTGTCACAAATAACCATGCATGGTCCGTAATCCTAAACTAGAGTTACATATCACTTTGAAGTTTTTTGTTCATATCTTTTTTGTACATTCCAACGGGACTTATTTACAAGAAGTAATTGGGATAACTGAAAATGCTAGGAAATTTATGTTACGAAAAAAAATATTCGGAATATTTGGAAATGAGTTAGGTAACTGGTTTTTATTTTTACTCTCTTCTGAAATGTGAAACTCGATGGATGAATAAAATAGTAAGGAAGAGAAGAAAAAACCACATCTTTATTAAACTATCATGAAAAATAAATTGACCATTGATAATTTGTAGTAGTTCTTATAAACAGTAGTTATGTTTAGATGGAGGGTTGAGAAATAATGTGAGCTTTTGTCGTCGATGAGTTTGAGGTGGGTGAGAGAGATGGGCTCAGATTTGTATTATTGCACATGGACAGGCACATGTACAGGCCTATATATATATGAGGTTTACGTGTTGAAAGGGCTAAGAGGGTTGGGTTTGGGCCCAATATAATAGGAGAGATATTGACCAGAAACCAATTGTGAAAGTGGTCCAACATGGTGTTTGGGCTACCTGCAAGGAGGTTGATGTTTTCCTATTTGAAAATTTGAAAATAGTATATATTGTCAAAATGTTTAAAACTATGATATATCATTTTTTTATTTTTAAATACAGAATAGGCGAATAAACTACTCTTCTTTTCTTTTTGGTTAAAATTAACAATTTTAAGACTGCTGGAGGTCTATAAATGTGCGTTAATCATATTCAATTATTGCTTGCCTGTGCAGAATTGTGTATGTGATGAAGTTGAAATAATCTAATTCATCAATAGAAATCCAAAGCACTCTTTATATATCTTTAAGTCTCTGGGCTCCCACAAATAATGAAAGACAAAACAAGGCTTGATCTAAATTCTCTAATATTGCATTTGGAAGTCTCCAGTCTCACACAAATAATAAAAATCATCTAGGATACACACAAGCAGCTGAAAATGCAATATATGATATGTTTCTTAAATTTTTTTTTTTTTCAAATTGATCTAGTAAATATTTGTATGTATATGAAATTATATTTGAAGCTTACCTGTCAGTTTTAACAATTTTTAAATACTTAAATGAATCCAAAATAAGGCAAAAATATCTTCGAGTAACCAAACCTTATGTTAATGTACATGCTACACTATCTCTTTTGTTTTTTTGTTTTTTTTTAAAACCTTATGTTAATGTACATGCTGTCACTTTGAAGATGTCTTCAGAATCAAAGATAAGGCAAAAATATTTTTGAGAGCCTCATAGACTCATAGTCAAGTCCATGCCCAAGCCCAAGCCCTAACATAGATTTGGCGAACAAAAATTGCACCTAGGCCAAGCCCATGCCCAAGCCCAAGCCCAAGCCTAAGCCCATCATAATCAATTAAAAAAACCATACATCTATGTTGGACTTCTCATCTGTTATAAAAGAGATTGCAGTCTCTTAAAAGATGTCTTTAGAATCAAAAGATATGGCAGAGATTTTTTGAGAGCCTCATAGACTCATAGTCAAGTCCACGCTCAAGTCAACACCCAATTGTACTCCACGAAATTATACTTTAAACATAACATGATATCTTTATTCTGTCTCTAGTACCTGCCTGCTATCTATCTACTCATCCTTTTTCTCCTACCTCTAACTTTATCTCTTTTTTTTTAAAAAAAAATAAAATAAAATAAAAGTGGTACATACCACCGATTTCATTAAGAAACGAAACCTACAGAGTTTATCAAACGTGGTACCAAACCACTGGTACCTGTTTACACACATCCTATAAACGATACATCAAAGAAAATCACGTAGCATACTACAAATTGAAACTATAGAAATAGTTGGCAACACAAAGCCATCAAAACCAGCAACATATACGAAATAACATGCATATCAACTAGCTAAATGTCAGAAACGACCGAATGAACTACCAGGAAGGTATCATCATCAATCTGATGCTCTAACCCATTTGTTCCAGCTACCCTCTCCTCCTGCAATAGAAAATTATCAAAGAAAACAGGCAATTGCATGGCATCAGTAGGTAGAACTAAGGATAGTGTAAGAAGAGTACCCCTTCCTTTGGATCTCACCCAAAATTGTGCTAAAGAAATAATTTGAGATCCTATGGATCTAAGAGAAGTATGTATCCCATGAAAACATAGTTTATTTCTAGTTAACCACATGACCCACAATACTGCTCCTCTTACCAATTCGATCAAATACCTATCTTTAAAAGGAATTAAAGCATCAATAAACCACAATTCCTCCATAGTTGTAATATCAAATGCGAAATTATTATAATCAGCAATCCAATTCCAAATTGTTCAGAAAAAGGGGCATTGCACAAACAAGTGATCTATTGTTTCAGGTGCCCCACAAAACTAACAAGCTACATCTCCTAGCCATCCTCTTTTGCTCAAATTTACTCTGGTAAGTATCTTATCCTGCTTAACAAGCCACAAGAAAATCTTAATCTTAAATGGAATCTTTGCTTTCCAAATAGTATTAAAAGTAACATTTTGAATCCCTCCATACTCAAGCCAACTATAAAAAGAATTTACCGTAAATCGACCATTAGTATTCCATCTCCAACTCAAACTATCCATCACATCAATATCCAAGTGCACTACCCTCAATTGAGAAACTAAACTATACCATTCATCCCTAAGGTCCCCTGTTAGTTGTCTCCTAAAAGCTAAGTTAATATTCCCAGAATCTAGAACTGAAGCTACAGATATACCAATATTAGTTGCAACTAAAAACATTTGGGGATATAAATCACTTAAAGGATATTCGCCCATCCATCTATCTGTCCAAAACAAAACCTCCTTACCATTTCCTACTTTTTTCTGAAACCCCAAGTCAACAAATGGTCTTAGTTTGAGAACATTCCTCCAAAAAGCTGACATCCTATAACTATACTCTTGCGACCCATATTTAGCTAGAATAATATACTTCCACATCCCTACAACTGCAGGGTCATTATATCGGTACCACCATTTAGCTAATAGAGCTATATTAATAGTATGCAAGTTTAAAAGACCCAAACCCCCCTGCAACTTACTAGCACAAACTACTGACCATGAAACTAAAGAAATCTTTTTTCTAACTGAACTACCCCCATACCGTAAAAACCTTCTCCTAAGTTTGTCAATATGCTTTCTAATTTGAATAGGCATTTTATACAGAGCAAGCCAATACAAAGGAATGGTAGAAATTACTGCATTTAGTAATGTTACTCTACCCCCTATAGAAAGTAATTTACTTTTCCATCCCTGTAGTTTTTTCTCAATTTTATCGATTGGGACATGCCAACATTCAACAGGAATAGATTTCCAATGCACAGGTACTCCTAAGTAAGTTATAGGTAATTGACTTATGGTGCAACCAAACCTATCCGCTAATCTCTTACTTTCTAACTCATTTAAATTCAGTGGTATCATAACACTCTTGTGATAATTAATTTTCAGACCAGTCATATTCTCAAAACCCAATAATAGTAATTTAAGAGTTTCGACCATCTTGTCACTTGCTTCCAAAAACAATAAGGTATCATCTGCAAAATGCAGATTCAAGATATCCCCAACACCTACAAAATTACCCAAACCTTTAAGAAAACCTGCCATTTTAGCTTTTTGTAAAATTTTATGCAAAGCCTCAGCCACTATATCGAATAGAAAGGGAGATAGAGGATCCCCCTGTCGCAATCCTCTCTTGCAACTAAAGTATTCTCCCAAACAACCATTTACACTAATACACGTCCGACTACCTTGCAAAATATCAGAAATCCATCGTCTAAATTTAGACCCAAACCCCCGAGCAAGTAAAGCTTCTTGTAGAAATTCCCAATTTATTAAATCATACGCCTTTTCAAAATCCAACTTAAAAAGGACACCTTTTGTTTTAGAGACTCGAACTTTATCTCTTTTTAATTAATGGAGTTTTTACATCAAACAACTATTTATTATTTTTTTTTATCTTACTCTCCCTTATCATCCCTAGAGGCATCTCACTCATTCTGAATAACCCTTACTGGATCCAGTTTGGCTTAATTAACTTCACTTTGACGCACACCAATGATTCCTCTCCTCGCACTTTTGTCTATGATCGATGAGACGTACCTGATTCCCGGTTCAAGCACCATCCCTTTAAACATTACTATTTCCACAAACCCTCTCTAGTCCACCATCCTTTTTACCCATCCTACAAAAATAATAAAACAGTGGGTTGTCGAGTGATCTAAAATACTTCAATATATATGAATATAACTGTCAGTTGTAGTCAATTTGTGATAAGATAACACATATTTGTAAATATTGTTAATTAATCATAAGCCATAATTAAAAAAAAAATTACATAATTAAAATTTGAAAAAGAAAATTAATTAAAGAAAAGAACAATCTGATCCTAATTAAATTAACTTTTAATGGAATGATTAGGATTTGTTGATCATTGACTATTTGAAAAATAAGAAACTTAGGAATTATTTCATTGACCAGCAGGGTCCACATGGCAGGACCATCACCATTCATCCATGGTTTTATTGATTACATACAACTATTTAGTAATATTGAAATTTTAGACCCATTGCTACGAAAAGGTCCTACTTGCAATACTAAAAAAATAGATGTTGTTCCATGGAAGAGTTTAATTGGAAAAATTAAAAACATTTCAGCGATTCTTTCCATAGAGTGCATATTCTTGATTCGCTTGGATCAGTGATGTTTATCAGTGTATACATCATGACCAGAACAAAAAAAAAGGAGATAGACCATGAGAGAGTAGGCATTTAATGTCAAGGTAGTGTGGAAAAAGGTGCATGGTTTGAACAGAGGGAAAGTGCTTGACCGGGTAGAAATTACCTCAATAATTTCTATTGTGAAAGAGACATGAAAGAGATATGACAGAGAATACGGCGTCCACAATCTATTGTGGAAGAGATATGAAACATAATGTAGTAATGATTTCTTTTTTTTTCTTTTTTTCTTTTTTGTTGCAGACAAAGCCCGTAGGCATTTATTAAAATTTTGGACTTTTTAATGACATTTGTAGGTCGACACAACATACCGATAAATAGTCATTCTTGATTTTAATATTAATCAAGAGTCTCAAAAAAAATACATTAACATGACTATCAAACTTGTATCCCATGAATAAAGAGGATATGAATATTATATTTTTCCTTAATTTATTTGCTTATTAGAAAAGTACAAAAATTAAAATTAAAATTAGCTTAATGGTAAGCATATGGATTAGACAAATTTCTTAGCTTGTCACTTAATGGTGTGTGCGCGTGTGTGCATGCGTGTTTATGATGCAATTTCGCATTCATTTTTATTCAAAACCCTATAAATTTATTCAGGTGCCAGCCCCATGGATAATATTAAAAGGTTAATTAGAGCATAGGAGAAAAAATATACAAAGTCCGGATGGATCACTATTGTAGTAGGCCAGTACTCTGTGAATGCGAAATATTGTGGTCAACTTCTTTCTAAACATACATCTCCCTTTAACTATGAGACGAGCACTCTGTGAGAGAAAAAAACCATTCCACTATTGTAGTGGATGAACACTCTGTGATAGACCAATGCAAAATTTCCTTCCTTGCATGTTTTGATGTCGGGTAGGGCATGTCCAAAGGTTCGGATCTAATAATTAGTCTCAGGTAATTAACTCTCATGACTTATTGTTATGGTCAGTGTCAGACAACTTGTACTACCAAAGAATGATTGTTGGAATACATTGTATTGACTGAGCACTAATGTAGTGGATGGATCACTAATATAGTGGGTGAACATTGTCTTTACTAGACAACACGGAAGAGGTGAAAGGGAGGAGGAACATCACAAAATTAATTGAAGATATGCCAGGACAATAAAATTAATTGAAGATATGTATATAAAACAAAAAGTCTATTTATATACATCTAAATAAAATAATGTCCAAAACACTTCGGGACAATAAACCCACCAGTTTGGGAATTCTATTTCTCGTCATTGAAGCGTGAGTACGTTCAAGTTGTTTCTCGTTTTTTTGGAAAATAAGAACAAGTAACCTTATATTTCTAAATCCTTTCCCAGCCCTCTACTCCGTGATATTATGTGTAATATTTTTGCAATTGGATGGATCAAATTCTGAATTATTTGTTGAAGTTGTCCTTTTTATGTTTAATTTATTAGTCATGTTTTATTGTTGAGAACAATATTTCGTTGTGAACTTCTTTGTTTGTGCAACATAGTGC
Source organism: Carex rostrata (assembly GCF_964058835.1). Taxonomy (NCBI): domain Eukaryota; kingdom Viridiplantae; phylum Streptophyta; class Magnoliopsida; order Poales; family Cyperaceae; genus Carex; species Carex rostrata. Next base: position 3,789,699 of record NC_135951.1, read on the forward strand.
ACAGAGGCAGAGCTACAATATATGAGGGGTGGACACTGCATTCGGATAAACAAGCTTAAATCTCTATATATTTGAGTTTTTGCCTACCACAAATTGTAAATTTTGCCCACCTCTGCAGTGAAAAGGTGCAAATGTATTCTTCTTAACTCCCTCTTCCTTTTACTGCAAGTAATTAGCTTGAAATTTTCGTTTCATTTTCCAATTTTGTAATTTTTTTTTCATATCTAATTTTGTATCTTGGATATTCAAGTACTCCCGAGAGAAAATATGTGAGCACATGAGCCATCAAAGAGATTGTAATGAAATTATGTGACTTATGTCTATAAAATAAAATATCAAACATAAAGAGGCAATATGTGAGATTTATTGAGAGAAGAGCTGGCTCCATCTTTTATATGAATAAGATGTCTCCATTTCCATCTATTTACTCTCATTTCTTTCTATTTTTCTCTTCTTTCTCTCCATTTAGGAATCTAGTACACCACCATTTCTCTTAATTTTGTGTGTTTTTATTTGTGTTTGAATTTTTTTTATATTTTTTTTCTTACCTTTATTTTTCCTTCTACATTTTTATTTACTATTTTTTTTAATTGGATAAGGACATGGAAGAGAAATACAATTAACATTAAATATTTGGATGAAATTTGTAGTTTTTTCATTGTTTTTGCCCACCCCTCATCAAAATTCTGGCTACACCACCGATATTGAACACTGTATATATATATCTTTTTATATGAGTAATGTGTGTTTTGTGTTCACTAGAATATATTTTTGTCTCCTGTCGTATTTTATTTATTTCATATGCAGTCATCTCCAGCTTTCATATTCTGAATTTAGACCGTGTTTTAAGCAAGAGTCATATTCAAAAGACTATCAGTGCGTTCAATGTAAAATGAGCCACAACTCCGGTTCCATGTCTCAACTTTCATAGCTATTTTTCTCCAAACCTATCTTCACGGTTAGAAGGAAAACAAAAATAATCAATATCTACTTCGCAGCTAGTCAGTTTCTACTTACCATTCAAAACAAAACTTCGAATAAGACGTCCATACAAGATGGAATAGCAGTTAGCACTAGAACGACTCATGAGGGAATATCTTGTGGTCAACTTTTTTCTAACCATACATGTCCCTTTAACTATAAGAAGAGCAGAACTATGTGAGAGAGAAATCCATTGCCATCATTTCACAAATCATGGAACGTTGTTATAGAGTGCTCACTATTCACCTCCTCTTAAGTCTCTTAACCTTATCCCCCTTTTCTCTCGCTGCCATAGTAACCACTAGTAAAACTGATCAATCAGCACTTCTCTCCTTCAAGTCCCAAATACATGATGACCCATTTGGAGTTCTCTCCTCATGGAACGAGTCACTGCACCACTGTCAATGGCAAGGCATCTTGTGTGACCAGCACCATCCCAATAGAGTGACTGCTCTCATTCTCGACTCCAAAAACTTGTCAGGTTATATATCTCCATTTCTAGCAAACCTCACGTTCCTCCAAACAATGAGTCTCTCTAATAACCAGTTGGAAGGAAGCATCCCGGTAGAGATCGGGTATTTGGGTAGGCTACGTTTTCTCAACTTGAGTGTAAATTTTCTCAATGGTAGCGTTCCATCTACCCTAAGTAATTGTTCAAATCTAGAAGTTATTTATTTGAGAAATAATAATCTCCATGGAACCATCCCATCTAACTTAGTGCAATGCAAAGAACTTAAAACTATCGATCTGGCAAATAACTTCCTCACAGGAGGCATACCATTGGAATTCAGTCTCATCCCACAGCTCCAATTATTATCACTATCTGTCAATAATCTCACAGGATCAATTCCTTCCACCTTGGGCAACCTTAGTAGCCTAATATATCTTTATCTTGACCAAAATATTTTTTATGGCAATATTCCAGATGATTTAGGCAAACTTACTAATCTATCAGAACTTTACCTTTACAATAATAACTTCATGGGTTCTATTCCACATACCTTAGGTAACCTTACCAAGCTATCAATTCTTTATCTTTACCACAATAACATTAGTGGTCACATTCCACCTGGCTTGGGTAACCTTACTAACTTACTACAACTTGCTCTTTACGAAAACATGTTAAGTGGATTCATCCTAGATGAACTCGGGAAATTACAAAACCTCCAAAGTTTTGACATTTATGATAACAACATTTCGGGTGAAATACCAAACTCCCTTTACAACCTATCAACATTGTCTATTATGAATCTTGGTAATAACCAGCTTCATGGAGCTCTCCCTTTCGATATGTGCAATGCTTTACCAAACTTGGAATATCTATACCTCTATTCCAATCAACTCAAAGGACAAATCCCACCATCCATATCCAATTGTTCTGCTCTTATTAGTGTTGAATTAAGTAATAATTACTTCAGTGGCGTGATACCATTTGGCTTTGGAGCCTTACAAAATCTTCAAACAGTTGTTTTTGCTTTTAATCAACTAGAAGCTAAGAGACAACTTGACTGGAGTTTCATGGATGCTTTGACAAATTGTACTTTCTTAGAAATTTTACAACTTGACAACAACCAACTACGAGGAGTGTTACCCAGTTCTATAACAAACCTTTCTAATAGTCTTCTTGAACTCTCACTGTCTAGTAACCCAATTTCTGGAAGCATACCAGCAGAGCTCGAAAAACTCAATAACTTAAATGGGCTTTACCTAGACGGAATGTTTCTCAGTGGCAGCATTCCAGTAGAAATTGGTAATCTTTTCAAATTGGGAGCATTAGATCTGAGTAATAACATGATTTCAGGCCAAATCCCATCAACATTTTCTAACCTCACCCAAATGACCTTGCTATATCTAGAAAATAACGTATTAGAAGGGGGTATACCACCAGAATTAAGTAGCATGAAATTATTAGAAGTCCTCAGTTTTTCAAATAATAAGTTCGTAGGTGAAGTTCCCAAAAAAATCATGGGTCTTCCTTCTCTTTCCATCAGTTTGGACTTATCACACAATTATCTAACTGGCATGTTGCCACCAGAAATTGGTCTCTTGAAAAACCTGCAATCATTTGATCTCTCGAATAACAAGTTGAGTGGAGAGATTCCAAGCACAATTGATGGATGCCAGGTACTTCAAGCCCTTTATCTTGATAGCAATATGTTCCAAGGAACAATTCCATCCAGCTTGAGCAAATTAACAGGGCTGGAAATCCTTGATGTCTCTAACAACTTGCTCTCTGGTCGAGTCCCTGAATTCCTGGGTATAATGAACTTGCAATATTTGAATATTTCTTTCAATAATTTCGAGGGAGAATTACCAGAAGAAGGCATTTTCAAGAATGCTTGTAGTCTAGATGTAAGAGGGAATCTAAAGCTTTGTGGTGGAGTACCTCAGGTGCATTTGTCACACTGCATTTCACAACCTTCCACACAGAAACATCACTTTCAAAGAAACATGGTGCTCATAAGTTCTATTGTTGGTTCTTTTATTTGCATAATTGCAATCATTTGCTTGTTAGTGATCCATTATACTAGAAACAACCCTCAAAACTAACCACAATCTGATAAAGATTTGAAATATGGGTTACAGCCTGTTTCATACAATGACTTTCTTAGAGCTACAGAAAATTTCTCCCCGAATAATCTAATTAGAAGAGGTTCATTTGGAGAAGTTTACATCGAGAATGTGACAACTGACAACTATTGCGGTGAAGGTGTTAAACCTTGAGAAACACAGTACTTCTAGAAGTTTCTTATCTGAATGCGAGGCATTAAAAATGTGAGACACCGGAACCTTATTAAAGTGTTGAGTTTGTGCTGTAGCATTGACCACCAAGGTAATGATTTCAAGGCTTTGGTTTTTGAGTTCATGCCAAATGGTAGCTTGGAAACATGGTTGCATCCAAATACATGTACGGATCGGCCATTCAGAACCCTCAGCTTGATCCAGAGATTGAACATTGCATTTGATGTGGCGGTAGCGCTAGATTATCTCCATTACCATTTAACTGCACCAATCGTGCATTGTGATCTCAAACCTAGTAATGTACTTTTGGATGATGACATGACTGCACATGTGAGTGATTTTGGATTAGCAAGGTTTTTGGTTCGACCTGATACCATGCCTTCTCAATCAATGTCGAGCACCGGTGGAATTAAGGGTTCTATTGGCTACATTCCTCCAGGTATATATAGCAGAGCATATTATTTGAGAAGTATTTTTTTTATGTTGCTGTTACAAAATTATTTATAGACTTTGTTAAGGTTCAAAGAAAAAAAATTGGCCAAGGCTATTCCACTGGCGAGGCCCAAGGAAAAAATATTTATTGCCTCATTTATAGTGACATGATTGAGACTGAATTTTATTATCTACCTATACTTTTTTAATTTACTGTCTTGGGCTATAAAATTTTAAAAAATCATGTGACCCATGTTTTTCAAACTAGGTGAATTAGACTTATGTTAATAGGTAGAGAAACAGCTCACTGTGCTTCTGTACTAATTAAATTTAGGGATGTAACTATTAACTTTTTATTGTCTAGAGTATGGGATGGGTGGTCGGCCATCGGTAGAAGGAGATGTGTACAGCTATGGAGTTCTTCTGCTCGAGTTGTTCACAGGAGTAAGTCCAACTGATGAGAGAATCAGAGATGGTTTGAGCCTTCGGAAGCAAGTTGAGATGGTTTTCCCCGACCAAGTCATGGACATAGTCGACCCCAAATTATTCCCTGAAAATGATGGAAAACACAATTTGTATGCACCTGAAAATGTCTATAGTTGTTTGGTTTCAGTGATTCAATGCGGGCTTCTGTGCTCCAAAGAGTCGCCAAAAGAGCGTATTTCTATCAAAGATGTTACCAAGGAGTTGAACTCAACACGAACAAAGTTGCTTAGGTCATAGAGACTGAGAAAAAAGGATTGAAAAAGAAGAGAAAGGGATCCACTAAATATGTATTATATGTAAAATTGGACAGCGGTTGTGGTAATTTATGCTGTTGTAGTATATATGTTGTAATAACGAATTGTTGAAAGTAACGGCTAAAATTGATATGATTTTGAAAACAATTTTATGAATTTTCAAATTAATTGAATTGAATCAGATTCTAATTGGATGATCCGAATTCCAAACTCAACAATTATTCAAAAACTGTGGGGATGCACCTACTATCTTCGAGTCTGGATCCTCTGCATTGCCTCGCCGTTTGAGTTTCAATCCAGACCATCTGATCATAATCCTGATCAATCCCAGCAATGTTTTAATGCACATGGATTCTTTAAGATTTGTGCTAATATGTAATGAACGGAACAGATTCAAACCCAAAAAATAATGTATCTTAGGTCATATGAATTCCTTTCTCTTCTCTGACAATGGGCCAGTGGGTTGACTGAGAATCAAGGCCCAATAAAGATTCTCGACTCTTAAAACACAAGGCTAATTCATGAAGCTTAAAAACTAAAATGCAAGCTGGTTGCTGTCACGTGATTGTTACGCGGTGATTGTAATAACAGTCAAAAGGATGTCTTATTGTAGTCAAACAAAACACTTTATTTATTCGATATTAGATATGCATGTGATTTAGGTGGGAAAAAATAAAAAATTTCAGAAAGGACCTTTATTTTATTTTATTTACAAAATATGTTAAAATTTGTTTTTAATTATCAAAGCAAGATGATTTACACTTTTTAGCTATTTGAGATGCAAAAATCAGATAAAATAGATTCAACAGCAAATGATCAAGCAAAAAAGAAAATTTCAAAATTCTAACAGAAAATAAGAAATTTCCAATTGAGCTACTTTATTTAATGAACTTAGTACATTTTGACTGATTTCATTTGAGCAGCACAACAACACTATTTGGGTTTTATTTCTACTGATTTAAACAGCACAACCTCCAATTAAAGAATTAATTGTGTGTCAAACTAATTGGGAGAGAAGTGATATCCCAATTACAAAAGTAATTTCAAATTATTGATTTTGAATACCCAATTTAAAATTTGTTATGATAAACCATGCATCATGTAAAATTTAACACTAAGATACTTATGATATTTTAATGTTAAATTTTTTTGGGAACTTTACTCCTGTTAGATTCGATGTGCTAATTGTTTTGTTGAGTTATTATTATTTAATTACCAATAGTTAAAAATCAAATGCAAAGATATTACAAACCCAGCACAAATCTGGGTTAATATCTTAACAGAGCAGTTTTGGCTTCATGCAGCACACTAAGCATATGCAATGTTGTTTTGATTCTATAGCCTGTGCGCTGTACAAAGTCAAAACTGCAATGTTAGAAAGCGCAAATTGACACAACTTTTAAATAACCCTATGCAATTTGTTAAATCATCTCCAAAACATGAATATATTTCATCAAATTCCATCTAAACTACAACCGAGTCCATTAGATCAATCAAGATAAAAAATACAAAAATAATAAAACAAGCCACTGATTGCCTCACATATCCAGTTCAAAACAAAGGTTATTTGATAGGAGTTGACGGATGCGAAGATGCTACCTGCTCTTTATCCTGCAAACAATTGAAAGAACATAAAATTCATAAAAAAATTGAATTAACTCATGTGCCATACCCCATAAATATAATTTAAATTATAAACAGATTAATAAAAAATTTATGCAATAACCATAAATTAGACTACTGGTATCTCCTTTCCTTGGTTAGACTGCTGGTTGTTTGCAAATTGGCTATGGTACTATGCATAGCGCATATTAGTCTGTACTATGGATCAATATCTTCGTTTTTAAAATCCAAACAGTCGATTTGAACCGTTCAAAATGATCACCATATGAAAATGTACGTAGAGACGAAATTTTACATTTTTTAGAATTTTTTTACTATTTTATTTAGATAGGTAGAAAATCACTACTTTTAAATGGTCAAGAATCTTTAGATCAAGTGATTTTCTACCTACTTAAAAAATAGTAAAAAAATCTAAAAAAATGTAAAATTTGATATGCAAGTACATTTTCATATGGAAATCATGTTGAAGGGTTAAGATCGACTATTTGTACTTTGCAAGTGAAAAAATTGATCTGTAGTACGGACCAATCTATGCTATGCACAGTACCATAGCCTCACTTAAATTAAAAATATATTTAAATAAAAAAACAATAAATAACATAAACACTAAAGACCTGAGAGAAAGGTGCATTGGCCAGTGCCATCTGTTGTTGCTGAAACTGGTACCAATGCTGCTGCTGTTGCTGTTGAACTTGCATCGACTGCTGCAAATACATCTGGTACATTTGTACATTTGCTAGTAATACATCATTTGTTGCTGAAACTGCGGTTGCTTCTCGTGCAAAGAGTTGTTGCTAGGCGAGGATTGATTCGACTGTAACTGATTTTGCTGTAACTGTTGTTGTTGTAACTGGAGGCAATAGTACATCTGTTGTAGTTGGTTTTGGTTGTGTTGCCACATCTGAGATGGACACACTTTCCCTGATTGTACGCCTCCATTCTATCATTTTTTTCTGTTAGTACAACTGGATTCAGTTTATATGAGTAGGGGTTTTAACCAAAAAAAAAATAATAAATAAAGGGCAGAAGAAACTATTGGTTGCTAGTGTTTTGAAAATTACAAACACCCATTACTAGCATGAGCCCCTAAACCCTAAACCCTAAACCCTAGAGCTCAGACCAAGGTAATTTCTCCAAGGTTCCTCCTATTGTTCATCTCACCTCTCTAAAATTCTAACTCTAATCACTTATCTAATGAGAACATAATATAGTTTTCATGCACAACAATGATAGGGGAGATTTGCCAAGGAAAAATAATTTAGATGTAAATTTTTAAATTCACCGTTGTCAACTGAAAAAATGAGGGTTATATGCCCAAGAACTTCTATTAAATGTAATGATAAGGGAGCTTTTCTATTAAATTAACCCTTATCTATTAAAGAATACATTTTAATTTACAGTTATGGGTACGCTACGAGCTATATTCGCACAAGCAAGCACCTGTGACAAATAGACTCTTAAAATAAAAAAAATAAAAAACAAGGAAAGTGCAAAATGCACAAAAACACTAACCAAAGATTGTGCCAAGGCTCCTGTAGGAAATGTCTGGTTGGCTGTTGTGACATCTGTATTGGGTTATTTGGTCTTGCCAGGTCTGGATTCGAAACGGGTCGATTTTGACCCAATTCCACTTCTGACTTCAAGCATTCGCCCTGAATTGGGCTAGCAGACCTAATTGGGTTTATTTGAAAAGACTCGTCAGGTTTCGGGTCTATAGTTTCAGATTCTAGATTTGCTCTTACCGGGTCGGTTTTCTCAACATCACTATTATTATCGATACTATTATTGGTATTAAAATTATTCTCAGGTTCAGGAACAGTAAAGTTGGTTTTTGATTCTGGAATTTGAGTTTTTGGCAGTACTATACTACTATTGATTCCAAATTCGGTTGCAAAATCACCTCCTTTTCTCCTAATATGGGCTTCTTTTTTTCTAATTTTGCTCTTTTATTGCTAGTGGAATCAGTTAGGGGGAATGCATTTCGTGATTCCTTCGGAAAAAGTATGTAGTGTTGGGCCCACACCTTTCTAATCTGTGCGGGTTTTCCATAGAGGTCGACAAACTATACATAAAAATATAAGATCTCAGTTATGAGTGAGGCTATGGTACTTTGCAAAGTGCACATTGATCCATACTATGGATTCATATTTTCGTTTTCACAGTTCAAATAGTTGATCCGAACTATTCAACATGACTTTCATATGAAAATGTACTAAGAGATTAAATTTTATATTTTTTTTCTATTTTTTAAAATAAGCAGGCAGAAAATCACCTAATTTAAAAATTACGAACCATACAAAAGTAGTGATTTTCAACCTATCTAATAAAATAGTCAGAAAATTGAAAAAAAAAATTCATTCTTCAACTACATTTTCATATAAAGATCATGTTGAGTGGTTCAGATCAACAGTTTGAACTTTAAAAACAAAGATATAAATCCATAATATGGGCCGATCCGCACTATGCAAAGTACTATAGCATCACTCCTCAATTACTGTTTATAAAAAAGATAACTCACATCAAAAAACAACATAGAGATCTCTTCCCGTTCTTAATAGCATAAAGGTATAGATTCATCAGTTCGAGGTTCTATCACATTAGATATTATCGAATCTAAAGTCAATATGTGACTGGTCCCACCATACATGGATCATCTCAAATTGAATCAACCCCTACAAGTTTCAATAATCATTACTTAGAAAAATTTACAGATGCAAATATAGTAATAATTTATAAATTGACACAGAACTTTGATTAGAGAATTGCATGGCATTTGTTTAATCCCCCTAAGAAAGACTTCTCTAGCCGCATCCGTGCTACAAGTTGCCTATAAAAACAAAAATTTGCGAGAAATATAATTCAGAAAAGGTAAAAGAAAAGATTTCAAATGAATTGATTGTTAAGGGGATTAATTAAAATATTATAATTTCTATCATACCTAATTATTTTATGATTTGAATTTTAAAATTTGAATTCTAATTATTTTCCAATGTGGAGGCATGATTGGGGCATAGCAGTTTTCAAAGAAGCTGAATCCTCGAAGTTAAATATTTTCTTGTATCATACCGCAAATGCATGGTTTGGAAACTCGGCCGATTCCGAGTCAACTCGGTATCGGCCGTGTCCAATCCGAGTTTCACCCGAGTCTCACGTCCATGTCTGAACAGTGTTTTGCATGGTTTTTCAGCAAAACTCGGCTGAACAGTGTTTGACTCGGCCGAGTTATCCGATTTTCAGGCCAAGTCAACCTGAGTCTGGCCGAGTCTGTCCGAGTCTAGCCGAGTCAACATTTTTTTCAATTATTTTTAAATGCTTACTCAATAAAATGAGAATAATATCCAACAGTGTTTTTTCAATTATTTTTTCAATTATTTTTAAATGCTTATTTTTTGGCATACACTCTAAACAAAAAAACTTTTTCTTCACAAAATTATTTAAATTAAAATACTAAAATCTCCAAAAAAAAAAAAAAAAAAAACAGCCCGTGGGTCGCCCCAGCCACGAGCGGTTTGGTTGGATTTTTGGGCCGCCCGTGGGCCTAGCGGTCGGGGTAGTTTTGACAAAAAACGGTACAAAATGACATTTTTAAAATTAAGTTTTTTGTTAAGGGTATTAATAAAAATGGCCGTAAAGTTTGATGTGACTAATTTTTGTAGTCCGCAAACTTTATATTAGGCGTAAACTTTATTTGTCAATGTTTTTAAATATTAATGATCATCATTTTCCATGTTAAATATTTTTATATCAATAATTTTTGTATTATATTCGAAATATTTTTTTAAATGACATTAATTCAGATAATGCGGAACTCAATCAATGCTACAACATAAAGCTTATAAATATGTATTGTGATTAAAAAAAAAAAGTAAATCGGATTTGATTATTTTTTATTCATATGAAAGTTATTTACCCATCCTACAAAAATAATAAAACAGTGGGTTGTCAAGTTACATATATGAAATTAACTGTCAGTTGTAGTCAATTTGTGATAAGATATATAATGCATATTTGTATATATTGTTAATTGAGGTTGGTTAATATCAAAACTTTTGTTTCTAAGCCATGGAACAAACATTTTGGTTTTATATTTTTTAAGTCTAAACAGGCGATTCAAATTGTTCAAAATTCAATCTATATTAAAATGTGCTATGAGTCCAAATTTTACATTTTGAGGAATTTTTTACTATTTATTAACTCAGTTTTAAATCAGTGTATTCAATGATCAAAAAAAAATTTCACTGTTTATTTAAATAGGCGATTTTAAAACTATCTTAACAAATAGTAAAAATTTTGCAAAAAAATTAAAATTTGATCTTCAAGTACATTTTATATAAATATCACATCTAACAGTTTGGATCAACTGTTGGACTTTGAAAATCGAAAAACTAATTGGTTGCATTACAGCTCCGGAACAAATATTTTGATATTAGCCAATCCCTTGTTAATTAATCGTAAACCATAATTAAAAATAAATAAAACGAAATTTACATAATTAATATTTGAAAAAAATTAATTAGAGAAAATATCAATTTGATCATAATTAAATTAACTTTTAATTGAATGATTTGGATATGTCGATGATTGACTATTTAGATTCTGAAATTTGAAACATAAGAATTATTTCATTGACCAGCGGGGTCCACATGGCACGACCATCACCATTCATCCATGGTTTTATTAACTATATAGTAAGATTAAAATTGTAGACAAAAAGGTCCTATTTGCAATCCTAAAAAAGTAGTTGTTGTTCCATGGAAAAGTTTAATTGGAAAAGAAAAGCATTTCAGCGATTCTTTCCATAGAGTCACTACAACAAAATCGGTCTTCAACGACTTGTATCAGCGACTGATCCGATCACCAGTCAATGAAGTTTCACCTCCCCCCTCCCAAAAAAAAAAAAAAACGAGGAGATAGACCATGAGAGATATGAAAGAGAATAAGAGGTTCACAATCTATTGTGAAAGATATATGAAACATATTGTAGTATTGATTTTGTTGGAGAAGAAGAGATAAGCAACAGACGTAAAGTAACTGTAATTGAAAAGAGAAAATATATGAATTTCAACTGCCAGTTTTAATAATTTTGAAATACTTAAATAAAGAAATAAATAAAATAATCTTCAAGTAACAACACCTTATGTTATTGCACATGCATGCTACACTATCTCATATATTAGGTTTTACAACACTCCAAGGCAGCCATTCCATTTTTTGAGTAACCGGGCCGTAGATTTGGTGAACAAAAATTGCCCCTAGGCCAAGCCCAAGCCCAAGCCCATCTAAATCAATTAAAAAAAACCATACACCTATGTAAGGACCACTTCAAAAGACCTTGGTTGGACTTCTCATCTGATATAAAAGAGATTGCTGTGATGCTGTCACTTAAAAGATGTCTTTAGAATCAAAGATAAGGCAGAGATTTTTTGAGAGCCTCATAGACTCATAGTCAAGTCCACGCTCAAGTCAACACCCAATTGTATGTTTTGATAACGGGTTGGGCATCTCCTAAGGTTCGGATCTAATAATCAGTCTCCGGTAACTCTCATGACTTATTGTTATGGTCAGTGTCAGACCACTTATACTACCAAAGAATGATTGTATTGACTGAGCACTAATGTAGTGGATGGATCACTAATGTAATGGGTGAACATTGAGTTTGACCCACTTTAACAACTCGTTGCCACCCCCAGTAAATAACATGCAAAAGATATTAATTAAACACAGTACCAATACCAAGAAAAACAAATAAAATAACAGGATAATAAGATGATGACAACTTGGGAATCCTTCACTAGTGGAAAATATGGAATCAGGATCGGTTATATACACAAAAGAATAAATTATAAATATAAATATAAATATAACACCATCAAAAGAACAAAAAAAACAAACTTCTAATCTTACATTTTATTGATAAATTATAAATATAACACCATCAAAAGAACAAAAAAAACATGAAATTGAACGAGTATATATGGAGCACCAAAAATTGGAATAAAAGCATGGTTTCTGATCAAACTCGGAATTGGAAAGATGTATCTACTGGAATTGAAAATTCAGATTTTTTTTAGGCAGAAACTTGTTTTGTAGCAAAAAAAAAAAAAAAAGAAAATAGTAAAAAAATATATGTTAAAACAAAATATTACACTCAACTAATTCATTAATTATATAATATAATACAAGTATTACAAATAGAAAACACTTTTTTTATAGATCAACTAAACTACAGCAACGCACTACTATACTAGCTAGTCACATGCATTATTTATAAATAAACTAAACAATTCACATACAGTCAAATATGTTGTCTCCAGCTATATGCAAGTTTGCTATGTCTCACTTTCCAGCTGTATGCAACTCTCCTTCGCAGAATTTTGGTCAAATATATCAAGTAAAATGCTTGCTTCATCCTTGTCTTGTTTTTCATTATTGATTTCACTGCTAATATACATTATTGATTTCGCAGAATTTTGGTTTCCAACTCTTGAAATTGTAACCTGTAAGAACAAGCTAATTAGAATTTATGCATAGAAGAGCAAAATTACATTAGCAACATAAATTTAGTGTAGGATTATTTTGACAACATATGTGTTAAGTTTTTTTTCTAGTTCAAATTATATTTGCATAATTTGATTTGTTTTTTTTTTGTGATTTGAAATCATAGATCAACAATTATCAGGGAAAAACGTAAAATAACCAAAGGACTCGGCCTGACTCGCATCAATAATCAGATAACTCAGCCGAGTCAACACGATTCAACCTATTTTTGTTGGAAAAATCGAATGGGCGTGACACTCAAACGAAACTTGGCTCAGAGCCGACCGATACCGTTCTAACTTGGCCGAGTCAACTTGGACCTGGCCGATTTTCCAATCCATGAATATAATAAAAGTTACATATCTGATAATACTTGACCAACCATGTAAAAATAAAACAAAAAACTGTCACTAAAAATTCATTTGTATCTCTCCATAATATGAAAATTAGATGAAAATATTGTCTTAAAATTGCAGCTCCATTTTGTAGCAAATTACAAAATTTAGAAAGCTTGAATTGGACTAAATTCATAATTAGTCTACTCTTATTGAAGTCTTCGTCCGACAGGAAAAAAAAAAAAATACATGTCTGCAATAAATACTGCTATGTTGATCTAGACTTGAATTTATTGTTGTGCATCCTGCTAGCTAGCTAGCTTGGAAATTTTTGCACGATTTTTTTTTTATTTACCTTCTTTCAAAAAAAATAAAAAATAAATAACCACTTCTTCTTGAAAATTCGATATAGATCATGTCCGCAGTTTAAACCTGCGAAAACAAATTACTGGTTTTGTAGGTTTAAATTGTGGAGCAACTTTTTTTTTTCTTTTACGTACAAAGGTCACTCCAAATATTTTTTTTAAAACGGGTGCCCCACAGCCCCCCTACATTATTTATTTATTTATTTCAAGAAAGATTAAAGGGTGGGTTTCACTACATTTCAACAAAGGAGCACGTTTAATGCCAGTTGCATGGGGAGAAATAAAGGATCACGAAATAAAAAAAATTAATATATTTTCATTTTTTTTATCGGAAACTCCCTTCTGGTTCGGTAGTATAAACTTGCGACACCTAATAAAAATAAAATAAAATAAAATGGTTAAAAGATTTTTTTCTTAAATGGTAAAAATAAAAAATTTATATTTTTGCATGGCATTTGCAGGTCCACACAAAATACAGATTTGTAATAATTCTTAATTTTGATATTAATGAAGAGTCTCGATACAATCCATTTACGTGATTATCATACTTGTATCCGATGAATAAAGCGGATATGAATATTATTTTTTTCCTTAATTTATTTGCTTATTAGAAAAGGAAAAAAAAATTTTAATTAGCTTAATGGCAAGCATATAGATTAGAAAAATTTCTTAGTTTGTCACTTAAATTAATGGTGTGTGCGCATGTGTGCACGTCTGTTTGTGATGCAACTTCGCATTAGTAGTAAAAGCTTAATTACAGTATAGGAGAACAAAATATACAAAGTCCGGATGGATCACTATTGTAGTAGGTCAGTACTATAACGACTCATTAGGGAAAATATTGTGGTCAACTTCTTTCTAACCAAACATACATCTCTCTTTAACTAACTATAAGAAGAGCAGCACTCTGTGAGAGAGAAAAACCCATTTCAATATATATTGTAGTGGATGTACTCTGTGATAGAGCAATGCAACATTTCCCTTCCTTGCATGTTTTCATATCGGGTCGGGCATGTCCTAGGGTTCGGATCTAATAATCGGGCTCCGGTAACTCTCATGACTTATTAATATGGTCATTGTCAGACGACTTAGACTACCAAAGAATGATTGTTGGAATACATTCTACGTAGTGAGTGAGCACTAATGTAGTGGATGGATCACTAATGTAGTGGGTGAACATTGAGTTTGACCCACATATAGATTTATTATGAGTTTGACCCAGCTTGCTCTTTAACAAGTTGTTGCCACCTCCAGTAAATAACATGGAAAAGATATTAAACACAGTACCAATACCAAGAAAAACAAATAAAATAACAGGATAATAAGATGATGACAACTTGGGAATCCTTCTGTTTAAAAAAAAATAAGATACGGCTCAAACTTCTAATCTGACATTTTATTGATAAATTAAAAATATAACACCATCAAAAGAACAAAAAAAAACATGAAATTGAACAACGAGTATATATTGAGCAAAAAAAATTGGAATAAAAGCATGGTTTCTCAAACTCAGAATTGGAAATTCAAATTTTATAAGAAGAATCGGATTGGAAATTCAAATTTTTTTTTTTGCCAGAAACTTGTTTTGTAGAAAAAAATATATGTTAAAACAAAATATTATACTCAAATAATTCACTAATTTTATAATATAATATAAGTATTACAAATACAAAACATTTTTTATAGATAAACTAAACTATAGCAACGCACTACTATACTAGCTAGTCACATACATTATTTATAAATAAACTAAACAATTCACATACAGTACTCAAATATGTTGTCTCCAGTTATATTCAAATTTGCTTTGTCTCCCTCCAGTTGTATGCAACTCCCCTTAGCAGAATTTTAGTCGAATCTAATGAAAAGCTTGCTTCATCCTTGTCTTGTTTTTCATTATCGATTTCACTGCCCAGGTACTGAAGCAAGTTTGGCTTCCATCTCTTAAAATTGTAACCTGTAACAACAAGCTTAAGCTAGTTAGAATTTATGTAAAAAAGAGCAAAATTACTTTAGCAGCATAAATTTAGTGCATAATTATTTTGACAAAGTATGTGTTAAGAACTTTTCTAGTTCAAATTATGTTTGCATAATTTGATTTTTTTTTTATTTGAAATCATAGATCATCAACTATCCGGAAAAAAACATAATATAATCAAGGGACTCGGCCTGACTCAGACCAAAAATCAGATAACTTGGCAAAATCAATACGATTCAAACGAGTTTTGATGAAAAAACGAATGGCCGTGAGACTCAGACGAAACTTGGCTCGGACCCAACCAATACCATTCTTACTCGGCCAAGTCAACCTGGACTTGGCCAATTTTCCAATCCATGAATAAAAGTTACATCTATGATAATACTTGACCAACCAACTAAAAATAAAACAAAAACTGTCACTAAGAATTCATTTGTATCTCTCCATAATATGAAAATTAAATTAAAATATTGTCTTCATTTGTAACAAATTACAGAATTTAGAAAGCTTGAATTGGACAAAATTCATAATTAAGAGATTCAGTCTACTCTTATTGAAGTCTTCGTCCGACAGGAAGAAAAAGAATACCTGTCTGCAATAAATTCTGCTTGGTTTAAACCTACGAAATCAAATTATTGGTTTCGTATGTTTAAATTGCCGAGCCAACTTTTTTACAAACGTCACTGCGAAAGGTTTTTGTTTTTCAAAAAGGGTGGCCCCACTACATTTGAAAAGAAGAATTAGATGGAGCCCCACAGTCCCAATACATTTTGAGGAGGGTTCAAATGCCTCCATGTTTTTGTGCCTCCATCATGCCTCCATTCTTCTCTATTATTTTCAAAGTTCAAACAGTCAATCTAAACCGCTCAACCTAACCTCTATACTAAAATATGTTTGGAGACCAAATTTTATATTTTTAGGAATTGGTTTACTATTTTTTTAGATAGGTACAAAATCAGTAAATCTGTACCATCTAAAAACAGTATTTTTGTACCTATCTAAAAAAATAGTAAAAAAGTTCCTAAAAATATAAAATTTGGTTTCCAAACATATTTTAGTATGGAGGTTAGGTTGAGCGGTTCGGATCAACTGTTTGAACTTTGAAAATAATAGAGAAGGATGGAGGCATGATGGAGGCACAAAAACATGGAGGCATTTGAACCCTCCTCATACATTTATTTATTTATTTATTTCAAGAAAGATCTAAGTGTATTAAACAAAGATTAAAGGGTGGGTCCCACTACATTTCAACAAAGGACTACGTGTACGTATTGCCAGATAGGATGATCACGAAATCCTTAAACTTGCAAACCTCCCTTCTTGTTCGGCAGTATAAACTTGCATACCTGATAAAAATAAAATTAAAAAAAAAGTGGTTAAAACATTTTCTTTCTTAAATTGTAAAAATAAAAAATTTGGATTTTTGCATGGCATTTGCAGGTCCACACAAAATACAGGTTTTTAGTCATTCTTTTTTTTTTTTTTTGAAAAAGTGGTGAACCACCGA
Organism: Carex rostrata; assembly: GCF_964058835.1. Classification (NCBI taxonomy): domain Eukaryota; kingdom Viridiplantae; phylum Streptophyta; class Magnoliopsida; order Poales; family Cyperaceae; genus Carex; species Carex rostrata. Next base: position 3,806,939 of record NC_135951.1, read on the forward strand.
TTTCATTAGAAATCACAAAATTGTTTTTGCTTCAATCTCCAACTAAACTGGAGAGAGAAACGCATACAGTATGAAGAAATTAAAAAAACCACCTAGGCAAGACAGTATCATGCCTAGCCAAATAGTCAACACAACAAAGCCATGTTAAAGTAAGCATCTAAGAGCAAGAGACCAGAAAAAAAATCACAAACTAATCATTGAGGAACTCTAACCCAAGCATATGGATTAAATCTTCCTGTGCCAGCAGAGGGTGCTCTACCTCTAGCGCTGGATCCCCCTCGTGAACCGTTGCCCGTGGGCCTACTATAATCAAATCCTGAGAAGGCAAGTCATTAGTGTCCAAAGACAAAATTAAAGATAGGTTAAGCAAAGAACCATTATTTAAAGTCTTACACCAGAATGTAGCTAAAGCAATAATTTTGGAGCCAATGGCCTTTAAAGTAGGCATACGAGATTGTTGGAAACAAAGCTTATTTCTTACAAGCCATAAACACCAAAGCACAGCCCCTCGAACAAGCTCTACCAAAGGTTTATCCTTAAGGGGAATAAAGGCATTTAAAAACCATATATCATCCATAGTTGAACCCTCAAACAAAAAGTTATTATGTTGAGCAATCCAATTCCATATTTGAAAAGAGATGGGGCAATGCACAAATAAATGATCAGTAGATTCGAATGAACCACAAAAATGACATGATGTATTACCCACCCAACCTCTATGAGTAAGATTTTCTTTGGTCAGAAGTTTATTTCGTTTGAGAAGATAGAGAAAAATTTTGATTTTCAAAGGAATTTTGGATGACCAAATAGATGTAAATTCAAAATTAGGAATACCTCCATTTTCAAGCCATATATAATAAGAATGTACTGTGAACTTACCAAGAGAAGACCACCTCCATAACAAAGTGTCATTTAAAAGGGCCGGGGTTAAGCCTACAATTATTGAAATGAGAAAGCAGATTATGCCACTCATGAAAAGTGACACCTGTTAATTGGCGGTTGAAAGAGATATCTAAAAAATCATGTTCGAAAGCCTCACTGACCAACAAATCAGGATCTCAAGCTATAGTAAAGAGAGTTGGATATAAACAAGCTAAAGTATGTTCGGAACACCATATATCTTTCCAAAATAAAATGGTAAGACCATTACCCAAAGATCTGACTAGCCCAGTATTGACTACATGGGCACCCTTTAAGATACCTCTCCAAAAAGGAGAGCAAGTGGAAGAAAAACCTGTGTGGCCATATTTAGACAGAACTATTGATTTCCATTTACAACTAATATTAGGATCCTTAAACCGTACCCACCATTTAGCAAGCAAATACTGATTAAGGCGTTTGAGATCAATTAAACCCAAACCCCCCTGTGATTTACTTTTACAAACAGTTAACCATGAAACCAAATAGTATTTTTTTCGCACTGAATTACCCCCAAACCAAAGAAATCTCCGTCTTAATTTATCAATTCACAATCTAATTTTTGCGGGCATAAGAAAGACGGACAACCAATAAATAGGTATGGCAGACAGGACAGAATTTAAAAGTGTTACTCGCCCCCCATATGACAGAAGCTTCCCTTTCCAACCTTGAATGCGAGATTCGATTTTATCAATGATAGCTTGCCAATCTAACATATTAGGTTTTTTAAAATGTAAAGGCAATCCAAGGTAAGTAATAGGTAAAGATGCAATTTTACAACCAAACAAATCTGCCAAATGTAGTCCTTCTTGATCTGTTAAATTAAATGGTACCATTTCTGATTTTGCATAATTAATTCGCATACCTGAAAGATTCTTAAAGGCAATCAAATGTAATTTAAGGGCCTCCACCATTCGAGAGTCAGCTTGAAGAAATAATAAAGTATCATCTGCAAATTGTAAGTTCAAAACTGGACCAACATTGGCAAAATTACCAATACTAGATATAAACCCTGCGGCCTGGATTTGTTGTAACGATTTATTTAAAACATCGGCCACTAAATTAAAAAGTAAGGGAGACAGAGGATCACCCTGTCTTAAACCCCGTTTGCATTTAAAATAAGGACCTAGTGTTCCATTAAAATTAATACAAGTTTAATTTTGATATTAATCAAGAGTCACAATACAATCCATTTACGTGATTATCAGACTTGTATCTGATAAATAAAGCGGATATGAATATTATTTTTTTTCCTTAATTTAATTGCTTATTAGAAAAGTAACAAAATTAAAATTAAAATTTGCTTAATGGTAAGCATATGGATTAGAAAAATTTCTTAGATTGTCACTTAATTAATAGTGTGTTCGCATCTGTGCACGACTGTTTATGATGCAATTTCGCATTCATTTTTTTATATTCAAACCCTATAAATTTATTCTGGTGCCAGCACCATGCATAATAGTAAAAGGTTAATTAGAGCATAGAAGAAAAATGGATCACTATAACGACTCATTAGGGAAAAAATAGTGGTCAACTTCTTTCTAACCATACATCTCCCTTTAACTATGAGATGAGCACTCTGTGAGAGAAAAACCCATTCCACTATTGCAGTAGATGAGCACTCTGTGATAAAGCAATGCAACATCTCCCTTCCTTGCATGTTTTGATATCAGGTCGGGCATGTCCTAGGGTTCGGATCTAATAATTGGGCTCTGGTAACTCTCATGACTTATTGTTATGGTCAGTGCCAGACGACTTGTACTACCAGCACTAATGTAGTGGATGGATCACTAATATAGTGGGTGAACATTGAGAACAATATTTAGTTGTGAATTTCTTTGTTTGTGCAACATATTGCACAAAGGAGGAGCTACTGTATATTAGCGGTGGGCAACTGCCCACTCTTGAATTTGGATAAGCAAGCTTAAATCTCAATATATTTGAGTTTTTGCCTACTCCAAATTGTAAATTTAACCCACTCCTACAGTGAAAAAGGTGCAAATGTATTCTTCTTAACTCCAACATAAGAGACACGGCCAAAAGTTTTATTAATATTCAAAAAAAAAAAAATTGAATTCTACATCCTGTTTGAAAAGATTTTAAAATATGCTAAAACCGCAATTTTATTTCACAGTTTGGGGTCAACAATCCGCAAATTAAATCCATGGTATTAGTCCCTCGAAAACTGTAGAACAAATCCAAGGTTTTGGGAAACCGAATTTTTTTTTGCGGTTATAGGGTAAAGGTCTTAGGCTTTACCGTGAATTTAATTCACGGTCAAAACCGCAATTTCATTTCATCTGACAATTTTGTTAGAATCAACTTTTTTTTTAAAAAAGAATGACCACAATATTTTTTTATTTTTATTTAGAAGTGACTGATGACTCAAAATTAGACTACTAACTTTTAGTATATAAAATATATACTTAGTTACTCTAATTCTACTCTGTCAGATTACAAGCGCATAATCCTACTGTGTAGTAGTGTCAGGTGTCGATCCATAGGGATATATCTATAAATATTTAACAACTTAACACTAGTCTAGGTTCTTCGGTTTGTTTGCGTGTGCGTAACTTTTAATAATAATAGTAGTAAAGGGTGATTTTACAGTTTACTCTGGCAGTGGTATAAGTGGAGATGCTAATTGCTGTAAGCTAAAGAATAGGGAGCCTCTAAGATTTTAGATGAAATTCTTCTCATTATTTAAAAATATATTTATGGCACTCATCTCTACCTGCATATGACCTTCTGTCACTACCGCATACAGTATAGACCACCCCGCAGATAGAGCCGCATATCTGTATTGTTATTCCCTATGGATGCCTTGGTTCGATTCTATGCATATTTGAAACGTTCTCCGACTCTAAGGTTGGCTTGTGGGGAACAATTCAGATTGTCACAATATGTAATATACAAATTAAGCTACTCACACTAACCTAATTAATTACATTCTCCTATTACTCGCTAAGTAATAACCCCAAACCATACTCATTACAAGTAATAAATAAATTCCTAATTATAATTCGAGATGAGATCTAATCTATATCCTGTCATGGAAGCCCGCTAGGTTTTAACCCTAGTCTTTGAACCACTGCCAAGCCTCGTTAACCAAAGTGTTTATAGTACTTACTTGTATCCCCTCTCATACTGAGGTACAATGACTTAGCACCTATTGGTATATGGAGGACAATTGCATATAGTAGACAGAACTATGTATACAATGACATATTTTAATATCATTCAAAGAAAAATGAAATCTCAAATAAACATAAAAGAAAAATAAATATAATAAAAATATAATATAGAATTCATTACGTCCAAACCTTAGAGAGAAGAAGCTTAGCTAATCAAAGCCATGACAAAATAAAAGAAGTACAATAAGAAAGACAACCTAAAACCTAGAGAAATTGGAAACCTCGACTTTCTTAGATGATGCCTTCTTCTTCTGCCTAGGACTTCGAGAGCTTTCCCTTCTCCAACTTAAGAATTTACACACACAATTCTACTCTAATCAATGGGCTTACACAAGTGAAACATGCACACTAATTCCTGTTACATGAGGGGTTATATAGTAATCCTAAGGGTGTAGCCATAGAGAGACCGAGATTTCTATAAATCTTGTTGAATAAGATTTCAACAAGGTTTATATAATGTACAATTTTTTTTCAATGATTTAAAATTCCTGACGAAGATTTTAAGAAATATTAAAATCTATCTGAAGAAGATTTCAAGAAATATTAAGGTTATGCTCCACAAACAATGACGTAGAGGAAGGGAGAAGAAAGGGAAGGGAAGGATGAGCGCTAATTTCACTCTCGCTACACCCAAATTTGGGGGTGACAAATCTCACAACTTTTGTATATCGAACTTTAGTAATGGATTGGACAACTTGATTATGTAAGAGAAATAGAGCAGGTACTAAACCGTAAAAGAGAGAGAAGAGAAATAAAGAGGAAGAAGACCTCCAGGCTCCAGGAAGAGGCGTGAAATTAATGTCTTTATATTTTAACGGTTCAAAATACAACCAACAGAACAAGTTCGACTTGCTTATATCGAAACTAATATAAGATCTGATATCAGAAGATCATGAAATAGTTATATCAGTTAGAACATACGTTCCGCTAAAATAAGTCATTTATCTTCTACGGTATGCAGTTACCGACCGATATCAGAAAATTGAGACTATTTACTATTGGTAAGAAAAGTCAGAACCTATATAAGAAAATGACAACTTATTTACAAACTTGCCACCACAGCGTTGGTCTATCAGTTTCAGATCAAAATTAGTTTAAACCGAAAGAAAATGGGCATTAAATATCCCATTTTTGTAGTAGTGTGTCAGTTATCAAAGTGGAAACCCAAGATATTAAACGCATTACTAAAACCAAGAATATAAAATAAAATAACTGGAAAGAAGATGACCAATTGGCAATCTTATTTTGTGAAAATAAAGACCGGATTAAGCTCCTAATCTTATATTAATTGATTAATTAAAAATACGATACAACCAAAAAGTATGAAAGTGAGCAATGAGTATTGAGCGTACAAAAATATAATAAATGCTACATTTTTGATAATATTTGACCAACCAACTCAAAAGTAAAATAAAAATTATATCCAAATATCCGATTTAATCTCTTTACATAATATAAAAATTAGAGCTCCATTTCATAGCAAATTATAGAATTTGGAAAGCTGAGATTGGAATAAAAAAGAAGAGATGCGGTCTATTCATCAAGTCTAGAAATTCCATTATCACATTCAAGTGTGCCTTGCTAGTCTAGAAATTCGCAAGTCATTTGTAGGTCAACACCACTTCCTTTATCACATTCAAGTGTGTTAGGAATCAAAGTGGAATAACACAAAAATCACAATACTAATTAATACTACCAAGAAAATATCAAAAGTGTTTTCCTTGTTTTTTCTTTTACATTCCTTCTCTTTTTTTTTTTTTTTTTTTTTGAAAGGTTCTTTTACATTCCTTCAAATCAAATAACTGGCCTACAAGATGATGACAAATTGCAATCCTTTTTATTGTTTTGCTTAATAAGATAGGAAGAGGTCAGGCTTCTAATTTTATAATTTATTGATAAATTCAAAATAGCCAAAAAAAACGTGAATTTTTCAATGATGTTTGAGCAACAAAAAATGGAATAAAAGTTTAATCTATCTTAATAGTACTTCACTAGTCAACTGAAAAATAGAATAAAATTGTCTTTAAAATTCAATTACATCTCTGTTCATAATATGAAAATTAGATGAAACTGTTGTCTTATAATTAATTCCAGCTCCATTTCGTAGCAATTTACAGAATTTAGAAATATAAGAGACACGGTCTACTTTCATTTTGAAGTCTTCGTCATTGCGATCTAGACTGGAAATATGCAAGTCATTTGCAGGTCAACACCAAAATATAGTTCTGTAATCATGCTATAATTTTTATGAATTTTTAAAGTTAGTTGGGCAGATACCACTAACAATATTTTTATTAAAAAAAAAAAGTATTTCCAGAGCACTGAATGTACGATAATATAATCATTGCAGCACCAACCATCCGAATATTGTGTCCTTTTAAAAGCATTGGGATCTTTAGTTCTGTAATCATTCTTGCTTTTAAAAGCAATCAAGAGCGAATAATTTATGATTCACTTGTAATTAGCTAATTAGAAAAATGATACAGATTAAAAAAAACTAGCTTATTCATAACCATATGGATTAAAAAAGTTAGTTGGGTTCTCACTTAATGGGGTGTGTGTGTGTGAGAGAGAGAGGTAATTCGCATTCATTTTTATTCATTACCCAATAAATATAGATGTTTAAAGATGATTGTGTGCTGATGGCAAGAAATAAGCTACAATATTTTGTTGGCCAAAGATGCATTAGGTTTTGTCGTCGAGGTGCCAACACCATGCACATTAGTAGAAGGTTTGAGCATGGGATTACCTCACTACTACAAAAACACATTTACTATTACCCTTTTACCATCGGATGTCCTTTGACACAGATGGTATATGTAACTAGTGACAGCACTGTAATTACTTTGAACTTTTTATAGATTGCTCGGTCTAACCAATCGATGTCGTTGATAGCCCCCCTCGTTTGCCATCGGTTCATTTTGTCCAACAGTTGGTAAAGACATAAATTACACTATCGATTGAGATAAACCAACCGATGGTGTTATGGGTGTGTGTGAATGAAAACTGCTTCTTTGTTTTAAAATGATTATTATATGGATTTTCAGTTGATAATCAAGACAACACACCACCTATCAGACGACTAAAATTTACATATGTAAAAATAAGATTATGCATGTACTACAAATAATATGAAAAAAAAAAAAAAAAAAATCAATTTTTTTATATCTTCTATGGCCAAATAATACTTATAATTGTTAATTTTATAAAATTTCATCATTATTTGCCCTTTCAACGTGTGCTAATATATATGGACTGCTCATTTTGAGCTATGGATGGTCGATTTAAAATGAATTGATTCCAAATTTGATTTGAAATGATTAAGGAAAATCATTGAACATAACCAACATAAAAGTTATGTAGTTTGATTATATCTGAGTTTCGATTCAATGTGAAGTGTTTATAGCCCTTCGATATTTCAATATTTCATCAACTTGATGGATAGATAAATGAAAATAAAACTTGATTAAACTTTGGTACAATACAATGAATGTGATGCTCTGTAATTTGAACAGTTTGATCAGATCGACCAACAGACAATATACCTATGTGTGTCTTCATTAACTCACACAACTTGAGTTCATGTTGCATGTTTACGTATATAGAATATAAGTCATAAACTCTTAGATTTATGTGAGTTAACGAAGACACACATAAATACATTACTAAAACCAAGAAAATAAAATAAAATAACTGGATAAGCAAATGACAAATTGGCAATCTTATTTTTGTAAAAATAAGAACGGATCAAGCTCCTAATCTTGTATTTTATTGATAAATTAGAATAAATATTACATTTATGATAATATTTGACTGACGAACCCAAAAATAAAACAAAAGTTATCTCTAAATATTCAATTTTATCTCTTTACATGATGTGAAAATTCGAGCTCCATTTCATAGCAAATTACAGAAATTAGAAAGCTGGGATTGGAATAAAAACAAAAGAGATGCGGTTTACTCAAGTCTTCATCCGACAGGAAAACAAGAGCAAACGACCTGAAAATTTGCAAGTCATTTATTGCTTTTAATATAAATAAAAAATCTCAATAAAGTCCGTCTACGTGATTATTAGAATTGTACATAGATGGATAAGTCGGATATGAATATTTTTTTTTCATTCATTTATTAGCTTATTAGAAAAGGACACGGACTTTAAAAAAAAAATAGCTTATTGGTAATTATGCATATATATGAATTAAAAATAGCTAGCCTTGTCATTTATTTCGCATTTCATTTTTATTCATAACCCCATAAATTTAGATGTTTAATGATGATTGTGCTGATGGCAAGAAACAAGCAAGAAATTTTTTGCCTTCAGGTGCTAACACCATATATATATGCACACTAGCACCATTTATTCTTGATTTTGCATAAGAGAAAAAAATGACTCCTCTTGTTACCGCACGTCAATTGCTTTTAAAGTTAGCAATGAAATTAAACCAAGCCCAGATGGATCATTATTGTAGTAGGTACAGCACCACAACAACAACTTCCGTACTATTTATATTTAATGCAACGACTCAAGAGGAAATATTTTGGGGGTCAACATCTTTCAAACCATACATCTCCCTTTCATTATAAGAAGAGCACTCAGTGAGAGAGAAACTCATTGCACTCAGAAAACAAATCATGGAAAGCTTGCTCACTATTCACCTCCTCTTATGTCTCTTAACCTTATCCTCCTTTTCTCTCGCTACCATAGTAACCAACAGTAAAACTGATCGATCAACACTTCTCTCCTTCAAGTCCCAAATACATGATGACCCATTTGGAGTCCTCTCCTCATGGAACGAGTCACTGCACCACTGTCAATGGCAAGGGATCTTGTGTGGCCGCCACCATCCTGATAGAGTGACTGCTCTCGTTCTCGACTCCAAAAACTTGTCAGGTTATATATCTCCATCTCTAGCAAACCTCACATTTCTCCAAAGGATGAGTCTCTCTGATAATCAACTGAGAGGAAGCATCCCAGTAGAGATTGGATACTTGGGTAGGCTACGTTTTCTCAACTTGAGTAGCAATTTTCTTGATGGTAGCATTCCATCTACTCTAAGTAATTGTTCAAATCTAGAATTCATTTATTTAAGAAATAATAATCTCCATGGAACCATACCATCTAATTTAGCGCAATGCAAAGAATTGAAAATTATCAGTCTGGGGAATAACTTCCTCACAGGAGGCATACCATTGGAATTCGGCCTCATCCCACATCTGCAAGGATTAGGACTGTATGGAAATAATCTCACAGGATCAATTCCTTCCACCTTGGGCAACCTTAGTAGTCTAATAGATCTTTATCTTGACCAAAATAATTTGGATGGCGATATTCCAGATAGCTTAGGCAAACTTACTAATCTATCAGAACTTCAACTTTACAACAATAAGTTCACTGGTTCCATCCCACATACCTTAGGTAACCTTACCGAACTATCACTTCTCTATCTTGACCAAAATAGCATTAGTGGTCACATTCTGTCTAGTTTGGGCAACCTTAGTAACTTACAACAACTTTATCTTGACGAAAATAAATTATATGGTTCCATCCCACATACCTTGGGTAATCTTCCAAGTTTAATAAAAATGGATCTTTCCGAAAATATGTTAAGTGGATTCATCCCTGATGAAATCGGGAAGCTTCAAAACCTCCAGTTTTTTGGCATTTATCAGAACAACATTTCGGGTAAAATACCACACTCCCTATACAACCTCTCAGCATTGTCTATTATGGAACTTGGTAATAACCAGCTTGATGGAAATCTCCCTTTCGATATGTGCAATGCTTTACCAAACTTGAAATATCTATACCTCTATTACAATCAACTCCAAGGACTGATCCCTCAATCCATATCCAATTGTTCTGCTCTTATTAAAGTTGAATTAGGAAATAATTACTTCAGTGGCGAGATACCATCTAGCTTGGGAGCCTTACAAAATCTTCGAAGAGTTATTTTTGGTATTAATCAACTAGAAGCCAAGAGTACACGTGACTGGAGTTTCATGGATGGTTTGACTAATTGTACTATGTTAGAAACTTTAGATCTTGGAGACAACCAACTACAAGGAGAATTTCCTAGTTCCGTAACAAACCTTTCTACTAGTCTTCTTCAACTCGGCTTCAATAATAACCCCATTTCAGGAAGCATACCAGCAGAGCTTGGAAAACTCAATAACTTAAATGTGCTTGACCTAAGCGGAATGTTTCTTAGTGGCAACATTCCAGTAGAAATTGGTAATCTTTTCAAATTGGAAATGTTATATCTGAGCACTAACATGATTTCAGGCCAAATCCCATCAACATTTTCTAACCTCACCAAAATGATCCGGCTATATCTAGAAAATAATTTATTAGAAGGGAGTATACCACCAGAGTTAAGTAACCTGAAATTCTTAGAAATCCTGAATATTTCGAGTAATAAATTGGTAGGAAAAATTCCCAAAGAAATCATGGGTCTTCCTTCTCTTTCCGTTAGTTTGGACTTGTCACACAATTATCTAACTGGCATCCTGTCACCAGAAATTGGTAACTTGAAAAACCTACAATCAATTCATCTCTCAAATAACAAGTTGAGTGGAGAGATTCCTAGCACAATTGCTGGATGCCAGGTTCTTCAGTCCCTTTATCTTGATAGCAATCTGTTAAGAGGAACAATTCCATCCAGCTTGAGCAAACTAACAGGGCTGCAAATCCTTGATGTCTCTAACAACTCATTCTCTGGTCGAGTCCCTGAATTCCTGGCCACAATGAACTTACAATATTTGAATATTTCTTCCAATAATTTCGAGGGAGAATTACCAAAAGAAGGAATTTTCAAGAATGCCAGTGGTCTAGATGTAAGAGGAAATCCAAAGCTTTGTGGTGGAGTGCCTCAAATGCATTTGTCACGCTGCATTTCACAACCTTCCAGACAGAGAAATCACTTTCGAAGAAACATGGTGCTCATACCTTCTATTGTTGGTTCTTTTATTTGTATAACTGCAATCATTTGCTTGGTAGTGATTTTTTATACTAGAAAGAACCCTCGAAACAAACCACAATCTGATAAAGGTTTGAAATATGGGTTAGAGCCTATTTCATACAACGACCTTCTTAGAGCTACTGAAAATTTCTCCCCGAATAATCTAATTGGAAAAGGTTCATTTGGAGAAGTTTACAAAGCCGTTATGAGCTTCGAGAATGTGATAACCGTTGCGGTGAAGGTGCTAAACCTTGAGAAACACAGTGCTTCTAGAAGTTTCTTTTCTGAATGTGAGGCATTAAAAAATGTGAGACACCGAAACCTTATTAAAGTGTTGAGTTTGTGCTCTAGCATAGACCACCAAGGTAATGATTTCAAAGCTTTGGTTTTTGAATTCATGCCAAATGGTAGCTTGGCCACATGGTTGCATCTAAATGCATGTACGGATCGGCCATTCAGAAGCCTCAGCTTCATCCAGAGATTGAACATTGCATTTGATGTAGCGACAGCACTAGATTATCTCCATTACCATTTACCTGCACCAATCGTGCATTGTGATCTCAAACCTAGTAATGTACTTCTGGATGATAACATGACTGCACATGTGAGTGATTTTGGATTAGCAAGGTTTTTGGTTCAACCTGATACCATGCCTTCTCAATCAATGTCGAGCACTGGTGGAATCAAAGGTTCTATTGGCTACATTCCTCCAGGTATATATAACAAAGCTTATTATTTGAGTAGTACTTTTTTTAGTATGCTTTTGTACTAAATTTAGGGCTGTAACTATTAACTTTTCATTGTCTAGAGTATGGGATGGGTGGTCGGCCATCGGTAGAAGGAGACGTCTACAGCTACGGTGTTCTTCTGCTTGAGATTTTCACTGGAGTTAGTCCAACCGATGAGAGAATCAAAGATGGTTTGAGCCTTCAGAAGCAAGTTGAGATGGCTTTCCCTGACCAAATCATGGACATAGTCGACCCTAAATTATTCTCTGAAACAGATGGAGAACACAATCTATATGCACCTGAAAATGTCTATAGTTGTTTGGTATCAGTGATTCAATGTGGGCTTCTGTGCTCCAAAGAGTCGCCAAAAGAGCGCATTTCTATCAAAGATGTTACCAAGAAGTTGAACTCAGCACGAACAAAGGTGCTTAGGCCATAGAGATGGAGAATAATAGGATCAAAAAAGAAGAGGAAGGGATCCACTAAATATGTATTATATGTAAAATTGGGCAATGGTTGTGGTAATTTATGGTGTTGTAGTATATATGTTGTAATAATGAATTGGTGAAAGTAACAGCTAAAATTGATATGATTTTTAAAACAATTTTATGAATTTTGAAATAAATTGAATTGAACCAGGTTCTAATTGGATGATCAGAATTCCGAACTAAAAAATTATTCAAAAACCGTGGCGGATCTGTGTGGGGATGCACCTAGCTACTATCTTCGAATCTGGATCCTCTGCATTACCTCACCATTTGAGTTTCAATCTAGACTGTCTGATCATAATCCGGATCAATCCCGTCAAACTTTTAATGCACATGGATCCTTTGAGATTCGTGCTAATATGTAATGAATGGATCCGATTCAAACAAAAAAAAAATGTGTCTTAGGTGATATGAATTCCTTTCTCTTCTTTGACAGTGGGCCGGTGGCCTGACTGAGAATCAAGGCCCAATGAAAGATTCTCAAATCTTAAAACACATGATTGTTGTCACCTTATTGTCACGTGGCGATTGTAATAACAGTAAAAAAAATGTCTTATTGTAGTCGAAGAAAAGCACCACGTGATTGTAGATATCAATGTATAAACACTTTATTTATTCCAGATTAGATATGCATATGATTTAGGTGGGCAAAAATAAAAATAAAAAATTGCAGGAAGGACCTTTATTTTATTTTATTTACAAAATATGTTAAAGCTTTTTTTTTAATTATCAAAGCAAGATGATTTACACTTTTTAGCAATTGGAGATGCAAAAATCAGATAAAATAGATTTAACAGCAAATGATCAAGCAAAAAAGAAAATTTCAAAATTCCAACAGAAAATAAGAAATTTCCAATTGAGCTACTTTATTTAATGAACTTTACATTTTGGCTGATTTCATTTGAGCAACATAACAACACTATTTGGGTTTTATTTCTACTGATTTAAATAGCACAACCTCCAATTAAATAATTAATTGTATGTCAAACTAATTTGGAGAGAAGTAATATCCCAGTTACAAAAGTAATTTCAAATTATTGATTTTGAATACCCAATTTGAAATTTGTTATGATAAACCATCATGTAAATTTAACACTAAGATATTTCTGATATTTTCATGCAGCGCACTAAGCATATGCAATGCTATTTTGATTCTATAGCCTGTGTGATGTACAATGTCAAAAATGCAATGTTAGAAAGCGTAAATTGACACAACTTTTAAGTAACACTGTACAATTTGTTAAATCATCTCCAAAACAATAATATATTTCATCAAATTCCACCTAAACTACAACCTAGTCCATTAGATCTATCAACATAAAAAATAAAAAAAAGCCACTAATTGCCTCACATATCCATTTCAAAACAAAGATTATTTGATAGGAGTTGACGGATGCGAAGATGCTACCTGCTCTTTATCCTGCAAACAATTAAAATAACACAAAATTCATACAAAATTTGAATTAACTCAAGTGTTGTAGCCCATAAATATAATTTAAATTATAAACAAATTAATAAAAATTTTATAAAAAAACGTGAGGGATCTCCTTTCCTTGGTTAGACTGCTAGTTGTTTGCAAATTGGCTATGGTACTATGCATAGCGCACATTGGTCCGTACTATGGATCAATATGTTCGTTTTCAAAATCCAAACAGTCGATATGAACTGTTCAAAATGATCACCATATAAAAATGTATGTAGAGACTAAATTTTACTTTTTTTAGAATTTTTTTCACTATTTTATTTAGATAGGTTGACATCACTACTTTTAAATGCTCAAGAATCTTTAGATCAAGTGATTTTTTACCTATTTAAAAAATAGTAAAAAAAATCTAAAAAAAATGTAAAATTTGATCTGCATGTACATTTTCATATGGAAATCATGTTGAACGGTACAGATCGCTCATTTGGACTTTGCAAGCAAAAAAATTGATCCATAGTATGGACCAATCAGCACTATGCATCACTTAAATAAAAATGTATTTAAATAAATAAATAAACAACATAAAAACTAAAGACCTGAGAGTGAGGTGTATTGGCTAGTGCCATCTGCTGTTGCTGAAACTGGTACCAATGCTGCTGTTGTTGCTGTTGAACTTGCATCGACTGCTGCAAATACATCTGGTATACATTTGCTGGTAATACATAATCTGTTGCTTCTCCTGTAAAGAGTTGTTGCTAGGCGAGGAATGATCTGACTGCAACTGATTTTGCTGTAAAACCTGTTGCTGTAACTGATGTTGCTGTAACTGGAGGCAATAGTACATCTGTTGTAGTTGGTTTTGGTTGTGTTGCCACACCTGAGATGCACACACTTGCCCTGATTATACGCCTCCATTCTACCATTTTTTTTTTGTTAGTTCAACTGAATTCAGTTTATATGAGTAGGCGTCTTCAATCAAAAAATTACAAGCACCCATTACTAGCATGAGCATTCCCTAAACCCTAAACCCTAAAACCTAAACTCTAGAGATCAGACCAAGGTAATTTCTCCAAGGGCCCTCCAAATTTATTCCTCCTATTGTTCATCACACCTCTCTAAATTTCTAACTCAAATCACTTGTCTAATGAGAACATAATATAGTTTTCACAATAATTTAGATGGAAATTTTTAAATTCACTCTTGTCAACTAAAAAATGAGGGTTATAGGCCAGAACTTCTGTTAAATTTAATCGTAAGGAAGCTTTTGTATTAAATTAACCCTTCTCTATTAAAGGATACATGTGATTTTACATTTATGGGTTGTAAAATGAGGGCTATGAGCTATATATTCGCACAAGCATGCACATGTGACAAATAGACTCTTAAAATAAAAAATAAAAAAGTAAAAAAGTACAAAATGCACAAAAACACTGACCAAATACTGTGCCAAGTCTCCTGTAGGAAATGTCTGATATGGCGGTTGTGAACTCTGTATTGGATTATTAGATTTTGCCAGGTCTGGATTCAAAACAGGTCGATCTTGACCCAATTCCACTTCTGACTTCGAGCAGTCGACCTGAATTGGGCTAGCAGGCCTAATTGGGCTTATTTGCAAAGACTCGTCAACTCAAGTTTCGGGTCTATAGTTTCAGATTCTGGATTTGCTCTTACCAGGTCGGTTTTCTCAACATCACTACTATAATCGATACTGTTATTGCTAGCAAAATTATTATCAGGTGCAGGAATAGGAAAGTTGGTTTTTGATTCTGGATTTTGAGTTTCCTTCAGTACTATTGATTCCGAATTTGGTTGCAAAATCACCTCCTTTCCTCCTTGTATGGCCTCATTTTTCTCTAATTTTGCTCTTTTATTGCTAGTGGAATCAGTTAGGGGGAATGCATTTCGTGATTCCTTCGGAAAAAGTACACAGTGGCGGGCCCACGCCTTTCTGATCTGTGTGGGTTTTCCATAGAGGTCTACAAACTGTTCGCAAAAATAAGATTATCTATATTATGAGTGTGAGACTATGGTACTTTAAAAAGCGCACATTGATCCGATTACCATAATTTTGAGTTACCACCATAGTAGGCAATATCGGCCGATACCGATCCGGATCGGCCGATACGTATCGGTATCGGCCGAGTCCGATCCGATACCGAGCCGATACTGATGGTTTTTCTGTTTTTGGTCCGATTTATGCTGTTTTGATCCGATTTATGCTGTTTTGGTCCAATACCCAACTACCACGTAGCAGTAAAAGATTTATATATGCTGCCAAGTACCCGTGATTAAATAGAACTCCATATAAAAAGGTTCAGAAATGGAGAAGGGATGTGAAATTGAGTAATATACGTCTCCGTGAAAGACAATTTGATATAATACACACAAAAAGGAGAAATAAATTGGGAATGGAGCGACTAATGCATCTTGTATTTTGCCATTACAATATGCGTCTCCGTGAAAGACAATTGAGAAGAACACAAGATGACGAGTCCAATCAGATAATTGATCTTGATCAAATATTCCACGAAGATGACCCCCTTCAATCTTGGATCAGGTGATAAATCTATTTTATGAGATTAAAATTTATGAAATAAATAAGAAATTAAATTTTAATCATTGTTTTAATATTAGAGAGAATGAAGACGCTGTTCTTGATGATAGAGATAACTCGTGGCTAAATGAGGAAACCACCAATGATGAACATAATGCACGCAACAGTGATTATGAAAGCAATGGTTCAAGAAGTAATGATGGCAGCAGTCCTTCAGGAGATGTCGTCCCTAGTACATATGTAGAAAGTCAAAATGAAGATTATGAACCTGATAATCAGCATAGAGAACAACCACGGAACTCTACCTCAGGAATTGAACTAAGAGAAACACGATTTAAAAATATTAATGAACTAACAAGACGTCAAAATGTTAGTTCTTATGATGAGATGTCGAGTACATCAGGGTTTAGTGGGGGGTATAATCAGCCACCATATGCATATAGATATGAAGATGTTAACAATCCTTCGTTTGGATCTACAATGTCTTCTTTTTTTAGTTCCGGACAACAATATCCCCATTTTTATTATAATACAGACAGCGATGAAGTGATCCAGCCAGCACGACATAGTTTATGGAAGTAAAAGAATATGTTTATAGTTTTAATGCTTGTATTATATTGTATTAGTGGATTATTTGATTGTAATCATTTATCTAAACATAAATTATTGAAAAATTAATTTTTATCATTTTTTTCCTATTTTTTTAGTGTAAAACAAGCTTCTGGCAAAAAAGTCCGATTTTCCGATCCGAATCGGCCGATACCGGCCGATACGCCGATCCCGGATCGGTATCGGCCGGGGCCGATCCCGATCCCGATACCGATATTTCCTACTATGGTTACCACAACCATTTTCTACATTTTCAAAGTCCAAATCTTCGATCCAAACCGTTCAACATGATCTCTACAATAAAATGTGCTTGCAGATCAAATTTTACATTTTCTTAGAATTTTTTTACTATTTATTAAGTATTTTACAAAAACTAGTCAAATTCAGAACATTGAATTTTGTACCCATCTTAATAAATAGTAAAAAAAAAACCAAAAAAATGTAAAATTTGATATAGAAGCACATTTTATTGTGGAGATCATATTGAATGGTTTGGATCGACGATTTGAAATATAAAAAATGTAGAAAATGGTTGTGGTAAATTTGTGGTAACTCAAAATTGTGGTAATTAATCGGATCTCTCCTCTCTTTTTTAATTCAAATTTATACATGGTTCATCTTTTATGAACGTAAATTCTGCACAAATTAATTTTTATTTGTACTATAAATTTGTGTAATTAAAAATAATAATGTAAAACGTTATCTTTTGAAATAATTATCTTTCATGCATTTGCGTCGACGATGGTAGCTTTTGAAGCTTGATGAACATATTTTGTTTTTAAATATTTATAAAATAATTATTTTGTATATATCAAAGACTGTCTATAATAGAAATATTATTTTTAAAATATGGGTCATGTTTATCATTGTAATAACTCAGATTTTAAAATAAATAAATAATTATTAATCATAATTAAGGTA
The DNA here is from genome assembly GCF_964058835.1 of Carex rostrata. NCBI lineage: Eukaryota > Viridiplantae > Streptophyta > Magnoliopsida > Poales > Cyperaceae > Carex > Carex rostrata. Next base: position 3,824,733 of record NC_135951.1, read on the forward strand.
AAATTAAAACATAATTAATTGGTTGAAGATAATAAAATAAATCTAATGTGGTATACCGGCAAAGAATGCTGAACTTCTCTGATCAGTGAAACTAATGCATCAAAATCCGTGCTTTCACTATCCAGCATCTCTCAGCTTCTCTACAGTATAAACTGAAAACAAGAAAATTAATTAGTATACTGAGTCTAGTGTTGCTCTTACAATACTAGATTGAGGCAAAATGTCAACAATATTTATCATCTTTTCAAATACTTATAGAGGAGGGTTCAAATGCCTCCATGTTTTTGTGCCTCCATCATGCCTTTATCTCTCTCCATCATTTTCAAAGTTCAAACAGTCAATCAGAACCGCTCAACCTAACCTCCATATTAAAATATGTTTGGAGACCAAATTTTATATTTTTAGGAATTTTTTTACTATTTTTTTATATAGGTACAAAATCAGTAAATCTGAACCATCTAAAAACAGTATTTTTGTACCTATCTAAAAAAATAGTAAAAAAATTCCTGACAAACTCCAGATAGCAAATTGAATAACAAATCTGTAAATATTTGACTAACTCAAGAGAAAAGTAAAAATGCTATGATCTGAATTGCTAAATTGAATAACAAATCTGTAAATATTTGGATTATTGAAGAGTAAATGTCGATTTAACAAGGAAATTTGATAAAACTTGAGGTCTTCATCTGTGGCCCAATTAGCACAGCTCCCATGTTTTCCATACTGGGCCTGTTAGGCCCAACGCCTAATCTCATTTCTTCTTTTCCTGACTCACTCGAGCCATTGACAAAGTCAAACATCCCTTCAACAGCTACTCCCAAATCAAGTGTCACTAATGCACGCAAAATAAAAGTGGCTTCTTCAATTTTGTATTTATTATTATGTGTGAATATTAGGACCCGGAGAAACAAAAGTGGCTTCGTATATTGAATTGCGAATTGTCTTATCCGAGATATGTTGTATTATAGAGGGGCCTCTTCAATTTTTCCACATATGGTGGCTCCTACAAAACAGCCCTTGTGGAATATAAACTTTCTGTACAGATCACGGGACTTGTTTTACTATGAACAACCAATCATTGATCTGGCTCGGTCAGTGCAATTTACGGTTCATTCTCCGTTCTACATTGTGATCGGATTGAGATCGACCGAATTTTTTATTAATATCCAAATTTAATATAAATTTTCAAAAAATATCCAAGCGGCAACGGTTTTTCCAAAACTACCCATTCCGGAAAATTTTTTTCCGGAATTAAACCGAGTTTCCGGAAAAAATTTTTCCGGAAATTTGGTTCTATTTCCGGAAAAAAAAATTCCGGAAATAGGATTTTTTTTTTTTTTTTTTTTTTTTTTTGCTATTTCCGGAAAAAAAATTTCCGGAAATAGGATTTTTTTTTTTTTTTTTTTTTTTAGGAAATTTTATTTTCCGAAAATTTTTTTTTTTAGAAATTTTTTTTTTTCAGTTTCTATTTATAATTTATTTATTTTTTGTATTGAAGTATTACAAATATTTAATATATTTAAAAAAAAAAAAGATGAAATACTATATAATTTGATTTATTCGAAAGACTGCTACAAATAATTCGGATCAATATTTTTCATGCCGGATTTTTTACGGCCGTAAAAAAAAATAATATAATATAATATATGTATAGTATATGTATATATAATATATGTATAGTATATATATATGTAATATAATGTAATATATGTATATGTAATATAATGTAATATATGTATATGTAATATAATGTAATATATGTATATGTATATAATATATGTATATATATGTATATTATATATTATATTATATATACATATATTATATTATATATATACATATATTATATATTATATTATATTATATTCAACGGTAGGCATTCAACGATCTTCATTTTCATATATATTATATTGTATATACATATATATACATATATTATATTATATATACATATATATACATATATTATATTATATATACATATATATACATATATAATATACATATATATACATATATTATATTATATATATATATACATATATTATATTATATTACATATACATATATTATATTATATTACATATACATATATTATATTATATTATATATACATATACTATACATATATTATATTATATTATTTTTTTTACGGCCGTAAAAAATTCGGCATGAAACATATTGATCCGAATTATTTGTAGCAGTCTTTTGAATAAATCAAATTATATAGTATTCCATCTATTTTTTTAAAAAATATATTAAATATTTGTAATACTTCAATACAAAAAATAAATAAATTATAAACAGAAACTGAAAAAAAAAATTTTCGGAAAATAAAATTTCCTAAAAAAAAAAAAAAAAAAAAAAAAAAAATCCTATTTCCGGAAATTTTTTTTCCGGAAATAGCAAAAAAAAAAAAAAAAAAAAATCCTATTTCCGGAAATTTTTTTTCCGGGAATAGAACCAAATTTCCGGAAAATTTTTTTCCGGAAACTCGGTTTAATTCCGGAAAATTTTTTTCCGGAATGGGTAGTTTTGGAAAAACCGTTGCCGCTTGGATATTTTTTGAAAATTTATATTAAATTTGGATATTAATAAAAAATTCGGGAGATCGATTTGTCCTGAAAAATATTTTATCTTTCTGACGCAAAGGGTCCGTTACAATTTCATTACGATTTCATGTACTGATTTAGTAGTAATAGAGAAAAATATTGAATCAAAAATAGAATAAAACAACAAAACACTAAAACTTTCTATTCAAACTTAACATCCTTCAACAGAAACTTTCATAAATATTTAGGAAAGCAAAATTAAAAGATAACATTGAAAATGAAAACAAATAAATACTTTTAATACTAGTCCCAACGAAAATTTAATTATTATCAAAATCAATGTGGTAAAGGCTCAAAGCAATGTATTTGTTTAGAAGACCGCCATGCAGACTCTTAGTTTTCTAGTCATGCACTCAACGATAATTTGTTCTTTAATAAAAGGCCATTCAGTCAAATTGTTGAATTAATTCTTTAGAAATCAGTCCTACCTAGTTGTATAAATAATTCTTTGATCTACCTGGATTTGTTGTGGCCATCGTGTACATCCGAATCTGAATAGGATATGTCTTCAAACTAAGAGTAAAAGCATCAAACTAATTAATTTGCTAAATTACAATGACATAATATTTATGTTTTTGTACTCGGTATTGTATATCTCTTCATTAATTACGACATTTAAATTTCTGATGAAACCTGCACTTGTAACTTGCTAGAGCCACACATTTGAATATTTGAGGTAAATCACAAGATGAACAGAGGGTGGCCTAACAGTGTCATTGATGGACAGAGAGAAGAGAAATAAGCATTCTTTAATTTTTTAATATCTTTTGCTTCGGATTAATTTTCTTTTTACATGAAATATATAGAAGAGTTGGAGGGTATATAGATTATATAATTTTTTTTCTTCCATCTGACTATTGGCAAAGCTCAGTGATCTTAATTATCTCTGAGAACAGATTTAACGACAGTACTAGGCTGTTCTGGCTCTTTTGGTGTAGGTGTTTTTTTTAATAATTTCTATATGAGATCATTTATATTTTTCGAGCATAGTTAAACATTATATATTTGTATGAAGCCAATATTATATGATGAGGCAGCAGCTGTGAAGAAAAGATTGGAGCTCAGCAAATTTACGTACGTATTTCTTCAATTTGAGTAAAGTGGGGCTCAAACCACGCACCCAACTGAGTTAATATTCACAAGAGATCTCTTATTATGATTATTAATATGTGGCCTCTTACACGAAGAATATTATTTTTGTTACTAGGTCAAAAAACAATTTTTGGTTTATTGTACATTTCTTCTTTATTGGTACTGTGATGTATTTCTTTTGTTGATGTTCTTTGTTCTTTGCTTTTGCCGAAAGAACAAATTAGCATGTACAATATTTACCTAGTAGGGTTCAAAAATTCACTTAATTAGTAGGAGCAGCATGGTTAACTTGCAATTAATAACAAATCAAATTATACTAAGCATCAGTTTGCTTTCCAGCCTGTTCGACTATAGGATCGTCATCTGCACTAGAATTAAGGGACATTTAAAAAAAAGTGACAAATAGAAATGACTGAGAAAGAAATGGAGCACTTGGATTGGGTTGGGGAGAAAGTTCAAGAGATGCAGCCTGGTAGATGCTGAACTATGGATCAATATCTTATTTTTAAGGTCCAAACAATTGATCTGAACCGTTCAACGTGATTTCCATATCAAAATGTACTTGCAGACTGAATTTTACACTTTTTAGAACTTTTTTACTATTTTTTTAGATAGGTAGAATATCACTACTTTTGAATGGTCTAGAATCTTTAGATCAAGTGATTTTCTACCTATCTAAAAATTAGTAAAAAATATTCACAAAAATGTAAAATTTAATCTACCAATATATTTTCATATGAAAATTATGTTAAGCAGTTCGATAGTACGGACCAATGTAAATTTGATCAATTGTTTATACTTTGAAAATGGAAATATTTATCGATAGTACAGACCAATATGTGCTATGCATAGTACCATAGCCTTACATCTTCTATCTATTTTCTTCACATTGGTGATTTAGATTTTTATTTTTATGATTTATTGTAGATTGAAGATGTGCAAGTCGCGCCTAAACGGTCTTGGATAGCAGAGCAAACTATTTCACTTAGCTGAAGCTGCTTTGCTAATTGAGTCTTTTGTGATTCATTTGCGAGGGAAATAACTGGGATAATAAAAATATAGTTCATCCCAGATGAGGTGAACATGTGGAACATATTTTTCTTCAATATATCATGTGAAATTTTCATGACCTGTATTTTTTTTGGGTTGTCAGCTATAATTCATTTTTTTATCATTTTAGTGTCCCAACTGCCAAGTGTCTGATACATTTTTTTATGTAGCAATTAAAAACGAGAATGATGATAATTTTAGGGTACCAACTGCCAAGTGTTAGACAAATAGGTGTATACATTAATAATATAATGATGTATTTATGTGCAGAGTTGATCAATTTTAATCCTCAAATCAGAGCAATGTTTATGATTTCTCGCTAATAGCTCTGTCACTGATAAAAAAATATTTATTTTAAAATAATGAACTCATACCTTGATCAAATTTCTCAATTAAATATAAGAAAAAAAATATTTTAGTGGAAAAGAGAAATATATGGAGTTTGTGTTGAAATGGCAAAGAGGGATGGGTTTGGGCCCAGTAACCAATTGTTTTTCACGGATTGCAGAGCTAAAGATCTTCATTCATTCATTCATATGGGCAGTGTGCAAATTTTGTTCAAAATGCTATTCTCTAATTCGAAAACAAATAATTTGTGTAAACTATAATATATTTTCATCTCCAGTCATACTTTATTAATTTCATAGCAGGCCAGTCATACTTTATTAATTTCATAGCATGAACCATATTCAAAAGACTCCATCAGTGCGTTCACTGTACGTAAACTGATCAACTTTGATAGCATCCACGTTTAGAAGGAAAAAAAAAATAGTCAAGTTAGGTAGAAGCAAAACTAAAATAATCAGTTTCTACCATTCAAAGGTAGCTAGAAGGAAAACAAAAATTCTAATAGTCCATACAAGCTGACGAAGCAGTTAGCACTAGAACGACTCATGAGGGAATATCTTGTAGTCAACTTTTTTAATTTCTAACCGCACCTCCCCTTTTAACTATAAGAAGAGCAGCATTATGTGAGAGAGAAACCCATTGCCTTCATTACACAAATCATGGAACGTTGTTATAGAGTGCTTACTATTCACCTCCTCTTAAGTCTCTTAACCTTATCCTCATTTTCTCTCGCTGCCATAGTAACCAACAATAAAACTGATCGATCAGCACTTCTCTCATTCAAGTCCCAAATACATGATGACCCATTTGGAGTCCTCTCCTCATGGAATGAGTCACTGCACCACTGTCAATGGCAAGGGATCTTGTGTGGCCGGCACCATCCTGATAGAGTGACTGCTCTCATTCTCGACTCCAAACAATTGTCAGGTTATATATCTCCATCTCTAGCAAATCTCACGTTTCTCCAAAGGATGAGTCTCTCTGATAACCAGCTGAGTGGAAGCATCCCGGTAGAGATCGGGTATTTGGGTAGGCTACGTTTTCTCAACTTGAGTGTCAATTTTCTCGATGGTAGCATTCCATCTACTCTAAGTAATTGTTCAAATCTAGAATTAGTTTATTTAAGATTTAATAATCTCCATGGAACAATCCCATTGGAATTCGGCCTCCTCCCACAGCTCCAACTATTATCACTATATGGCAATAATCTCACAGGATCAATTCCTTCCACCTTGGGCAACCTTAGTAACCTAATATATCTTTATCTTCACCAAAATGATTTTGATGGCGATATTCCAGATGATTTAGGCAAACTTACTAACCTATCACATCTTTTTCTTTACAATAATAACTTCACGGGTTCCATCCCACGTACCTTTGGCAACCTTACCAAACTATCAGTTCTCTATCTTCACCAAAATAGCATTAGTGGTCACATTCCATCTAGCTTGGGCAATCTTATTAACGTGCTTCATCTCTATCTTCACGAAAATATGTTAAGTGGATTCATCCCACCTACCTTAGGCAACCTTACTAACTTACTGAAACTTAACCTTTACGACAATAAACTATATGGTTCCATTCCACATACATTGGGTAATCTTCAAAGTTTAACAGTTATTGATCTTTCCCTAAATATGTTAAGTGGATTCATCCCTGAACTGGGGAAGCTTCAAAACCTCCAGTTTTTTAACATTTATCAGAACAACATTTTGGGCGAAATACCACACTTCCTTTACAACCTATCAGCATTGTATACTTTGGAACTTGGTAATAACCAGCTTTAGGGAACTCTACCTTTCGATATGTGCAATGCTTTACCAAACTTGAAAAATATATTCCTATATCACAATCAACTCAAAGGACAGATCCCTCAATCCATATCCAATTGTTCTACTCTTATTGATGTTGAATTAGACCATAATTACTTCAGTGGCGTGATACCATCTAGCTTAGGAACCTTAGAAAATCTTCAAACAGTAGTTTTTTCTTTTAATCAACTAGAAGCCAAGAGGCCACTTGATTGGAATTTCATGGATGCTTTGACAAATTGTACATTGTTAGAAACTTTAGAACTTGACAACAACCAACTACAAGGAGAACTTCCTAGTTCAATAACAAACCTTTCTACTAGTCTTCTTGAACTCAACTTGAATGAAAACCCAATTTCAGGAAGCATACCAGCAGAGCTCCGAAAACTCAATAACTTAAACTTCCTTGACCTAAGCGGAATGTTTCTCAGTGGCAGCATTCCGGTAGAAATTGGTAATCTATTCAAACTTGGAGAATTATATCTGGCCAATAACAGGATTTCAGGTCAAATCCCAGTAACTTTTTCCAACCTTACCCAAATGACCCAGCTATATCTAGAAAATAATGCATTGGAAGGGAGTATACCACCAGAATTAAGTAGCATGAAATTATTAGAAATCCTGAATGTTTCAAATAATAAGTTGGTAGGTGAAATTCCCAAAGAAATCATGGGTCTTCCTTCTCTTTCCATCAGTTTGGACTTATCACACAATTATCTAATTGGCATCTTGCCACCAGAAATTGGTAACTTGGAAAACCTACAATCAATTCATCTCTCGAATAACAAGTTAAGTGGAGAGATTCCTAGCACAATTGGTGGATGCCAGGTACTTCAATCCCTTTATCTTGATAGCAATCTGTTAAGAGGAACAATTCCATCCAGCTTGAGCAAACTAACAGGGCTGCAAATCCTTGATATCTCTAACAACTCGTTTTCTGGTCGAGTCCCTGAATTCCTGGCCACAATGAACTTACAATATTTGAATATTTCTTTCAATAATATTTAGGGGGAATTACCAAAAGAAGGAATTTTCAGGAATGCCAGTGGTCTAGATGTAAGAGGAAATCCAAAGCTTTGTGGTGGAGTACCTCAAATGCATTTGTCACACTGCATTTCTCAGCCTTCCACACAGAGAAATCACTTTCGAAGAAGCATGGTGCTCATAATTTCTGTTATTGGCTCTTTTATTTGTATAACTGCAATCATTTGCTTGTTAGTGATTTATTATACTAGAAACAACCCTCAAAACAAACCACAATCTGATAAAGCATTGAAATATGGGTTAGAGCCTGTTTCATACAATGACCTTCTTAGAGCTACTGAAAATTTCTCCCCGAATAATCTAATTGGAAGAGGTTCATTTGGAGAAGTTTACAAAGCCGTTATGAGCTTCGAGAATGTGACAACCGTTGCGGTGAAGGTGTTAAACCTTGAGAAACACAGTGCTTCTAGAAGTTTCTTATCTGAATGCGAGGCATTAAAAAACGTGAGACACCGGAACCTTATTAAAGTGTTGAGTTTGTGCTCTAGCATAGACCACCAAGGTAATGATTTCAAAGCTTTGGTTTTTGAGTTCATGCCAAATGGTAGCTTGGAAACATGGTTGCATCCAAATGCATGTACGGATCGGCCATTCACAAGCCTCAGATTCATCCAGAGATTGAACATTGCATTTGATGTGGCGGCAGCGCTAGATTATCTCCATTACCATTTAACTGCACCAATCGTACATTGTGATCTCAAACCTAGTAATGTACTTTTGGATGATGACATGACTGCACATGTGAGTGATTTTGGATTAGCTAGGTTTTTGGTTCGACCGGATACCATGCCTTCTCAATCAATGTCGAGCACTGGTGGAATTAAAGGTTCTATTGGCTACATTCCTCCAGGTATATAAAGAAGAGCTTATTATTTGAGAATAATTTTTTTTTATGTTGCTGCTACAAAATTATTTATAGACTTTGTTAAGGTTCAAAGCAAAAAATTGCCCAAGGCTGTTCCACTAGCGAGGCCCAAGGGAAAAATATTTATTGCCTCATTTATAGTGACATGTTTGAGACTAAATTTTATTATCTACCTATACTTTTTTAATTTACTGTCTTGGGCTATAAAATTTTAAAAAAACATGTGACCCAAGTTTTTCAAATTAGGTGAATTAGACATATGTTAGCAGGTAGAGTCACAGTTCACTGTGCTTCTGTACTAAATTTAGGGCTGTAACTATTAACTTTTTATTGTCTAGAGTATGGGATGGGTGGTCGGCCATCAGTAGAAGGAGATGTGTACAGCTACGGAGTTCTTCTGCTTGAGTTGTTCACTGGAGTAAGTCCAACTGATGAGAGAATCAGAGATGGTTTGAGCCTTCAGAAACAAGTTGAGATGGTTTTCCCCAACCAAGTCATGGATATAGTCGACCTCAAATTATTCCCTGAAACTGAAGGAGAACATAATTTGTATGCACCTGAAAATGTCTATAGTTGTTTGGTTTCAGTGATTCAATGCGGGCTTCTGTGCTCCAAAGAGTTGCCAAAAGAGCGTATTTCTATCAAGGATGTTACCAAGGAGTTGAACTCAGCACGAACAAAGTTGCTTAGGTCATAGAGACGGAGAAAAAAAGATTGAAAGAGAAGAGAAAGGGATCCACTAAATATGTATTATATGTAAAATTGGATAGCGATTGTGGTAAATAAATAAAGTTTAATATAACTTCAGGTTAATATTCTACATAACTTCAAGTTATAATAAAATATTTATTTAATAACTTCCGGTTATTAAATTACTTGACCGTGCAATTGTAGAATTTAATTTGAAATAACTTCGGGTTATATTTTCATCTAATGATCTATAATAACTTATGGTTATTATATTGATTTTTTTTTAGAATTTATAATAAAACTTCAAGTTTTTAATTGAGAATAATTTCATATTATTATTCATCCAGTGGCCTATAATAACTGCTGGTTATTATATTAATTTTATACTAAAATTTCTAATAGAACTTCAGGTTCTAAACAGAAACAGTTCCTGGCCAAAACAGATAGTTCCTGGCTAAAAAAAATATTGAAAAACAGTATATTCGGCCAAGGCCGAAACTGAGGCCAAAACAGATGCGCAAAAATATTTCTAACAATTACTTCAAGTTATTATTTTATATTGGTAATACGAATTTTGGGTTCTTGAGATATGGGTTATACTATCAAAAGGATGCAAAATAAAAAAAATGCTACTATTATTAACTAATTTACTTAAATATTCATTTGTGCTTGATAAATAAAAAAAAATAAAAACGATTGAAGAAAAAAAATCTTAATAATTTCAGGTTATTAAGAGAATTAATAACTTCAGGTTATTAAGAAAATTAAGTATTGGAGACATTTTATTTATTTGATAACTTCCGATTATCATAAATATAAATAACTTTTAGTTGTTAGGTAAAATAAAAACATTCAGTGGCATACAATAACTTCCAGTTATTGTATTTTATATGAGAATTTCTGGTTCATATAAGAACTTCTGGTTCTTTTTTTTTTCTTTTTTTTTAATATATAAAAACTATTACCTAAGAACTTCAGGTTCTCTTGTATAAAAAAAAATTATGATTAAGAACTTCAGGTTCTTTTAGAAAAAGCTTCTAGCTATAGTATGTACAAAAGCATCTGGATATTATCTTGTACTTGCTTTATCATTCTCTTCAGGGAATGAAAATATTACTCTCATTCAAATAAGAAAATTTCATTCAAGAAATAAAAATTATTACTAACAGCAAGCAATATAAAATAAGAAAATTTCATTCAAAAAATAAAAATTATTACTAACAGTAAAGTTATGAAATGTAATCTAAAGATGACCATCTTCTTGAGAAAATCACATCGTAACTTGACTAAAGCAAACTCGTGCTGATAACGTATTATAAAACAAAACAAAACAATATTGGGGAGAGGCTAAATCTTATTTCTATATTATATCTCAATCTCAATTTCTCTTGAACCACTTACAAAACCTCTATTTATAGGCTAGATAATGCAAATGAAAAGCCATACAATTAACATGAGAGTTAATACAAAAATTAAATCTAATATATAGTGGAGGTGGAGAAGGTGAAATATCTATTATTTATTATTTCATAACAGTTTTTTATATATCAATGTAAAAACACTTTATTTATTCCATATTAGATTTGCATATGATTTAGGTGAGCAAAAATACAAAAATTGGAGAAAGGACCTTTATTTTATTTTATTTTATTTTATTTACAAAATATGTTAAAGCTTATTTTTAGTTATCACAGCAAGATGATTTACACATTTTAGCAATTTGAGATGAAAAAAAGAAAATTTCAAAATTCCAACAGAAAATAAGAAATTTCTAATTGAGCTACTTTATTTAATGAACTTGGGTACAGTTTGGTTGATTTCATTGGAGAAGCATAACAACCCTATTTGGGTTTTACTTCTACTGATTGAAACAGCACAACCTCCAATTAAATAATTAATTTAATTGGGAGAGAAATAATATCCCAATTACAAAAGTAATTTCAAATTATTAATTTTGAATACCCAATTTAAAATTTGTTATGATAAACCATCCTGTAAAATTTAACACTAAGATACTTCTGATATTTTAATGTTATCATTTTTTGGGCACTTTCAGTCTTGTTAGATTCGATCTGCTAATTGTTTTCTTGTGTTATTATTATTTAATTACCAATAGCTAAAAATCAAACGCAAGGATATTACAAACCCAGCACAAATATGGGTTAATATCTTAATAGAGCAGTTTTGGCTTCATGCAGCGCACTAAGCATATGCAATGCTGTTTTGATTCTATAGCATGTGCGCTGTACAAAGTCAAAACTGCAATACTAGAAAGCGCAAATTGACGCAATAAATAACACTGCAATTTGTTAAATCATCTCCAAAACTTCACTACAAGAGAAGCAGCTTTTGTATTAAATTAACCCTTCTCTATTAAAGGATACATGTGATTTTACATTTATTGGTTGTAAAATGAAGGCTATGAGATATATATTCGTACAAGCAAGCACATGTGACAAATAGACTCTTAAAATAAAAAAATAAAAAATAAAAAATTACAAAATGTACAAAAACACTAACCAAATATTGTGCCAAGGCTCCTGTAGGAAATGTCTGATATGGCTGTTGTGAAATCTGTATTGGATTATTAGATCTTGCCTGGTCTGGTTTCAAAACAGGTCGATCTTGACCCAATTCCACTTCTGACTACTTCAAATTAATTCTAGATCTAGATGCTACTTCAAATTAATTCATACCAGTAATATCAGTCATACCTTAATTAATTTTTAAATTTGGTAATGGATGTCCAATTTTTGAAAAAGAGATGTACAAATGACCCAATTGACCTCTCTGGCATAATTTATACCAGTTATACCAGGCATGCTAGTAATAGGAGGCGAATCAAGGCAGAGGTTGAGCACATATCATGTGGAGTGAGTACGAAACAAGTGAGAAAAATAATCAAAACAGAAAAGCAATTGATTCTTTATTTCCAAATTGAACTTTATTTATTATTAATTATAATTTCCAAAGATCCATAATGCCTAACGTTCCATTCTTAAGTACCAGCTTTAAAGTACTTATGATATTTGTTGCTTCATTCTTTTTTTTAGGAAGCTGTTAACAGCCTCCGAACAATAATATCCGGATTATCCTCGAATTCAATTGAAAAGTGTTTGTAAACTTCTTTCCGAGATTCTGTAAAATTCAATAATAAATCATGTAAACCGATTCAACGAATTCTGCAAGCAAACAAAAAGTAAATAAATTTAAACCTCAGCAAATCCAGACAAAGAAGCTCGACCCGTGGACTGACCTGCTCCTCACATGTCAAAGGTGATGGCATTGGTGCAGGTGATGGTTGTCTCAGTGTTTGGTCCAGTTTTTCATAATTGAATGAAACAGGTGTTTTGTCTCATTTTTAGGGTGTTACAATTTTTAGAAAAACAAGACAAAATAAAAGGGAAAAAAGGAAATTACTAGGATAATTAGATATTGAGAAGAATCATTTCTGGTTACTGTAGTAAGATATCCAAATGATTTACAGTTTTTGTTGGTATTATTGACTCAGGGGTAATATGGTCATTATTGTTGGGATAAACTCAGCAATACTGCACTGCTTTGTGCCAGTATGCAAAAGATTGAAGAGAAAAGAATATTTTTCTGAATAGAAGCAACGCTTTATTTCCTTTCTCTCTTCCTCGATTACATAAAGTTATGCAGTATTTAAAGCAATACAATGTTCCTAAAATAAGCACCCACAACTTCCCTAAATTAAGCACCCACTACACAACAGGCTAAAAATAACTAACCACTATGCCTACTCTAAATTTAGCACCCACTAATATGTCCTTGCTATTATTAACATATACTCAAAATAACTTAGCACTACTAACAGTTATTCTAAAAAACGTGCTCCTATTTTTGGATCAATTTTCAACAATTATTTTAGTCTAAAATGCTTATTGTCGGATATCTCTACAAATAAGACAAACCACTAGCACCTATTGCAAATACCAGTGACTGGAGACCACTCTTTCTGGAATTTCCTCTTAAAATTATGAAGTAAATTACATACATTTTCTTCAACAAATGAAAAAATGGATGTGTTAAGCTGTATAGCACGAAACTGAGCATTCCTTTATATCTCAGCCACATTTTCTTCAGCATTCCTTTATAGCACGAAATTGACCATGATCCATTGGAGAGCAGTCGCTGTAGTGTCGGCCCGCCTGTCAGAAACTCTGAGCATAGGCTCTCAATCTCACCTATCAAGACAAAAATATCAATCTGTATCAAATCAGGCTTGACTTCATAGAGCTTCAATTGTACAAGTGATGTAATTGAGCATCTCTGACACCTATGGGCTAAGTTGCATCATTCCAGCAGAACCACCTCTTGAAAAATGATTAAAGAAGTAAATGATACTTTGTAAAACATACAAAATTATCAAAATTAGGAAAGAGGGGTCATTGTCAGAAAATAAACCAATCCCAAGGTTTATCATCAGTGATTCACACCTTAACTCGAAACTTAGAAGCCTCAAGGACCACAATTCATTTCTGATTTGGCCAAGTTGCATCATTCCAGCATAACCCCCTCTTGAAAAATAATTAAAGAAGTATGTAGATGATACTTTGTAACACAAGTATCAACAGTAACATTGGTCTCTACTGCATTGCATTGATGGGTAACTAAAGTAAAACAAATTAGAGGGTTGTCACAAAAGACATCAATCGTTAACCACAATTACTGATCCCATCTAACATACCTAATTTTTGTACAAAACACACATATTTAAATCCTTTTTAGCATGTGTTCATGTGATTTCTGCGAAAAGGTGCTGTCAAGCATCAATCAAGGCCACCCTCACATAAACAATTATTCAAAAGGTCCCTTTTTTATATACATATATTACCATTTATTTTATTTTATGCCATGCATAGTTAGTAAAGAAAAGATAAGGTCTGATCAATGTAAGTTATCTTACAGAAAGAAAGGCATCATAGGGCTTCTGAAGTATTCATTATTGGTATCTACAATAAACATCAACATAATCATACCACAAACAATTAAAATAGTACATGATGAAATAAAAGTACTATTAATTGCATGCCTCAGTTGCACTTGAAATGAAAATGCCCTGAGTCTTACTCTCTTTTATCTGCAGATTGTCCTTTGATAACTAAATGAGGTGCCTAGATAAAGACATGCACATATACCATTACCTTTTCTCTTGAGAAATAGTCAACAGGAGATGCAAGTAAAAAAAAAAAAAAATCATTGCTTGAAGTATCCTGTGTACTTAGAATTAGAAGGTATATGCACCTTACTTTCTCCATGTAGATTTATGCCTAAATTCATGAATTAAACTCAGATCAGACAAAGGAATGGCGAAGATGGCCAGTTGCTCAGATTCACTGTAGAATACCTTCAAGAATAGACAATACAAGAAACTCATAGACATCCAGTTGCTCAACAATAGGCAATTAGTAATTATAATAGTAATTAGAAAAAAATTTCAATCTCATAAACAGATTTGTAATATTAAATCAACTTAATTGCAAGATTATACCTCAACAGGCTCTTTGATCCTAAGAGAGATGAAATCCATGGACTTGACAGTTCACCTGTCAAATCCTAAACAATAAAAAATGATACCATCACAAATCAAGTCATGCACAAACTGTTTGATGAAATGCCAAAGCAAAAACCGCACACTAACCTGAGCAAAGGAGTCACTTAGAGCAGAGTTTTTTAAAAATACCCAAATTTATTAATATTTTATTATAAATAAACAGAAGTTTGAAAAAATTATATTTTTGCCCAAACCGTATGGAAATTTTATGGTTTGAATTAAAAATTCAAACCGTAAGATTTCCATACGGTTTGAAATTTTTTTTTCTTTTTTTTTTTGAATTTTTTTTTCAAACCGTAAGATTTCCTTACGGTTTGAAATTTTTTTTTTTTTTTTTTTTTTTTTTTTTTTTAGCCCAACTTTGTACCTCTGGTTAACATACCAAAACACCTTCAAAAATCATGAAAATTTACCGACATGCATTTTTGACTTCATAGAATAAGACTGTGAAGTTTCATACAAAATCTCAAAACAGATCGTGAGATATCGGCTCTCAAAAATTGCCCGAACTGCTGAAAGAGTGTTTCTGAGCCCAACTTTGCACCTCTGGTTAACATATCAAAACACCTTCAAAAATCATGAAAATTTACCGACATGCATTGTTGACTTCATAGAATAAGACTGTGAAGTTTCATATAAAATTTCAAAACATATCGTGAGATATCGGCTCTCAAAAATTGCCCGAATTGCTGAAAGAGTGCTTCTGAGCCCAACTTTTCACTCTTTCAGCAATTCGGGCAATTTTTGAGAGCCGATATCTCACGATATTTTTTGAGATTTTGTTTCAAACTTCACAGTCTTATTCTATAAAGTCAACAATGCATGTCGGTAAATTTTCATGATTTTTGAAGGTGTTTTGTTATGTTAACCAGAGGTGCAAATTTGAGCTCAGAAACACTCTTTCAGCAGTTCGGACAATTTTTGAGAGCCGATATCTCACGATCTGTTTTGAGATTTGATATCTCCATATTATGACTAATTTACAGCCCTAATTTGCACCAAAACCTGTGTTTTAAAGCCTATAAATGTGGATTTTTTACTTGTATTTCGATGAAATGTGGTACTGCTATGTTTTGTTTGGTATTTTGCAGGAAAAAGGGCGAAAAACTGCATCTGACAACATTTCATACGGCCCGTATGATGTTCCCTACGGGCCGTACAGGATTTGCCCAACCACGCAGAAGGTTTCCACAACAGAGGCATGAAGTCTCCAAGACAAAACACAGGCATACGGCCCGTACGGGGTCCCATACGGCCCGTACGGCGCTAATTCGGAAAATCCAGCTGGAATCTTAAATGAGCATAATTTAAGGAGGCCGAAAAGGAAGCCTCTGGGGGCGTGATCTGGGGCATTAAATGAGATATTTCCTCACCAAAAAGAGGGAGATTCACCACTGGAACTTAGACAACCTTTCTTGGAGCAAAAGACAAGAGGAGGAGAGGAGAAGAGAAGTGCAAAACGCGAGTTTGCAACGGATCTTCGGATTTCTCCACTGTTTTGTCATGAACTCTTTTATTTTCTGTTATTTGTGTCATCTTATGAACATGAGTAGCTAATTTACTTTGTTTCTAGAGTTAAGATGTAGTTTCTAGTTTGGTTTTGTTGCATGCTACTTGGATTTTGTGTTGAATGCTTTGTTTTTATCTTGTTGAGTAGTATTTTGATTGCTTTATTTGTGCTTGCTTGAATTGATTAGTCATCCCCTTAGATGAATGCGCACATTTAGGCGTTAGGAACCAAGTCTATGACATTTAATCCAACCGAATAAAGTATATGAAGTAGGGTGAAACCAAGGAGTACCTGAAAGGTGAAACTTTCCTTGAGGCGAAAGTCCTTTGATACTTTTAGTAGACCAACAAGTAACTTAGATAAATTAGGCCAAAATGCGAAAGTTGAGGTTTAACGCATCTAAGAGGGAAGTATTTGAGTCCGGTAATCGGGTACTAAGCCAAAATGCGAAAGTTGAGGTTAGGTACCTAGATCTGGTCGATAGAAACCCTAAACATTAGCACCAACACAGAAAACAGTAGCTGCAGCATTTACCGGGGGTGCCCTACGGGCCGTACGGGAATCCGTACGGGCCGTATGCCTTGGGGCTGAACAAAAATGAAATCTGAACCCTGAAAATGTCTTTTTATTAATTGAAAACAACTTTAATTCTTTTTATTGTCTTTCATACTTGTCATAAATCATTAGAATTGTTAGAACTAAATCAAACCAACTTCTCTTACTTCTAGAATCTCAAGTAATTTTAAGACGAGTCCGGTTATTTTCTTCTGTTCCTTGGATCGATATCTGAGCATACTCATCGATAGGGTAGTACACTTGCTACCTGATTTGACAGAGTATAACAAAGGTTTAAAAGGTATAGTTTGCTATACCGAAACTTTGTATGCATATATTCTGTGCGAACAAGATTTTGTATGAAACTTCGCAGTCTTATTCTATTAAGTAAAAAATGCATGTCGGTAAATTTTCATGAGTTTTGCAGGTGTTTTGATATGTTAACCAGAGGTGCAAAGTTGGGCTCAGAAACACTATTTCAGCAGTTCGGGCAATTTCTGAGAGCCGATATCTCACGATCTGTTTTGAGATTTTGTATGAAACTTCACATTCTTATTCTATGAAGTCAAAAATGCATGTCGGTAAATTTTCATGAGTTTTGAAGGTGTTTTGATATGTTAACCAGAGGTGCAAAGTTGGGCTCAGAAACACTCTTTCAGCAGTTCGGGCAATTTTTGAGAGCCGATATCTCACGATCTGTTTTGAGATTTTGTATGAAACTTTACAGTCTTATTCTATGAAGTCAAAAATGCATGTCGGTAAATTTTCATGATTTTTGAAGGTGTTTTGTTATGTTAACCAGAGGTACAAAGTTGGGCTAAAAAAAAAAAAAAAAAAATTTCAAACCGTAAGTAAATCTTACGGTTTGAAAAAAAAATTCAAAAAAAATAAATTTTTTTTTTCAAACCGTATGGAAATCTTACGGTTTGAATTTTTAATTCAAACCGTAAAATTTTCATACGGTTTGGGTAAAAATATAATTTTTCTAAACTTCTGGTTATTTATAATAAAATATTAATAAATTTGGGTATTTTTAAAAAACTCGGCACTTAGAGAGTGCGATGGGTAGGTAGACACCACTAGGGTAGGATGCCACTGTTTGCAAACTTTCCTGCAAGAGAAGCAGCGAAATTTGTCTTTCCAACTCCTTATTTTCCTCCTACGCTGCCGGTAGAGGTGCAGGTCCTCCTTCTCCTTGAGAATCCGATCCAAACTCATACGAGTGATCCGGTGGAACTTTGATGCTAAATCACCAATGATACTGTCTAGAAGGTCATGGAAGCATTGTAGCTGGCGATCTAGATTTGTCGGAGGAGTGCACGGTCATGGATTTTGTCGGAGGGGAGGCCGTCGAAGGTTGAAGGAGATCTGACACGGCCGTCGAAGCTCGTGAACTGAGAGATTTGAGAAAAAAAGAATTGGAGAAGAGATGGATTAATGGGAGTAGAGAGATTGGGAAATTTGGTAGGAGAGAGAGAACGGAACAGATAGAGAAACTTATTTAATGCGAACCGTTAAAAACTGTTGAAGCCTTATCCAGTGTAGTGCGGGATTTTTGGGGACTGAACAATGGGGACAATACCTTTTTTCTTTACAAAAATTAGTTAAATCTAGATCATTTTATTTTGTATCCATCTTAATAAATAGTAAAAAAAAACAAAAAAAATGAAAAATTTGATCTGGAAACGCATTTTATTGTCGAGATCATATTGAATGGTTTGGATCGATGATTTGGAATTTGAAAATTTAGAAAATAGTTATAGTAAATTTGTGGTAACTCAAAATTGTGGTAATCGGATCCCTCCTCTCTTTTTTAATTCAAATTTATACATGGTTCATCTTTTATGAACGTAAATTCTGCACAAATTAATATTTATTTGTACTATAAATTTGTGTAATTAAATTATATATTAATTAGTACGAATGAAGTGAAAACTATATATCAATTACTAGTTCCAAATGATATATAACTCTCTTTTTTTTAATTTGAAAAATAATAATGTAAAACGTTATCTTTTGAAATAATTATCTTTCATGCATTTGCGCCGACGATGGTAACTTTTGAAGCTTCATGAACATATTTTTTTTTAAATATTTATAAAATAATTATTTTGTATATATCAAAGACTGTCTATAATAGAAATATTATTTTTAAAATATGGGTCATGTTTATCATTGTAATAACTCAGATTTTAAAATAAATAAATTATTATTAATCATAATTAAGGTAAAATTAAAACATAATTAATTGGTTGAAGATAATAAAATAAATCTAATCTGGTATACCGGCAAAGAATGTTGAACTTCTCTGATCAGCGAAACTAATGCATCAAAATCCGTGCTTTCACTATCCAGCATCTATCAGCTTCTCTACAGTATAAACTGAAAACAAGAAAATTAATTAGTATATTGAGTCTAGTGTTGCTCTTACAATACTAGATCGAGGCAAAATGTCAATAATATTTATCATGTATGCTAATTTGACATCTTTTCAAATACTTATATTGCTTCTATAATTCATATCAGTGATGTAAAAAACATCCATTTAGACCGATTAATTGGCTGATTAGTCATTAGCGGTTATCAAACCATTACGGATTTTTTCTAAATAATCGTTCTATTATTTCCGACTATGTCCCATTATTCCTGATTATTCCCGAATAATCGCTTGGCAGTTACCTGTCTATCTGACGAGCACATACTGTTATTTATAACACTGATTCATATATATAACCAACTCAAAACCTATTAGGTTGGTTTTAAATGAGGAATCCGAACTCAAAAATCCTTTTTTCGTATAAAGGGTTGCATATGGACAAATAAAATGATAAACCACCAAATTACATCATTCTGTCCTAAAAAAATAAATATTTGATATAGTTACTTTAGTATATAATTATTTTCTTCTTCTTCAAAACACATAAAGTATCAGATTTTGAACTTAACGAGTAGCATTTCAAAAATTGGGCCAAATTTGAATTTAGGAATAAAATCTGATCAGCTTAAAATGAGTACTAGTGCTAAGATATATTAGTCTAAAAAAAATGCTTCCTTCTTCTTCTTCTTTTTTAAAAATAAAAAATAAAAATTCTGTCTAATGTTTGTGTTGTTAAATATTATATTTCTTAATTTCAACTCTCGTAAGAGATTTGTAATTAAGTAATCATGTGCTTAATATAATTACAGCATTAATGGATGAATTGATAATCACAAAAATTATAATGTGTTATTCTTTTAGCACAACTTTATAATATATTTTAAGGCAGATTGTATGAATTCTTTTTTGGGATTGGGTTTTGTCCAAATGGCTTTAGACAAAGTCTCATCCAATGCCAAACTTAAACGTCCGATATGTATTGAGATTCGTGCAAACATATTTAAATCTTAATAAATTTAAATAGCTTTTTGAATCTAAATATATGTGCAAATTAATTTTGATGCAGATCAGACAATTTAGGTCTGGCTTTGGATGAGACTTTGTCCAAAGCCGTTTGGACAAAAAACCCACAATTTTTTTTATATATGGAGATCGCTTGACTCTATTTTTGCTTGAATTTGAATCATAAGGTTCCTATATGTGAGATGAAGTACAACGAATCTTGTTTTTCATTTGTATCTCGTAAATTTGAAATTTCTGTTATTTCAAGGGGTCAAATTAATATATTAGCAAGATCTTGTTAGCATTTAATTTTTTTTTTTAATGAAATTTTTGTTTTGTAGAAAAAATGCTGTCAAGTGATATTTTACTTGTTGTTTTTCTTTCCATTTATCTGGATGAAACAGGATAAATTAATTGGTCTAAAATAATTAGCTTCAGTGTGCATAGCTGGGGACTGTAC
Source organism: Carex rostrata (assembly GCF_964058835.1). NCBI lineage: Eukaryota > Viridiplantae > Streptophyta > Magnoliopsida > Poales > Cyperaceae > Carex > Carex rostrata. The sequence goes on from NC_135951.1 coordinate 3,845,727, forward strand.
CTGTAAATATTTAGAGAATAATGGAAATCTGAATTGCTAAAACCACAAATGTGATTGCTTCAATAGAATTCCTTGAGATTGACAAGAGAAAAATAAAAATGATATGAACTGAATTGGTAAATTGAATAATAAATCTGTAAATGTTTGAATTATTGAAGACTAGTAAATGTCGATTTAACAAGGAAATTTGATAGAACTTGAGGTCTTCATCTGTGGGCCTAATAGCACAGCTCCCATGTTTTCCATACTGGGCCTGTTAGGCCCAACGCTTAATCTCAGTTCTTCTTTTCCTGACTAACTCCAGATAGCCATTGACAAAGTCAAACCTCCCTTCAACAGCTTCTCCCAAATCAAGTGTCACTAATGCACACAAAATAGAAATGCTGGTTCGTGGCAAGAGAAAATAAAAAGAAATACTTTTCCATTATTAAATAATTCTCAATAATGCTTAGTGGCAACCTCTCATGACTTATTGTTATGGTCAGTGTCAGACGACTTATACTACCAAAGAATGATTGTATTGAGTGAGCACTAATGTAGTGGATGGATCACTAATATAGTGGGTGAACATTGTAGTCCAATCTTTTGACCCACCAGCTGAGATTGTCAGGGTCGCATAGTTGCTTCTTCATTTTGAAGACCACAATTTCATTGTCTTTAATTAGTAGACAACACACGGAAGAGGTGAAATTGAAGACATGTATATAATTTTTCTTACTTTGGGTTTAGGAATGGATACTGTTTTAGAAGCCGCTGGGACAATGAAATTAATTGAAGATATGTATATAAACAAAAAGTCTGTTTATATACATCTAAATAAAATTATGTCTAAAACATTTCGGGACAATAAACCCACCAGTTCGGAAATTCTGTTCCTTGTCATTTAAGCGTGAATAAGTTCAAGTTGTTTCCTCTTTTTGGAAAATCGGAACAACTAACCTTATATTTCTAAATCCTTTCCCGGCCCTCTACTCGGTGTTATTATGTGTAATATTTTTGCAATTGGATGGATGAAATGCTGAATTATTTGTTGAAGTTGTATTTTTTTAGGTTTAATTTATTAGTCATATTTATTGTTGAGAACAATATTTAGTTGTGAACTTTTTTGTTTGTGCGACATATTGTACAGAGCAGGAGCTACAATATACCAGGGGTAGGCAAATGCCCACTCCTGGATTTCGATAAACAAGCTTACATCTTAATATATTTGAGTTTTTGCCTACTCCAAATTGTAAATTTCGCCCACCACTACAGTGAAAAGGCACAAATGTATTCTTCATAACTCCCTCAATATAAGAGACACGGCCGAAATTTTTATTAATATTCTACATCTCGTTTGAAAAGATTTTAAAATATACCAAAACCACAATTTTATTTTACGATTTTGGGTCAACTATCCACAAATTAAATCCACGGTATTCACTACTAGAATTCTGACTTGTTGCATCGACTTACCTATGCTACAACCCTCGTTGCAACTACTCAATTTTCGACTTGTTGCATGGGTTATCCATGCAACAAGTCGAAAATTGAGTAGTTGCATGGGTTATCCATGCAACAAGCCCAAAAAAATACCGTTGCAACAACCCTCGTTGCAACTACTCAATTTTCGACTTGTTGCATGGATAATCCATGCAACTGACATTTTTTGGGGGGTTGTTGCATGGGTAAGCCCATGCAACAAGTCAGAGTATCCATGCAACAAGTCATTTGTTGCATGGACACTACTTACCCATGCAACAAATATTTTTATCCATGCAACAAATATTTTTATCCATGCAATAAACCCAGATTCTAGTAGTGATTAGACCCTCCAAAACCGGAAAACAAATCCAAGATTTCGTAAAACCGGAAATTATTTTTTGCGGTAGTAGGGTAAAGGTTTAAGGCTTTACCGTTAATTTAATTAACGGCTAAAACTGCAATTTCATTTCATCTGACAATTTTGTGAGAACCAACTATTATTTTAAAAAAAGGACTACAATATATATTTTTTTATTTAGAAGTGAATTTTAAACTGTGATCAATAACTCAGATTCAAAATATTTTTATTTTTTTTCCAATAACAAACAAAGAAATAAATTAATTTTTCTACAGTCACAAAAATTCCGGCTTGAAAAATATTGATGCGGAAAATTTGTCGCCGTCTTTCTAATAAATCAAATTATATAGTATTCCATCTATTTGAAAAAAATATATAAAAATATTTCGGATATATCAATACAAAAAATAAATAAATTATAATTTTTTCTGTTTAATAATAAAAACCTAAAAAAAGAAAACAGTCAACTTAATTTCCGGTTTTATGTAAAAAAATATTTTTTGAGATTTAAACTGCAATTTAAATTTTTGACTATACGAAACCGTGGGTTTGTTTTGGGGTATTGGGAGGGCTAAAACCGTAAATTAAATTTGTGGTTTTGGGACCTAAAACCGTGAATTTAAACATTTTATGATTTTTTTTTTCTTACTTCAATGTCGCCCATATTTCTGACAATCTGTGAATTTTTTTGCGAATCTAAAGTCACAGACGTTTTCTACGTAATTTTCTCTTTCAAATGAGATCCATGATGAAGTACTTTCGAGTTGTCCGCCGCGCAAGTATTCATACTTGATATATTATATATTAACACCTGCACGCATATGCATCCATATTTACACGTGACAGTTGTAAAATCTATCAAATATTAAGTGGTTACCTAAGTAGTTAGTGATCCCCCACTTAATTAGCGGTCCCCATAGGTAATGCATTACGAGGTATGAATACTTGCTCAACAAGATATGAATACTTACACGACGAGGTATGAATACTTGCACTACGGACAACCCGAAAGTATGTCATCATGGATATCATTTGAAATAGAAAATTACGTAGAAGACATTCATGGTTTTAGATTTACAAATTTTCTCATAGATCGTCATAAATATTGATGAAATTGAACGGAGAAAAAAAAAACCCAACTCTAAAAATGTGTAAAAGATGTGTGTGTGATGTGTCCAGTTTTTTTTCGAAATACTTGGTATCTTAGGTATGAATACTTGATATATTATATATTAACACTTGTGCGCATAGGTTTCCATATTTGCACGCGTCAGTTATAAAATATATTAAATATTAAGTGGTCCCCAAGTAATTAATGAAGTTCAGTTAGTTAATGGTCCCTACAAGTAGTTATTGACTGAGGGATGAATGAGGGAAATTGACTGGATGATAGTTAGTCGATCCCTTTTTCAAAATCTTGTCAAAGTGGATGTACAATTCGATTTTTTTTTCTTTTGGGATATTAATAAAAATTTTAGGAGATATACACGATCTACTCTTATTTGAAATCTTCGTTATTGCGATCTTGACTAGAATTATTACTGTGAATCATGCTATCCTAGAAATTTGCAAGTCATTTGCAGGTCAACACCAAAATACAGTTTTGTAATCATGCTACATTTTTTTTATAATTATTTAAAGTTAGTTGGCCAGGTTCCACTAACAATATTTGTATTAATAAAAGAAAAGTATTTCTAGAGCACTAAGTGTACTTAAAGTGATCATTGTAGTAGCAACCAAAGAAATATTGTGTCCTTTGTAGGGATTTCTAGTTCTGTAATCATTCTTGCTTTTAAAACTAATCAATAGAGAATAATTTACCATTCATTTATAATTAGCTTCTAGAAAAATGATATGGATTAATAAAATAGCTAATTATTGGTTAGCATATGGATTAAAATAGTTTGTTGGCATCTCACGTAATAATACTAGGACCCGGTGACACAAGTGGCTTTGTATATTGAATTGCTGATTAACACATGGTCTTGATTGTCTAATCCAATGTTTTTTTTATTAGGAGCCTCTGTAATTTTTCTTGATTAATATAAATATATATTACTAAGTTGTCCTCCTACTACTATTTTCGAAAGGAAGGTTAAATGTTTCTTTCTTTCTTATTGCGTGTAAATTCTCCACCTAATATTTTCAAAAGAGAAAAGGTTTTTGTCCACAGCCTTCTGTCCACCATTTGTCCACAGCGCTATCCACCCCGTGTTTAACTAATTTTAACGGACACCGGTCCCCACTTCTAACCACTTACTCCGCCTATTTAACTTCCTTCTGTGCCTCTATTCCCTTTTGTGAATCTCATTTTCAAAATATTTCTTCTCCGATCAACTTGTTTCCTTTCTGAGGCGATTTCTTTCCGATATTACTTTTTTGCTTTACGGAGATAAAAATTTCTGAATCTAAAAATCGATCGATATCTGAAAAAGGATTTCTTCTCCGATATCTTAAATTTTTGAGGCGATTTCTTCTCCATAAAGCGGATAAAAATTTCCGAGCCGATTTCTTCTCCGATATCTTAAATTTCGATTTTTCAATTTGTCGCTTTCTTCAATCGGTAACTTTTTTCTCCGATCTCTTATTCTTTACTCAAAAAAGGATTGGACCGATTGATTTATTCGACCGATGCTTTATTGTTCATGTAGCAGTGGAAGAGTCAGTCCCCTTTTATGAAGTCTGAGAGAGATCGAATCGTAGTCAAAGTGAGATCAGCTGCTCGCTCTTCCTCCTAAGAAGTTCTTCTTGACTTTAAGTTTCAAGAAATCGATTTGGATGGGTGAAGAAAACTAATATTTGCTCCGATTTTTCAATTTGTCCTCTTTCTTCAATTTGTAACTTTTTTCTTTTTCCTATAATAATCTGTAACTTTTTTATTTTTTTTTCTTATATAATCTGCTTATGACATTTTTCATCTTTGATCAGATCGGATTGGAAAAATAATCTGGAACGGCCGCGACGGCAACAAAATCGTAATTGTTGTTTTTTTGTATTTACCTTCTCTGATTCATTTTTCCTTTGCAATGTCGATTTTAATTGAGATTACTGACTCGATCTCGTTTTTTATACATGATCGCAATGGAACCTTCAATCGTGGAGCGCGATCGAATAGAAGGTGTTTTTGTTGAAGAGCACGACAAAATTCAAATCTAGTAAGTTAATTCTGTTGAATTTGTTGTTTTCGTTGTATGCAGTAACAGATCTAGCATTTCAAATGAAATCTGGAGGAAAGAGATGGTAGAGATGAGATATGGAGTATTGATCTGTTAATTTTACTGTATTGCCCCGTTAATTTTACAGTATTCATCTTGTCATTTTACAGTATTCATCTTGTGGAAATCTGGAGGAAATAGATGATAGAGAGGCGATATGGAGTATTAATCTGTTAATTTTACAGTATTGCCTTGTTAAATTTACAGTATTCATCTTGTCATTTTACAGTATTCATCTTGTAGAAATCTGAAAGAAAGAGATGATAGAGAGGCGATATGGAGTATTGATCTGTTAATTTTATAGTATTGCCTCGTTAATTTTACAGTATTCATCTTGTCATTTTACAGTATTCATCTTGTGAAAATTTGGAGAAAAGAGATGATAGAAAGGCGATATGGAGTATTGATTTGTTAATTTTACAATATTTATCTTGTAATTTTACAGTATTCATCTTGTAATTTTACAGTTTTTATCTTGTGAAAATCTGAAGGAAAGAGATGATAAAGAGGCTTCTTACTCATCCGAACAATGAACACAAGAGGTTTTTAATGTAAAAGTTATTTGTCCATAGTTTTTTTGTTGCTATTATGCTATTCTGAATGTTGCGGTGAATATTTTTATCTTGTGTTGAACAAATGTTGTTTGTGGTGAACATATGTTGTTTTGTGGTGAACATATTTTTTGTGTGATGATGGATGGATGTATGTATAGATTTAGCCATTTTAGAGTATACATGGTATTATTTTATGGTTTATATTTTGCAATTTTACAGTATACATGATTCTTTGTAGGTTGTAGTTTAAACTGAAATGTAGCATTTGTTACATTTTATCTTACAGTATATATGGTATTATTTTATGGTTTAGTTTTAGAAATTTTACAGTATACAAGATTCAATTGAAAATTTACAGTATTATGTGAAAATTTTACAGTATACAAGATTCAATTGAAAATTTACAGTATTATTTGAAAATTTTACAGTATACAAGATTCAATTTTACAGTATGCAAGATTCTATTGAAAATTCTACTGTATACAAGATTTAATTTTACAGTTCTGCTGATTCAATTTTACAGTATACAAGATTCAATTATAAATTTTATTGTGTAGAAGATCCAATTTTACAGTATACAAGATTCAATTGGAAATTTTACTGTATACAAGATTCAATTTTACAGTATACAAGATTCAACCCAGTGCGGACGGTAATAATTAACTCTAACTGCCAATAACCGCTAATAACCGCTAATAACTAACTATAACTGCCAATAACTTCCTATAACTGTAATTTCTGAAAGTACAGTTTGAAAGTACATTTATTTTGTGATGTTGTGCAAGTTGCAATCTTTTTCTAACTATCATGAGACCACTTCAAATAGTTGTTGGATGTTTTGTGATTAACTGATATATTTTATGTGATATATTGTATAATTATACAGCATGTAGAAGTAATTTTACAGTATTCGCGCAAGTCAAAGTTGTGGACAAATGGTGGACAAAAGACTGTGGACAATTAGACGCTTCCTCAAAAGGACTTTGTATGTTGAATTGCGGATTGTCTTGCCCGATGTTGTATTATAGAGGGGCCTCGGCAATTTTTCCACATATGGTGGCTTCCATGAAACAACCCTTGTGGTAATATAAAATTTCTGTACATGTCACGGGACTTGTTTTACTATGAATAGAATCCCAACCAATGATTGATCAGACGTTGTTGCTGGGTCAGATGGTCTCTCATTCATTGAAAAGCATGAGATTATATAAACTAATTAATACAAACTACCGGTTCAGGATTTTAACGTTTCATAGTCATTCGAAAAATTTGAAGATTTTCAAAATACATTAAGAAACTAAGTTCAACAAATAATTAATATCATGTTCATTTTTAAGGTTTTAGGACTGAAAAATTATTTTTTATTGATAATTATCACATTTTGATTGAAAACATTTTCGAACAATATCTTAAACAATAAATTAAGATCGTTAATGAGTTTATCATACATTTTATTCCGGTGTTAATTTTTTCTTAAATTTTTAAGTAATATAACTTGATCACCATTCCTAGAACATAATTTGTCAAATTAAATGTTATTTAAATGGATTTGTATTTCTCTGATATCACTTTGTTATTTCTTTGTAGCGATCTAAGAGCATCTCCATTGACTTGCAATTACGCTTGCAAAGTCCGACGTGTCATTTCAAATCCGCAAAGGCACCGATGTAGCGGTAATTTCAGAAACGAAAGCTTTCAGGATTTGCAAGCTTGCAAAGCCCTTGCAAATCGCTGAAAATAACAAATCGCTATCTCTCAGACCTGCCAGTCATCGCTACTCAGATCTCCCAGCAGTCGTTGCTCATACCTCCGCTGTCACCATTTCCGCCTACATTCCTACATTCCTCCGTTCTTCCTCTCCCCGTTCGCCTCCATCCCGCGATGCTGACAGCGCTCCTGACCTCCGATCCCTCTCTCACTCTACGCTTCCCTCCTTCAAGGGCTGAAGCACCCATTTGAAGTTTGTACATGACAACGCTGGAAGAATGGCGACCTCCTCTTCTCTAATGGCTGCGCCTCCCAATTTTTGCTGTCCCAGGTGGCCTGGCGTTACCCCATTGTGGTAAGATTTTCTCTTATTAATACAGCTAAGTTAGATTCTCAGGCGGCCTGGCGTTTTGCTTATCTTGTAGTTCATTTTTTTTGGATAATTTCTTACCAGTTAAGTTAGATTCACTACTCAGCTTGCCACACTATTCTGGTATACTGAAAAATTAAATAGGTTGAGCCCCCAACTACCACACCTCCAAGTTGCTACAATTTTGTCCTTTAAATAAAAATTCATGATTTTTTACTCTTGGCAATTTTTCTTGAATAAAAAAGGCATAATTATAGATAGAACGTATCATTCATTAACTATGTGCAGAGGCACTGGGTTTTCATTAACTTCTCTCATTTTCTGATTATAGGTGGAATTGCCGTGGAATTGAATCAATCGATTAGAGATTAGGGAAGGAATGGTGGGACCCAGGATGCCAGTGATAGTGCTGTTTGGGTTGTCGATTGTGCAGTGCAGCTTCGAAGGCATGGCAGTTTCTATTCTCACTCTTGCTGGTTTCTGTTCTTACCAGGTCTTCATGTTCTTCTTGGTTTCTTTTGGTTTTCTATCGTATGATTTTATTAAAAAAATGTTCTTTTGACTAGTCAAAGAGATGAATTGTTGTTTTGTGAATATGTGTTTGGGTTTGATTGAATGAAGGGTGATGTGGTGTTGCGAGGGTATGAGGGAAGAAACTCCAGGCAGGAGCTTCAAGTCCTTTCACTGTCTCTTCCAAGGTAAGGTAAAGTGTACAACTGCTAGACCCTCGAGGTCGTCTTTCTGAATTTCAACAATATCAACAAAATCATTTAAAAGTTTGTAATAGATCAACAAATCAACAACTCAAAGCGGACTTGGTTGAGCACATATGGAACCGTTTCAAAAGGGAGGGTACTCATTGATTTTTTTTCGTGTGATTTGGTTTTGGCATGCTAGGGCCTAGGTGTTTCATGCAAAGATTTCAGTCACAAGTTTCAACACCATATATCTAAATATAGCCACATACCTTTGGCTACCTATATCTGTGTATGAAGTAGATAAACTGTATTGGTAAAATATATACTGTTTTACTGGTGCCCGGTAACTGTATGGGCAGGTACTTGTCAGGTCCAGCAAAATTATGTACACAGGAACAATTAATTGCTCTCAGATATTGCTACCCCATTTACAAACCTGTCCAGTTGACACAATAACCGGATCTCGCATTAGCTCAAGAGAAATGGGGCACCGAAAATCCTCTGGAATAGTTACATCATCTCCTTGTTTGACCTTTTCCTGAGTCTTTTTTGCTAACTTCGATTTTCACATTAGTAGTACTTTTCTCTTCGGTGGTGATGGAGTTTGGCATCCTGATCATCTCGAGCCTGTTAATCAAATCTCGCATTATTCTCTCTGCATCTGATTCAGGAACATCATGTATCTCCAGAACAGGCAAAACAATTTCCTGCAGCTCATGTTTGTCCGATAGGCAAAACTACTGGTACTGTAGGATCAGTATGAGATGTTAAAGGAGAAGATGAATGGGTCTGCTAATTTTTGTTTAGAGATCAAATTGTTGTAATTTCTTAGTAATTAAGGTTTTGGATGTAATTTTTTGTTCTCACTATCACAAGAAATGACTGATCTTGTAGTAATGAGAGATATCAAACTTTTTATTTTAGATTTTCCAATATTATTTAATTATTTAATCTCCTCATGTTTGTATTGTTGGTTCTGAAGTTTGGTTGCCTTGGGTACGAAATTTTGGGGTGGATGCGTGTGCACTGATTTTAAGGGCAACTTGCACTATGGACCTCTCCACTCAAGAATGTATGGAGAGAGAGAAATAGGAGACAGCAGAGAGAGGGGAGCTTGTGCTGGTCATCGTGGAGGGAGAGTTGTTTTGAAAAATGAACGGAAGAAGGGAACAGAAACGCATGGAGAAGAAAGGAAGTGGTTAACCGAAAAAAAAAATTGCTGACGTGACAGTCAAAATGAAATTAAATCTAATTTCATGGATGTAGAGTCGTTGCAATTAAAATCAATTGAAATTGCAAATGCAAAGGCTTGCACTGATGGAGATGCTCTAAAGGGAGGTTAATGATTGATAAATTTTACTAGTAAAACAAGTCTCGCAACTTAATTTTATTTCAAAAAGATTGGCAATCACTTTCTCGGGTTCACAACTAATTTGTTTCAACCAAGAGATACTAAAATTAAATACATAAGAAGATTTATTAAGGGAAATGAGATAAGGAAAAAGGATTTATTAAGGGAGTTCTAACAAACAGTTTCGGATGGCAGGCTCAACAAATCGTGTATGAACGTTGCAGAAATCTTTTGAAGGCGCCCTTTTATACTTTCGACACGGATTTAATGATAATTAGCATTTTGTAGTATGTTGTATTGATATTGTTTTTGGTCGTTGGTTACGAATTTTCTTTAGTGCATTCAAAAGCGTCCAATAGCGGGTTCTTAGTGCAAAATGATCAGAATTCGGGTCCCATATTTCAACTTTCATAGTCAGTCAACTTCAGCCGGTCCTCAGAATTCGTATCCTCTGCATTAACTCAAAAGGGAATCTTTTGAGTTAATGAATTCTGACCATCCGATTTGTTTTAAGATTCGTGCAGACTAGATCCGCACTAATATTAAAGGACCTCCTATATCATAAGCAGAGGTCAAACTGACTCCGTTTAAAATGAGACGGTTGAGATTCATTAACTCAAAAGATTCTCTTTTGAGTTAATGCAGAGGATATGCATTTCTGTCCTCATGGGTAGTCTATAAATTCCCTATGCACAAGACGGAATTACCCCTAAGGCTCGGTTATTCATTTTTACTTCTCCCCAACCAAATCTCCCAAACTTACATATGGGAGACCACTCAAACTACATGGGGCGGCCATACACGTTTTTAGAGTTTGATTTTTTTTTTCGTTCAATCTCATTCATATTTCTGACAATTTATGAGAATTTTTTCGAATCTAAAATTACAAATATTTTCTATGCAATTTTCTCTTTCAAATAAGATTTACAATGACATATTTTGGGACTCATTGTCATACAAGTATTTATACCATACTTGCAAGTATATTTTTACATATGATACTGAATGACGTCTAAAAGTATTAATATCAAGTACTGCCAGTTTTTGTACTTATGCACTAAAATGTTTATATCTATGTGGTCAATTATTTGTATGATATGAACGTTGACGCGGGGATGATTGACGAATGTTGATGCAGTGATACGGGATCCCCACGACTTCATTAGAGGAAGGTTGATGTGGGGACGATTGAGGAACTGGAAAATGAATGATCATAACAAGTTACATATCAATGTATTAATATCTTATTTTTCAAGTGTTAATATATTATCTTTATCTTTCAAATATTTCTATCTATGAACGTTGACGTGAGAACGAGTGCAGGAACTGAAAAAAAGGGGAGCCATATAAATTAGTGTAGACCATAGAAGAAGATGGCTGCAGATATTATAAAGCAATAATTAGTGAGACCGTATAATTAGTGGAGGGCATATAATATCTTTTTAGAATAATAATTAGTAGGGATCATATAATTTGTGGGAAAGATAGTACATAATTTCTCTAAACGGGTGCGGGAATTTTGGCAGTACTGGAGGAGAGTACTTAAATAATTATTCTATATTTTATTGATAATTTAGAAATATGATACAACCAAATTGAATGAAAGTGAACAATGAGTATTGAGAAAAAAGAAAGAAAGAATAAATGTTACATTTCTGATAATATTTGACCAAACTAACTCGAAAGAAAAATAAAAACTATCTTCGAATATCCGAGTTAATCTCTTTGCATAATATGAAAATTAGAGCTCCATTTCATAAGCAAATTACAGAATTTAGAAAGCTGGGGTTGGAATAAAAACAAAAGAGATGCAGTCTACTCAGGTCTTCGTTTGACAGGAAAATAACACTAGTGGAGAACTTGGAATTAGTATCAGTTGTTTATGGGTATTAGTGTCGGACTTTGGGCGACACTAATGGAGCTGATACTAATACTTTGTAAATAACCGACACTAAAAATAAAGCATTAGTGTCGGACTTTTAATAAATAGCCGACACTAATAAGTATTAGTGTCGGACTTTTAATAAATAGCCGACACTAATAAGTATTAGTGTCGGACTTTTAATAAATAACCGACACTAATAAGTATTAGTATGGGTTATTTATTAAAAGTCCGACACTAATAAGTATTAGTATGTGTTATTTATTAAAAGTCCGACACTAAAAGTATTAGTATGGGTTATTTATTAAAAGTCCGACACTAATACTTATTAGTGTCAGTTATTTAATAAATAACCCATACTAATACTTTTAGTGTCGGACTTTTAATAAATAACACATACTAATACTTATTAGTGTCGGACTTTTAATAAAAAACCGACACTATATTTTATTTTATTTTTTTAAAATAAATTTGATTATTTGGACAGCTACCATATATTTTTGCTGACCTATATATAAAACAAGCAGTCTGAAGATATCAAATAACACATCCTAATTTACAAATAATACTCACTAAATAAAATATCATCCAAATTGCCAAATATCACATTTACAACGTTTATCATTATTCCAGACAAATTCATAAATCTAGAATCAGCAAAAAAAACTAAAATCAAATCGCATGGGCACAATTCACATATAATTTTACTCAAAAGCACTTATCTAGGACTTAATCAAATCGCAGCGAACTCCTCTCCTCGTCAGTAGCAAGATAGTTGTTTTTGCACCTTCCTCGTGCTTCATGATGATATACTCCTATTAGTTAGACACTGAATAGTGAAGATACAGTAAAAATGTTACTCACTATATCTACCATACATGCCCCAGCACCGAAAAACAAAGAATGACTATTATGCCCCTAGATATTAGATCTCAGAGGTAAGGTTATCTAACTTGGCCAAATGCAAATAAACAAATTATACATGTTTAACAGTACATGGGTAGTACTGACAAAAATAAGGGTTGAAATGAAATGTGATCACAATTATTGATAAGAAGGGTTTTTTGAGAAACAAACCAATGCATCAAAGTGTTGGTCCCTAGTTCCTGCTTCTATCCCATTTGCTAATTTCTCCACTAGCTACATACCACAATTGAATGCAATAACAATTAAAACAAAATAACATATTAATCAATTAATGAACCAAGAAAAAAAAAACACATTGCCTATTAACCAAGAAATAAACACGATACTGATAGCATACCAGCACACATCTAATGTACCTTTTGGTGATTGGAATTTGGGAATAACTTGAGGTAAGTTTTGATGGTTGGAATTTCTAACTCGGATCTGTTTATCTAATATGATTATTGGCACTTGTTTAATTCTTTTCATTTAGGGAGTCCATTTAAAATACCACTAGTTAGAAATCATGTCAAGTAAAATATATGCCACACGCAAATTACACTTGAAAAAGGATAAGTATTAGATCCTATATATCAACAAACATATACAGGGAAAATTTAAGTCATTACTAAGGATAAAGGAAATAAGTACCTCGACATATAGCTTCCTACACTGCGGGCCCTTGTCTTCATCCATCCCCTATAATTAACCAATGCCGTATTGTTAAAGAGATGATTAAAGATGTGAACCATGCACATAGCTAAAGATCCTTACCTCAACATACAAATCATAGAGATCGCATATATCTTATCTTCAAGAGCATTATCCATAGTAAACTTCCCTTTCAATGCGCCACTATATCCTACTACTTGAAAATCATCACCTGATCCATTTGCTTGCTGTTGTTCTTGCATCTACATAACAAATAAATTTATGAATATGGTCAATACATGAGACAGCTAAAACTTATGTTTGGCATAGTAACTTGACCTGATTTTAATGAAAAGCAAAACTGCTCCCTAATAGAAAAGAGCTTGCATTTTGAATTATTATATTTCTCCTACTAAAGCTATAATTTAGAAAATTGGTGACAACCCATTATATTATTGTTCCGTTTACCTTTTATCCCAACAAAAAAAAATCATCGTCCTCCGCATTTATTAAAAAAATATTGTGGAATAAAGGAAAGAAAAGTATAAGATGTGCCTTGGATTTGAGTTGAGAAACACGCAGTTTGACCATCTCATTTATTTCTTTTTTTACATGCTGGAATCTGTCTGCCTTCTCTTGCTTTGCACAAAGTCCCAATTCAACCATTTCTCTCATGCAACAAATCAAGCCCCTGTATATGTTCTTAATTATCAGCCATATCAACAAAACCAGAAAACATAGTAAATCTACAAACCCAGAAAGATAATTGGCACATTTAGACAATAATCTAGATTGGAAATTTCAAGCTTTACCTCCATGCTCGGGGAACTTTTTCAATATGGCATCTGCAGCTTTCAGACCCTTGTATTGCTTTGTTTCATATAATTTCTGAAAAGGTTCATATGAGAACAGAAACAAATTAAAAATAACCATAGATTGTATGAAATCTAACTAGTCTATCCCACGGCTTAAATGTACTTTCTAAGCTAATGTTTCTAATAGTTTTTACAATTTGATATATAGCATTTGCTTTACAACATAATTCAGCTTTGAAGACAACCATTATCCAAGCCATAAATGAAAAAAAAAAAATACTCAATCAAATTAGTTCAAGTGTAACTAAAGAAAGTGCTTTCTTCACAATTTGAAGCTGATTTAACCCCAATCAACCTCCACAAAATTACCCCAATCAAACGAACTCGAAACCCTCTAATTATTGATCACTTCGACTACAAAACCCTACAAATTGAGCAAACCAATAGACTCCCGAAAAGCCCCAAATTACTGATTCAATACACTATAGTTCCCTCTATACTGCGTTAAACTAAATACAAAAAATCTAATCAAAATCAAACTCACAATGGAAGGACTAAGTAAGATAGAAAGCTTACAACGATGACTTTGAACTGATTCACTTCCTTTGGTGGAAGAGACGACCCCATTATTGCGACGCGACGATCCTCTCAGAGCGACCTAATGAGAGCGAGCGAGAAGAGAGAGAGAGGGGAGGAGAAGGGTTGGAGTAAGGCTTAACCATCGGTGGTGAGCGTCGCATGAGCGGAGGTGATACGCTAAGGTGAGTGGGAGGAAGAGCTGTGCGGAGGGAGAAAGAAGCGGTTTTGAAAAACCCTAGAGATGCGCGCGAGAGAGAGAGAACGGCGGGACTGAAATATTGATCACTACATTTTTCGCTGCATTAGTGTCGGCTGAAATTAAAAATCCGACGCTAAGTATTAGTGTCGGCTGTTTATAAATATCCGACACTAATGGTTAAGTATTAGTGTCAGTTGTTTATAAATAGCCGACACTAATACATTAGTGTCGCCTTTTTATAAACAGCCGACACTAATTCTCAGTTATTAGTGTCGCCTATTTATAAATAGCCGACACTAATATTATTAGTGTCGGCTTTTTCTAAATGCCCGATACTAAAGTATTAGTGTCGGTTTTTTAAGGCGACACTAATTGTATGTTCTCCACTAGTGTAAGAGCACTTGTCCGCAATAAATTCTGGAATTAATTATTATTGTGGAAAACAATTGGCAAGTCATTTGAAGGTCAACACCAAATACAGGTCTCAAGTCATTCTTACTTTATCACATTCACATGTGTACATTAGTAATCAAAGTGGACAAAACACAAAATACAATACTAATTAATACCAAGAAAATATCAAGTGTTTTCCTTGAATTGTCTTTTACATTCCTTCAAATCAAATAACTGGATAAGAAGATGACAGATTCCAATCTTTTTTTTGTTTAGAATTCTGAGGATTCCCTTTTGAGTTAATGCAGAGGACAGCCCAACAAAAATACATTGCTTTGTCCACATTGGTTTTCAAATCAAATAACTGGATAAGAAGATGACAGTTCCAACAAAAAAATAATTCTTATCAAAACCAATGTGGACAAAGCAATGTATTTGTTTAGAAGACCGCCATGCAGACCCTTAGTTTTCCACTCATGCAGTCAACGATAATTTGTTCTTTGATAAAAGCTCATTCAGTCAAATTGCTGAATTAATTTTTTAGAAATACAGCCTAGGTATTTGAATATGTGGATGAAATTTCAAGTTGTATATATAATTCCTTGATCTGTCTAGACTTGTTGTGGCCATCGTCTACATCTGAATCCGAATAGGATGTATTCAATATGCACTGATTCACTTTGAAAATCAGAAATTAAGTAAAAGCATCAAACTAATTAATTTGCTAAATTACAATGACATAATATTTATGTTTTTGTACTCGGTATTGTATATCTCTTCATTTCTTCAAGCTTTGGAAAAACCTAATTAAAACTTTTCGAGATGTATAATATTAAATTAGTCTAGTACAATACTTTCGACATCGATTTGACTTCAATTTGCGAAAACTGTGCGATACCTGTGAATTGTTGATTTAAGAAATATATATGTAGAAGAGTTGGAGGGTATATAGATTATATAATTTTTTCTTCCATCTGGCTATTGGCAAATCTCAATCTTAATTATCTCCGCGGACAGATTTAACAGTGCTTGGGCTGTTCCGGCTCTTTTGCTGCAGGTGCTTTTTTTAATCATTTATATTTTTCCAGCGTAATTAAACATTATATCTTTGTATCAAGCCGATATTATATGATGAGGCAGCAGCTGTGAAGAAAAGATTGGAGCTCAGCAAATGTATGCAAGTATTTCTTCATTTTGAGCAAATTTGGGCTCAAACCACCCAACTGAGTTAATATTAACAAGAGATCTCTTATTATGATTACTAATATGTGGCTTCTTACACGAAAAATATTATTTTTGTTACTAGGTAATTTTTTTTTTTTGTTTGTTGTACATTTCTTCTTTATTGGTACTGTGATGTATTTATTTTGTTAATGTTCTTTGTTTTTATTTCGGAAAAGCATGTGTATTTTTTAATCAATTTTCTTTGTTTTTATTTTGTTAATGTTCTTTGTTTTTATTTATGTGCAGAGTTAATCAATTATTAATCCTCAAATCAGAGCAAGTGTTTTGATTTCTCGCTAATAGCTCTGTCATTGATAAAAAAATATTTATTTTAAAATAATGAACTCATACCTTGATAAAATTTCTCAATTAAATATAAGAAAATTTTATTTTAGTGGAAAAGAGAAATATATGGAGTTTGTGTTGAAATGGCAAAGAGGGATGGGTTTGGGCCCAGTAACCAATTGTTTTTCACGGATTGCAGAGCTAAAGATCTTTATTCATTCATTCATTCATTCATATGAGCAGTGTGCAAGTTTTGTTCAACATGGTATTCTCTAATTCGAAAAAAACTAATTTGTGTAAACTATAATATATATTCATCTCCCAGTCATACTTTATTAATTTCATAGCCAGTCATCCTTTTATTCCAAAAACTCCATCAGTGCGTTCACTGTACGTAAAATGAACTTTCATAGCAGCCACGGTTAGAAGGAAAACAAAAATAGTCAGTTGCTACTTCGCGCGCAGCACAAGTTAGGTAGAAGGAAGACGAAAATAGTCGGTTTGTAATACCATTCAAAAGTAGCTAGAAGGAAAAGAATAATTCCAGTAGTCCATAGAAGCTGACGAAATAGCAGTTAGCACTAGAACGACTCATGAGGGAATATCTTGTAGTCAACTTCATTAATTTTTAACTATAAGAAGAGCAGCACTATGTGAGAGATAAACCCATTGCCTTCATTACACAAATCATGGAACGTTGTTATAGAGTGCTCACTATTCACCTCCTCTTAAATCTCTTAACCTTATCCTCATTTTCTCTCGCTGCCATAGTAACCACTAGTAAAACTGATCTATCAGCACTTCTCTCCTTCAAGTCCCAAATCCATGATGACCCATTTGGAGTCCTCTCCTCATGGAACGAGTCACTGCACCACTGTCAATGGCAAGGGATCTTGTGTGGCCGCCACCATCCTGATAGAGTGACTGCTCTCATTCTCGACTCCAAACAATTGTCAGGTTATATATCTCCATCTCTAGCAAACCTCACGTTCCTCCAAAGAATAAGTCTCTCTGATAACCAACTGAGAGGAAGTATCCCGGTAGAGATCGGATACTTGGGTAGGCTACGTTTTGTCAACTTGAGTGTGAATTTTCTCGATGGTAGCATTCCATCTACTCTAAGTAATTGCTCAAATCTAGAACTTATTCATTTAAGAAATAATAATCTCCATGGAACCATTCCATCTCACTTAGCGCAATGCAAAGAATTAGAAAAAATTGGTCTGGGCAATAACATTCTCACAGGAGGCATACCATTGGAATTCGGCCTCCTCCCACAGCTCCAAATATTATCACTGTATGGCAATAATCTCATAGGTTCCATCCCACCTACCTTAGGTAACCTTACCAAACTGTCACTTCTCTATCTTAACCAAAATAACATTAGTGGTCACATCCCGCCTGGCTTAGGCAACCTTACTAACTTACTGCAACTTTCTCTTTCTAAAAATAAATTCTATGGTTCCATCCCACATACCTTGGGTAATCTTCAAAGTTTAACAGCTATTGATCTTTCCGAAAATATGTTAAGTGGATTCATACCTGACGGACTTGGGAGGCTTCAAAACCTCCAGTTTTTTAACATTTATCATAACAACATTTCGGGTGAAATACCACACTCAATTTATAACCTATCAGCATTGTCTACC
Organism: Carex rostrata; assembly: GCF_964058835.1. Classification (NCBI taxonomy): domain Eukaryota; kingdom Viridiplantae; phylum Streptophyta; class Magnoliopsida; order Poales; family Cyperaceae; genus Carex; species Carex rostrata. The sequence goes on from NC_135951.1 coordinate 3,864,027, forward strand.
ATGGAACTTGGTTATAACCAGCTTGATGGAACTCTACCTTTTGATATGTGCAATTCTTTACCAAACTTGAAATATTTACGCCTCTATGACAATCAACTCAAAGGACAGATCCCACAATCCATATCCAATTGTTCTTCTCTTATTGCAGTTGAATTAGATTATAATTACTTCACTGGCGTGATACCATCTAGCTTAGGAGCCTTAGAAAATCTTCAAATAGTGGTTTTGTCTTTTAATCAACTAGAAGCCAAGAGGCCACTTGACTGGAGTTTCATGGATGCTTTGACAAATTGTACTTTGTTAGAATTGTTACGACTTGACAACATCCAACTACAAGGAGTTTTACCTAGTTCTATAACAAACCTTTCTAATAGTCTTCTTAAACTCACACTGTCTAGTAACCTAATTTCTGGAAGCATACCAGCAGAGCTCCGAAAACTCAACAACTTAAACACGCTTGACCTAGGCAACATGTTTCTCAGTGGCAGCATTCCGGTAGAAATTGGTAATCTTTTCAAACTAGGAGAATTAGATCTGAATAGTAACATGATTTCAGGTCAAATCCCCGTAACTCTTGCCAACCTCACCCAAATGACCAAGCTATCTCTAGAAAATAATGCATTAGAAGGGAGTATACCACCAGAGTTAAGTAACATGAAAATCTTAGAACTCTTGAAGTTTTCAAATAATAAGTTGGTAGGTGAAATTCCCAAAGAAATCATGGATCTTCCTTCTCTTTCCATTACTTTGGACTTGTCACACAATTATCTAACTGGCATCTTGTCATCAGAAATTGGTAACTTGAAAAACCTACAATCAATTCGTCTCTCGAATAACAAGTTGGGTGGAGAGATTCCTACCACAATTGATGGATGCGAAGTACTTCAAGCCCTTTATCTTGGTAGCAATCTGTTCCAAGGAACAATTCCAACCAAATTAAGCAATTTAAAAGGGCTGCAAACCATTGATGTCTCTAACAACTCACTCTCTGGTCGAGTTCCTGAATTCCTGGGTACAATGAATTTGCAATATTTGAATATCTCTTTCAATAATTTCGAGGGCGAATTACCAAAAGAAGGCATTTTCAAGAATGCCAGTGGTCTAGATGTAAGAGGAAATCCAAAGCTTTGTGGTGGAGTACCCCAAATGCATTTGCCACAATGCATTTCACAACCTTCCACACAGAGACATCACTTTCGAAGAAAAATGGTGCTCATAAGTTCTATTGTTGGTTCTTTTATTTGCATAACAGCAATAATTTGCTTGGTAGTGATTTATTATACTAGAAAAAACCCTCGAAACAAACCCCAATCTGATAAAGCTTTGAAATATGGGTTAGAGCCTATTTCATTCAACGACCTTCTTAGAGCTACTGAAAATTTCTCCCCAAATAATTTAATTGGAAAAGGTTCATTTGGAGAAGTTTACAAAGCCGTTATGAGCTTCGAGAATGTGACAACTGTTGCGGTGAAAGTGCTAAACCTTGAGAAACACAATGCTTCTAGAAGTTTCTTTTCTGAATGCGAGGCATTAAAAAATGTGAGACACCGGAACCTCATAAAAGTGCTGAGTTTGTGCTCTAGCATAGACCACCAAGGTAATGATTTCAAGGCTTTGGTTTTTGAGTTCATGCCAAATGGTAGCTTGGCCACATGGTTGCATCCAAATGCATGTACGGATCGGCCATTCAGAAGCCTCAGCTTCGTCCAGAGGTTGAACATTGCATTTGATGTGGCGGCAGCAGTAGATTATCTCCATTACCATTTAGCTGTACCAATCGTGCATTGTGATCTCAAACCTAGTAATGTACTTTTGGATGATAACATGACTGCACATGTGGGTGATTTTGGATTAGCAAGGTTTTTGGTTCGACCTGATACCATGTCTTCTCAATCAATGTCAAGCACCGGTGGAATCAAAGGTTCTATTGGCTACATTCCTCCAGGTATATATAGCGGGGCTTATTATTTGATAAGTACTTTTTTTTACATGTCCCTGCGACACAATTATTCATCGACTTTGTTAAGGTTCAAAGAAAAAAAATGGTCAAATTTGTTCCACTGACGGGGCTAAAGGGAAACATATTTATTGCCTCATTTATACTGATATGATTCAGACTTAATTTTATTATCTTTCTATACTTCTTTAATTTACCGTTTTAGGCTATATATAAAAATTTTAAAAATCATGTGAGCCCAAGTTTTTGAAACTAGGTGAATTATACAGATGTTAATAGGTAGAGTCACAGGTCACTATACTTATGTACTAAATTTAGGGCTGTAACTATTTACTTTTCATTGTCTAGAGTATGGGATGGGTGGTCGGCCATCGGTAGAAGGAGATGTTTATAGCTACGGCATTCTCTTGCTTGAGTTGTTCACTGGAGTAAGTCCAACCGATGAGAGAATCATAGATGGTTTAAGCCTTCAGAAGCAAGTTGAGATGGCTTTCCCTGACCAAGTCATGGACATAGTCGACCCCAAATTATTCTCTGAAATTGATGGAGAACACAATCTGGATACACCTGAAAATGTCTATAGTTGTTTGGTTCCAGTGATTCAATGTGGGCTAATGTGTTGCAAAGAGTCTCCAAAAGAACGCATTTCTATCAAAGATGTTACCAAGGAGTTGAACTTAGCACGAACAAAAGTGCTTAGGCAATAGAGACAGAGAAAAATATGATCAAAAGAGAAGAAGGGCTCCCCTAAATATGTATTATATGTAAAATTTGGATAACTGTTGTTGTAATTTATGGTGTTGTAGTATATATGTTGTAATAACAAATATTATTTATTTCTAATTGACAAATAAGGGGGGCCTCTTAAGTATTTCAATTGAAAGACCTTTTATATATATGCACTCAATTAAATAAGAATATTGTAATGAGTGAATTGGATTAATGATGCATATTTATATATTGGATTATTCGAGCTCTTATTCTTCCGGAGGAACGCATGTAAATGCCTAATATTAATGATCTCATCAGAGTTTTTTTTCATGATCCATATTAGTTGCCTTCACCTCTGAGCTGTCTGCCAAGTGTCACAAACAGGCCGAATGAAAGCTATCAAACCGAAACCTTGAACAAAGGCATCAAACACTGGTTCCCATAACAAATCATAAAGTGATAACCCACTTTTTAATGAATATAGACCGTACTTATTGACAGTCAACTATATTCTAGTCGAATTTACAGAACTGTAAATATGATTATATATTCAATTCCTTACGAAATCTAAATTGTGACAGCTATATAATGCAAAATAACTGAAGAATTAATTGAACATATCTGAAGTAGCTGAAGCTGTTGTATATCTGAATAAGGTGATTGCTTGACCAATAGCTATCAACAAACACCAGAAAAGAAATGCAATAAAACTGTAACAAAATATGACACAGGCATTCATATCATAGAAAAGCTAGATACATGTAGAGGATAAAATAAACTGTCTTGTGTACCTTTTACTGATGCGAAGTATCAGGAAAGGAAAGCAATCAGCTTTGACTTGTAATCAAGTAATTGCTTGCGAAATATGCATCCCTTTTGAAGAACAATCAACCACTTTTTGGTATGACTTGAAAGCATGGTCCTTTTTCTCTTAAGGACTAAAAGAATGAGAAAAAATTGAATGTCCCTTCGTTTTTCTCGCTCTCCATTTTATAAAATAGGGAGCACCTAGCTATCTTCCCGTAACAATTCCTCATTTCATCCCCCAGTCATTAACTACTTCAATAACTACTAACTATCTAGGAGGACCACTTACTATTTGGAGACCACATAATATTTGAAAGATTTTACAACTGGCATGCACAAGTATTCATTATAATGCATCAAGTATTTATCTGTAACACATCAAGTATTCAAACCTAATATATCAAGTATTAAAAAAAAAAGCTAAACACATTTTTAGAGGTGGGATTTTTCTTCTTCGTTCAATCTAATCAATATTTTTGACGATCGGTGAGAAATTTTGCAAATCTAAAACCACGAATGTTTTTGACATAATTTTATCTTTAAAATGAGATCCATGATGATATACTTTCGAGTTGTTCGTTGTACAAGTATTCATCGTTATCAAGAAAGTATTCATCCTCGTCGTGCAAGTGCAAATATAAAAACTGGAAACATCACTCATCCATATTTACACGTTTTTAGAGGTGAGTTTTTTTTTCTCCGTTCAATCTAACTAATATTTCTGACGATCTGTGAAGAATTTTGCAAATCTAAAACCATTAACGTTTTCTATACAATTTTTTTTTTCAAATGAGATCCATGATGACATACTTTCGAGTTGTTCATTGCACAAGTATTAATATCTTGTCACGTAAGTATTCATACCTAAGATATTAAGTATTCATTTATACACATTGAAGTATTCATTCTAAGACATCAAGTATTCATTCATATATCTCTATTTTTTTTATCAAAATTTGTTTTTATGTCATTTATTTAATATGCAGTGGCCTAATTCACCATTAATAAAGCTTTGTTCTTTGCAAAACTCGCTACTTCATGAGGAAGGGGAACATAAACATGAAAGGGATTAATTACAAGAAGATGAAGGTGGAAGAGAAAGGGAGAAAGAGGAAAGAAATAAATGTTGTTAAAAATAGTAGTTATAGTTATAGTTAAAATAGAAAATTAGTTGGGAGATGAAATGGGGGATGAATAATTAAGTGGGGAAATTATAATTACCCTATAAAATATTGGCCGAGTGTAGTTTCATTTCTTTTTAAAAAAAAATTATTTTTTGTTTTCCTGCTCCATTTTTGTTTTCACTGGACACCTCCATTTTCTTTGTTTCTGATTTGTTTGTCTAATTTTCTTGTCATTTTTTTTTCCTTTTCTTTTTTAAGGGATGAATATTACACCCATTAATTTCTTCTTCATAACCTCAATTTTTGAAAAATTAATGTTTTATTAACTTTTCTATTTTTTAGTAGAAAATAAGCTTTTGACAAAAATAATCCAAGTTTCAGATCCGATTCGGCCGGAGCAAGCTCCGGCATGGGAAAAATTGAACTTTTACAGTAAAAATAAAAAATAAAAAATCTCACCTGTTGGATATTATGTTGGTGGTCTGTCACAAATAACCATGCATGGTCCGTAATCCTAAACTAGAGTTACATATCACTTTGAAGTTTTTTGTTCATATCTTTTTTGTACATTCCAACGGGACTTATTTACAAGAAGTAATTGGGATAACTGAAAATGCTAGGAAATTTATGTTACGAAAAAAAATATTCGGAATATTTGGAAATGAGTTAGGTAACTGGTTTTTATTTTTACTCTCTTCTGAAATGTGAAACTCGATGGATGAATAAAATAGTAAGGAAGAGAAGAAAAAACCACATCTTTATTAAACTATCATGAAAAATAAATTGACCATTGATAATTTGTAGTAGTTCTTATAAACAGTAGTTATGTTTAGATGGAGGGTTGAGAAATAATGTGAGCTTTTGTCGTCGATGAGTTTGAGGTGGGTGAGAGAGATGGGCTCAGATTTGTATTATTGCACATGGACAGGCACATGTACAGGCCTATATATATATGAGGTTTACGTGTTGAAAGGGCTAAGAGGGTTGGGTTTGGGCCCAATATAATAGGAGAGATATTGACCAGAAACCAATTGTGAAAGTGGTCCAACATGGTGTTTGGGCTACCTGCAAGGAGGTTGATGTTTTCCTATTTGAAAATTTGAAAATAGTATATATTGTCAAAATGTTTAAAACTATGATATATCATTTTTTTATTTTTAAATACAGAATAGGCGAATAAACTACTCTTCTTTTCTTTTTGGTTAAAATTAACAATTTTAAGACTGCTGGAGGTCTATAAATGTGCGTTAATCATATTCAATTATTGCTTGCCTGTGCAGAATTGTGTATGTGATGAAGTTGAAATAATCTAATTCATCAATAGAAATCCAAAGCACTCTTTATATATCTTTAAGTCTCTGGGCTCCCACAAATAATGAAAGACAAAACAAGGCTTGATCTAAATTCTCTAATATTGCATTTGGAAGTCTCCAGTCTCACACAAATAATAAAAATCATCTAGGATACACACAAGCAGCTGAAAATGCAATATATGATATGTTTCTTAAATTTTTTTTTTTTTCAAATTGATCTAGTAAATATTTGTATGTATATGAAATTATATTTGAAGCTTACCTGTCAGTTTTAACAATTTTTAAATACTTAAATGAATCCAAAATAAGGCAAAAATATCTTCGAGTAACCAAACCTTATGTTAATGTACATGCTACACTATCTCTTTTGTTTTTTTGTTTTTTTTTAAAACCTTATGTTAATGTACATGCTGTCACTTTGAAGATGTCTTCAGAATCAAAGATAAGGCAAAAATATTTTTGAGAGCCTCATAGACTCATAGTCAAGTCCATGCCCAAGCCCAAGCCCTAACATAGATTTGGCGAACAAAAATTGCACCTAGGCCAAGCCCATGCCCAAGCCCAAGCCCAAGCCTAAGCCCATCATAATCAATTAAAAAAACCATACATCTATGTTGGACTTCTCATCTGTTATAAAAGAGATTGCAGTCTCTTAAAAGATGTCTTTAGAATCAAAAGATATGGCAGAGATTTTTTGAGAGCCTCATAGACTCATAGTCAAGTCCACGCTCAAGTCAACACCCAATTGTACTCCACGAAATTATACTTTAAACATAACATGATATCTTTATTCTGTCTCTAGTACCTGCCTGCTATCTATCTACTCATCCTTTTTCTCCTACCTCTAACTTTATCTCTTTTTTTTTAAAAAAAAATAAAATAAAATAAAAGTGGTACATACCACCGATTTCATTAAGAAACGAAACCTACAGAGTTTATCAAACGTGGTACCAAACCACTGGTACCTGTTTACACACATCCTATAAACGATACATCAAAGAAAATCACGTAGCATACTACAAATTGAAACTATAGAAATAGTTGGCAACACAAAGCCATCAAAACCAGCAACATATACGAAATAACATGCATATCAACTAGCTAAATGTCAGAAACGACCGAATGAACTACCAGGAAGGTATCATCATCAATCTGATGCTCTAACCCATTTGTTCCAGCTACCCTCTCCTCCTGCAATAGAAAATTATCAAAGAAAACAGGCAATTGCATGGCATCAGTAGGTAGAACTAAGGATAGTGTAAGAAGAGTACCCCTTCCTTTGGATCTCACCCAAAATTGTGCTAAAGAAATAATTTGAGATCCTATGGATCTAAGAGAAGTATGTATCCCATGAAAACATAGTTTATTTCTAGTTAACCACATGACCCACAATACTGCTCCTCTTACCAATTCGATCAAATACCTATCTTTAAAAGGAATTAAAGCATCAATAAACCACAATTCCTCCATAGTTGTAATATCAAATGCGAAATTATTATAATCAGCAATCCAATTCCAAATTGTTCAGAAAAAGGGGCATTGCACAAACAAGTGATCTATTGTTTCAGGTGCCCCACAAAACTAACAAGCTACATCTCCTAGCCATCCTCTTTTGCTCAAATTTACTCTGGTAAGTATCTTATCCTGCTTAACAAGCCACAAGAAAATCTTAATCTTAAATGGAATCTTTGCTTTCCAAATAGTATTAAAAGTAACATTTTGAATCCCTCCATACTCAAGCCAACTATAAAAAGAATTTACCGTAAATCGACCATTAGTATTCCATCTCCAACTCAAACTATCCATCACATCAATATCCAAGTGCACTACCCTCAATTGAGAAACTAAACTATACCATTCATCCCTAAGGTCCCCTGTTAGTTGTCTCCTAAAAGCTAAGTTAATATTCCCAGAATCTAGAACTGAAGCTACAGATATACCAATATTAGTTGCAACTAAAAACATTTGGGGATATAAATCACTTAAAGGATATTCGCCCATCCATCTATCTGTCCAAAACAAAACCTCCTTACCATTTCCTACTTTTTTCTGAAACCCCAAGTCAACAAATGGTCTTAGTTTGAGAACATTCCTCCAAAAAGCTGACATCCTACAACTATACTCTTGCGACCCATATTTAGCTAGAATAATATACTTCCACATCCCTACAACTGCAGGGTCATTATATCGGTACCACCATTTAGCTAATAGAGCTATATTAATAGTATGCAAGTTTAAAAGACCCAAACCCCCCTGCAACTTACTAGCACAAACTACTGACCATGAAACTAAAGAAATCTTTTTTCTAACTGAACTACCCCCATACCGTAAAAACCTTCTCCTAAGTTTGTCAATATGCTTTCTAATTTGAATAGGCATTTTATACAGAGCAAGCCAATACAAAGGAATGGTAGAAATTACTGCATTTAGTAATGTTACTCTACCCCCTATAGAAAGTAATTTACTTTTCCATCCCTGTAGTTTTTTCTCAATTTTATCGATTGGGACATGCCAACATTCAACAGGAATAGATTTCCAATGCACAGGTACTCCTAAGTAAGTTATAGGTAATTGACTTATGGTGCAACCAAACCTATCCGCTAATCTCTTACTTTCTAACTCATTTAAATTCAGTGGTATCATAACACTCTTGTGATAATTAATTTTCAGACCAGTCATATTCTCAAAACCCAATAATAGTAATTTAAGAGTTTCGACCATCTTGTCACTTGCTTCCAAAAACAATAAGGTATCATCTGCAAAATGCAGATTCAAGATATCCCCAACACCTACAAAATTACCCAAACCTTTAAGAAAACCTGCCATTTTAGCTTTTTGTAAAATTTTATGCAAAGCCTCAGCCACTATATCGAATAGAAAGGGAGATAGAGGATCCCCCTGTCGCAATCCTCTCTTGCAACTAAAGTATTCTCCCAAACAACCATTTACACTAATACACGTCCGACTACCTTGCAAAATATCAGAAATCCATCGTCTAAATTTAGACCCAAACCCCCGAGCAAGTAAAGCTTCTTGTAGAAATTCCCAATTTATTAAATCATACGCCTTTTCAAAATCCAACTTAAAAAGGACACCTTTTGTTTTAGAGACTCGAACTTTATCTCTTTTTAATTAATGGAGTTTTTACATCAAACAACTATTTATTATTTTTTTTTATCTTACTCTCCCTTATCATCCCTAGAGGCATCTCACTCATTCTGAATAACCCTTACTGGATCCAGTTTGGCTTAATTAACTTCACTTTGACGCACACCAATGATTCCTCTCCTCGCACTTTTGTCTATGATCGATGAGACGTACCTGATTCCCGGTTCAAGCACCATCCCTTTAAACATTACTATTTCCACAAACCCTCTCTAGTCCACCATCCTTTTTACCCATCCTACAAAAATAATAAAACAGTGGGTTGTCGAGTGATCTAAAATACTTCAATATATATGAATATAACTGTCAGTTGTAGTCAATTTGTGATAAGATAACACATATTTGTAAATATTGTTAATTAATCATAAGCCATAATTAAAAAAAAAATTACATAATTAAAATTTGAAAAAGAAAATTAATTAAAGAAAAGAACAATCTGATCCTAATTAAATTAACTTTTAATGGAATGATTAGGATTTGTTGATCATTGACTATTTGAAAAATAAGAAACTTAGGAATTATTTCATTGACCAGCAGGGTCCACATGGCAGGACCATCACCATTCATCCATGGTTTTATTGATTACATACAACTATTTAGTAATATTGAAATTTTAGACCCATTGCTACGAAAAGGTCCTACTTGCAATACTAAAAAAATAGATGTTGTTCCATGGAAGAGTTTAATTGGAAAAATTAAAAACATTTCAGCGATTCTTTCCATAGAGTGCATATTCTTGATTCGCTTGGATCAGTGATGTTTATCAGTGTATACATCATGACCAGAACAAAAAAAAAGGAGATAGACCATGAGAGAGTAGGCATTTAATGTCAAGGTAGTGTGGAAAAAGGTGCATGGTTTGAACAGAGGGAAAGTGCTTGACCGGGTAGAAATTACCTCAATAATTTCTATTGTGAAAGAGACATGAAAGAGATATGACAGAGAATACGGCGTCCACAATCTATTGTGGAAGAGATATGAAACATAATGTAGTAATGATTTCTTTTTTTTTCTTTTTTTCTTTTTTGTTGCAGACAAAGCCCGTAGGCATTTATTAAAATTTTGGACTTTTTAATGACATTTGTAGGTCGACACAACATACCGATAAATAGTCATTCTTGATTTTAATATTAATCAAGAGTCTCAAAAAAAATACATTAACATGACTATCAAACTTGTATCCCATGAATAAAGAGGATATGAATATTATATTTTTCCTTAATTTATTTGCTTATTAGAAAAGTACAAAAATTAAAATTAAAATTAGCTTAATGGTAAGCATATGGATTAGACAAATTTCTTAGCTTGTCACTTAATGGTGTGTGCGCGTGTGTGCATGCGTGTTTATGATGCAATTTCGCATTCATTTTTATTCAAAACCCTATAAATTTATTCAGGTGCCAGCCCCATGGATAATATTAAAAGGTTAATTAGAGCATAGGAGAAAAAATATACAAAGTCCGGATGGATCACTATTGTAGTAGGCCAGTACTCTGTGAATGCGAAATATTGTGGTCAACTTCTTTCTAAACATACATCTCCCTTTAACTATGAGACGAGCACTCTGTGAGAGAAAAAAACCATTCCACTATTGTAGTGGATGAACACTCTGTGATAGACCAATGCAAAATTTCCTTCCTTGCATGTTTTGATGTCGGGTAGGGCATGTCCAAAGGTTCGGATCTAATAATTAGTCTCAGGTAATTAACTCTCATGACTTATTGTTATGGTCAGTGTCAGACAACTTGTACTACCAAAGAATGATTGTTGGAATACATTGTATTGACTGAGCACTAATGTAGTGGATGGATCACTAATATAGTGGGTGAACATTGTCTTTACTAGACAACACGGAAGAGGTGAAAGGGAGGAGGAACATCACAAAATTAATTGAAGATATGCCAGGACAATAAAATTAATTGAAGATATGTATATAAAACAAAAAGTCTATTTATATACATCTAAATAAAATAATGTCCAAAACACTTCGGGACAATAAACCCACCAGTTTGGGAATTCTATTTCTCGTCATTGAAGCGTGAGTACGTTCAAGTTGTTTCTCGTTTTTTTGGAAAATAAGAACAAGTAACCTTATATTTCTAAATCCTTTCCCAGCCCTCTACTCCGTGATATTATGTGTAATATTTTTGCAATTGGATGGATCAAATTCTGAATTATTTGTTGAAGTTGTCCTTTTTATGTTTAATTTATTAGTCATGTTTTATTGTTGAGAACAATATTTCGTTGTGAACTTCTTTGTTTGTGCAACATAGTGCACAGAGGCAGAGCTACAATATATGAGGGGTGGACACTGCATTCGGATAAACAAGCTTAAATCTCTATATATTTGAGTTTTTGCCTACCACAAATTGTAAATTTTGCCCACCTCTGCAGTGAAAAGGTGCAAATGTATTCTTCTTAACTCCCTCTTCCTTTTACTGCAAGTAATTAGCTTGAAATTTTCGTTTCATTTTCCAATTTTGTAATTTTTTTTTCATATCTAATTTTGTATCTTGGATATTCAAGTACTCCCGAGAGAAAATATGTGAGCACATGAGCCATCAAAGAGATTGTAATGAAATTATGTGACTTATGTCTATAAAATAAAATATCAAACATAAAGAGGCAATATGTGAGATTTATTGAGAGAAGAGCTGGCTCCATCTTTTATATGAATAAGATGTCTCCATTTCCATCTATTTACTCTCATTTCTTTCTATTTTTCTCTTCTTTCTCTCCATTTAGGAATCTAGTACACCACCATTTCTCTTAATTTTGTGTGTTTTTATTTGTGTTTGAATTTTTTTTATATTTTTTTTCTTACCTTTATTTTTCCTTCTACATTTTTATTTACTATTTTTTTTAATTGGATAAGGACATGGAAGAGAAATACAATTAACATTAAATATTTGGATGAAATTTGTAGTTTTTTCATTGTTTTTGCCCACCCCTCATCAAAATTCTGGCTACACCACCGATATTGAACACTGTATATATATATCTTTTTATATGAGTAATGTGTGTTTTGTGTTCACTAGAATATATTTTTGTCTCCTGTCGTATTTTATTTATTTCATATGCAGTCATCTCCAGCTTTCATATTCTGAATTTAGACCGTGTTTTAAGCAAGAGTCATATTCAAAAGACTATCAGTGCGTTCAATGTAAAATGAGCCACAACTCCGGTTCCATGTCTCAACTTTCATAGCTATTTTTCTCCAAACCTATCTTCACGGTTAGAAGGAAAACAAAAATAATCAATATCTACTTCGCAGCTAGTCAGTTTCTACTTACCATTCAAAACAAAACTTCGAATAAGACGTCCATACAAGATGGAATAGCAGTTAGCACTAGAACGACTCATGAGGGAATATCTTGTGGTCAACTTTTTTCTAACCATACATGTCCCTTTAACTATAAGAAGAGCAGAACTATGTGAGAGAGAAATCCATTGCCATCATTTCACAAATCATGGAACGTTGTTATAGAGTGCTCACTATTCACCTCCTCTTAAGTCTCTTAACCTTATCCCCCTTTTCTCTCGCTGCCATAGTAACCACTAGTAAAACTGATCAATCAGCACTTCTCTCCTTCAAGTCCCAAATACATGATGACCCATTTGGAGTTCTCTCCTCATGGAACGAGTCACTGCACCACTGTCAATGGCAAGGCATCTTGTGTGACCAGCACCATCCCAATAGAGTGACTGCTCTCATTCTCGACTCCAAAAACTTGTCAGGTTATATATCTCCATTTCTAGCAAACCTCACGTTCCTCCAAACAATGAGTCTCTCTAATAACCAGTTGGAAGGAAGCATCCCGGTAGAGATCGGGTATTTGGGTAGGCTACGTTTTCTCAACTTGAGTGTAAATTTTCTCAATGGTAGCGTTCCATCTACCCTAAGTAATTGTTCAAATCTAGAAGTTATTTATTTGAGAAATAATAATCTCCATGGAACCATCCCATCTAACTTAGTGCAATGCAAAGAACTTAAAACTATCGATCTGGCAAATAACTTCCTCACAGGAGGCATACCATTGGAATTCAGTCTCATCCCACAGCTCCAATTATTATCACTATCTGTCAATAATCTCACAGGATCAATTCCTTCCACCTTGGGCAACCTTAGTAGCCTAATATATCTTTATCTTGACCAAAATATTTTTTATGGCAATATTCCAGATGATTTAGGCAAACTTACTAATCTATCAGAACTTTACCTTTACAATAATAACTTCATGGGTTCTATTCCACATACCTTAGGTAACCTTACCAAGCTATCAATTCTTTATCTTTACCACAATAACATTAGTGGTCACATTCCACCTGGCTTGGGTAACCTTACTAACTTACTACAACTTGCTCTTTACGAAAACATGTTAAGTGGATTCATCCTAGATGAACTCGGGAAATTACAAAACCTCCAAAGTTTTGACATTTATGATAACAACATTTCGGGTGAAATACCAAACTCCCTTTACAACCTATCAACATTGTCTATTATGAATCTTGGTAATAACCAGCTTCATGGAGCTCTCCCTTTCGATATGTGCAATGCTTTACCAAACTTGGAATATCTATACCTCTATTCCAATCAACTCAAAGGACAAATCCCACCATCCATATCCAATTGTTCTGCTCTTATTAGTGTTGAATTAAGTAATAATTACTTCAGTGGCGTGATACCATTTGGCTTTGGAGCCTTACAAAATCTTCAAACAGTTGTTTTTGCTTTTAATCAACTAGAAGCTAAGAGACAACTTGACTGGAGTTTCATGGATGCTTTGACAAATTGTACTTTCTTAGAAATTTTACAACTTGACAACAACCAACTACGAGGAGTGTTACCCAGTTCTATAACAAACCTTTCTAATAGTCTTCTTGAACTCTCACTGTCTAGTAACCCAATTTCTGGAAGCATACCAGCAGAGCTCGAAAAACTCAATAACTTAAATGGGCTTTACCTAGACGGAATGTTTCTCAGTGGCAGCATTCCAGTAGAAATTGGTAATCTTTTCAAATTGGGAGCATTAGATCTGAGTAATAACATGATATCAGGCCAAATCCCATCAACATTTTCTAACCTCACCCAAATGACCTTGCTATATCTAGAAAATAACGTATTAGAAGGGGGTATACCACCAGAATTAAGTAGCATGAAATTATTAGAAGTCCTCAGTTTTTCAAATAATAAGTTCGTAGGTGAAGTTCCCAAAAAAATCATGGGTCTTCCTTCTCTTTCCATCAGTTTGGACTTATCACACAATTATCTAACTGGCATGTTGCCACCAGAAATTGGTCTCTTGAAAAACCTGCAATCATTTGATCTCTCGAATAACAAGTTGAGTGGAGAGATTCCAAGCACAATTGATGGATGCCAGGTACTTCAAGCCCTTTATCTTGATAGCAATATGTTCCAAGGAACAATTCCATCCAGCTTGAGCAAATTAACAGGGCTGGAAATCCTTGATGTCTCTAACAACTTGCTCTCTGGTCGAGTCCCTGAATTCCTGGGTATAATGAACTTGCAATATTTGAATATTTCTTTCAATAATTTCGAGGGAGAATTACCAGAAGAAGGCATTTTCAAGAATGCTTGTAGTCTAGATGTAAGAGGGAATCTAAAGCTTTGTGGTGGAGTACCTCAGGTGCATTTGTCACACTGCATTTCACAACCTTCCACACAGAAACATCACTTTCAAAGAAACATGGTGCTCATAAGTTCTATTGTTGGTTCTTTTATTTGCATAATTGCAATCATTTGCTTGTTAGTGATCCATTATACTAGAAACAACCCTCAAAACTAACCACAATCTGATAAAGATTTGAAATATGGGTTACAGCCTGTTTCATACAATGACTTTCTTAGAGCTACAGAAAATTTCTCCCCGAATAATCTAATTAGAAGAGGTTCATTTGGAGAAGTTTACATCGAGAATGTGACAACTGACAACTATTGCGGTGAAGGTGTTAAACCTTGAGAAACACAGTACTTCTAGAAGTTTCTTATCTGAATGCGAGGCATTAAAAATGTGAGACACCGGAACCTTATTAAAGTGTTGAGTTTGTGCTGTAGCATTGACCACCAAGGTAATGATTTCAAGGCTTTGGTTTTTGAGTTCATGCCAAATGGTAGCTTGGAAACATGGTTGCATCCAAATACATGTACGGATCGGCCATTCAGAACCCTCAGCTTGATCCAGAGATTGAACATTGCATTTGATGTGGCGGTAGCGCTAGATTATCTCCATTACCATTTAACTGCACCAATCGTGCATTGTGATCTCAAACCTAGTAATGTACTTTTGGATGATGACATGACTGCACATGTGAGTGATTTTGGATTAGCAAGGTTTTTGGTTCGACCTGATACCATGCCTTCTCAATCAATGTCGAGCACCGGTGGAATTAAGGGTTCTATTGGCTACATTCCTCCAGGTATATATAGCAGAGCATATTATTTGAGAAGTATTTTTTTTATGTTGCTGTTACAAAATTATTTATAGACTTTGTTAAGGTTCAAAGAAAAAAAATTGGCCAAGGCTATTCCACTGGCGAGGCCCAAGGAAAAAATATTTATTGCCTCATTTATAGTGACATGATTGAGACTGAATTTTATTATCTACCTTAATTTACTGTCTTGGGCTATAAAATTTTAAAAAATCATGTGACCCATGTTTTTCAAACTAGGTGAATTAGACTTATGTTAATAGGTAGAGAAACAGCTCACTGTGCTTCTGTACTAATTAAATTTAGGGATGTAACTATTAACTTTTTATTGTCTAGAGTATGGGATGGGTGGTCGGCCATCGGTAGAAGGAGATGTGTACAGCTATGGAGTTCTTCTGCTCGAGTTGTTCACAGGAGTAAGTCCAACTGATGAGAGAATCAGAGATGGTTTGAGCCTTCGGAAGCAAGTTGAGATGGTTTTCCCCGACCAAGTCATGGACATAGTCGACCCCAAATTATTCCCTGAAAATGATGGAAAACACAATTTGTATGCACCTGAAAATGTCTATAGTTGTTTGGTTTCAGTGATTCAATGCGGGCTTCTGTGCTCCAAAGAGTCGCCAAAAGAGCGTATTTCTATCAAAGATGTTACCAAGGAGTTGAACTCAACACGAACAAAGTTGCTTAGGTCATAGAGACTGAGAAAAAAGGATTGAAAAAGAAGAGAAAGGGATCCACTAAATATGTATTATATGTAAAATTGGACAGCGGTTGTGGTAATTTATGCTGTTGTAGTATATATGTTGTAATAACGAATTGTTGAAAGTAACGGCTAAAATTGATATGATTTTGAAAACAATTTTATGAATTTTCAAATTAATTGAATTGAATCAGATTCTAATTGGATGATCCGAATTCCAAACTCAACAATTATTCAAAAACTGTGGGGATGCACCTACTATCTTCGAGTCTGGATCCTCTGCATTGCCTCGCCGTTTGAGTTTCAATCCAGACCATCTGATCATAATCCTGATCAATCCCAGCAATGTTTTAATGCACATGGATTCTTTAAGATTTGTGCTAATATGTAATGAACGGAACAGATTCAAACCCAAAAAATAATGTATCTTAGGTCATATGAATTCCTTTCTCTTCTCTGACAATGGGCCAGTGGGTTGACTGAGAATCAAGGCCCAATAAAGATTCTCGACTCTTAAAACACAAGGCTAATTCATGAAGCTTAAAAACTAAAATGCAAGCTGGTTGCTGTCACGTGATTGTTACGCGGTGATTGTAATAACAGTCAAAAGGATGTCTTATTGTAGTCAAACAAAACACTTTATTTATTCGATATTAGATATGCATGTGATTTAGGTGGGAAAAAATAAAAAATTTCAGAAAGGACCTTTATTTTATTTTATTTACAAAATATGTTAAAATTTGTTTTTAATTATCAAAGCAAGATGATTTACACTTTTTAGCTATTTGAGATGCAAAAATCAGATAAAATAGATTCAACAGCAAATGATCAAGCAAAAAAGAAAATTTCAAAATTCTAACAGAAAATAAGAAATTTCCAATTGAGCTACTTTATTTAATGAACTTAGTACATTTTGACTGATTTCATTTGAGCAGCACAACAACACTATTTGGGTTTTATTTCTACTGATTTAAACAGCACAACCTCCAATTAAAGAATTAATTGTGTGTCAAACTAATTGGGAGAGAAGTGATATCCCAATTACAAAAGTAATTTCAAATTATTGATTTTGAATACCCAATTTAAAATTTGTTATGATAAACCATGCATCATGTAAAATTTAACACTAAGATACTTATGATATTTTAATGTTAAATTTTTTTGGGAACTTTACTCCTGTTAGATTCGATGTGCTAATTGTTTTGTTGAGTTATTATTATTTAATTACCAATAGTTAAAAATCAAATGCAAAGATATTACAAACCCAGCACAAATCTGGGTTAATATCTTAACAGAGCAGTTTTGGCTTCATGCAGCACACTAAGCATATGCAATGTTGTTTTGATTCTATAGCCTGTGCGCTGTACAAAGTCAAAACTGCAATGTTAGAAAGCGCAAATTGACACAACTTTTAAATAACCCTATGCAATTTGTTAAATCATCTCCAAAACATGAATATATTTCATCAAATTCCATCTAAACTACAACCGAGTCCATTAGATCAATCAAGATAAAAAATACAAAAATAATAAAACAAGCCACTGATTGCCTCACATATCCAGTTCAAAACAAAGGTTATTTGATAGGAGTTGACGGATGCGAAGATGCTACCTGCTCTTTATCCTGCAAACAATTGAAAGAACATAAAATTCATAAAAAAATTGAATTAACTCATGTGCCATACCCCATAAATATAATTTAAATTATAAACAGATTAATAAAAAATTTATGCAATAACCATAAATTAGACTACTGGTATCTCCTTTCCTTGGTTAGACTGCTGGTTGTTTGCAAATTGGCTATGGTACTATGCATAGCGCATATTAGTCTGTACTATGGATCAATATCTTCGTTTTTAAAATCCAAACAGTCGATTTGAACCGTTCAAAATGATCACCATATGAAAATGTACGTAGAGACGAAATTTTACATTTTTTAGAATTTTTTTACTATTTTATTTAGATAGGTAGAAAATCACTACTTTTAAATGGTCAAGAATCTTTAGATCAAGTGATTTTCTACCTACTTAAAAAATAGTAAAAAAATCTAAAAAAATGTAAAATTTGATATGCAAGTACATTTTCATATGGAAATCATGTTGAAGGGTTAAGATCGACTATTTGTACTTTGCAAGTGAAAAAATTGATCTGTAGTACGGACCAATCTATGCTATGCACAGTACCATAGCCTCACTTAAATTAAAAATATATTTAAATAAAAAAACAATAAATAACATAAACACTAAAGACCTGAGAGAAAGGTGCATTGGCCAGTGCCATCTGTTGTTGCTGAAACTGGTACCAATGCTGCTGCTGTTGCTGTTGAACTTGCATCGACTGCTGCAAATACATCTGGTACATTTGTACATTTGCTAGTAATACATCATTTGTTGCTGAAACTGCGGTTGCTTCTCGTGCAAAGAGTTGTTGCTAGGCGAGGATTGATTCGACTGTAACTGATTTTGCTGTAACTGTTGTTGTTGTAACTGGAGGCAATAGTACATCTGTTGTAGTTGGTTTTGGTTGTGTTGCCACATCTGAGATGGACACACTTTCCCTGATTGTACGCCTCCATTCTATCATTTTTTTCTGTTAGTACAACTGGATTCAGTTTATATGAGTAGGGGTTTTAACCAAAAAAAAAATAATAAATAAAGGGCAGAAGAAACTATTGGTTGCTAGTGTTTTGAAAATTACAAACACCCATTACTAGCATGAGCCCCTAAACCCTAAACCCTAAACCCTAGAGCTCAGACCAAGGTAATTTCTCCAAGGTTCCTCCTATTGTTCATCTCACCTCTCTAAAATTCTAACTCTAATCACTTATCTAATGAGAACATAATATAGTTTTCATGCACAACAATGATAGGGGAGATTTGCCAAGGAAAAATAATTTAGATGTAAATTTTTAAATTCACCGTTGTCAACTGAAAAAATGAGGGTTATATGCCCAAGAACTTCTATTAAATGTAATGATAAGGGAGCTTTTCTATTAAATTAACCCTTATCTATTAAAGAATACATTTTAATTTACAGTTATGGGTACGCTACGAGCTATATTCGCACAAGCAAGCACCTGTGACAAATAGACTCTTAAAATAAAAAAAATAAAAAACAAGGAAAGTGCAAAATGCACAAAAACACTAACCAAAGATTGTGCCAAGGCTCCTGTAGGAAATGTCTGGTTGGCTGTTGTGACATCTGTATTGGGTTATTTGGTCTTGCCAGGTCTGGATTCGAAACGGGTCGATTTTGACCCAATTCCACTTCTGACTTCAAGCATTCGCCCTGAATTGGGCTAGCAGACCTAATTGGGTTTATTTGAAAAGACTCGTCAGGTTTCGGGTCTATAGTTTCAGATTCTAGATTTGCTCTTACCGGGTCGGTTTTCTCAACATCACTATTATTATCGATACTATTATTGGTATTAAAATTATTCTCAGGTTCAGGAACAGTAAAGTTGGTTTTTGATTCTGGAATTTGAGTTTTTGGCAGTACTATACTACTATTGATTCCAAATTCGGTTGCAAAATCACCTCCTTTTCTCCTAATATGGGCTTCTTTTTTTCTAATTTTGCTCTTTTATTGCTAGTGGAATCAGTTAGGGGGAATGCATTTCGTGATTCCTTCGGAAAAAGTATGTAGTGTTGGGCCCACACCTTTCTAATCTGTGCGGGTTTTCCATAGAGGTCGACAAACTATACATAAAAATATAAGATCTCAGTTATGAGTGAGGCTATGGTACTTTGCAAAGTGCACATTGATCCATACTATGGATTCATATTTTCGTTTTCACAGTTCAAATAGTTGATCCGAACTATTCAACATGACTTTCATATGAAAATGTACTAAGAGATTAAATTTTATATTTTTTTTCTATTTTTTAAAATAAGCAGGCAGAAAATCACCTAATTTAAAAATTACGAACCATACAAAAGTAGTGATTTTCAACCTATCTAATAAAATAGTCAGAAAATTGAAAAAAAAAATTCATTCTTCAACTACATTTTCATATAAAGATCATGTTGAGTGGTTCAGATCAACAGTTTGAACTTTAAAAACAAAGATATAAATCCATAATATGGGCCGATCCGCACTATGCAAAGTAATATAGCATCACTCCTCAATTACTGTTTATAAAAAAGATAACTCACATCAAAAAACAACATAGAGATCTCTTCCCGTTCTTAATAGCATAAAGGTATAGATTCATCAGTTCGAGGTTCTATCACATTAGATATTATCGAATCTAAAGTCAATATGTGACTGGTCCCACCATACATGGATCATCTCAAATTGAATCAACCCCTACAAGTTTCAATAATCATTACTTAGAAAAATTTACAGATGCAAATATAGTAATAATTTATAAATTGACACAGAACTTTGATTAGAGAATTGCATGGCATTTGTTTAATCCCCCTAAGAAAGACTTCTCTAGCCGCATCCGTGCTACAAGTTGCCTATAAAAACAAAAATTTGCGAGAAATATAATTCAGAAAAGGTAAAAGAAAAGATTTCAAATGAATTGATTGTTAAGGGGATTAATTAAAATATTATAATTTCTATCATACCTAATTATTTTATGATTTGAATTTTAAAATTTGAATTCTAATTATTTTCCAATGTGGAGGCATGATTGGGGCATAGCAGTTTTCAAAGAAGCTGAATCCTCGAAGTTAAATATTTTCTTGTATCATACCGCAAATGCATGGTTTGGAAACTCGGCCGATTCCGAGTCAACTCGGTATCGGCCGTGTCCAATCCGAGTTTCACCCGAGTCTCACGTCCATGTCTGAACAGTGTTTTGCATGGTTTTTCAGCAAAACTCGGCTGAACAGTGTTTGACTCGGCCGAGTTATCCGATTTTCAGGCCAAGTCAACCTGAGTCTGGCCGAGTCTGTCCGAGTCTAGCCGAGTCAACATTTTTTTCAATTATTTTTAAATGCTTACTCAATAAAATGAGAATAATATCCAACAGTGTTTTTTCAATTATTTTTAAATGCTTATTTTTTGGCATACACTCTAAACAAGAAAACTTTTTCTTCACAAAATTATTTAAATTAAAATACTAAAATCTCCAAAAAAAAAAAAAAAAAAAACAGCCCGTGGGTCGCCCCAGCCACGAGCGGTTTGGTTGGATTTTTGGGCCGCCCGTGGGCCTAGCGGTCGGGGTAGTTTTGACAAAAAACGGTACAAAATGACATTTTTAAAATTAAGTTTTTTGTTAAGGGTATTAATAAAAATGGCCGTAAAGTTTGATGTGACTAATTTTTGTAGTCCGCAAACTTTATATTAGGCGTAAACTTTATTTGTCAATGTTTTTAAATATTAATGATCATCATTTTCCATGTTAAATATTTTTATATCAATAATTTTTGTATTATATTCGAAATATTTTTTTAAATGACATTAATTCAGATAATGCGGAACTCAATCAATGCTACAACATAAAGCTTATAAATATGTATTGTGATTAAAAAAAAAAAGTAAATCGGATTTGATTATTTTTTATTCATATGAAAGTTATTTACCCATCCTACAAAAATAATAAAACAGTGGGTTGTCAAGTTACATATATGAAATTAACTGTCAGTTGTAGTCAATTTGTGATAAGATATATAATGCATATTTGTATATATTGTTAATTGAGGTTGGTTAATATCAAAACTTTTGTTTCTAAGCCATGGAACAAACATTTTGGTTTTATATTTTTTAAGTCTAAACAGGCGATTCAAATTGTTCAAAATTCAATCTATATTAAAATGTGCTATGAGTCCAAATTTTACATTTTGAGGAATTTTTTACTATTTATTAACTCAGTTTTAAATCAGTGTATTCAATGATCAAAAAAAAATTTCACTGTTTATTTAAATAGGCGATTTTAAAACTATCTTAACAAATAGTAAAAATTTTGCAAAAAAATTAAAATTTGATCTTCAAGTACATTTTATATAAATATCACATCTAACAGTTTGGATCAACTGTTGGACTTTGAAAATCGAAAAACTAATTGGTTGCATTACAGCTCCGGAACAAATATTTTGATATTAGCCAATCCCTTGTTAATTAATCGTAAACCATAATTAAAAATAAATAAAACGAAATTTACATAATTAATATTTGAAAAAAATTAATTAGAGAAAATATCAATTTGATCATAATTAAATTAACTTTTAATTGAATGATTTGGATATGTCGATGATTGACTATTTAGATTCTGAAATTTGAAACATAAGAATTATTTCATTGACCAGCGGGGTCCACATGGCACGACCATCACCATTCATCCATGGTTTTATTAACTATATAGTAAGATTAAAATTGTAGACAAAAAGGTCCTATTTGCAATCCTAAAAAAGTAGTTGTTGTTCCATGGAAAAGTTTAATTGGAAAAGAAAAGCATTTCAGCGATTCTTTCCATAGAGTCACTACAACAAAATCGGTCTTCAACGACTTGTATCAGCGACTGATCCGATCACCAGTCAATGAAGTTTCACCTCCCCCCTCCCAAAAAAAAAAAAAAACGAGGAGATAGACCATGAGAGATATGAAAGAGAATAAGAGGTTCACAATCTATTGTGAAAGATATATGAAACATATTGTAGTATTGATTTTGTTGGAGAAGAAGAGATAAGCAACAGACGTAAAGTAACTGTAATTGAAAAGAGAAAATATATGAATTTCAACTGCCAGTTTTAATAATTTTGAAATACTTAAATAAAGAAATAAATAAAATAATCTTCAAGTAACAACACCTTATGTTATTGCACATGCATGCTACACTATCTCATATATTAGGTTTTACAACACTCCAAGGCAGCCATTCCATTTTTTGAGTAACCGGGCCGTAGATTTGGTGAACAAAAATTGCCCCTAGGCCAAGCCCAAGCCCAAGCCCATCTAAATCAATTAAAAAAAACCATACACCTATGTAAGGACCACTTCAAAAGACCTTGGTTGGACTTCTCATCTGATATAAAAGAGATTGCTGTGATGCTGTCACTTAAAAGATGTCTTTAGAATCAAAGATAAGGCAGAGATTTTTTGAGAGCCTCATAGACTCATAGTCAAGTCCACGCTCAAGTCAACACCCAATTGTATGTTTTGATAACGGGTTGGGCATCTCCTAAGGTTCGGATCTAATAATCAGTCTCCGGTAACTCTCATGACTTATTGTTATGGTCAGTGTCAGACCACTTATACTACCAAAGAATGATTGTATTGACTGAGCACTAATGTAGTGGATGGATCACTAATGTAATGGGTGAACATTGAGTTTGACCCACTTTAACAACTCGTTGCCACCCCCAGTAAATAACATGCAAAAGATATTAATTAAACACAGTACCAATACCAAGAAAAACAAATAAAATAACAGGATAATAAGATGATGACAACTTGGGAATCCTTCACTAGTGGAAAATATGGAATCAGGATCGGTTATATACACAAAAGAATAAATTATAAATATAAATATAAATATAACACCATCAAAAGAACAAAAAAAACAAACTTCTAATCTTACATTTTATTGATAAATTATAAATATAACACCATCAAAAGAACAAAAAAAACATGAAATTGAACGAGTATATATGGAGCACCAAAAATTGGAATAAAAGCATGGTTTCTGATCAAACTCGGAATTGGAAAGATGTATCTACTGGAATTGAAAATTCAGATTTTTTTTAGGCAGAAACTTGTTTTGTAGCAAAAAAAAAAAAAAAAAGAAAATAGTAAAAAAATATATGTTAAAACAAAATATTACACTCAACTAATTCATTAATTATATAATATAATACAAGTATTACAAATAGAAAACACTTTTTTTATAGATCAACTAAACTACAGCAACGCACTACTATACTAGCTAGTCACATGCATTATTTATAAATAAACTAAACAATTCACATACAGTCAAATATGTTGTCTCCAGCTATATGCAAGTTTGCTATGTCTCACTTTCCAGCTGTATGCAACTCTCCTTCGCAGAATTTTGGTCAAATATATCAAGTAAAATGCTTGCTTCATCCTTGTCTTGTTTTTCATTATTGATTTCACTGCTAATATACATTATTGATTTCGCAGAATTTTGGTTTCCAACTCTTGAAATTGTAACCTGTAAGAACAAGCTAATTAGAATTTATGCATAGAAGAGCAAAATTACATTAGCAACATAAATTTAGTGTAGGATTATTTTGACAACATATGTGTTAAGTTTTTTTTCTAGTTCAAATTATATTTGCATAATTTGATTTGTTTTTTTTTTGTGATTTGAAATCATAGATCAACAATTATCAGGGAAAAACGTAAAATAACCAAAGGACTCGGCCTGACTCGCATCAATAATCAGATAACTCAGCCGAGTCAACACGATTCAACCTATTTTTGTTGGAAAAATCGAATGGGCGTGACACTCAAACGAAACTTGGCTCAGAGCCGACCGATACCGTTCTAACTTGGCCGAGTCAACTTGGACCTGGCCGATTTTCCAATCCATGAATATAATAAAAGTTACATATCTGATAATACTTGACCAACCATGTAAAAATAAAACAAAAACTGTCACTAAAAATTCATTTGTATCTCTCCATAATATGAAAATTAGATGAAAATATTGTCTTAAAATTGCAGCTCCATTTTGTAGCAAATTACAAAATTTAGAAAGCTTGAATTGGACTAAATTCATAATTAGTCTACTCTTATTGAAGTCTTCGTCCGACAGGAAAAAAAAAAAAATACATGTCTGCAATAAATACTGCTATGTTGATCTAGACTTGAATTTATTGTTGTGCATCCTGCTAGCTAGCTAGCTTGGAAATTTTTGCACGATTTTTTTTTTATTTACCTTCTTTCAAAAAAAATAAAAAATAAATAACCACTTCTTCTTGAAAATTCGATATAGATCATGTCCGCAGTTTAAACCTGCGAAAACAAATTACTGGTTTTGTAGGTTTAAATTGTGGAGCAACTTTTTTTTTTCTTTTACGTACAAAGGTCACTCCAAATATTTTTTTTAAAACGGGTGCCCCACAGCCCCCCTACATTATTTATTTATTTATTTCAAGAAAGATTAAAGGGTGGGTTTCACTACATTTCAACAAAGGAGCACGTTTAATGCCAGTTGCATGGGGAGAAATAAAGGATCACGAAATAAAAAAAATTAATATATTTTCATTTTTTTTATCGGAAACTCCCTTCTGGTTCGGTAGTATAAACTTGCGACACCTAATAAAAATAAAATAAAATAAAATGGTTAAAAGATTTTTTTCTTAAATGGTAAAAATAAAAAATTTATATTTTTGCATGGCATTTGCAGGTCCACACAAAATACAGATTTGTAATAATTCTTAATTTTGATATTAATGAAGAGTCTCGATACAATCCATTTACGTGATTATCATACTTGTATCCGATGAATAAAGCGGATATGAATATTATTTTTTTCCTTAATTTATTTGCTTATTAGAAAAGGAAAAAAAAATTTTAATTAGCTTAATGGCAAGCATATAGATTAGAAAAATTTCTTAGTTTGTCACTTAAATTAATGGTGTGTGCGCATGTGTGCACGTCTGTTTGTGATGCAACTTCGCATTAGTAGTAAAAGCTTAATTACAGTATAGGAGAACAAAATATACAAAGTCCGGATGGATCACTATTGTAGTAGGTCAGTACTATAACGACTCATTAGGGAAAATATTGTGGTCAACTTCTTTCTAACCAAACATACATCTCTCTTTAACTAACTATAAGAAGAGCAGCACTCTGTGAGAGAGAAAAACCCATTTCAATATATATTGTAGTGGATGTACTCTGTGATAGAGCAATGCAACATTTCCCTTCCTTGCATGTTTTCATATCGGGTCGGGCATGTCCTAGGGTTCGGATCTAATAATCGGGCTCCGTTAACTCTCATGACTTATTAATATGGTCATTGTCAGACGACTTAGACTACCAAAGAATGATTGTTGGAATACATTCTACGTAGTGAGTGAGCACTAATGTAGTGGATGGATCACTAATGTAGTGGGTGAACATTGAGTTTGACCCACATATAGATTTATTATGAGTTTGACCCAGCTTGCTCTTTAACAAGTTGTTGCCACCTCCAGTAAATAACATGGAAAAGATATTAAACACAGTACCAATACCAAGAAAAACAAATAAAATAACAGGATAATAAGATGATGACAACTTGGGAATCCTTCTGTTTAAAAAAAAATAAGATACGGCTCAAACTTCTAATCTGACATTTTATTGATAAATTAAAAATATAACACCATCAAAAGAACAAAAAAAAACATGAAATTGAACAACGAGTATATATTGAGCAAAAAAAATTGGAATAAAAGCATGGTTTCTCAAACTCAGAATTGGAAATTCAAATTTTATAAGAAGAATCGGATTGGAAATTCAAATTTTTTTTTTTGCCAGAAACTTGTTTTGTAGAAAAAAATATATGTTAAAACAAAATATTGTACTCAAATAATTCACTAATTTTATAATATAATATAAGTATTACAAATACAAAACATTTTTTATAGATAAACTAAACTATAGCAACGCACTACTATACTAGCTAGTCACATACATTATTTATAAATAAACTAAACAATTCACATACAGTACTCAAATATGTTGTCTCCAGTTATATTCAAATTTGCTTTGTCTCCCTCCAGTTGTATGCAACTCCCCTTAGCAGAATTTTAGTCGAATCTAATGAAAAGCTTGCTTCATCCTTGTCTTGTTTTTCATTATCGATTTCACTGCCCAGGTACTGAAGCAAGTTTGGCTTCCATCTCTTAAAATTGTAACCTGTAACAACAAGCTTAAGCTAGTTAGAATTTATGTAAAAAAGAGCAAAATTACTTTAGCAGCATAAATTTAGTGCATAATTATTTTGACAAAGTATGTGTTAAGAACTTTTCTAGTTCAAATTATGTTTGCATAATTTGATTTTTTTTTTATTTGAAATCATAGATCATCAACTATCCGGAAAAAAACATAATATAATCAAGGGACTCGGCCTGACTCAGACCAAAAATCAGATAACTTGGCAAAATCAATACGATTCAAACGAGTTTTGATGAAAAAACGAATGGCCGTGAGACTCAGACGAAACTTGGCTCGGACCCAACCAATACCATTCTTACTCGGCCAAGTCAACCTGGACTTGGCCAATTTTCCAATCCATGAATAAAAGTTACATCTATGATAATACTTGACCAACCAACTAAAAATAAAACAAAAACTGTCACTAAGAATTCATTTGTATCTCTCCATAATATGAAAATTAAATTAAAATATTGTCTTCATTTGTAACAAATTACAGAATTTAGAAAGCTTGAATTGGACAAAATTCATAATTAAGAGATTCAGTCTACTCTTATTGAAGTCTTCGTCCGACAGGAAGAAAAAGAATACCTGTCTGCAATAAATTCTGCTTGGTTTAAACCTACGAAATCAAATTATTGGTTTCGTATGTTTAAATTGCCGAGCCAACTTTTTTACAAACGTCACTGCGAAAGGTTTTTGTTTTTCAAAAAGGGTGGCCCCACTACATTTGAAAAGAAGAATTAGATGGAGCCCCACAGTCCCAATACATTTTGAGGAGGGTTCAAATGCCTCCATGTTTTTGCGGCCATTTTTATTAATACCCAAAAAAAAAAACATTTTTACAATAATAACCTGACAATTTTTTTTTTTTTAAATCTGACCAGACCGCCGGTAATTGGGGCGGTCCGATTCCATACCAGACCGCCAGGACCCTGGGCGGTCCAGTAGGGACCAGACCGCCGGTAATTGGGGCGGTCCACTATGCTGCCAGATACCCGACCCGTTAGCCCCCCCTCCCCTTCTTCCTTTCTCTGTTTACCGAACCAGAACGAAAAAAAAAAAGAAAAGCGCAGCGCCGCGCCCCCCACCCCGCCCAGCTCCGCCACGCCCGCCCAGCTCCGCCACGCCCGCCGCTCGGCTCCGCCAGGTGCACTCTCTCTCTCTGCTGCCCCTCTCTCTCTCTTCTGCCTCTCTCTCTCCCTCTCTCTCTCTTTCTGCCTCACTCTCCCTCTCTCTCTCTCTAACCAATTTTGAATATTTTTGCCCCTCTCTCTCTCGTAGGGGTGTCTTTGTGGTACATTGATCGTGATTTGGTGCTTTTGGGAAGGTTTGGAGGCGAAGCGAAGGATCTCGAAACCGACCGCAACCCGCTGACTCGTTGTGTGTTCAAGCTATCTCAGGTAATTATCTAAATCAAAACTCGTTATGAATTGGTTGTTCCGAATTGCTTGTGACCTTCCCGGGTTGTTGATTTTCCCGGAAGGCGACCCGATTAGGGTTTAGGGTTTGGGTTAATTGGTTAAATTTGTAAATGAATTGTGTTAATTGGTTGGTTTTGTAAATTAATCGGTTGAATCTGTAAATTAATTGGTTTAGTTCGTAAGATTGTTGTTGGTTGAATTTGTATGGAATTGGGGCCATGACTTTGTTGTTGGGCTATATTTGAATAAAATTAGTTGGATATCGGCTTTAGAATTGTAAAATTGTGGTCGAATTTGTCGAATTGGTTAAAATTTGGGTTATTAATAAAAATTTATGGTTAGGGTTTACGGATAAAAACTCAAATTGATAGTTTAGGGTTTTAAGAACAAAATTGATAATTTTTAAGAATTTGTAAGAATTGATTAGGAATTATAAGTCATAACTCTGTTAAATTGTATGTTTATGGAAGCTTCTCCTTTAATAACTATTTATGTATCTATTATTCTATTTATGCACTTGTAATTGGTTATACTTATAATTTTAAGCCTTATATATCTGATATGAGGACCCTACTATTTGTAGCTTGGATTGACCACTTAAATACAAATATTAATATATTATATCATTTAATATAATGGTTCCGAATATTCTTAGGAAAATCATAATTTTTTTTTATATTATGCAACATTGTTGTTTGAATTTAGAAATTTAAAAATTGTAAGTATGTTATTTAGTTAATTATTTTTTAAATATTTCTTTTAATTATTTGTAAAAATTGTAAATATTTCTTTTAATTAATTTTTAAATATTTATTTTAATTATTTTTAAAATATTTATTTTAATTATTTTTAAAATATTTATGTCAATTATTTTTTAAATATTTTGTTATTATTTTCTAATTAGTCGTTGATTACTGTACAGTTAGTATTTAATTACGCACATAATTAGCCTTCCTAATCAATTACTGTACAGTTAGTATTTAATTACGCACATAATTAGCCTTCCTAATCAATTGTTGTCACTTGAAACCCTAGTTATAATGGCACCCAAAGTTGGAAAAAATAGAGGAAGAACTGAAACCGAACGCGAAGCAAAAAGAGCACTCATTAATAATTTTTGGACGGCTGAAGCCTACGCGATGCGGAATTTGGAAAGATTGTTTTCACCCAAAAATAATGAAGAATTTCTGAGCACTCTTGATTCATCAATTAGAAAAATGCTGATGGAAGGCTGGGTGGACAGGGTCCCTCCACCTGGATGGGGACAGTGCTGCTTATGTGAGCTGAAGGGAGATATGGTGGATATGTTCTTCTGTTATAAATGTGGCAAAGCTGTTCATCCCAATTGCATGGACCTGCATGCAGATCTGCTGAATGACGCTCGTCTCACTACGTGGGAGTGTCCTGCGTGCGTGCGTCGGGGTGAGGAAAAAAAGGGAGCAAGCTCCTCGTCTCGTAAGGCTTAGACCCCAATTGTATGTTGTTGTAGTATTTTATGTTTTAACTGTAACGGTTTGTATAATTGCTATTTGAACTGGTTGTTGCTGTATTAATTTTATGTTACCTTATTCTATGGACTCGACGGTTCTGTATTATTTAGTAATGTATATGGATTTTATGAATTTTAAATTCCTGGTATTTTAGTTGAACATGAGCTGCATTATTTTTGAATATGCTAGAAATAAGTGTATGTGTATGTGTATATTATACATATAGTTCACCAAACAAATAAAAATAAAAATAAAAATCAAAGTTATAAAAATTTACGATATCACTTCGTAAATATATCAAATATTTTATCTTTTGGCATACACATACACATATACATAATATTTTATTTTTTGAACTGTTTAATTTTTTTTTTTTAAATGTAGTATGCCTAAATCTAGACGGTGGGGACTACGGCCTACGCCTGGAGCGGGTCCGGGTGGAGCGGGCCCGTCGTCTGATGAGGATGTGGCTGGAGATGGAGCAGGATTTGAGCATCCGACTGGAGCGGGTCAGTCGTCTGAGGCCGAGCCTAGTTATCGCTGCCACGATCCTGACACCTTCAGTCCTCTTCTGTGGACCCATCATGTTAAGCACCGTGTCTCATTGGCATCTCTTGAGGTACGTGATTATTATGCGTAATGTACATATTACTAAAAAAATAACACGATTTGAGTCTCATAAATTTATAATAAATACAGGACGATGGCTTACTTATGGTGAGGCACCGCAGGTCTGAGATTCCGTTTGTTCCCCATCCGCTGATGACCCAATGCCTCTTGCAGCTTGGGTTGTATCAGATTGCCATGATGCCACAGAGTAATATCAATCCGTATCTGATGCACGGTCTAGCGGAGAGATGGCGACCTGAGACGCATACATTTCATCTCCCGCCTGGGGAGATGACAGTCACCCTCGGTGATGTGAGCGCATTGTGGGGATTGCCTATCGATGGCGAGCCCATAGGTGGCGTCTCAGACCATCCAGACCTGCAGAGGATGATACCGGAGTTGTTAGGGTGTCATCCGAATCAGCTACAGAAGAAGTTCAACAAGAAGAAGGGGGAGGAGGAAGAGGCCCGGTCTTCTGCTTACTGTATTTCTCTGAGATCACTCCGGGCTCACTTCTTCCAGAATCAGAATCAGATATTCCCTGAGACAGACGATGTTGAGGCGGTCAGGAGGTACCATTACGCTTTTCAATATTGTTAATATTGTTCATATTCGTAATCTCAATAATTTCAATGTTTTATATTGATTGTTTCATGTTGCAGGTATATTAGGGCTTTTGTGCTGGATCTGTGCGGTGCCGTCATGTTCGTGGACTCTAGCGGTGATTCGGTCCCGATTATGTTTCTCTCATTGCTGAGGGACCTTGATAAGCCTAAGAGGTGGAACTGGGGTGGAGCCGTTCTCGCCCATTTATACAGATCCCTGTGTCACGCTTGTTTGGTAAGTCTGTACTAATTTTGTTGTTACTTTAAAGTTGAAAATTCATACCGAGTTCATATTTACAGTTAAAATTTCAGGTGAAGAACAAGCAGATTCAAGGGCCACTTCTTCTACTCCAGCATTGGTCGTGGTCACATCTGCCCATATGTCGGCCAGATATACCACATCCACCTCCCCGTTGGAGAGTTCCAGACCCAGACAGATGCCCCGCATATGCTGCTATATGGGGCAGGGATCACGACTACCAGGAGACGGGCAAGGGGGTTTCTTATGTCCGGGGTCAACTCCAGATGCTCCGACATTGTAACATCGATTGGTTCCCGTATCGTGCATTTTATCGTAGCGGTCTTCTGAGTCGGTTGACATTGGAGCAGAGACCACTCTCGTTTTATCAGGGACCGTTAGTTTGTTACTGGATAGTGGAGTACCATTATCCCGATCGGGTGTCCCGACAGTTCGGCTTGGATGCCTTCATCCCGGAGTACCCGCTGATTGGTCAGGATGAGACGGACAGGTTCCACAAGTAAGTACTATCGTCAAAGGAACAAATATCGTTATCACTTTACTATTGTCATTTTAATTTCGTTTCTGGACTTTCTAATTAATTGTACTTGCAGAACGACTCACTGCAAGCCCAAAGTCGACTGGAGGCAGCGTTTCAGCTTGGAGTACGACTGGGCTGGACATCCGGAGCAGCACTTATGGAGTCCGCCATCTCCTGAGTCAGTGCCTGTAGGTCCCGGACGTTTGAGATATGAGGTCTGGTACCAGAGACACGGCATGCCGTCAGTCTACCTTACAGGCCATTACGGCGACACCCTTCGACGTAGACTGATGGAGGATTCATCTAGGAGTTTCTTGCCTTGGGGTCCGATCCATGCTCGTGCGGTAAGTACAACTGAAATATACTTTAATTAAAAATTGCAAGTTTTAATTACTTATTGTTGTCATAATCATGATGATATGTTGTGTGCAGTTACTGGCAGCTGTGAGAGGGGTTGGACACAGTTTGGTCTGCATGGCGAGGGATGCTTGGCGAGCCATAGGATGCCAAATGCTCGAGCACACGGCACCAGTCGTGGAGGTAGGCGGTTGGGAA
This sequence comes from Carex rostrata, assembly GCF_964058835.1. Classification (NCBI taxonomy): domain Eukaryota; kingdom Viridiplantae; phylum Streptophyta; class Magnoliopsida; order Poales; family Cyperaceae; genus Carex; species Carex rostrata. The sequence goes on from NC_135951.1 coordinate 3,896,551, forward strand.
GGCCGCCTCATTGGCATGATGCGCGATGCTGGAGAGAACATCAATTGGCGGGAGGCGATCAAGACTACCAGGCGAAATCCGGATGAGCCACCAGTCCCTATCTACGCCTCCGAGATGCCGCCACCTCCTGCAGGTGATTACAATTTAATATTACAAGTAGGACACACATAATCATTTCATTTTCCTCGAATTCTCGGTTCTAATTAAGTTAACTTTCAATTATGCAGCTGATGACTCAGGTTGGGCATTCCACGAGTGGATTCTGAATACCCAAGGATGGGACGCTTACTACAATAAATATGGAGTTCCGGTGGAGATTGGCCCGGTATGTCAGCTTTCTACATTCTATAGCAGAGTTTTTTTTGTATATATTAGATCTGACCTTATTTAAATTTAGGATGGAGTACCTGCTCGGCAAGACCCCCTCGGTTTTAGCACGAACGACCTTCCCTGTGAGGATACAGATGACGAGGTGATTGCCTCTTCGAGACCGAGATACAGAGATACGATGCAGCACGACTATGAGTCTGGTGGGAGTGCATCTCAGACCACAGATGGATTTGTATCTGCATTATTTGGCGCACCGCCTCCTGCCACCTATGCACCTAGCTGGGCTGAGGATCCATGGGAGATGCGTACGCAGACCACCGATTCCAGATCAGTCATTCCATTTGATCCATGGGGAGCCGATACGGGTACGCCGTACATGTATACACAGGGCCCGGGGGAGGTTGACCTCACTGGTGATGAGAGTCAGGGTGGAGAGGAGGACTTAGGAGATATGAGTCCTCACTCCCAGCAGATACCGAGGCGTGTGCAGCCGGACAGGGAGCTCAAAGGCAAAGCAGCTGCTAGGTTCAGTCCCTCGGGGAAGAAGCATAAGAGATGATTGCAGTTTTTAATGATGTTTTTATTATGATTGCAGTTTTTTATGATGTATTTTGGACTGTAGTATTATTATGATTGCAGTTTTATTTTATGTTGATCCATGGTTTTTATGTTTTTTCTACTTTACATCGAAACGGTCTTATGAAACTACAACATATCTGTTTCGTCAAATTATAAGTAATCAAGTGTTAAAACTAAGCAATTTCATCGAAACGGTCTTATACCTGTAGCAATCGCCTCAAAATCGCCCAAAAATATGTGCATTATCAAATCAAATTACATCAAACTTATAAAGAGTTATGACACCACTTATAATTATAGTCTACCATAGTCTAACAAGTGAAGTTCACGAATACAAAATCAGCTGCTACGGACCAGACCGCTGGTATCCCTGGCGGTCCACTAGCTGTCCTACAAAATCAGCATTTTCTCTCTCCAACACACACTACAAAGAAGGAGAAAGAGAGCGCAGACGATTGTTTCGGCGATTTCAGACGATTTTCTCCACTACTAAATCCGCAGGTATTTTTTTTTATTTTATAATTAGTCTATGTTTACTGTACAATTAGTCTACGTTTGTGGTTCTGTTCAACAGGATGGACAATAGCGAAAGATGTACTCATGCTACCAAATGTCACTGTGATGCAATACTTCTTTTGAAAAGAGTTGGTGTCAAATGTCCCATTGAAAATCCACCCCTTTCAGACGATGACTTTGTGGAAAATCCATATGGATATGGTATGAAAAAAAATTCGGCGAGCACATCGTCGGGTGTCACCAATCAGAAGCCGGCGGCTAAGAATACGGCTGTTAAGAATTCGGCTGCTACGAAGTCAGTTAGTAAGAAGCCGACTGCTAAGAAATAGGATTTTAAATTCGTCAATTTGGTTTTTTCGTTGTGAGATGTTTCTTGATGTATTTTATCATCTTGTCAGACAATTTATCAGTTATCTCTGAATTAATTATTGAATATGCTAGATAATATAACTGTAGTTCGGAAGTAGTCTAACATAGTCTAACAAGTAAAGTCCACGAATACAATTAAAGTTCAATGATACAACTGAAGTTCACCAATATTCATAAGTTAGTTCAAACCAAACAAAATAAGTTCTCCCAAGCAAAATAATAAGTTCATCTTTCACGACGTCGGAATAGACCCAATAGACGGGAAGATTTTCTGGTGCCAGCTGCAGGTGCAGCAGTACTTGTAGACCCTTGGCTACTAGATGATTGGGTCGCAGGAGGTGGTTGTCTTCTACCAGTTGCTTCAGCAACAACTCTCGCATTTTCTCTTTCATTGTGTTCGTTTATGGCATCTGAACATAACAACAGAGTTCAGTTATCAATATAATAAAAACATAAATTAATTCTGAAAAATGCTACCTACCTGCCCTGCGCCTGTCAGAAACGGAACGGCGAGCCTGATTTCCCGATGGCCTCCTACCACCCATCTCGTCCATGGTCATTATAGCACGTTTGTGTCTCCTCCTCCCCTTCCTTATCCATCCTTCTGAAGGGAGTATTCTATCACCGACATACGCAGGCCACTCATGCTGGTTGGGATAAGAATGGAAAGATCCACCCCAAGTAGAAGCAAGGTAATCGGTACGATACATGTCGGCGACATAGTGATCCTCGCAGAAGTTTCTCACTCGGCATACCGCCATCACGTGACTACAAGGTATTCCAGCTAGTTGGGGTCCTTGGCATGTACAGGTCACCTCTCTTGCCTCTCCGAATTGCACTACGTACTTGAAAGCCCTCTTCACAAACTCCATAGTGCCATCTGGTCTACGGCTGGAAGGAACGTACTCATTTGGATTGTGCACTTCGAATTCTGTACCGTCATTACCCATCGGGATCACGGTCATAGTTGCACCTTTATTCCTGTGTTTTTTTAGTTTCTCCTCCACCCTTGTTGAAAATGACTGGTTCATCCTTATTAATTCTGCGGCCTTAGCACGCCGTTCCTGAAACCATGTATTTAACTTGTAGAAAGTGTCTTCTACAACTGCAGCCACCGGCAACGTCCGGCTCTCCTTGAAGACTGCATTCAGCGATTCAGAGCCGTTGGTGGTCATAATTCCCCAACGGTAACCTCCATCACGTGCTTGAAATATTTTCTCGTATGCTGGTGGCTCTTGGACATCTCTGGGGTTATTTTTGCCCACCTTCATTAAGTACAGATTTGCTTTCGGCATATACTACATATAAATAAGGAAATAAAATAATATAAGTAAACAATTAAAATAAAAATATGTTAACAAAGTACAATAAGACATGTAAACAATCAACAAACACATACCTTTGCAAATTCTCTACTCATCTCTTCCACCCTTCTTGGCTTCTTCTTTTTGCAATTACGTCTGAATGTTTCTAGGACCCAGCTATTGTTTCCGGTTGCCTTGCTAAGGTTCTCCGCAACGTGTTGCATACACAACCTGTGCACACACTCGCCAGTATGTGTTGACCAACCGTATTCTTCATGATCAAAAACATATTTTATTCCTTTGTGCTGGTCTGATATTACAGAGAAAAACTTTGTTGGCCCAACCACCCGTCTTCTTAAAAATTGCATAAAGAATCCCCAGTTCTCACCATCCTCTTTCCGAACAATTGCAAACGCCAAAGGCAACAGCTGGTTCTCAGCATCATATGCACATGCTATCAGTAGCCTCCCCTCGTAACGGCCAGACATGAAGCATGCATCAATGCTGATAACGGGTCTGATGAATGGCACAGCTTGGATACAAGGACCAAAAGCCCATGCAATGCCCTTGAATTGTTGAACTCCCTCTATTAGTACTCCATTCTTATCATAAATGGGGCCATGCCACCGCTGAAATACAGTGCCGGGATTTGTACTTGCCATAGCCTGGAGCAATGGTGTCAGATAGTTGTATGAATCCTTCCAACTACCGAATATTCTGCAAATCGCAAGTTCACGACCTCTCCACAACCTGTTATATTTTGGGATTACATGTATGTATTTGTGTCTGACGGCCATAGCCACCGCCTTGATGCTCATCGATGGGTCCAACTTAATGTCTGCCTCAATTGCATCGGCAATTAGTGATGCTGTCAGGTTTGAATGGTCTGTCCTTGTGGACGCAGACTTGCATGTATGAGGTGGTTCACACTTTTTAATTATCCATGCTTCCCCCGAACCCGCAGGGGTTGCATAAAGGCGAAACTCACAACGAGGGGCATTTTTGCATATCACAACCAATCTTTTTGATTCTCTTTTTTCTAATATACATTCCCAGTTGCCGTGAACGTGAGTCTCATAGATTTTCTTTACAAGTTCATCTATGTTGGTATAGACTTGCCCTGGGGCAAGTTCACGATTGTATACAACACGAGGACCAAAGAAACTAATGTCAGCCTCTTCAAAAGCTGTGGTATCGTTGAATGTGGCGACAGGATGCCTATTCCCTCGACCCCTGATTGGGAATTTTTCTTCCCTGGACAAACCTGGTACATTTGCATCACCATCTGATAAGTCATCAGATTCCCAAATTCCTTGGTATTCATCTCCGGTTTCCATTTCTCTTTCCGGTATGGCATCAATAGCATCAACATCAATATTAGTATCATTTGGATTAACGGATAACTGTATCGGTAATGACTCTGGTATAGCTGGAAATGTAGGGATTATGGGTGTCTGTCTGGGCGGTGGTGGTGGTGGTGGTACAACTTCAGTAAACTCACGGGAGTTATGGTACCCCGGGTTGTCATAACAGGGACTGTGGTACCCCTGGTTGTCATGAGGGGAGTGGTGGTACCCCTGACTGTCATGAGGGGAGTGGTGGTACCCCTGGCTGTCATGAGGGGAGTGGTGGTACCCCTGGCTGTCATAAGCCGAATTGTCATAACCTGAAGGTCCAGCAGGGGGAGCCCTAGAAGGTCCAGCCCCAGCCGCACTAAAAGGTCTAGCCCCGGCCTGGGGAACCCTCCTGGAATATAAGTCTATCATAGCGACCCCCCTAGACTCAAATTGTTGGTACACAGCCTTCCACAACTCCTCATCTGTTATAGGAAAACTCACAAAGTAAGGTCTACCCGCCCCAGCCCGTTGTGTGTCAATTCGGGTAGCCAATTCTAATTCATACCGGTCGGGGTTCACACCAGTCTTTTCATATACTAGTTGCTTAAGTTCAATAAATGTGGTTCTTTCATTAACCTGCAAGCCGAATGAGGCATCTTTCGAGTAATACACGCCATCTGCACCCTTAATTAGCCTACCGCCCACGTACAGTGCAACCAGCATTTTGTCCTTAACAAACTACATTTAAAAAAAAACATTCATAAGAATTACAGTATAATAGATTCATTATTTTTTGGAATTTAAAAGTTAATTATAATATTACTTAAAGCCTAATTTATAGTTTTTACAGACTGCGGGTATAATAATTATTAATTAAAAATTAAACATAAAATAATTAAATAAAAAATAATATACCTGTAGCAATCGCCTCTAAATCGCTTAAAATCGCTTCAAAATCGCTCTCTCTTTCTTCTCTGTGGTTTAATAAATGATACTGTGCTAGAGAGACAGCAGACAGAGCTGCTATATGGCAGCATAGTGGACCGCCCCAATTACCGGCGGTCTGGTCCCTACTGGACCGCCCAGGGTCCTGGCGGTCTGGTATGGAATCGGACCGCCCCAATTACCGGCGGTCTGGTCAGATTTAAAAAAAAAAAATTGTCAGGTTATTATTGTAAAAATGTTTTTTTTTTTGGGTATTAATAAAAATGGCCGATGTTTTTGTGCCTCCATCATGCCTCCATTCTTCTCTATTATTTTCAAAGTTCAAACAGTCAATCTAAACCGCTCAACCTAACCTCTATACTAAAATATGTTTGGAGACCAAATTTTATATTTTTAGGAATTGGTTTACTATTTTTTTAGATAGGTACAAAATCAGTAAATCTGTACCATCTAAAAACAGTATTTTTGTACCTATCTAAAAAAATAGTAAAAAAGTTCCTAAAAATATAAAATTTGGTCTCCAAACATATTTTAGTATGGAGGTTAGGTTGAGCGGTTCGGATCAACTGTTTGAACTTTGAAAATAATAGAGAAGGATGGAGGCATGATGGAGGCACAAAAACATGGAGGCATTTGAACCCTCCTCATACATTTATTTATTTATTTATTTCAAGAAAGATCTAAGTGTATTAAACAAAGATTAAAGGGTGGGTCCCACTACATTTCAACAAAGGACTACGTGTACGTATTGCCAGATAGGATGATCACGAAATCCTTAAACTTGCAAACCTCCCTTCTTGTTCGGCAGTATAAACTTGCATACCTGATAAAAATAAAATTAAAAAAAAAGTGGTTAAAACATTTTCTTTCTTAAATTGTAAAAATAAAAAATTTGGATTTTTGCATGGCATTTGCAGGTCCACACAAAATACAGGTTTTTAGTCATTCTTTTTTTTTTTTTTTGAAAAAGTGGTGAACCACCGATTTCATTAGAAATCACAAAATTGTTTTTGCTTCAATCTCCAACTAAACTGGAGAGAGAAACGCATACAGTATGAAGAAATTAAAAAAACCACCTAGGCAAGACAGTATCATGCCTAGCCAAATAGTCAACACAACAAAGCCATGTTAAAGTAAGCATCTAAGAGCAAGAGACCAGAAAAAAAATCACAAACTAATCATTGAGGAACTCTAACCCAAGCATATGGATTAAATCTTCCTGTGCCAGCAGAGGGTGCTCTACCTCTAGCGCTGGATCCCCCTCGTGAACCGTTGCCCGTGGGCCTACTATAATCAAATACTGAGAAGGCAAGTCATTAGTGTCCAAAGACAAAATTAAAGATAGGTTAAGCAAAGAACCATTATTTAAAGTCTTACACCAGAATGTAGCTAAAGCAATAATTTTGGAGCCAATGGCCTTTAAAGTAGGCATACGAGATTGTTGGAAACAAAGCTTATTTCTTACAAGCCATAAACACCAAAGCACAGCCCCTCGAACAAGCTCTACCAAAGGTTTATCCTTAAGGGGAATAAAGGCATTTAAAAACCATATATCATCGATAGTTGAACCCTCAAACAAAAAGTTATTATGTTGAGCAATCCAATTCCATATTTGAAAAGAGATGGGGCAATGCACAAATAAATGATCAGTAGATTCGAATGAACCACAAAAATGACATGATGTATTACCCACCCAACCTCTATGAGTAAGATTTTCTTTGGTCAGAAGTTTATTTCGTTTGAGAAGATAGAGAAAAATTTTGATTTTCAAAGGAATTTTGGATGACCAAATAGATGTAAATTCAAAATTAGGAATACCTCCATTTTCAAGCCATATATAATAAGAATGTACTGTGAACTTACCAAGAGAAGACCACCTCCATAACAAAGTGTCATTTAAAAGGGCCGGGGTTAAGCCTACAATTATTGAAATGAGAAAGCAGATTATGCCACTCATGAAAAGTGACACCTGTTAATTGGCGGTTGAAAGAGATATCTAAAAAATCATGTTCGAAAGCCTCACTGACCAACAAATCAGGATCTCAAGCTATAGTAAAGAGAGTTGGATATAAACAAGCTAAAGTATGTTCGGAACACCATATATCTTTCCAAAATAAAATGGTAAGACCATTACCCAAAGATCTGACTAGCCCAGTATTGACTACATGGGCACCCTTTAAGATACCTCTCCAAAAAGGAGAGCAAGTGGAAGAAAAACCTGTGTGGCCATATTTAGACAGAACTATTGATTTCCATTTACAACTAATATTAGGATCCTTAAACCGTACCCACCATTTAGCAAGCAAATACTGATTAAGGCGTTTGAGATCAATTAAACCCAAACCCCCCTGTGATTTACTTTTACAAACAGTTAACCATGAAACCAAATAGTATTTTTTTCGCACTGAATTACCCCCAAACCAAAGAAATCTCCGTCTTAATTTATCAATTCACAATCTAATTTTTGCGGGCATAAGAAAGACGGACAACCAATAAATAGGTATGGCAGACAGGACAGAATTTAAAAGTGTTACTCGCCCCCCATATGACAGAAGCTTCCCTTTCCAACCTTGAATGCGAGATTCGATTTTATCAATGATAGCTTGCCAATCTAACATATTAGGTTTTTTAAAATGTAAAGGCAATCCAAGGTAAGTAATAGGTAAAGATGCAATTTTACAACCAAACAAATCTGCCAAATGTAGTCCTTCTTGATCTGTTAAATTAAATGGTACCATTTCTGATTTTGCATAATTAATTCGCATACCTGAAAGATTCTTAAAGGCAATCAAATGTAATTTAAGGGCCTCCACCATTCGAGAGTCAGCTTGAAGAAATAATAAAGTATCATCTGCAAATTGTAAGTTCAAAACTGGACCAACATTGGCAAAATTACCAATACTAGATATAAACCCTGCGGCCTGGATTTGTTGTAACGATTTATTTAAAACATCGGCCACTAAATTAAAAAGTAAGGGAGACAGAGGATCACCCTGTCTTAAACCCCGTTTGCATTTAAAATAAGGACCTAGTGTTCCATTAAAATTAATACAAGTTTAATTTTGATATTAATCAAGAGTCACAATACAATCCATTTACGTGATTATCAGACTTGTATCTGATAAATAAAGCGGATATGAATATTATTTTTTTTCCTTAATTTAATTGCTTATTAGAAAAGTAACAAAATTAAAATTAAAATTTGCTTAATGGTAAGCATATGGATTAGAAAAATTTCTTAGATTGTCACTTAATTAATAGTGTGTTCGCATCTGTGCACGACTGTTTATGATGCAATTTCGCATTCATTTTTTTATATTCAAACCCTATAAATTTATTCTGGTGCCAGCACCATGCATAATAGTAAAAGGTTAATTAGAGCATAGAAGAAAAATGGATCACTATAACGACTCATTAGGGAAAAAATAGTGGTCAACTTCTTTCTAACCATACATCTCCCTTTAACTATGAGATGAGCACTCTGTGAGAGAAAAACCCATTCCACTATTGCAGTAGATGAGCACTCTGTGATAAAGCAATGCAACATCTCCCTTCCTTGCATGTTTTGATATCAGGTCGGGCATGTCCTAGGGTTCGGATCTAATAATTGGGCTCTGGTAACTCTCATGACTTATTGTTATGGTCAGTGCCAGACGACTTGTACTACCAGCACTAATGTAGTGGATGGATCACTAATATAGTGGGTGAACATTGAGAACAATATTTAGTTGTGAATTTCTTTGTTTGTGCAACATATTGCACAAAGGAGGAGCTACTGTATATTAGCGGTGGGCAACTGCCCACTCTTGAATTTGGATAAGCAAGCTTAAATCTCAATATATTTGAGTTTTTGCCTACTCCAAATTGTAAATTTAACCCACTCCTACAGTGAAAAAGGTGCAAATGTATTCTTCTTAACTCCAACATAAGAGACACGGCCAAAAGTTTTATTAATATTCAAAAAAAAAAAAATTGAATTCTACATCCTGTTTGAAAAGATTTTAAAATATGCTAAAACCGCAATTTTATTTCACAGTTTGGGGTCAACAATCCGCAAATTAAATCCATGGTATTAGTCCCTCGAAAACTGTAGAACAAATCCAAGGTTTTGGGAAACCGAATTTTTTTTTGCGGTTATAGGGTAAAGGTCTTAGGCTTTACCGTGAATTTAATTCACGGTCAAAACCGCAATTTCATTTCATCTGACAATTTTGTTAGAATCAACTTTTTTTTTAAAAAAGAATGACCACAATATTTTTTTATTTTTATTTAGAAGTGACTGATGACTCAAAATTAGACTACTAACTTTTAGTATATAAAATATATACTTAGTTACTCTAATTCTACTCTGTCAGATTACAAGCGCATAATCCTACTGTGTAGTAGTGTCAGGTGTCGATCCATAGGGATATATCTATAAATATTTAACAACTTAACACTAGTCTAGGTTCTTCGGTTTGTTTGCGTGTGCGTAACTTTTAATAATAATAGTAGTAAAGGGTGATTTTACAGTTTACTCTGGCAGTGGTATAAGTGGAGATGCTAATTGCTGTAAGCTAAAGAATAGGGAGCCTCTAAGATTTTAGATGAAATTCTTCTCATTATTTAAAAATATATTTATGGCACTCATCTCTACCTGCATATGACCTTCTGTCACTACCGCATACAGTATAGACCACCCCGCAGATAGAGCCGCATATCTGTATTGTTATTCCCTATGGATGCCTTGGTTCGATTCTATGCATATTTGAAACGTTCTCCGACTCTAAGGTTGGCTTGTGGGGAACAATTCAGATTGTCACAATATGTAATATACAAATTAAGCTACTCACACTAACCTAATTAATTACATTCTCCTATTACTCGCTAAGTAATAACCCCAAACCATACTCATTACAAGTAATAAATAAATTCCTAATTATAATTCGAGATGAGATCTAATCTATATCCTGTCATGGAAGCCCGCTAGGTTTTAACCCTAGTCTTTGAACCACTGCCAAGCCTCGTTAACCAAAGTGTTTATAGTACTTACTTGTATCCCCTCTCATACTGAGGTACAATGACTTAGCACCTATTGGTATATGGAGGACAATTGCATATAGTAGACAGAACTATGTATACAATGACATATTTTAATATCATTCAAAGAAAAATGAAATCTCAAATAAACATAAAAGAAAAATAAATATAATAAAAATATAATATAGAATTCATTACGTCCAAACCTTAGAGAGAAGAAGCTTAGCTAATCAAAGCCATGACAAAATAAAAGAAGTACAATAAGAAAGACAACCTAAAACCTAGAGAAATTGGAAACCTCGACTTTCTTAGATGATGCCTTCTTCTTCTGCCTAGGACTTCGAGAGCTTTCCCTTCTCCAACTTAAGAATTTACACACACAATTCTACTCTAATCAATGGGCTTACACAAGTGAAACATGCACACTAATTCCTGTTACATGAGGGGTTATATAGTAATCCTAAGGGTGTAGCCATAGAGAGACCGAGATTTCTATAAATCTTGTTGAATAAGATTTCAACAAGGTTTATATAATGTACAATTTTTTTTCAATGATTTAAAATTCCTGACGAAGATTTTAAGAAATATTAAAATCTATCTGAAGAAGATTTCAAGAAATATTAAGGTTATGCTCCACAAACAATGACGTAGAGGAAGGGAGAAGAAAGGGAAGGGAAGGATGAGCGCTAATTTCACTCTCGCTACACCCAAATTTGGGGGTGACAAATCTCACAACTTTTGTATATCGAACTTTAGTAATGGATTGGACAACTTGATTATGTAAGAGAAATAGAGCAGGTACTAAACCGTAAAAGAGAGAGAAGAGAAATAAAGAGGAAGAAGACCTCCAGGCTCCAGGAAGAGGCGTGAAATTAATGTCTTTATATTTTAACGGTTCAAAATACAACCAACAGAACAAGTTCGACTTCCTTATATCGAAACTAATATAAGATCTGATATCAGAAGATCATGAAATAGTTATATCAGTTAGAACATACGTTCCGCTAAAATAAGTCATTTATCTTCTACGGTATGCAGTTACCGACCGATATCAGAAAATTGAGACTATTTACTATTGGTAAGAAAAGTCAGAACCTATATAAGAAAATGACAACTTATTTACAAACTTGCCACCACAGCGTTGGTCTATCAGTTTCAGATCAAAATTAGTTTAAACCGAAAGAAAATGGGCATTAAATATCCCATTTTTGTAGTAGTGTGTCAGTTATCAAAGTGGAAACCCAAGATATTAAACGCATTACTAAAACCAAGAATATAAAATAAAATAACTGGAAAGAAGATGACCAATTGGCAATCTTATTTTGTGAAAATAAAGACCGGATTAAGCTCCTAATCTTATATTAATTGATTAATTAAAAATACGATACAACCAAAAAGTATGAAAGTGAGCAATGAGTATTGAGCGTACAAAAATATAATAAATGCTACATTTTTGATAATATTTGACCAACCAACTCAAAAGTAAAATAAAAATTATATCCAAATATCCGATTTAATCTCTTTACATAATATAAAAATTAGAGCTCCATTTCATAGCAAATTATAGAATTTGGAAAGCTGAGATTGGAATAAAAAAGAAGAGATGCGGTCTATTCATCAAGTCTAGAAATTCCATTATCACATTCAAGTGTGCCTTGCTAGTCTAGAAATTCGCAAGTCATTTGTAGGTCAACACCACTTCCTTTATCACATTCAAGTGTGTTAGGAATCAAAGTGGAATAACACAAAAATCACAATACTAATTAATACTACCAAGAAAATATCAAAAGTGTTTTCCTTGTTTTTTCTTTTACATTCCTTCTCTTTTTTTTTTTTTTTTTTTTTGAAAGGTTCTTTTACATTCCTTCAAATCAAATAACTGGCCTACAAGATGATGACAAATTGCAATCCTTTTTATTGTTTTGCTTAATAAGATAGGAAGAGGTCAGGCTTCTAATTTTATAATTTATTGATAAATTCAAAATAGCCAAAAAAAACGTGAATTTTTCAATGATGTTTGAGCAACAAAAAATGGAATAAAAGTTTAATCTATCTTAATAGTACTTCACTAGTCAACTGAAAAATAGAATAAAATTGTCTTTAAAATTCAATTACATCTCTGTTCATAATATGAAAATTAGATGAAACTGTTGTCTTATAATTAATTCCAGCTCCATTTCGTAGCAATTTACAGAATTTAGAAATATAAGAGACACGGTCTACTTTCATTTTGAAGTCTTCGTCATTGCGATCTAGACTGGAAATATGCAAGTCATTTGCAGGTCAACACCAAAATATAGTTCTGTAATCATGCTATAATTTTTATGAATTTTTAAAGTTAGTTGGGCAGATACCACTAACAATATTTTTATTAAAAAAAAATAGTATTTCCAGAGCACTGAATGTACGATAATATAATCATTGCAGCACCAACCATCCGAATATTGTGTCCTTTTAAAAGCATTGGGATCTTTAGTTCTGTAATCATTCTTGCTTTTAAAAGCAATCAAGAGCGAATAATTTATGATTCACTTGTAATTAGCTAATTAGAAAAATGATACAGATTAAAAAAAACTAGCTTATTCATAACCATATGGATTAAAAAAGTTAGTTGGGTTCTCACTTAATGGGGTGTGTGTGTGTGAGAGAGAGAGGTAATTCGCATTCATTTTTATTCATTACCCAATAAATATAGATGTTTAAAGATGATTGTGTGCTGATGGCAAGAAATAAGCTACAATATTTTGTTGGCCAAAGATGCATTAGGTTTTGTCGTCGAGGTGCCAACACCATGCACATTAGTAGAAGGTTTGAGCATGGGATTACCTCACTACTACAAAAACACATTTACTATTACCCTTTTACCATCGGATGTCCTTTGACACAGATGGTATATGTAACTAGTGACAGCACTGTAATTACTTTGAACTTTTTATAGATTGCTCGGTCTAACCAATCGATGTCGTTGATAGCCCCCCTCGTTTGCCATCGGTTCATTTTGTCCAACAGTTGGTAAAGACATAAATTACACTATCGATTGAGATAAACCAACCGATGGTGTTATGGGTGTGTGTGAATGAAAACTGCTTCTTTGTTTTAAAATGATTATTATATGGATTTTCAGTTGATAATCAAGACAACACACCACCTATCAGACGACTAAAATTTACATATGTAAAAATAAGATTATGCATGTACTACAAATAATATGAAAAAAAAAAAAAAAAAAATCAATTTTTTTATATCTTCTATGGCCAAATAATACTTATAATTGTTAATTTTATAAAATTTCATCATTATTTGCCCTTTCAACGTGTGCTAATATATATGGACTGCTCATTTTGAGCTATGGATGGTCGATTTAAAATGAATTGATTCCAAATTTGATTTGAAATGATTAAGGAAAATCATTGAACATAACCAACATAAAAGTTATGTAGTTTGATTATATCTGAGTTTCGATTCAATGTGAAGTGTTTATAGCCCTTCGATATTTCAATATTTCATCAACTTGATGGATAGATAAATGAAAATAAAACTTGATTAAACTTTGGTACAATACAATGAATGTGATGCTCTGTAATTTGAACAGTTTGATCAGATCGACCAACAGACAATATACCTATGTGTGTCTTCATTAACTCACACAACTTGAGTTCATGTTGCATGTTTACGTATATAGAATATAAGTCATAAACTCTTAGATTTATGTGAGTTAACGAAGACACACATAAATACATTACTAAAACCAAGAAAATAAAATAAAATAACTGGATAAGCAAATGACAAATTGGCAATCTTATTTTTGTAAAAATAAGAACGGATCAAGCTCCTAATCTTGTATTTTATTGATAAATTAGAATAAATATTACATTTATGATAATATTTGACTGACGAACCCAAAAATAAAACAAAAGTTATCTCTAAATATTCAATTTTATCTCTTTACATGATGTGAAAATTCGAGCTCCATTTCATAGCAAATTACAGAAATTAGAAAGCTGGGATTGGAATAAAAACAAAAGAGATGCGGTTTACTCAAGTCTTCATCCGACAGGAAAACAAGAGCAAACGACCTGAAAATTTGCAAGTCATTTATTGCTTTTAATATAAATAAAAAATCTCAATAAAGTCCGTCTACGTGATTATTAGAATTGTACATAGATGGATAAGTCGGATATGAATATTTTTTTTTCATTCATTTATTAGCTTATTAGAAAAGGACACGGACTTTAAAAAAAAAATAGCTTATTGGTAATTATGCATATATATGAATTAAAAATAGCTAGCCTTGTCATTTATTTCGCATTTCATTTTTATTCATAACCCCATAAATTTAGATGTTTAATGATGATTGTGCTGATGGCAAGAAACAAGCAAGAAATTTTTTGCCTTCAGGTGCTAACACCATATATATATGCACACTAGCACCATTTATTCTTGATTTTGCATAAGAGAAAAAAATGACTCCTCTTGTTACCGCACGTCAATTGCTTTTAAAGTTAGCAATGAAATTAAACCAAGCCCAGATGGATCATTATTGTAGTAGGTACAGCACCACAACAACAACTTCCGTACTATTTATATTTAATGCAACGACTCAAGAGGAAATATTTTGGGGGTCAACATCTTTCAAACCATACATCTCCCTTTCATTATAAGAAGAGCACTCAGTGAGAGAGAAACTCATTGCACTCAGAAAACAAATCATGGAAAGCTTGCTCACTATTCACCTCCTCTTATGTCTCTTAACCTTATCCTCCTTTTCTCTCGCTACCATAGTAACCAACAGTAAAACTGATCGATCAACACTTCTCTCCTTCAAGTCCCAAATACATGATGACCCATTTGGAGTCCTCTCCTCATGGAACGAGTCACTGCACCACTGTCAATGGCAAGGGATCTTGTGTGGCCGCCACCATCCTGATAGAGTGACTGCTCTCGTTCTCGACTCCAAAAACTTGTCAGGTTATATATCTCCATCTCTAGCAAACCTCACATTTCTCCAAAGGATGAGTCTCTCTGATAATCAACTGAGAGGAAGCATCCCAGTAGAGATTGGATACTTGGGTAGGCTACGTTTTCTCAACTTGAGTAGCAATTTTCTTGATGGTAGCATTCCATCTACTCTAAGTAATTGTTCAAATCTAGAATTCATTTATTTAAGAAATAATAATCTCCATGGAACCATACCATCTAATTTAGCGCAATGCAAAGAATTGAAAATTATCAGTCTGGGGAATAACTTCCTCACAGGAGGCATACCATTGGAATTCGGCCTCATCCCACATCTGCAAGGATTAGGACTGTATGGAAATAATCTCACAGGATCAATTCCTTCCACCTTGGGCAACCTTAGTAGTCTAATAGATCTTTATCTTGACCAAAATAATTTGGATGGCGATATTCCAGATAGCTTAGGCAAACTTACTAATCTATCAGAACTTCAACTTTACAACAATAAGTTCACTGGTTCCATCCCACATACCTTAGGTAACCTTACCGAACTATCACTTCTCTATCTTGACCAAAATAGCATTAGTGGTCACATTCTGTCTAGTTTGGGCAACCTTAGTAACTTACAACAACTTTATCTTGACGAAAATAAATTATATGGTTCCATCCCACATACCTTGGGTAATCTTCCAAGTTTAATAAAAATGGATCTTTCCGAAAATATGTTAAGTGGATTCATCCCTGATGAAATCGGGAAGCTTCAAAACCTCCAGTTTTTTGGCATTTATCAGAACAACATTTCGGGTAAAATACCACACTCCCTATACAACCTCTCAGCATTGTCTATTATGGAACTTGGTAATAACCAGCTTGATGGAAATCTCCCTTTCGATATGTGCAATGCTTTACCAAACTTGAAATATCTATACCTCTATTACAATCAACTCCAAGGACTGATCCCTCAATCCATATCCAATTGTTCTGCTCTTATTAAAGTTGAATTAGGAAATAATTACTTCAGTGGCGAGATACCATCTAGCTTGGGAGCCTTACAAAATCTTCGAAGAGTTATTTTTGGTATTAATCAACTAGAAGCCAAGAGTACACGTGACTGGAGTTTCATGGATGGTTTGACTAATTGTACTATGTTAGAAACTTTAGATCTTGGAGACAACCAACTACAAGGAGAATTTCCTAGTTCCGTAACAAACCTTTCTACTAGTCTTCTTCAACTCGGCTTCAATAATAACCCCATTTCAGGAAGCATACCAGCAGAGCTTGGAAAACTCAATAACTTAAATGTGCTTGACCTAAGCGGAATGTTTCTTAGTGGCAACATTCCAGTAGAAATTGGTAATCTTTTCAAATTGGAAATGTTATATCTGAGCACTAACATGATTTCAGGCCAAATCCCATCAACATTTTCTAACCTCACCAAAATGATCCGGCTATATCTAGAAAATAATTTATTAGAAGGGAGTATACCACCAGAGTTAAGTAACCTGAAATTCTTAGAAATCCTGAATATTTCGAGTAATAAATTGGTAGGAAAAATTCCCAAAGAAATCATGGGTCTTCCTTCTCTTTCCGTTAGTTTGGACTTGTCACACAATTATCTAACTGGCATCCTGTCACCAGAAATTGGTAACTTGAAAAACCTACAATCAATTCATCTCTCAAATAACAAGTTGAGTGGAGAGATTCCTAGCACAATTGCTGGATGCCAGGTTCTTCAGTCCCTTTATCTTGATAGCAATCTGTTAAGAGGAACAATTCCATCCAGCTTGAGCAAACTAACAGGGCTGCAAATCCTTGATGTCTCTAACAACTCATTCTCTGGTCGAGTCCCTGAATTCCTGGCCACAATGAACTTACAATATTTGAATATTTCTTCCAATAATTTCGAGGGAGAATTACCAAAAGAAGGAATTTTCAAAAATGCCAGTGGTCTAGATGTAAGAGGAAATCCAAAGCTTTGTGGTGGAGTGCCTCAAATGCATTTGTCACGCTGCATTTCACAACCTTCCAGACAGAGAAATCACTTTCGAAGAAACATGGTGCTCATACCTTCTATTGTTGGTTCTTTTATTTGTATAACTGCAATCATTTGCTTGGTAGTGATTTTTTATACTAGAAAGAACCCTCGAAACAAACCACAATCTGATAAAGGTTTGAAATATGGGTTAGAGCCTATTTCATACAACGACCTTCTTAGAGCTACTGAAAATTTCTCCCCGAATAATCTAATTGGAAAAGGTTCATTTGGAGAAGTTTACAAAGCCGTTATGAGCTTCGAGAATGTGATAACCGTTGCGGTGAAGGTGCTAAACCTTGAGAAACACAGTGCTTCTAGAAGTTTCTTTTCTGAATGTGAGGCATTAAAAAATGTGAGACACCGAAACCTTATTAAAGTGTTGAGTTTGTGCTCTAGCATAGACCACCAAGGTAATGATTTCAAAGCTTTGGTTTTTGAATTCATGCCAAATGGTAGCTTGGCCACATGGTTGCATCTAAATGCATGTACGGATCGGCCATTCAGAAGCCTCAGCTTCATCCAGAGATTGAACATTGCATTTGATGTAGCGACAGCACTAGATTATCTCCATTACCATTTACCTGCACCAATCGTGCATTGTGATCTCAAACCTAGTAATGTACTTCTGGATGATAACATGACTGCACATGTGAGTGATTTTGGATTAGCAAGGTTTTTGGTTCAACCTGATACCATGCCTTCTCAATCAATGTCGAGCACTGGTGGAATCAAAGGTTCTATTGGCTACATTCCTCCAGGTATATATAACAAAGCTTATTATTTGAGTAGTACTTTTTTTAGTATGCTTTTGTACTAAATTTAGGGCTGTAACTATTAACTTTTCATTGTCTAGAGTATGGGATGGGTGGTCGGCCATCGGTAGAAGGAGACGTCTACAGCTACGGTGTTCTTCTGCTTGAGATTTTCACTGGAGTTAGTCCAACCGATGAGAGAATCAAAGATGGTTTGAGCCTTCAGAAGCAAGTTGAGATGGCTTTCCCTGACCAAATCATGGACATAGTCGACCCTAAATTATTCTCTGAAACAGATGGAGAACACAATCTATATGCACCTGAAAATGTCTATAGTTGTTTGGTATCAGTGATTCAATGTGGGCTTCTGTGCTCCAAAGAGTCGCCAAAAGAGCGCATTTCTATCAAAGATGTTACCAAGAAGTTGAACTCAGCACGAACAAAGGTGCTTAGGCCATAGAGATGGAGAATAATAGGATCAAAAAAGAAGAGGAAGGGATCCACTAAATATGTATTATATGTAAAATTGGGCAATGGTTGTGGTAATTTATGGTGTTGTAGTATATATGTTGTAATAATGAATTGGTGAAAGTAACAGCTAAAATTGATATGATTTTTAAAACAATTTTATGAATTTTGAAATAAATTGAATTGAACCAGGTTCTAATTGGATGATCAGAATTCCGAACTAAAAAATTATTCAAAAACCGTGGCGGATCTGTGTGGGGATGCACCTAGCTACTATCTTCGAATCTGGATCCTCTGCATTACCTCACCATTTGAGTTTCAATCTAGACTGTCTGATCATAATCCGGATCAATCCCGTCAAACTTTTAATGCACATGGATCCTTTGAGATTCGTGCTAATATGTAATGAATGGATCCGATTCAAACAAAAAAAAAATGTGTCTTAGGTGATATGAATTCCTTTCTCTTCTATGACAGTGGGCCGGTGGCCTGACTGAGAATCAAGGCCCAATGAAAGATTCTCAAATCTTAAAACACATGATTGTTGTCACCTTATTGTCACGTGGCGATTGTAATAACAGTAAAAAAAATGTCTTATTGTAGTCGAAGAAAAGCACCACGTGATTGTAGATATCAATGTATAAACACTTTATTTATTCCAGATTAGATATGCATATGATTTAGGTGGGCAAAAATAAAAATAAAAAATTGCAGGAAGGACCTTTATTTTATTTTATTTACAAAATATGTTAAAGCTTTTTTTTTAATTATCAAAGCAAGATGATTTACACTTTTTAGCAATTGGAGATGCAAAAATCAGATAAAATAGATTTAACAGCAAATGATCAAGCAAAAAAGAAAATTTCAAAATTCCAACAGAAAATAAGAAATTTCCAATTGAGCTACTTTATTTAATGAACTTTACATTTTGGCTGATTTCATTTGAGCAACATAACAACACTATTTGGGTTTTATTTCTACTGATTTAAATAGCACAACCTCCAATTAAATAATTAATTGTATGTCAAACTAATTTGGAGAGAAGTAATATCCCAGTTACAAAAGTAATTTCAAATTATTGATTTTGAATACCCAATTTGAAATTTGTTATGATAAACCATCATGTAAATTTAACACTAAGATATTTCTGATATTTTCATGCAGCGCACTAAGCATATGCAATGCTATTTTGATTCTATAGCCTGTGTGATGTACAATGTCAAAAATGCAATGTTAGAAAGCGTAAATTGACACAACTTTTAAGTAACACTGTACAATTTGTTAAATCATCTCCAAAACAATAATATATTTCATCAAATTCCACCTAAACTACAACCTAGTCCATTAGATCTATCAACATAAAAAATAAAAAAAAGCCACTAATTGCCTCACATATCCATTTCAAAACAAAGATTATTTGATAGGAGTTGACGGATGCGAAGATGCTACCTGCTCTTTATCCTGCAAACAATTAAAATAACACAAAATTCATACAAAATTTGAATTAACTCAAGTGTTGTAGCCCATAAATATAATTTAAATTATAAACAAATTAATAAAAATTTTATAAAAAAACGTGAGGGATCTCCTTTCCTTGGTTAGACTGCTAGTTGTTTGCAAATTGGCTATGGTACTATGCATAGCGCACATTGGTCCGTACTATGGATCAATATGTTCGTTTTCAAAATCCAAACAGTCGATATGAACTGTTCAAAATGATCACCATATAAAAATGTATGTAGAGACTAAATTTTACTTTTTTTAGAATTTTTTTCACTATTTTATTTAGATAGGTTGACATCACTACTTTTAAATGCTCAAGAATCTTTAGATCAAGTGATTTTTTACCTATTTAAAAAATAGTAAAAAAAATCTAAAAAAAATGTAAAATTTGATCTGCATGTACATTTTCATATGGAAATCATGTTGAACGGTACAGATCGCTCATTTGGACTTTGCAAGCAAAAAAATTGATCCATAGTATGGACCAATCAGCACTATGCATCACTTAAATAAAAATGTATTTAAATAAATAAATAAACAACATAAAAACTAAAGACCTGAGAGTGAGGTGTATTGGCTAGTGCCATCTGCTGTTGCTGAAACTGGTACCAATGCTGCTGTTGTTGCTGTTGAACTTGCATCGACTGCTGCAAATACATCTGGTATACATTTGCTGGTAATACATAATCTGTTGCTTCTCCTGTAAAGAGTTGTTGCTAGGCGAGGAATGATCTGACTGCAACTGATTTTGCTGTAAAACCTGTTGCTGTAACTGATGTTGCTGTAACTGGAGGCAATAGTACATCTGTTGTAGTTGGTTTTGGTTGTGTTGCCACACCTGAGATGCACACACTTGCCCTGATTATACGCCTCCATTCTACCATTTTTTTTTTGTTAGTTCAACTGAATTCAGTTTATATGAGTAGGCGTCTTCAATCAAAAAATTACAAGCACCCATTACTAGCATGAGCATTCCCTAAACCCTAAACCCTAAAACCTAAACTCTAGAGATCAGACCAAGGTAATTTCTCCAAGGGCCCTCCAAATTTATTCCTCCTATTGTTCATCACACCTCTCTAAATTTCTAACTCAAATCACTTGTCTAATGAGAACATAATATAGTTTTCACAATAATTTAGATGGAAATTTTTAAATTCACTCTTGTCAACTAAAAAATGAGGGTTATAGGCCGAAGAACTTCTGTTAAATCTAATCGTAAGGAAGCTTTTGTATTAAATTAACCCTTCTCTATTAAAGGATACATGTGATTTTACATTTATGGGTTGTAAAATGAGGGCTATGAGCTATATATTCGCACAAGCAAGCACATGTGACAAATAGACTCTTAAAATAAAAAAATAAAAAAAATGAAAAAATACAAAATGTAGAAAAACACTAACCAAATATTGTGCCAAGGCTCCTGTAGGAAATGTCTGATATGGCGGTTGTGAAGTCTGTATTAGATTATTAGATTTTGCCAGGTCTGGATTCAAAACAGGTCGATCTTGACCCAATTCCACTTCTGACTTCGAGCAATTCAAAGCAGGCCTAATTGGGCTTATTTGCAAAGACTTGTCAGGTTTCCGGTCTATAGTTTCAGATTCTGGATTTGCTCTTACCAGGTCGGTTTTCTCAACATCACTACTATGATCGATACTGTTATTGCTAGTAAAATTATTATCAAGTGCAGGAACAGCAAAGTTGGTTTTTGATTCTGGATTTTGAGTTTCCTTCAGTACTATATTGATTCTGAATTCGGTTGCAAAATCACCTCCTTTTCTCCTAATATGGCCTCATTTTCTCTAGTTTTGCTCTTTTATCGCTAGTGGAATCAGTTAGGCGGAATGCATTTCGGGATTCGTTGGGAAAAAGTACGCAGTGGTGGGCCCACGCCTTCTAGGTTTGTGCGGGTTTTCCATAAAGGTCTACAAACTGTACACAAAAATAAGGTTATCTCAATTATGAGTGTGAGGCTATGGTACTTCGCAAAGCGCACATTGATCCGTACTATGGATCCATATTTTTATTTTCAAAGTCCAAAAGTCGATCCGAACAATTCAACATGATTTTCATATGAAAATGTTCTGGGACATCAAATTTTACATTTTTTTTATAATTTGTTTACTATTTTTTAAAATAAGTAGAAAATCACCTAATTTTAAAATAATGGACCATACAGAAGTAGTGGTTTTCAACCTATCTAAAAAAATAGTAAAACAATTATAAAAAAAAAATGTAAAATCCGTCTTCAACTACATTTTCATATGAAAACAGAGATATGAATCCATAGTACGGACCAATCCATGCTTTATTTAAACAAAAGAATAATCAGTTAATTGCATATTTATAAAAAAGGGCACTCACATCAAAAAACAACATAGAGATCTCTTAACGTTCTTCATAACACAAAGGTGTAGATTCATCGGTTTGAGGTTCTATCACATTAGATATTATCAAATCTAAAATCGGTATCTGACTGGTCCCACCATGGATCATCTCAAATTGAATCAACTCCTACAAGTTTCAATAATCATTACTTGGAAAAATTTACAGATGAAAATATAGTAATAATTTATTTAAAGTTACAAATCTTTGATTAGAGAATTGCATGGCATTTGTTTAATCCCCCTAAGAAAGACTTGTCTAGCCGCATCCCTACTACCAGTTGCCTATAAAAACAAATATTTGCAAGAAATATAATTCAGAACAGATAGTAAAAGAGAAGATTTCAAATGAATTGATTGTTAAGGGGATGTATTAAAATATTATAATTTCTGTCATACCTAATTATTTTATGATTTTAATTTTAAATTTTAATTATAATTATTTTCCAATGTGGAGGCATGATTGGGGCATTACAGTTTTCAAAGCAGCTGAATCCTCAAAGTTAAATATTTTCTTGTATCATACCGCAAATGTGAATTGTGCAAAGTTAATGTAAAGACTTGAAGCAACTTTAACATTCTTTTGCTCTACACATCATATTCAATTTCATTCTCATATAACTCGAAAGCACCCTGTTGGGAATTTTAAAAATAATACCAGTTGAGAGAAATGCCTATTGTATAATCAACCAATTTGAGAGAGATGGGTAATATAAGCACCGTACCAGTTGGTACCGAAAAGTTCAAATGTCAAAATGCACAAGCCAAATCAAGATAATATGAGATCAAGCACAATCACAAAAGACACCAGATTTACGTGGAAAACCCTCTCAACTTGGAGGGTAAAAAACCACGGGGCACACCGGCAAATTTCACTATACCAACAAGAAACGGGTACAATTGTTCTTCTCAAGTTTAAGCCCTAAACTGAGGTATACACACAATAATAATGAGAAAAACCAAGAGATAACGAATTAGAAAGAAATATCCTTTCAAGCTTCCAATTTCATTCAAACCCGAGCAAACCCTAGATTTGAGAAAACGAGAAATTCCCCTCTTACAAACAAGAAGAAAGTCGATCAAGGTAGTGAAATCGAAGAGACTAGCTTGCTCTTCGTTTTCTTCTTCTTCTCCACCTCCTCTTTCTCTCTCCTTCTTCTTCTTCTCTCTCTTTTCTTCTTTCCGTCTCCTCTCTGTGTTTTTCCCCTTTCTCTCTGTGTCTCACGCGAAACAGCCAACCAGCACCCTTTTTTTTTTCTTTTTGTTTCTTCTGTTGCCTATTGGGCTGGACCCAACAACGGCCCAACAATCTCCCCCTCCAGCCCACGGAGAGAGGCACGCCAATCTTCAAGTCATCACTTGGTATTCATGCCGACAAGCCGGCAACAAGGCTCAAGCTTGTCTTTCGGAACTATCTTCGTCAACATGTCTGACGGGTTCTTATTCGTGTGGATTTTCTTCAGCTTCATCTGCTGATTTTCTATTACATCTCTTAACCAATGAAATCTCACATCAATATGCTTAGTTCTGGAATGATATGTAGCATTCTTGCTCAAATCTATAGCACTCTGACTATCACAGAAAACAATTGCATCTTCCTGTTGCATACCAAGCTCTAGGAGAAATCTAACCAACCACAATAGCTCCTTACCAGCCTCAGTTGCTGCAATGTATTCTGCTTCTGTGGTTGACAAAGCCACACATTTCTGCAATTTAGACTGCCATGACACGGCTCCCCCTGCAAAAGTAAACACATAACCCGAAGTGGATTTTCTGTGATCCAGATCTCCAGCCATATCAGCATCTGTGTAACCTTCTAACACAGGTTCACCATTTCCAAAACTCAAACACAAATTGGAAGTGCCTCTTAGATATCTAAGAATCCACTTCACTGCTTCCCAATGTTGTTTTCCTGGATTAGAGAGAAATCTGCTTACCACACCGACTGCATGAGCTATATCTGGCCTGGTGCAAACCATCGCATACATCAAACTCCCTACAGCTGAGGAGTATGGTACACTTGACATTTCATCCTTTTCTTTCTCCGTTGATGGACACAGCTTCTTGCTCAATTTCAAATGGCTAGGAAGTGGACAGCTTACTTCCTTTGCTCCTTGCATGTTGAATCTCTCAAGCACCCTTTCAATGTACTTCTCTTGTGACAACCAAAGTCTCTTGGCCTTTCTGTCACGAGTAATCTGCATGCCCAATATCTGACGTGCTTGGCCCATGTCCTTCATGTCAAATGACTTGGACATCTCCTTCTTCAACACGGCAATCATCTGAGCATCATGTCCTGCAATCAACATATCATCAACATAAAGCAAAAGGATTAGAAATTTTTCATTAGAAAATCTTTTGAAGTAAACACATGGATCTGCCTTGGTTCTATGGTACCCATGACTCATCATAAAAGAGTCAAACTTCTTGTACCACTGTCTTGGAGCTTGTTTCAAACCATACACTAGTGGAAAAACATGAATCAGGATCGGCCTATCTGGATCGGTTATATGAAACAACCGATACTAATACCTATCTGGATCGGTTTTCTGAACAAAACCGATCCTAAAAACTAGTTAGATCGGGTTTTTTAGTCAACCGATCCAAATTTGTGAACTATCAGGATCGGTTGTTCTAAAAAACCGATCCTGATACTATCAGGATCAGTTGTTCTAAAAAACCGATCCTAATAGTTAAACTATTAGGATCGGTTGTTTAGAACAACTGATCCTGATACAATTTTTTTTTCAAAATTGGTTCTGCAAAAAAAAAAAAAAATCTGGGTCGGTTTTTTATTAAAAACCGACCCTATTTTTTTTTTTTTTTTTTTTTTTTTTTTTTTTTTTTTTTTTTGCAGAAATTTTTTTGAAAAAAAAAAAATGTATCAGGATCGGTTTTATTGCTAAAAACCGATCCTGATAGTATCTGGATCGGTTTTTAGCAATAAAACCGATCCAGATAGTTTTTTTCTTTTATTTGGAAAATCTTTTCATATGGTTATGTTTAAATAAATATAAAAAATTACATATTAGAAATATAAGTTAATTATTTAATAGAAATTTTAGAAAGCGTGCATTTTTTTTTCTCAATCCAAAATTAATGCATGTATCTAATAATCATGACTCATGAGAGATGAACCATATATATTATACGAGTAAGGCTGGGTGCTATGGATAGCATAGAGGCCTCTATGCTACGGCTCAATATTTCATATTTTAAAATCCAAACAGTCGATCCGAACCGTTCATCTTATTCTCCATATTAATATCTGCTTGGAGACCAAATTTTACATTTTTATGAAATTTTTTACTATTTATTAAGTATTTTACAAAATTGTTGATCCAACGGTGGCTGCACAAAACAGTAAAACCGTTGGATTAGCGATTTTCAAAGTGGCTTAATAAATAGTAAAAAAATTCAGAAAATTATAAAATTTGGTCTCCAAGCAGATATTAATATGGAGAATAAGATGAACGGTTCGGATCGACCGTTTGGATTTTAAAAACTTGAATATTGAGCCGTAGCATAGAGGCCTATATGCTATCCATAGCACCCCAGCCTTACTCATATTATACTTACCACTATATGTATATGAGGCTTACATCATTTGTCATATATATATATATATATATATATATATATATACATTAATTAAAAAAAATGTAAAAGTTTATTGTCTTATTATTAATGATATTTGAGAATCTTAAAGTCATTTTGGTCGTTCTTTTGACGACCAATAACAATTCTAGTATAAAGAGCAACAATATTGGTCGTTGCAAATCTGATCATTTCAAACCGGTCAAAATATACATAGAAATTAATGAATTTGACATTGGTCGTCAATTGTTATAAATCAGAGAGAATCTCCTACATAAAAATCATATAAATAGCCATTGTTAATTTATTAACCCGATAACTGTTGTTTTAATAAGAAAGTTTCTTCCATAAATTATTATTGTAATTATACATATACCACAATATATATCTAAAGATAATCAAATTAAACATATAGCTGAAAAAAAAAAATCCCCTTCCTTCATTTTATTTAAGTGTTGAAATGGAAAATAAAATATATTATATGGCACAAGTCATTGATGCATAACCATATGAAAAGAAAATATATTATATGCACAAGTCATTTGAAAATTAAATAAAATTTTTATTAAATAATTAACTTATATTTCTAATATGTAATTTTTTATATTTATTTAAACATAACCATATGAAAAGATTTTCCAAATAAAAGAAAAAAACTATCTGGATCGGTTTTATTGCTAAAAACCGATCCAGATACTATCAGGATCGGTTTTTAGCAATAAAACCGATCCTGATACAATTTTTTTTTTTCAAAAAAATTTCTGCAAAAAAAAAAAAAAAAAAAAAAAAAAAAAAAAAAATCAGGGTCGGTTTTTAATAAAAAACCGATCCTAATAGTATTAGGATCGGTTTTTTATTAAAAACCGACCCTGATTTTTTTTTTTTTTTTTTTTTTTTTTTTTTTTTTTGCAGAAATTTTTTTGAAAAAAAAAATTGTATCAGGATCGGTTTTTTATAATAAAAAACCGATCCTGATACTATTTTTTTTTCAAAAAAATTAGTATCAGGATCGGTTTTTTTATAAAAACCGATCCTGATACTATTAGGATCGGTTCTTTATAAACAACCGATCCTAATGATAACTTTCTATATAACCAGCTTAGCTAGGGTTCTTCTTATTTTCATTTCGCGCCTCTCATTTTCAATTTAGCGTCTCTGTCTCTGTCTCCGTATCTCCCTCTCAAATCCTCAGTACTCTCTCTCTCTGTCTCCGTCTCTCTCTCTCCTCCGTGTGTCTCTCTATCTTTCTCTCCGTCTCTTCCTCTCAAATCCGAGCATCTCGCACCTCCGGCTCAATTGTGCCAATTTTTTATTTTTTTTATTGTTTCAAAAATGAATTAATGGTGTTTGTATATTGTTTTACAGTTTTGAGGACATCTCTCTCAAGTTACTTAATCATCCGGCCGATCAACTATCATGGTATTAGCTTTATCTAATTTTCTCATTATTATACTTTTAAAACACATTTTTTTGTATTTTTTATTGGAAAATGTTTTTCTATCTAATTGTTACCTTTGTTTTTGTTTTTAGGATTTTTTTTAATCTCAAGTGATGTGATTGCAAAAGAGGTAATTATTGATTTTTTTATTGTTGTGCTTTACATTAATTGCATAATTGTGTATATTGCATAAATGTGTGTTAATTGAAGAAATAGCCCAATTAGTCACTTGTATGTTTGTTAATTAATTTTTTTTTTGGATTTAAATTTATTGTTATAATATGTAATGCTTCACAAAACTTTGTATGAAGTACATGAATTTTTTGTAATAGTTTAAGATGTGTATGATAATTAATTTAGAATGTGTATATGATATTTAATTGATTATTGCTTCTTACTGTGCAAAAAAAAAAAATTTAGGATGCTGGCCAGCAAAATATATATGGAAGCTGGTCAAATAAATAAAAATATTTTTTTTAGCCTCAATAAAACATCAGGATCGGTTTTATATAAAAACCGATCTTGATAGTACGTATCAAGATCGGTTTTTATTCAAAAACCGATCTAGATATGTAATTTTAAAAAAAAAATCGAAAATACTATCAAGATCGGTTTTTATATAAAAACCGATCTTGATATGTAATTTTTAATTAAAAAAAAATTCGAAAAAAATATCAAGATCGGTTTTTATATAAAAACCGATCTTGATAGTACTATCAGGATCGGTTTTTAGCAATAAAACCGATCCTGATACAATTTTAAAAAAAAAAAAAAAAAAAAAAAAAAAAAAAAAAAATCAAGGTCGGTTTTTAATAAAAAACCGATCCTAATACTATTAGGATCGGTTTTTTATTAAAAACCGACCTTGATTTTTTTTTTTTTTTTTTTTTTTTTTTTGCAGAAATTTTTTTGAAAAAAAAAAATTTGTATCAGGATCGGTTTTTTTATAAAAACCGATCTTGATAGTACGTATCTGGATCGGTTCTTAGTCAAAAACCGATCTAGATAACAACTATTAAGATCGGTTTTGTTAAAAAACCGATCCTAATAGTTTCTATTTGGATCGGTTCTTTAAAAAATATAAAACCGATCCTGATAGTATCAGTATCGCCTTCAACAGGATCGGTTGGATTCCGATACTGATATGTGTATATAACCGATCCTGATTCCATATTTTCCACTAGTGATATAGACTCTTCTTCAATTTGCAAACCATGTTCTCTTTCTCTTTTACTTCAAATCCTTCTGGTTGCACCATATAGATCTCTTCTTCCAAGTTACCATGAAGGAATGCAGTTTTTACATCAAGTTGTTCAAGCTCAAGATCTAAGCCAGCTACTAGACCTAACACAGCACGAATGGAGGTCATCTTCACCACTGGTGAGAAAATCTCCTCAAAGTCAATGCCTTGTTTCTGTCCAAAACCCTTCACTACCAGTCGGGCTTTGTACTTCATAAGTTCTCCATTTCCATCTCTCTTTAGCTTGAACACCCATTTGTTTCTCAATGCCTTTCGGCCTTTAGGAAGCTCCACCAGCTCATATGTGCCATTTTCTTGCAATGACTTCATCTCGTCCTTCATTGCATCTTGCCACTTAGCTTTGTCTTTATGAATTTGTGCCTCCTGAAAACTTTCTGGCTCTCCTTCTTCCGTCAATAAGATGTACTCTGAAGAAGGGCATCTTTTAGAAGGTTGGTGCTCTCTTTCGGACCTTCTTACCTGGAGCTCTTCTGGCTCATCTTGATGATGTTGCTCCCCCTGCCCAGGAGCATCATAAATGATCTCATCATCATTACTACCATTCATGTCAGAGGTTTCCTCAGTGGCTTCTTCATTTTGTTCATCTTCATTTGCTGCTGTTGACTGTACAGATGAAGGAATTGGTATGAGTTCTATGGACTCATCAACTCTCTCTGACTTCTTGTTGATTTCCAAATTTATCCCTGTCTGACCCTCGTAGAACTCAACATCTCTGCACCTAACAATTCTCTTCTTTTCTGGGTCCCATAATCTGTACCCAAATTCCTCATTTCCATATCCAACGAAAATACATGGAGTTGTTTTATCATCCAACTTGGATCTGTGCTCCTTTGAAATATGCACATATGCTTTGCATCCAAACACCCTTAGATGAGAGTATGAAACATTCTTCTTGGACCATACTCTTTCTGGTATCTCAAACTTCAAAGGAACAGATGGTGACCTGTTTATGAGATAGCAAGTTGTGCGAACTGCTTCTGCCCAAAACTGTTTCGGCAACTTTGCCATCTTCAGCATGCATCTCACCTTTTCTACAATAGTGCAATTCATTCTCTCAGCCACACCATTGTGTTGTGGGGTTCCAGGTACTGTCTTCTCATGTCGAATCCCATATTTTGCACAATATGCTTTGAACTCTTTGGAGGTATACTCTCCCCCGTTGTCAGAGCGAAGACATTTCAACTTCTTGTCTGTCTCTCTCTCTACCATGACATGGAACTCTTGAAAGCAATTAAATACCTGGTCTTTCGTTCTCAAGAAATAAACCCACACCTTTCTAGATGCATCATCAATGAATGTTAGAAAGTATCGATTGCCACCCAACGACTCCACCTCAAAAGGACCACACACATCAGAATAAACCAAGTCCAACACATTATGTTTCCTTTCTGATGTTTGACTAAAAGAGACTCGATGTTGCTTACCAAAAGGGCAGTAATCGCATAGATCCAGAACCTCGTCTTTGGTCGAGGGGATGTGTGACTTCCTCACCAGAATTCGCAGCCCTTTCTCACTCATGTGGCCAAGGCGTTGATGCCACAGATTCAGAGAGCTTTCAGCTTGTACTGCATTCAATCCATTCTTGAGTACCTTCACATGGGTTCTGTATAGGGAGTGCCACGACTTCCCTCTTGCTACAACCATTGATCCCTTGCTAAGCTTCCATTCTCCACCACCTAGGTAATGCTTGAATCCATCCTTGTCCAATGCATCACCTGATATCAAATTTAGAAGTAAATCAGGAATATGTCGCACATCTTTCAGTGTTAACTGATATCCCAATTCTGTCTGCAAACAAATATCACCAATACCCACAATGCTCGAGTAGCTAGTATTACCCATCTTCACTGTACCAAGGTCTCCAGCCCTGTAAGTCGTGAAGAACTCTTTATTCGGTGTAGCATGATAGCAAGCACCTGTATCAACTATCCACTCAACTCCTTGGTGACCTTCCACATGTAGACATTGTTCCTCTTCACAAGAGAGAATCACTACATCATCTGCAGTTACCGTGGCTGTGATATTTTTGTTGTCATCATCTTTCTTCTGATTTTTGCCCTCATTCTGTAATCTTTTCCAGGCTCTACAATTTCTCTTCATGTGACCTTCTTTACCACAGTGATAACACTGTCTTCCCTTGGATTTTGATCTGCCTTTGGACTTGCTACGGCCTCTTGATTGTTGTCGGTATTCAGCTCTTCCCCTGTTCTCTGTGACTAGGGCCTGTGCACTATTTGTATTAGTTGACTTCCTTCTTGTCTCCTCATTGAACAAGCTGCTAGTAACTATACTCATAGTAACCACACCATTCGGAGCTGCATTACTGATTGTCACAACCAAGGTCTCCCAACTATCGGGCAATGATCCCAAAAGCAACAAGGCCTGTAACTCATCTTCTAAGGTCATCTTCATCACTGACAATTGATTAATCAAGCTCTGGAACTCATTTAAATGCTCAGCAACACTTGTGCCTTCTCTGAATTTCAGATTTACTAACTTTCGGATCAGAAATGCCTTGTTAGCTGCTGTTTTCTGCTCATACAGTGACTCCAGCTTCTTCCAAAACTCATGTGCACTCTTCTCACTCGCTACATGGTGGTACACACTGTCATCGAGCCACTGTCTGATTGTGCCGACCGCTTTTCGGTTCAATTTAGTCCAATCAGCGTCAGCCATATCTTCCGGCTTCGCACTATCTCCTTCAACTGGCTCATACAAGTCCTTTCAATAAAGGATATCCTCCATTTTGGATTTCCAGATCTGCCAGTTGTTATTTGTCAACCTGATCATGGTGCTACTGCCTTCCATCTCAACCTACAAAAGCACTCTCAAAAGAAAAGAAACCTGAGGCTCTGATACCACTTGTTGGGAATTTTAAAAATAATACCAGTTGAGAGAAATGCCTATTGTATAATCAACTAATTTGAGAGAGATGGGTAATATAAGCACCGTACCAGTTGGTACCGAAAAGTTCAAATGTCAAAATGCACAAGCCAAATCAAGATAATATGAGATCAAGCACAATCACAAAAGACACCAGATTTACGTGGAAAACCCTCTCAACTTGGAGGGTAAAAAACCACGGGGCACACCGGCAAATTTCACTATACCAACAAGAAACGGGTACAATTGTTCTTCTCAAGTTTAAGCCCTAAACTGAGGTATACACACAATAATAATGAGAAAAACCAAGAGATAACGAATTAGAAAGAAATATCCTTTCAAGCTTCCAATTTCATTCAAACCCGAGCAAACCCTAGATTTGAGAAAACGAGAAATTCCCCTCTTACAAACAAGAAGAAAGTCGATCAAGGTAGTGAAATCGAAGAGACTAGCTTGCTCTTCGTTTTCTTCTTCTTCTCCACCTCCTCTTTCTCTCTCTCCTTCTTCTTCTTCTCTCTCTTTTCTTCTTTCCGTCTCCTCTCTGTGTTTTTCCCCTTTCTCTCTGTGTCTCACGCGAAACAGCCAACCAGCACCCTTTTTTTTTTCTTTTTGTTTCTTCTGTTGCCTATTGGGCTGGACCCAACAACGGCCCAACAGAAGGCATTGTGCATACCGCAAATGTGAATTGTGCAAAGTTAATGTAAAGACTTGAAGCAACTTTAACATTCTTTTGCTCTACACATCATATTCAATTTCATTCTCATATAACTCGAAAGCACCCTTGATATTTTCCTGATATAATAAAAAATAAGGAAAATAAGTAAAAGAAAATTGATGGAACAGAAAATAAAACAGCAAAAAAGAGAAGTTCTTGGCACAGTAACAGAAGGCATGATAACATCTTTACTTCTTGGTCAAATAAAAAACAAAATAGAGGGAATTAGTAGATATGTTAGAATAGGAGAATAGCGTAATATTTTTCAGATTTTGGGAGGATTAAGGGGAATAATAAGAAGGATCTAAATCTGGAATAGAGGTTTTTTTTTAGCCTAGAGTAGAATAGAGAGGGTTAATACTAGAATAGAGAAGAATTATTTTATAGAATAGAGTTTTTTCTATTTTTAGGAATTTGGACCACTAACTTTAAAAAAAAAATTAAATTAGTTGGAATAACATCCTACCTTGCATTTTTCCAAATTAGCCTTCCGGTAAATATATTTAATATAATTAGAAGAAAAACGGTTGAAATCATGGAGGAGTAATGAGCGAGAACTCGGCGAATCTCCCAACTCCTCTTTCATCATTGCACAGTACATACGTTAAGCTGTCACTTTCTTTCTCAAAATGAGAATTCACAAGAAGAAATTTATCATTCCAAAAAAAAATAAAAAAAAGAGGAAAATTTAAAAATAATTTGACAAAAAAAATGGTACAAATTACAGGTTGATACTTCACACTGTACCGATTTAAATATTACTAGTAAAATTAGTATAAAAAAAAGTATGATAGGGGTTACATATTTACTCACCTAATTCTCTTACAGCAAGTAGCAGAAAAGTGTGATGTGTGTTTGATTCCATATTACTCACTCAATTCCCAAATTAATCCTACTCCCTACTCAACTTCAATTCAAGAAAATCCAGGACACTAACCCTCGTGTAAATCATATTTATATACTTCGAGAAAATAAAATTACCTTCTGGAAGAATGGAGGTGAACGGCCAAGAGCACTATGGGCAATTTCTTTACCACCTTGTGCATGTACAAAATCCATGTACTGAATCCAAAACTCAGGCTAGTTGGCACATGGAATCAAACATCTCTCATAAAGCTTCACCATCTAGCAACAAAAAAAACGAAAAAAAAAAATATATATATATATTTTAGAAATAAGTAATCAACCATAGAGGAGGATTCAAATGCCTCCATTTTTAGTTATTATTGAGGGGTTGCAAACAAAATCTAAAAGAAAAAAAGAACCATCAAGTGGTTTGTCAATATCCACTAATGTGGACTATTTTATATGCATTTTTTTTTTCAAACTCTCAATGCCCATCAAAGTGAAGAGAAAAATGAAGTACATGCACATAAAGAAGAGGCATGATGAACTCATTTAAAACCCCTCAATAACAACTACTACATTTTGATAAAAAAATACCTTCGAAAGGTAACCGCATGCATATTATTTAGAAGTCACATACCCAATCAAAATTATATATAAAAAAAAACTTTTGAGGTATATAATTGGAAATAAAGAGTCACATACCCAATCAAAATCTCCTTATGTCTCAACAAAATCGAGATATCGGTGCCAATTCTCAAGCTGAGAATCATCAAGCAGTTTCACATGAAAATAGTGCCTTGTTATATTGTT
The DNA here is from genome assembly GCF_964058835.1 of Carex rostrata. NCBI lineage: Eukaryota > Viridiplantae > Streptophyta > Magnoliopsida > Poales > Cyperaceae > Carex > Carex rostrata. Next base: position 3,930,601 of record NC_135951.1, read on the forward strand.
CTCATAGCAAATTATATTCTTTTCAATTTCACATGATCTCCTGTACATTTCCTCTCCTGCCCACAAATATTTCTTTATCATGTTAATATCCATTTTGTGACTGTCGGCATCCGTAAAACCTTGAATTACACTCAAAATATCTGAAATTTCAAATTCTTCACTGTTTCTCCATCTTGATTTGACAGTGACACAAGTTCTATGCCTTGAATTGATGCTTCTTCTTCAAGTAGAGAGGCTAGCTTCTTAAAACTGAATCACTTATTTGAAAATAAACAACTCCTTTAGAAAGCAAATAAAATGTAACCTATCTTATAAATGGGACCTTCCAATAAAAAAAAAATTCATGAGACCTACCGAATTTTTGTAAATATTGGCAATTTTGCTCCCAACTATGCCAACTTTTTTGTTTTTGGTAAATATACAGTTTGGAAGCAATTTTGTTGAATTTAATTTTGTTGATTTTTTTTTACTTATGCTTTGTTTGACACATAAGTGTATGCTGTAAACAAACAAACAAAAATGTTGGTATTTACTTTAGCAAATAAAAGAGATTTTGGTCATTACCCAAAAAAAAAAAATTACAGGGTGTAAACTGTAAATACTCCAAAATATCCAAGAAAATAAGAAATGTATATACATAGAATGATATGTACCTTTCATAATATGCATGTAACTTCTTAGTAGGGAATTTGAGGATGAGAATGTAAATATTAGCAAGCCGGCGCCACTGTTTATGAGAACATTCAAACTCTCTGTGTTTATCCCATATCTTGTAGCACAAATAATCCTTTCCAACAAAAGACAAGGCCCTCTCAAATAATAAATTATCTAAAAAATGTAATAAATCAAATAAGGACGCAACAATCGACAAATTTATGCGGTTTAATCTCTCTTATTTCAATTCGACTGATATATATCTTGATATTTATTTCTATGATTATTAAATGTATTTGTGTATGTATTGAGTTTTGAGATTTTGAAATTTAATCTCTCTTATTTTGGTTCAACCAATCAAACTAAAATTTATTTCGGTTTCTTTGGTTCAGTTCCGTTTTTGAAAACCGCATTAAAATTTTGATTTGGCAATTTCAATTTGGTTTTAACCAATCCGATCCAATGAACACTCTTAAGTTAACCATTGTATTTTTTTCCCATTAGTTTACCTTCTAATATCAGATGGATCATTAAATGTGAGAGTACCAAATGTGCAATAATTACACCATAGTTCCACAGAGAAGGTCAAAGCTTGTTCCGCTCTTTCATACACTTGTACTACCACATTGGGCCCACATAGGGGCAACTTATGTGCTCCATCCTTGACCCAAAATACATAGCATAAGCGGAATTCCAGTAGAAATTTATCATAAATTAGGTCTATAGCACCAATATCAATCTGCACATGAAACCAAAGTTTCATAAATTAGGTTTATGCCTATTTTTTTGCTGATATGTTTTTTGTATTTCTGAATTTTTATTTAGTGGGTTAGTAAAGTACTAAAGTGAAGTTACTTGGATTGTTCAAGGATGTTTACTTGTACTAAATAATGCTATCAAGTTTCGGACTTAATAGCATATTTTGCCATTAAAATAGTAAAAAATTGGATGAAGATAAAAAAAAAAATCCAATCTGGTATTACCGGCAAAGAATGCTGAACTTCTCTGATCAGTGAAAACTAATGCATCAAAATCCGTGCTTTCACTATCCAGCATTTCTCTCAGCTTCTCTACAGTATAAACAGAAAACAAGAAAATTAATTAGTATACTGAGTCTAGTGTTGCTTTTACAATACTAGATTGAGGCAAAATGTCAACAATATTTGTCATGTATGCTAATTTGACATCTTTTCAAATACTTATATGGCTTCTATAATTCATATCGATTTTGTAAAACATGCCTATTTAGGTCGATTAATTGGCCGATTAGTTATTGACAGTTATCAAACCGTCACGGATTTTCCCTAATAATTGTTCGATTATTTCTAATTATGTCCAATTATTCCCGAATAATCTCTTGGCGGTATCCTATCCGTCTAACGAGCGCATACTGTTATTTACAACACTGATTCATGTATATAACCAACTCAAAAACCAACCAGGTTGGTTTTAAACAGGGAATCCAAACTCAAAAACCCTTCTTTCATATAAGGGTTGCATATGGAAAAATAAAATGATAAACCAACAAATTGCATTATTTCTATCCTAAAAAAATAAATATTTGACATAGTTACTTAAGTATTTAATTATTTTTTCTTCTTCAAATCACATAAAGTATCAGATTTTTCATCTGTTTCTCTGTCGAAAACTAGAGAAAGAGCAAGAGGAGCGTCTCTTCTTTGTCCTAGACCTGGTCCATATTGGAATTATGAAAGCAAACCCTTAATTTTTGGTGGAATTATTAAAACAGACCCTTAATTTTTGGTGGAATTATTAAAGCATGCCCTTAATTTTGGTGGAATTATGAAAAAACTTCCTTGAAAGATTTTACATAGTGCAAAAAAAATAAAAATCAAAGTAATATAAAGTTCTTATAACTTTGACCACTTGACTCTATACAAAATTTATTTAAAAATTCAAAAAAATTGTATATAGACGCATCACTCGTAGGTAGATGAATTTTAGCGAGTCAGATTCTTCATTTTAAGTTAATCTAATAGTTTTAGAGTTGAATTTACAAAGAAACTTGATGAACTTAAGAACACCCTAGTTCTACTCAATTAACTATGCCAGAGCTTTAAGGGTGAACCAATTCCCTTTAGCTGGCCCCACATAAACATGTCAATAATTGACTTGACTTGACTTGACTTGACTTGATATGACAGAATAATAGGAAGAGTTTGGGTCCTTGCTTCTCTGATCGATACAAGTCGGGTCGAGTCGGACCTATATCTAACCTGATTGGAATGGACTAGATCGACTAGATCCCTTTTCTATTTTTCTCTTTAAAGAAACAAAAATTATTTAAAAAATTAGAAAACATTGAAACAAAATGGATTCTAATATAAGAGAGTCATTTTTAGGGAAGATAATAAAATTTAATACAAAGGGGCTACATTTAATAAATATAATAATCGAGAAAATATATATTAGTGAAAAAATATAGGCAGATTAGTTCTTCCCTGCCCCTCCTCAACTTGGTTAGCCCAAATTTTCTTCTTCAGAGCAGTTTAAAAAAATATATAACGGCCAAGCCCAAAACCACTTCCAGACCTTCAGTGCTGTTTAAAAGGCCAGAAATGGAGTTCGCTGACTCTTAGCCCAAAACCAAATTGAGTTATTTGTTGCTCTCGCTTAGCCCACAACAAATGTGAATTTCAGTAGCTCCTATAAATCTCAAATTGTAAGTGCCTACTAGATCTAGGTTTTTCCATCAATTACACTATTTCTTATTGTAGTTTACAATAATAGTTCATAATTATAGTCATTTTTTACAGTAACAATTAAGAATGTATTCATCGATAGCCTTGCAATTATTATTATTTTTATTATGAAAATTATCAATTATCAAATATAATTAATTTTAATATTGATGTTTACTTTTTTTCTATAAAAACTGTTGGCCTAATTAGATATTTTTAATGTATAAGATGTTTAGCCAAGTAGAAATAATCGGTATTTTATATATTGAAGGCAAATTAGTTTAGATGAAACTAGTTCATGAAATCAATTTAAATTTTCTTGTAATTAACTTTAATTAAAATTTCAATACTTTAAATTAATTACTATTTGATAAGGCCTGTTAATTGCATTGTAATGATAGCAAGTACAAGATCTTCGATCGGTGATTAAATACAGTATAACTTATACATGTTGGCAATCTTATTATTTTGCATTAATTGAGGAAATTCCAACCATACATCCCTCTTATTTTCTCATTGTATGAATCGTATATTCTTATCATCCCCCAAAAGTTTCACGCTGATTTGTTTATTTGCTTATAGCCACAATAAACAGCAGCACCACTAGAGCTGCTGTAGACTACAAAGGCTGTGGTAATGTTATGAATGTGGAGATTCTGTTGCCATGGGTTTAATTTTATTTAGAGAAAAAGTAATGTCTCCCGGGCTACAGTCTCCCAAAAATCTCCGTGTATAAAAACGTTCACTTTTTAGCTTAGTTCTGATGCGTTTTTAACTGCCACAACTGCCATAATTTCAACTGCTATAATTTCAAGTACAATATGTATGTTTATAGAATTATATATGTATGTTTATAGGATAATATGTGTATATGTTTACAGGATAATATGTGTATGTTTACATGATATTATGTGTATGTTCACAGAAGGTGGTCCCCAACAGCTGTCACGCGTTTTCAACAGCTGTCACGCGTTCTTAACACCTGTCACGCGTTTTTAACAATTTTCAAGCGTTTTTATGTTTACAGGATTTGTTGAATTAGTTTATAGGATTTAGTATTGATGTTTACAGGATTTAGTATTGATGTTTACATAATTAGTTGAAAATATCCGGAGATTTTTGGGGGACTGTTAGCTGCTTCCTTTTTTTTATGCTTAATTAATAGAGTTAGTTATGTTTAATAGTTAGTATTATGTTGTAATTAGTGAAGTGGTTAAGAGAATGATAGAAATATAGTTAGAGTTGTTAAGATATTGTTATTAATGGCAGAATTGTAATTAGACAAGATTCTTTATATAAAGCATAGTTGTAATCAAAGAACAATCAAGGAAATGCAATTCCATTTCATATCTCTCTCTTCTATTATCCTTTTAAACTACAGAAAAAAAGGTGACCGACCGTTTCCTTTATTATATTTATTGGGTTTCCTTCCATCCTTTTTCAGGTAGAAGTGGGATTTAACCAAATAATAAACTGAAATAAATTTCGATTAATTTGGTCTTGTTTGAAGCGAACTGACCGTTTGCATGGCACTTTTAAGAACTACTGTATATATGTTTGTGAAGGGTAATAATTAGGAGAATTGAAACCACAACAACCCAACGCAATCCAAATCTGTGCAAAATTTAAGAGTACAATTACAATGATAAAATTGAAAAATCTACAGACAATAGAAAATTAAATATAGCAACCATGGCAAGTATGAAAAGTAGAGCCATCCATCAACAACAAATTAACTCAAAAAGGGAACATACAATCTAGCAACCATGCGTCTCTAGGCAGAGAGGGGATATGCATTATTGTGTGATATCCTCTACTTGCATTTAGTCTCTTTTTATTTTGCGATGTAAAGACTCCTCCTGCGCACAATAATTCATGCAATAATTAATAGTAGATCAATTACAATGAAAAGAAACAACTACGTACCTATTGTTGTTCTACATACTACACATAATAATAAACTTTTTTATTTTTTTATTGTGACGGCATGTAAATATATGAATAACATTTTTTTCCTCTCTTCACTTACGGAGTAAATTAGAAATATCATTGGGTAAGTAAGCACTTTGTTATCTGCACCTTTAAACTAAATTAATAATTCTCAATTGAGGAATGGGGAGGGGCTATTAACAACCGCTCTATTAAGAACACTATGTTTTGGGTTTTGTGAGAAACACAGTTCCCACATAACAAATGTATATAGAGTGAGTCTATGGTACTATGCATATCACGGGTTGTTACCGTGCTACGGCTCTATATTCGAGTTTTCAAATCCTAACGGTCGATCCGAACCGTTCATCTTGTTCTCCATATTAATATGTGTTTGGAGACCAAATTTTACATTTTTTGAAATTTTTGTACTATTTTTTTAGATATTTAGAAAATCACTTGATCTGAAAATTCTGGACCATCCAAAAACAGTGATTTTCAATAAATCTAAAAAAATAGTAAACAAATTTCAAAAAATGTAAAATTTGGTCTCCAAACACATATTAATATGGAGAACAAGATGAACGGTTCGGATCGACCGTTAGGATTTGAAAACTCGAATATAGAGCCGTAGCACGGTGCCAAATCGTAATATGCATAGTACCATAGACTCACTCAATGTATATATTAGAAAAAGGACGGATTGCAGAGTAGGATAAATAAAGTGCTTCTCACATAACAAAAGTAATTGGAGCAATATCACAGAGTTTTATGATGGAATAAAGTGTTCCACTTTTGACTTCAAAAGACTTAAGATTTTGAAGTCAAGCTAGCTACTCTGTTACTGCATTCAGTCTCTATTTGTCTCCTCTTTTTTGCCGTAGGGTACGCGTTTGTATTTTCCAACTCATTATTTCAAAAGTTATATCTTATTAAAGTAAAATAAAGCTAAATCATATTAAAGTAAGATCAAGCTAAATCTTATTAAAGTAAGATAAAGCTAAATCTTACTAAAGTAAGATAAAGCTCATTACTGTGTCGTATTGATATTGGTTTTAATCGTTGGTTCTACGAATTTTCTTAGTGCGTTCAAAAGCCTCCAATAGTGCAAAATGATTCCCAATTCGGGTCCCATGTTCCAACTTTCATAGTCAGTCATCTCCAGCCCAGTGTTCACATGTACAATATAAAATATTTTACTGCTATAAGATGACAAATTGCCAATCCTTTTTTTTGTGTAATAAGATAGAAAGGGGTTAGGCTTCTAATACTATATTTTATTGATAAATTAGACATACAATACAATCAAAAGTGCCAAAAAAGCGTGAATTTTTCAATGAATTTTGAGCATAAGAAATGGAATAAAAGTTTCATCCATCATAATAGTACTTCACCAACCAACTCAAAATTAATAGAATAAAAATTGTCTTTAAATTTCAATTACATCCTCTTCATAATATCAAAATTAGATGAAACAGTTATCTTAAAATTGCAGTTCCATTTCGTCGCAATTTACTGAAATTCTAGACTGGAAATTTCCAAGTCATTTGCAGGTCAACTCCAGAATACAGTTCTGTAATCATTCATCTACCTGATTATAAGAATTGTACTCAGTGGACATCGGATATGAATATTTTTTTTTCGTTCATTTATTATTAGCTTCTTAGAAAAGGACATGGATTTTAAAAAAAGTAGATTGTTGGTCATTATGTATATGAATTAAAAAAAAATGTTCGATCAGATCGACCAATGGACAACATATTTATGTGTGTCTTCATTAACTCACACAACTATAGTTCATGTTGCATGCTCACGCATATAGGATATAAGTCATAAACTCTTAGATTTATGTGAGTTAATGAAGACACACATAAATACATTACTAAAACCATGAAAATAAAGTAAAATAACTGGATAAGCAGACGACAAATTGGCAATCTTATTTTTGTGAAAATAAGAACGGATCAAGCTGCTAATCTTGTATTTTATTGATAAATTAGAATAAATATTACATTTCTGGTAATATTTAACTGACGAACAAAAAAATAAAACAAAAGTTACCTCTAAATATTCGATTTTATCTCTTTACATAATATGAAAATTAGAGCTCCATTTCATAGCAAATTACAGAAATTAGAAAGGTGGGATTGGAATAAAAACATAAGAGATGCGGTCTACTCAAGTCTTTGGCCGACAGGAAAGCAAGAGCACATGTCCTAGAAATTTGCAAGTCATTTCTTGCTTTTAATATTAATCAGGAATCTCAATAAAATCCATCTACATGATTATAAGAATTGTACATGATGGATAAGTCGGATATGAATAAATTTTTTTCATTCATTTATTAGCTTATAAGAAAAGGACACGGATTTCAAAAAACAGCTATGCCTTGTCACATAATTATGCCTATAAGCTATTTCGCATTTCATTTTTAATATTCATAACCCCATAAATTTAGATGTTTAATGATGATTCTGCTGATGGCAAGAAACAAGCAAGAAATTTAGATGTTTCATTTTCAGGTGCACACTAGCACCATTTATTCTTGATTTTGCATAAGAGAAAAAATGACTCCTCTTGTTACCGCACATGTCAATTGCTTTTAAAGTTAGCAATGAAATTAAACAAAGCCCAGATGGATCATTATTGTAGTAGGTACAGCACCACAACAACAATTTCCGTACTATTTATATTTAATGCAACGACTCAAGAGGAAACATTTTGGGGTCAACTTATTTCAAACCATACGTCTCTCTTCCATTATAAGAAGAGCACTCTGTGAGAGAGTAACCCATGACACTCATAACAGAAATCATGGAAAGCGTTCTCACTATTCACCTCCTCTTATGTCTCTTAACCCTATCCTCCTTTTCTCTCGTTGCCATAGCCACTAGTAAAACTGATCTATCAGCACTTCTGTCCTTCAAGTCCCAAATACATGATGACCCATTTGGAGTCCTCTCCTCATGGAACGAGTCACTGCACCACTGTCAATGGCAAGGGATCTTGTGTGGCCAGCTCCATCCAGATAGAGTGACTGCTCTCGTTCTCGACTCCAAACAATTGTCAGGTTATATATCTCCATCTCTAGCAAACCTCTCATTTCTCCAAAGGATGAGTCTCTCCGATAATCAACTGAGAGGAAGCATCCCAGTAGAGATTGGATACTTGGGTAGGCTACGTTTTGTCAACTTGAGTGTGAATTTTCTGGATGGTAGCATTCCATCTACTCTAAGTAATTGTTCAAATCTAGAAGTTATTTCTTTGAGATATAATAATCTCCATGGAACCATTCCATCTAACTTAGCGCAATGCAAAGAACTGAAAAATATCAATCTGGCGAATAACTTCCTCACAGGAGACATACCATTGGAATTCGGTCTCCTCCCACAGCTCGAATTATTAGGACTATTTGTCAATAATCTCACAGGATCAATTCCATCCACCTTGGGCAACCTTAGTAGCCTAAAATATCTTTATCTTCACCAAAATCTTTTTGATGGTGATATTCCGGATAGTTTAGGCAAACTTGCTGATCTATCAGAACTTTACCTTTACAATAATAAGTTCACTGGTTTCATCCCACCTACCTTAGGTAACCATACCAAACTTTCAATTCTCTATCTTCACAAAAATAACATTAGTGGTCACATCCCACCTGGCTTAGGCAACCTTACTAACTTACTGGAACTTTATCTTTATGAAAATAAATTTTATGGTACCATCCCACATACCTTGGGTAATCTTCAAAGTTTAACAGGAATTGATCTTTCCACAAATATGTTAAGTGGATTCATCCCTGATGAACTCGGGAAGCTTCAAAACCTCCAGTTTTTTAACATATATCAGAACAACATTTCAGGCGAAATACCACACTCCCTATACAACATCTCAGCATTGTCTACTATGGAACTTGGTAATAACCAGCTTGATGGAAATCTCCCTTTCGATATGTGCAATGCTTTACCAAACTTGAAAAATCTATACCTCTATATCAATCAACTCCAAGGACGGATCCCACCATCCATATCCAATTGTTCTGCTCTTATTGCTGTTGAATTAGGTGATAATTACTTCAGTGGCGTGATACCATCTAGTTTTGGAGCCTTACAAAATCTTAATTTACTTCATTTAGAATTTAATCAACTAGAGGCCAAAGGACCACATGATTGGAATTTCATGGATGCTTTGACTAATTGTACTCTGTTACAACTTTTACATCTTTCAAACAACCAACTACAAGGAGTTTTACCTAGTTCTATAACAAACCTTTCTAATAGTCTTCTTGAACTCTCACTGGATAGTAACCCAATTTCAGGAAGCATGCCAGCAGAGTTCAGAAAACTCAATAACTTAAACTTCCTTGACCTAAGCAGAATGTTTCTCAGTGGCAGCATTCCAGTAGAAATTGGTAATCTTTCCAAATTGGAAGCATTAGATCTGAGTAATAACATGATTTCAGGCCAAATCCCATCAACATTTTCTAACCTCACCCAAATGACCTTGCTATATCTAGAAAATAATGTATTAGAAGGGGGTATACCACCAGAGTTAAGTAGCATGAAATTATTAATACTCCTGAATTTTTCAAACAATAAGTTGGCAGGTGAAATTCCCAAAGAAATCATGGGTCTTCCTTCTCTTTCCATTAGTTTGGACTTGTCACACAATTATCTAACTGGCATCTTGTCACCAGAAATTGGTTACTTGAAAAACCTACAATCAATTCATCTCTCGAATAACAAGTTAAGTGGAGAGATTCCTAGCACAATTGATGGATGCCAGGAACTTCAATCCCTTTATCTTGATAGCAATCTGTTAAGAGGAACAATTCCATCCAGCTTGAGCAAACTAATAGGGCTGCAAATCCTTGATGTCTCTAACAACTCGTTCTCTGGTCGAGTCCCTGAATTCCTGGCCACAATGAACTTACAATATTTGAATATTTCTTTCAATAATTTCGAGGGGGAATTACCAAAAGAAGGAATTTTCAAGAATGCCAGTGGTCTAGATGTAAGAGGAAATCCAAAGCTTTGTGGTGGAGTACCTCAAATGCATTTGTCACAATGCATTTCCCAACCTTCCACACAGAGACATCACTTTCGAAGAAACTTGGTGCTCATAAGTTCTGTTGGTTCTTTTATTTGCATAACCGCAATCATTTGCTTGTTAGTGATTTATTATAATAGAAAGAACCCTCAAAACAAACCACAATCTGACAAAGGTTTGAAATATGGGTTAGAGCCTGTTTCATACAATGACCTTCTTAGAGCTACTGAAAAATTTTCCCGGACTAATCTAATTGGAAGAGGTTCATTTGGAGAAGTTTACAAAGCCGTTATGAGCTTCGAGAATGTTACAACCGTTGCGGTGAAGGTGTTAAACCTTGAGAAACACAGTGCTTCTAGAAGTTTCTTTTCTGAATGTGAGACATTAAGAAATGTGAGACACCGGAACCTTATAAAAGTGCTGAGTTTGTGCTCTAGCATAGACCACCAAGGTAATGATTTCAAGGCTTTGGTTTTTGAGTTCATGCCAAATGGTAGCTTGGCCACATGGTTGCATCCAAATGCATGTACGGATCGGCCATTCAGAAGCCTTAGCTTCATCCAGAGATTGAACATTGCATTTGATGTTGCGACAGCACTAGATTATCTACATTACCATTTACCTGCACCAATCGTGCATTGTGATCTCAAACCTAGTAATGTACTCTTGGATGATGACATGACTGCACTTGTGAGTGATTTTGGATTAGCGAGGTTTTTGGTTCAACCTGATACCATGTCGTCTCAATCAATGTCAAGCACCAGTGGAATCAAAGGTTCTATTGGCTACATTCCTCCAGGTATATATAGCAAATCTTATTATTTGGGAAGTATTTTTGTTATGTTCGTGGTACAAAATTATTGATAGACTATGTTGAGGTTCAAAGAAAAAAGTTGGCCAAGGCTGTTCCACCATGATTGAGACTTATTTTTATTATCTACCTATACTTTTTTAATTTAATATTTTGGGCTATAAAATTTTAATAAATCATGTGAACCCATGATTTTTGGTAGAGTCACAGTTCACTATGCTTCTGTATTAAATTTAGGGCTGTAACTATTAACTTTTTATTGTCTAGAGTATGGGATGGGAGGTCGGCCATCGGTAGAAGGAGATGTATACAGCTATGGCGTTATTCTGCTTGAGATTTTCACTGGAGTCAGTCCAACTGACGAGAGAATCAGAGATGGTTTAAGCCTTCAGAATCAAGTTGAGATGGCTTTCCCCGACCAAGTCATGGACATAGTCGACCCCAAATTATTCTCTGAAACTGATGGAGAACACAATCTGTATGTTCCTGAAAATGTCTATAGTTGTTTGGTTTCAGTGATTCAATGCGGGCTTATGTGCTCCAAAGAGTATCCAAAAGAACGCATATCTATCAAAGATGTTATCAAGGAGTTGAACTCAGCACGAACAAAGGTGCTTAGGCCATAGATACGGAGAAAAAAGGATTGAAAGACAAAGGTGCTTAGGCCATAGATACAGAGAAAAAAGGATTGAAAGAGAAGAGGAAGGGATACACTAAGTATGTATTATATGTAAAATTTGGATAGCAGTTGTGGTAATTTATGTTGTTGTAGTATATATGTTGTGATAACGAATTGTTCAAAATAATGGCTAAAATTGATATGATTTTTAAAACAATTTTGTAAATTTTCAAATTAATTGAATTGAATCATATTCTAATTGGATGATCAGAATTCCAAACTCAAAAATTATTCAAGAACCTTGGCGGATATGTGTGGGGATGCACCTACTCTCTTCGAGTCTGGATCCTCTGCATTACCTCACCGTTTGAGTTTCAATCCAGACCATCTGATCATAATCCGGATCAATCCATCAAACTTTTAATGCACATTTATCCTTTAAGATTCGTACTAATATGTAATGAACGGATCAAATTCAAACCCAGAAAATAATGTATCTTAGGTGATATGAAATTGTTTCTCTTCTCGGACAGTGCGCCGGTGGCCTGACTTAGAATCAAGGCTTAATAAAGATTCTCAAATCTTAAAACACAACGCTAATTGATGAAGCTTAAAAACTAAAATGCAAGCTGGTTGCTGTCACGTGATTGTCACTAAGATACTTCTCATATGAGAATATGAGAAGTATCTTGAGATGGGCTATGGTGCATTGCAATGCATAGGCCATGGTGTGCATTGGACCATAAATCACCGATTCAAAGTCCAAATGACCGATCCAAACCGTTCATCTTGTTCTCCATATTAATATGTGCTTGGAGACCAAATTTTATATTTTTTGGAATTTTTTTACTATTTATTAAGCCACTTTGAAAATCGCTGATCCAACGGTGACTGTTTGGAACAGTAAAATCAGAAGCCACCGTTGGATCAGCGATTTTCAAAGTGGCTTAATAAATAGTAAAAAAATTCCAAAAAATATAAAATTTGGTCTCCAAGCACATATTAATATGGAGAACAAGATGAACGGTTTGGATCGGTCATTTGGACTTTGAATCGGTGATTTATTATCCAATGCACACCATGGCCTATGCATTGCAATGCACCATAGCCCATCTCAAGATACTTCTCATATTGTTATGATAAAATTTGAAATTACTTTTGTAATTGACATGGTAGGCATATTTTGAGAGAGATATTATCAAAGACAATTTGTTTAACACCAAAATTTAACCCGAAATGTAATATTTAACAATAGTAATTTTAAATTTAACATGTCTTGTGTAATTTGACATGTCATTTGTAAAATTTAACAAAAGTAATTTAACCAAAATTTAACCACAACTTTTGTAATTTAACACCAAAATTTTGAGAGAGATATTGTTTAACCATCATGTAAAATTTAACACTAAGATACTTCTGATATTTTAATGTTAAAATTTGATATTGATGTCTTGTGTTATTCTTATTTAACAGTGCAAATCTGGGAAAATATCTTAACAGAGCAGTTTTAGTTTCATGCAGTGCACTAAGCAAATGCAATGCTGTGTTGATTCTATAGCATGTGGGCTATACAAAGTCAAATCTGCAATGTTAGAAAGCGCAAATTGACACAACTTTTAAATAACACTTTGCATTTTGTTAAATCATCTCCAAAACAAGAAAATATTTTATCAAATTCCTTCTAAACTACAACCGAGTCCATTAGATCTATCAAGATAAAAAAAAAAGCTCAGCAAAAATCTGGGTTAATATATATCTTAACAGAGCAGTTTTGGCTTCATGCATCTCACTAAGCATAAGCAATGCTGTTTTGATTCTATAGCCTGTGCACTGTACAAAGTCTAAACTGCAATGTTAGAAAGCGCAAATTGATACAACTTTTATAACACTATGCAATTTGTTAAATCATCTCGAAAAATAAAATTATATTTCATCAAATTCCATCTAAACTACAACCTAGTCAATTAGTTCTATCAAGAAAAAAAAAACATAAAAATGAAAGAAGCCATTGATTGCCTCACATATCCAGTTAAAAACAAAGATTATTTGATAGGAGTTGACAGATGCGAAGATGCTACCTGCTCTTTATCCTGAAAACAATTGAAAGAACATAAAATTCATACAAAATTTGAATTAACTCAAGTGCCATAGCCCATAATATAATTTAAATTATAAACAAATTAATAAAAAAATTATGCAAAAACTTGAGGTATCTCCTTTTCTTGGTTACACTGCTGGTTGTTTGCAAATTGGCTATGGTACTATGGATCAATATCTTCATTCTCAAAATCCAAACAGTCAACCTGAATCATTCAAAATGATCACCATATGAAAATGTACTTGGAGACTAAATTTTACATTTTTTAGAATTTTGTTACTATTTGATCTAGATAGGTAGAAAATCACTACTTTTAAATGGTTTAGAATCTTTAGATCAAATGATTTACTACCTATTTAAAAAATAGTAAAAAAAAAAACTAAAAAAAATGTAAAATTTGATCTGCATGTACATTTTCATATGGAAATCATGTTGAATGGTTCAGATCGACTATTTGGACTCTGCAAGTGTAAAAATTGATCCGTAGTACACACCAATATGTGCTATGCATAGTACCATAGCCTCACTTAAATATAAAAAACAATAAACAACATAAAAACTAGAGACCTGAGAGTAAGGTACATTCGCCAGTGCCATCTATTGTTGCTGAAACTGGTACCAATGCTGCTGCTGTCGTTGTTGACCTTGCATCGACTGCTGCAAATACATTTGATACATTTGCTGGTAATACATCATCTGTTGCTTCTCCTGTAAAGAGTTTACTAAATAAAGTGAAGTACTAAAGTGAAGTTACTTGATTCTTCTAGGTAGTTTACTAATACTAAATAATGTTATAAAGTTTGGGACTTAATAGCATATTTAGCCATTAAAAAGTAACAAAAAATTGGATCAAGATATATCAATAAATCTAATCTGGTATTACCGGCCGGCAAAGATTGCTCAACTTCTCTGATGAGTGAAACTAATGCATCAAAATCCGTGTTTTCAATATCCAGCTTTTCTCTCAGCTTTTCTACAGTATAAACTGAAAAGAAGAAAATTAAGAAGTATACTGAGTCTAGTGTTGCTCTTACAATCCTAGATTGAGGCAATCTGTCAACAATATTTTATCACGTATGCAAATTTAACATATTTTATCATGATATGGCTTCTATATTCATATAATGAATAACTTTTCCCATGAATATAAAAGATGATGAGACTGGATCCATGTTTTACTGAAAAATTAAAAATTGTAACAGTGTATTAAACTATGATAAAAAAATCAGACAGTACTGTAACTTGCTTGATAAATTATTGGCAATCTTAATATATGGCAAACAAAGTGTACTTAATTTTTTTTTATTTTTGAGAAATCATTATCACCATTTTCAGGCCAAGCCATTTATAAGGGACTCTAATAGGTTCATACATATCATGTATTCATATCAGGTCAAGTGAAGTGTCACATTTGATCTACTAGTCATGGTTCTGTAACAAAAATAATTCCCAATTAATTACTTAAAAGAGTATAGTATAAATCTTTTGAATATAAAAATAGGTTTTGCATCTTTTCTGAGATAAACTGATGAACCAATAAATTGCAACATTTCAGTCCTAATAAATATTACACATAGTTACTTTAAGTATATTATTTGAATTTCTTCTTCAAATCACATAGAGTATCAGATTTTGACAAAAATTGGCCCAAATCACTTTCACACTTCAATTCTTTAACACCTACACTCAACAATCTCAGATAGAGAGAGAGAGAAAAAAACTGGAGATGTCCAGTGGGTGGTCAGAAGAACCGGTTTCAGCAGCTATAGATTCCTCCATTATTAAGCGAACTCGTGGAACAGGTGTAAACCTGTATAAAGACCAGGTCCAGCTTACAATTTCTCATGTGTTAAGATTTCGGCTGTACGTGAGAGGAGTATTTTTTTTTTTTTATTTGCCCTAGACCCGGTCCATATTGGAAGTATGAATCCACACCCTTCGTTTTGGTGGAATTATGAAAGTAAACCCTTCGTATATTTTTTCTTAACCGAACCGAACTCAAATTCTGAAAAGGAGGTTCAAAGTCCTCTAAATTCAATTTTTGTTTTACTTTCATATTAGGCCCACAAGAAGAAAGCCCTTTTGTTTATTTGCTTCTAGATCATTTTAAGATTCGGCCCAAAAAAGAAAAGCCCATCTGAAAGCTTATTTTTCTTTTTTCATAATTTTCTCAACCGAGGCTGACAAGTCGAAGAGCCCATTCAAAATTCTCATATTTATTTCCGGCCAAGCTCAAAACAGATTTTTAAGTTTACATTTTCATTTAAGTCCTTCCTATATGCTTTAATTACTAACTTCCAGAATCTAACAGATTGTACATCCAATTCAATCTTTTCTTACAAACAAGTCCCTAGGATATATTTGTAGAGGTGAACTGGTGGTTTCAAATCCAGCAAATATTTCAGAAACATGATATGAAAACAGCTTAAGAACCAATTCTTAATCTAAATTTGCTATGCTATGCTATTTGCATCTTCAAAAATTTATGTTTATTCTAATAAAAAACATTTTTTTACTTCAGAAAGGGAAAAAAAATTATGCATTAACCTTAAACAACCCACCAGCAATTTAACGTCAGTTGGACAATTAGGCCTAAATATGGACTCAATTGATCAATGATAATATGGTATTAAAACAGAAGAATCAAGTCAACGGAAGTGCTGCCAAGGGAGTAAAGAGAGGTTAAAAAAGGTTTTTATAAGAAGCTTGTGAGTAAGAGAGGAGCCACCAAAGCGCCAACCAAGAAAAATGAAGCCTACACTCTGGCTTTGAGCTGCTTCATCAGCTAGAAAAGCACCATCTCAACACAGTTGAGAAGCTCGTGAGAGAGAACCTGGAGTCAAGAGAGGAAAGATTTGGTCAGTTTGGTATGACATACCATGACTAACATGTCGCGACTTTAGTCATGTGCCATGTCATCCCGTTAACAAGTCAAATTTTCACGTGTTGTGCCGTGCCGTGACCAAAATGACGAGGGGTGGTCACGGCATGCCAATGCTCATGTCACGTGACTCACGCCCTAACCAAGTCGTGTCGTGGCCAAACATGTTGTGGTCAAACGTTCTATGACCGGTCACATTAGTCATTATGTTTTATCATATTTAACTAATTTTTTTGTAATTTAAATTTTTTAAATTTTGAAAAAATTTCAGAGAAGTTCCTGAAAAATACAAAATTATTCTTACTAATTTTAAAATGAAGAAATAATGTTGGAAAAAATACCATGCAGTATCTCATGTGTCTACGTGTCTTTCTGTGCTGTTTTACGACGTTCCATGTCGTTTTCGTGTTGTGATGTGTCTTGTCCTTTTTCCAAGAACTGGTCATGAAACGCAAGTGGTCATGACACACGAGTCACAGTATGTAGCTGACACATGTGACGTGCTGTTTTGTGTCCCATTCCATGCCGGAACTAGCTAGCTCCGGTGTGTCATATTTCCCACCTACTGGAAAAAAAAATCACCTGTCGGATATTATGCAGGTGTTCTGTCATAAATTAATAACCATGCATGGTCGGTAATTTATGCAGGTATTCTATCCAACGGGACTGATTTGCAAAAAGTATTTGGGATAACTAAAATTGCTGGGAAATTTATGTTACAAAAAAAAAAAATTCGGTGTATTTGGAAATGAGTTAGGTCTAAGTGTGTGTGTGTGTGTGTGTTTTTTTTCTTTTTATTACTCTCCGCTGAAATGTGAAATTCGACGAATAAAATAAATTGACCCTTGATAATTTGTATAAGTTTCTTATATATAAACAATAGTTATGTATAGATGGAGGGTTGAGACATAATGTAAGCTTTTGTCGTGGAGGAGTTTGAGGTGGGTGAGAGATAGATGGACTTAGATTTGTATTAAGTTTCATTGGGTCCTTTTATACATGAAGCACATGTACAGGCCTATATACGAGGTTTTCTTGTTGAAAGGGCTAAGAGGGCTGGGTTTAGGGCCCAATATAAATAGGAGAGATCGTGACCAGAAACCAATTGTTAAACCAGTCCAACATGGTGTTTGGGCTACCTGTGAGGAGGTTGATCATGTTTTTCTATTTGAAAATTTGAGAATAGTATTGTCAAAATGTTTCAAACTCTTCTTTACATTTTGGTTAAAATTAACAATTCTGAGACTGCTGGTGGTCTATATTTGTGTGTTAATCATATTCATTTATTGCTTGCCTGTGCAGAATTGTGTATGTGATGAATTTGAAATAAGCTAATTCATCAATAGAAATCGAAAAGCCCATCAAGAGATCGAGTAGTGATCCAAAGCACTCTTCGTATATGTCTAAGTCTAGCTCCGGTCTCCCACAAACAATGAAAGAGGTAAAACAAGGCAACTGATCTAAAATTCCCTAATTTTGGATTTCGCCGTATTTTAGTACTGACGGAACGAAAATAAGATCCTCATTTTAAAAAATAAAGTTCCATTTATATATGTTGGTAAGCTAAATGAAATTTCTGAACGTAGAAACAAAATATATATATATATAGAGTGCAAAATGGATGCCACTAACAATTTAGAGGGGAGAATATTTGTTTTCTATTTTTGAAGTAAGATAAAGCTAAATCTGATTAAAGTAAGATAAAGCTCATTAGTGTGTTGTACTAATATTGGTTTTGGTAGTTGGTTCTACGAATTTTCTTAGTGCGTTCAAAAGCCTCCAATAGTGTGTTCTTTGTGCAAAATGTTTCAAAATTCGGGTCCCATGTCCCAACTTTCATAGTCGGTCATCTCAAGCCCGGTCTTCATGGGTAGTCTATAAAATACTCCCTAGGCACAAGACGGAATTATATACCGCTAGGGCTCGGATGTTCATTTTTACTTTATCACATTTAATTATTTGTGTTAGTACTCAAAGTGAAAAACCAAGCAATTAAACACATTACTAAAACAAAGAAAATCAAATCAAATAAATGCATAAACAGATGACAAATTGGCAATCTTGTTTTTGTGAAAATAAGAACGGATCAAGCTCCTCATTTTATATTTTAGGAAGCTGATAATAGTATCCGAGCTACAGTACCCGCACCATATAACTACCATAACTATTTAGGAAATCGCAAAAATTCTAGACTTATTTTTTTCTAAAGTATTAATACCTATGTAAGGAAATATTTATACTTATATTTATACATATTATGTAAACAATTTTTACGTAAATAATTATCTTCCCAATCAAATCTTCAAAACATACCCGCACCATCAATACCATACACGCTCTTAGAGGTGATTTTTTTTTCTCCGTTCAATCTTGTCCATATTTCTAACAATCTATGTGAAATTTTTCGAATCTAAAACCATGAACGTCTTCTACGTAATTTTCTCTTTCAAATGATATCCATGATGATATACTTTCAGGCTTATCATTACACAAGTATTTGTCTCGTCTTGCAAATATTTATACCTATACTTGCAAGTATTTTTTACTTATGATACTGGATGACATATGAAAATATTAATATCAAGTACTGTAAGTATTTATACTTATGCACGTATTGAAGTACTTATACCTATGTGGTCAATTATTTTTGTTAGAGAAAGTTTTACGCGGGAACGATTGAGAATGTTGATGCAATGATACAGGGTCCCCACGACTTCATTAGAGGAAGGTTGACGCGAGGACGATTGAGGAACTGGAAAAAAAGATGATCATAACAAGTTACGTATCAAAGTATTAATATGTTGTCTATCAAATATTTTTAGGTTGACGCGAGATGAGTGTGGAGACTGGGAAAGGAGGTACCATTTAATTACTAGGAACCACAGAGAAAGAGAATCGAAAACATTTTAGAAAATAATTAGTGGTAATCATATAATATCTTTTTAGAATGATAATTAGTGGGATCATATAATAATTAAATACCCTCACTCCCACTCATTAATTGTATGCAAGTCAATTTTATAGAATTTCATCACTATTTGCCCTTTCAACGTTTGCTAATTTTTATGGACCATTCATTTTCACATGAGCAGTGGATGTTCAATCTGAAATGAAATGAATACAAATTTGTTTTGATATGATCAAGGAAAAATATTGAACATAACCAACATAAAAGTTCTGAAGTTTGATTATGTCTGAGTTTCGATCAAACGTAAAGTGTCGATGTTTATATTTTGCATCAACTTAATTGATAGGTAAATGAAAATAAAATTTGATCTAACTTCGGTACAACAAAATGAATGTGATGGTTCTCTTTAATTTAAACAGTTCGATCAGATCGACCGATGAACGACATATTTATGTGTCTTCATTGACTCGTACACAACTAGAGTTCATATTGCATGTTCACGCATATAGAAAATAAGTCATAAACTCTTAGATTTATGTGAGTTAATGAAGACACAAATAAATACATTACTAAAACCAAGAAAATAAAATAAAATAACTGGATAAGCAGATGACAAATTGGCAATCTTAATTTTGTTAAAATAAGAACGGATCAAGATCATAATCTTATATTTTATTGATAAATTAAAATAAATATGAGCAGGTATCCACTTACAACATTTGAAAGTTACAACATCTTACAACAATTTAGTTTTGCAATTTTCAAAGTCCAAATAGTCGATCCAAACCGTTAAACATGTTCTCTACATTAAAATGTACTTTCAGATCAAATTTTACATTTTCTGAATTTTTTTACTATTTATTAAGTATTTTACAAAATTGTTATTTTTAGACAATTCTGAACCATTGAAAAATAGCATTTTTGTAAAATACTTAAGAAATAGTAAAAAATTCAAAAAAATGTAAAATTTGATCTCCAAACACATTTTAATATAGATATCATGTTGAACGGTTTGGATCAACTGTTCAGACTTTGAAAATCACACAATCGAATTGTTGTAAGATGTTGTAACTTTCAAATGTTATAAGTGGATCCCTTCTCAATAAATATTACATTTATGATAATATTTGACTGACGAAATAAAAAATAAAACAAAAGTTATCTCTAAATATTTGATTTATCTCTTTACATAATATGAAAATTAGAGCTCGATTTCATAAGAAATTATAGAAATTAGAAAGCTGGGATTGGAATAAAAATATAAGATGCGGTCTACTCAAGTCTTCGTCCAATAGGAAAACAAGAGCATGTCCTGAAAATTTGCAAGTCATTTCTTGCTTTTAATATTAATCAAGAATCTCAATATTATCCGTCTATGTGATTTGATTGTACATGATGGATAAATCGGATATGAATAAATTTTTTTCATTCATTTATTAGCTTATTAGAAAAGGATCGACACGGATTTAAAAAAAAAATAGCTTATTGGTAATTATGCATATGAATTAAAAATAACTAGCCTTGTCACATAATGGTGTTTGTGCACGCATAAGCTATTTCGCATTTCATTTTTATTCATAACCCCATAAATTTAGATGTTTAATGATCAAGAAACAAGCAAGAAATTTTTCGCATTCCGTTGGATATCATATCAAATTTGGTTCGATGGCCGATCAGAGCTATCCGATCCACATCAAAAATCACACACACAACTTTAATTTGTGTGTATCAAGTGCGCCTAAATTTTGACGCTAATCAAAAGAATCTGACTGAATATCTGACTAAATTTGATCTGATGCCAATCAGACCGCCCTCCACTACCTTTCAACAGTTCCCCATTCCCCACCCCAGGTTAGAGATGAGGATCTGAAATTGACTCCGAAATTTGTAGTTCATAATTAAGTAAAATAAAGCTAAATCATATTAAAGTAAGATAAAGCTATATCTTATTAAAGTAAGATAAAGCTCATTAGTGTGTCGTATTGATATTGGATTTGGTCGTTGGTTCTTGGAACTTTCTTAGTGCTTTCAAAAGCATCTAATAGCGCGTTCTTAGTGCAAAATGATTCAAAATTAGGGTCCCATGTCCAAACTTTCATATATAGTCAGTCATCTCCAGCCCGGTGTTCACGGTACAATATAAAATATTTTGCTGCTACAAGATGACAAATTGGCACTCCTTTTTTTGTGTAGTAAGATAGAAATGAGTCAGGCATCTAATACTATATTTTATTGATAAATTAGACATGCAACACAATCAAAAGTGCCAAAAAAGAGTGAATTTTTCAATGAATTTTGAGCATAAAAATGGAATAAAAGTTTCATCTATCATAATAGAATAAAAATTAAGAACTAAAAAATAGAATATAAAAGGTCTTTAAAATTCAATTACATCTCTCTTCATAATATGAAAATTAGACATGCAATACAATCAAAAGTGCCAAAAAAGCGTGATTTTAAATTTGTCTTTAAAATTCAATTACATCTGTCTTCATAATATGAAAATTGGATGAAACTGTTGTCCTAATGCAGCTCAATTTCGTAGCAATTTACATAATTTAGAAAGCTTGAATCGGATTAAAAACATAAGAGACACGGTCTCATTTTTAAGCCTTCGTCATTGAGATCTAGACTGGAATTATTATTGTGAAACATGCTATCCTCAAGACATTTGCAGGTCATGCTATATTTTTTAAGAATTTTTAAAGTTAGTTGGCAAGGTGCCACTAACAATATTTGTATTAATAAAAGAAAAGTGTTTCCAGAGCACTAAATGTGTGTAATTAACGCAATGTAGTTTATTAAATGTAATCATTGAGCAACAACCATAGGAATATTATGTCCTTTGTAGGGATCTTTAGTTCAGTAATCATTCTTGCTTTTAAAAGTAGTAATCAATAGAGAATAATTTATCATTCATTTATAATTAGCTTATTAGAAAATTGATATGGATTAATAAAATAGCTAATTATTGGTTAGCATATGGATTAAAATACTTTGTTAGCATCTCACGTAATGGTACGTGTGAGAGAGCTAATTCGCATTCATTTTTATTCATATATTAGCCTATGAATTTAGATGTTTAAAGATGATTGTGTGCTATGGCAAGAAATAAGCAAGAACTTTTGTTGGCCAAATATGCATTCGGTTTTGTCATCCAGGTGCTAGCACCATCCACATGCATTAGTAGAAAGTTAGGGCATGGCATTATTTCTTTTCACTACTACAAAAAACATAGTTATTATTGCCCCTTTATTATGAGATTTTCTTTGGCACGGATGGTCTTTATAACCATGGGTAGCTCATTAATTACATAGAACTTTTACCAACTGTTGGGTCTAACCAACGGATGTCGTTGATAGCTCCCCTCCTATGCCATTAGTTTATTTTGTCTAATAGTTGATAAAGACATACACTACACCATCGGGTGAGATAAACCAACCGATTGTGTTATGGGTCCATCTTTGTCAACTGTTGGTCCATATGAGCTGTTCTTGTTGGGTAGATCAACCCCAACTGTTTACTATATTGAACATATAGCATACATTATCATGGGAAATGTTGTGAATACTTAGAACCTAGGTCACATATACACCAAATGTCCATAGATATAAACAGGTGGTGATGTTTTAAATATAAAAATGTGCTCCATAGTTTTTCTCCCACAGTCGTCTGTGTGTGTGAACTAAAATTGCTTCTTTGGTTTAAAATGACTATTAAATGGAGATCTCCATTGCTATCAAGACAAAATCATCCATCAGACAACTCAAATTTACATATGTACAAATAAAATTATGTACCTACTACAAATAATATGAAAAAGAAATTCCATATATTTTAATCTTTCTCAATTTGTCGTTTTATATTTCAAATTCTCAGCAAAAAAAAAATCAATTCATCAATTCCAATGGCTTGTAATCAGTATCTTGAAATTCAGCCAAAAGAAGAACTTGATGATGTCAATTAATTGGAGAGTGGTGAGATGTCCTTAATTCAAGCCCCACACACAACCCCCCCCCCCCTCTCCAATGATACGAAGATCAAGAAGTCAGACCCCCTCCCAATGTCTGAGCGATGTTGCAGCGTGAGAGACCATCCACCGATGTCTGAGCGATGTTGCAGCGTGAAAGACCATCCACGAGAAATTGGTCATAGCCACCAATGTCTGAGCGATGTTGCAGCATGAGAGACCATCTACCACCTCAGCCACGCCCAACCAAAGGATCTGTCCACCACTTCAGCCACGCCACTACTGGAGTCTCTAGGGAAAAAAAAGTTGCTTCTATTTAACACTTATTTATGTAATTTTGTTTGTTTAATATGTATGATATTGACTTTCATCTATATATTTTTTGTTTTTTTATGTTTCTTGTTTGTTGGGTGTTATTTAATGTGTATATATATTTTTCTCATAAGAGTTTTATAATTAATTAATGTTATGACAATTTTCCATGTTAATTTTCTAATCATAATTTAAGATACAAAAATTAATTAATCTGATAACATGTGTTTATGAAATAAGAATGCAATTGAACTCCAAATACAGATATATACAAATTCAATCAATACATACAAATTTTTAACTAGTTCAGTCGATTGTGGTGCGAATGAATTTTACACAGATTTAGAGAGAAATCAGTGTTTGGATACTTTTACCAACTATACACGGTTTCTAAACTATTAACCGTGTATATAGTCCCAGAGATGTACACGGTTCAGTATTAATAAACCGTGTACAAAATTAGGTGACTTTAGTACACGGTTGGGTTTTAAATGTCAGTGTGGATATGTATGAGTTTTTTTTTTTTTTTTTTCACAAGCGCCTTCTCCTATTACACACTATTAATGTTGAATTTTCTCACATCCGTGTATGATATATTGTGTATGGTCGCATTTTCTGTACTAGTCAGGGACTAAATGATTCTATAACATATCATACAAATACTTGGCCCAATCAAAAACAGGTGTCATTTGATAATGCCGCCCCAAAATTTAAGCTAAAGCTCTATATCGAATCAAACCCAATATGAAGATAAAATATAATAGTGATGACTTAATTATAAGAAATAAAGCTAAGTTAGTAGGAAAGAGATTTTATTGGAACTGATGGAATAGATTATAAAGAAATATTTGCATCTATTGTAATAATGACTACGTTTAGGTTAGTACTTTCGGTTGCGGTAAATCAAGGTTGGCTATTATGCTCAATGGATATTAAAAATCTGTTCTTGCAAGGTACATTAGATGAGGAAGTGTATAATATGAACCTAACACAGAGCTGTTTAAAAGAAAATAATAAATATTTTGTATGCAAATGACAAAAGTCAATATAAATGTGATCTCAAACAGTCACGTAGTATGCCCGTTTAGTATTCGGTTTTTGGCATGCCCGTTTAGTATTCGGTTTTGCCAAAAACTTGATCAATTCATCCATTTCATAAAAAAATAAACAAAATTCAACCACAATTGTATTTATTATATGGGGATGATTTAATTGTTACCGGAAACAATGAAGAGATATTTAATGAATGCATTACACATCATTTGAAAACAAAAGTTGACCAAAATGTGGATTGGACTGGAACAATTATTACACAACATGTTAAAAATGGGATCTTCGTTGATTACGTATTACAAATATTTAGTGAATTCTCAACCTAACTATTTGCAAAAGGGATGTAAATTTTTTTATTTATTGATTACGCATAATTATAAATATTAGTAAGTTCTCCACCTACAACTATTTTTCAATGGGGGAGGAACCGGAGCTGAGTGGAGCCGAACGAAGCTGAGAGTGCGGTACCGTCGGAGTTCGGAGTGTAGAGTTACCATTTTGATTGGAGCACGACGGTGAGTAGATCTGACAGTCGTCGCGGCGGTTGAAGAAGTAGATCCGATCTTAGAGCGAGAAGGCGATTGATTACGGTAATCAACATCTTGATTAGAGCGCGACGGTAAGTATCCAGTTGCCGTCGGAGCGCGGCAGCAGTCGAAGATGCGGAACAGGTTGTTAAGCGAGATGGTGATTAGAATACTATATTTGTCTAGAATATTTTATGAGAACAAAAGAATAGATATAGAAATTACAATTATTTGACCAATTGTAAATATATTTTTTATTAATGAAATTATTAGTTGGCATTTAAAGCCACGAACTGTCAAGAAAATATATATCAGTAAGCTAAATGAAATTTCAGAACAAAAAAACAAAATATAGAGAGAGATGCAAAATGGATGCCACTAACAATATGGACGAGAGGATATTTGTTTGCAATTTTCGAAAAAAAAAATGATTAAATTTTCCATTTTTTTGTAGTATAGAGATGATGAGGTTCTTTCCACAGAATCTGGGATGGTTCCGTTGGACTTCATATCAAATTCGGTCCAATGACCGGTTAGAGCTATCCAATCCACATCAAGAATCACACACAACTTTAATTTGTGTGGATATCAAGTGCGCATAAATTTTGACGCTGATCAAAAGAATCTGATCGAATATCCGACTGAATTTGATCCAATGTCAATCAGACCGCCCTCCACTACCTTTCAACAGCTCTCCATCCCCCACCCTTTGCCATCGGTTAGAGATGAGGATCTGAAGTTAACACCGAGATTTGTAGTTCTAAATTTATAAGACTTGCATCAAAAGTTATATCTTATTAATTAGAGTAAAATAAAGCTAAATCATATTAAAGTAAGACAGCTAAATCTTATTAAAGTAAGATAAAGCTAACTAGTGTGTCCTATTGATATTGGTTTTGTCGTTGGTTCTACGAATTTTCTTAGTGCGTTCAAAAGACTCCAATAGCGCGTTCTTAGTGCAAAACAATTTACAATTCGGGTCCCATGTCTCAACTTTCAAAGTCAGTCATCTCTAGCCTGATCTTCACGGGTACAATATAAAATATTTTGCTGCTACAAGATGACAAATTGGCAATTCCTTTTTTTGTGTAAGAAGATACAAAAGCGTCACGCTTCTAATACTATGTTTTATTGATAAATTAGACACAATACAATCAAAAGATCCAAAAAAAAAAGTGAATTTTTCAATAAATTTTTCGCATAAAAAATGAATTAAAGTTTCATCTATCATAATAGTACTTCACCAACCAACTGAAAAATAGAATAAAAATTGTCTTTAAAATTCAATTACATCTCTCTTCATAATATGAAAATTAGATGAAACTGTTGTCTTAAAATTGCCACTCCATTTCGTAACAATTTACAGAATTTACAAAGCTTGAATCGGATTAAAAACATAAGAGACACGGTCTCATTTTTAAGTATTCGTCATTGCGATCTAGACTGGAATTATTATTGTGGACCATGCTATCCTCAAGTCATTTGCAAGTCATGCTATATTTAAAAAAAAAAAAATTAAAGTTTGTTGGCAAGGTGCCACTAACAATATTTGTATTAATAAAAGAAAAGTGTTTCCAGAGCACTCAATGTATGTAATTAACGCAATGTACTTAATTAAATGTAATCATTGCAGCAGCAACCATACGAATATTAACATCCTTGCTTTTTAAAGTAATCAAGAGCGAATAATTTAACATTAATTTGTAATTAGCTAATTAGAAAAATGATATGGATTAAAAAAGTTTGTTGGCTTCTCACTTAATGGTGTGTGTGAGAGAGCTAATTCACTACCCAATAAATTTAGATGTTGGATCAACTAACAGTCCCCCTACTCCAGCTCCCTAAATGTCCCCCTAACTCAAATGCCAGGATATTACAAACCCAACACAAATCTGGGTTAATATCTTAACAGAGCAGCTTTGTCTTCATGCAGCACACTAAGCATATGCAATGCTGTTTTGATTCTATAGCCTGTGCGCTGTACAAAGTCAAAACTGCAATGCGCAAATTGACACAACTTTTAAATAACACTGTGCAATTTGCTAAATCATCTCCAAAACAAGAATATATTTCATCAAATTTCATCTAAACTACAACCTAGTCCATTAGATCTATCAAGATAAAAAAATACAAAAATAAAAAAAGCCACTAATTGTCTCACATATCCATTTCAAAACAAAGATTATATGATAGGAGTTGACGGAGGCGAAGATGATACCTGCTCTTTATCTTGCAAACAATTTAAAGAACACAAAATTCATACAAAATTTGAATTAACTCAAGTGCTGTAGCCCATAAATATAATTTAAATTAGAAACAAATTAATAAAAAAATTTATACAAAAACCTGAGGTATCTCCTTTCCTTGGTTAGACTGCTAGTTGTTTGCAAATTGGCTATGGTACTATGCATAGCGCACATTGGTCCATACTATGGATCAATATCTTCGTTTTCAAAATCAAAACAGTCGATATGAACGGTTCAAAATGATCACCATATGAAAATGCATGTAGAGACTAAATTTTACATTTTTAAGAATTTTTTTTACTATTTTATTTAGATAGGTTGACATCACTACTTTTAAATGGTCAAGAATCTTTAGATCAAGTGATTTTCTACCTATTTAAAAAGTAGTAAAAAATCTACAAAAAAATGTAAAATTTGATATACAAGTATATTTTCATATGGAAATCATGTTGAACGGTTCAGATCACCCATTTGGATCTTTGCAAGTGAAAAAATTGATCCATATATAGTACAGACCCATTCCTGCTATGCATAGTACCAAAGCCTCACTCTTTAAATAAAAGAAAACAATGAACAACATGAAAACTAAAAGACCTGAGAGTGTGTTGCTGAAACTGGTACCAATGCTGCTGCTGTTGCTGTTGAACTTGCATCGACTGCTGCAAATATATCTGGTACATTTGCTGGTAATACATCATTTGTTGCTGCAACTGCTGTTGCTTCTCCTGCAACGAGTTGTTGCTAGGTGAGGAATGATTTGACTGCAACTGATTTTGCTGTAAAATCTGTTGCTGTAACTGGAGGCAATAGTACATCTGTTGTAGTTGGTTTTGGTTGTGTTGCCACATCTGAGATGGACGCACTTGCCCTGATTGTACGCCTCCATCTATCATATTTCTTTTGTTAGTTCAACTGGATTCAGTTTATATGAGTAGGGGTTTTAACAAAAAAAAATAATCATAATAATAAAAGGGGAGAAGAAACCATTGGTTGCTAGTTATTGATAGATAATATAGTTTTCACAATAATTTAGATGGAAATTTTTAAATTCACCGTTGTCAACTAAAAAATGAGGGTTGTAGGCCAAAGAACTTCTGTTTAATGTAATCATAAGGAAGCGTATCTATTAAATTAACCCTTATCTATTAAATTAACCCTTATCTCAGGTGCAGGAACTATTGATTCCGAATTTGGTTTTTTATTCTGGATTTTGAGTTTCCTTCAGTACTATTGATTCCAAATTTGGTTGCAAAATGACCTCCTTTTCTCCAAGTATGGCCTCATTTTTCTCTAATTTTGCTCTTTTATTGCTAGTGGAATCTAGGGCTGGCAAAAAAATTAGAGGTTCGTGATTCGATTCGGATTTGATTCGGGTTTGATTCGAGTTTAATTCGATTCGAAATGGGTTCGAATTGAAACGAACCAAACTAGGTTCGGTTCGGAATTAATTCGAACCAAACCCAAACCTAGCCTGGTTCGATCGAAATGGGTTCGATCATTTTTATGGTTCGAATCTCATAATAACATCGGCCGTCCATTTACCTGATGAAATTAAAATCCAAGATAGAGAGTCATAATTTAACTTAGCCGACACTCCCTCGCTCTCAAATCTCAATAACCTAGTTCTCTCTCCACCTCTCCCTAACTTACTCTCCCTCTAGCTCTAAAATCTAGCTGACGCTCTCGGCGACTGGCTGTCTCTCTCGCTGTCACTCCTCTCTCCAGCCTAGATGACTGTCTCTCCTCTCTCTTCGGTCGTCTCTCATAGTTCATACTAGGAAAGCTGTTTCTGATGTATTTTTTCATGAACAATTTTTCAACTTACAAACACTCATTTCATAGTTTATACCGGTAAAAGGAAGCCATGTGAATTGTCCCACGAGAAAAAATTAATGTATAAACTACTGGTATAACTAGGACTGCTAAAAAATAATTTAGTTCGTGATTCGATTCAGGTTTGATTCGAAAAATGTGTAGTTCGAAATGGGTTTGGTTCGAAATGGGTTCAGTTCGAAACGAATCAAACCAGGTTCGGTTCAAAATTAATTCAAACCAAACTCAAACCTAAGGTAAGTTCGGTTCGGTTCGGTTCGTTGCCACCCCTAGTGGAATCAGTTAGGGGGAATGCATTTCGTGATTCATTCGGAAAGAGTACACAGTGGCGGGCCCACGCCTTTCTGATCTGTGTGGGTTTTCCATAGAGGTCTACAAACTGTTCGCAAAAAAGATTATCTATATTATGAGTGTGAGGCTATGGTACTTTAAAAAGTGCACATTGATCCGATTAACACAATTTTGAGTTATCACAACCATTTTCTACATTTTCAAAGTCCAAATCTTCGATCCAAACCGTTCAACATGATCTCCACAATAAAATGTGCTTGCAGATCAAATTTTTTAAGTATTTTACAAACCGTTCAACCAAATCTTCGATCCAAACCGTTCAACCATTTTTTTAGAATTTTTTTTACTATTTATTAAGTATTTTACAAAAAACTAGTCAAATTCAGACAATTGAATTTTGTACCCATCTTAATAAATAGTAAAAAAAAAAGCAAGAAAATGTAAAATTTGTAGGAATATATATTTATTTAAAATATTACAAAGACTATCATGAAATATTTTTGATTGAAAAAAAATAATACAAGTAATTCATGTCAAATAAATTTTCCACCTGTTAAGAAAATGGGATGTTACAATAGAGCTTGTAAAATTTAGAAAATACAATCAATAAAAACCATTGTTCATCTTTTATACTTCTCTAAATTCAATAAATTCCTTACACGAAATCTAAATTGTGACAACCACTGCAAAATAACTGAAGAATTAATTGAACATACCTTTCTGCTGAAGCTGTTGTATATCTGAAAAAGCTGATTGCTTGACCAATAGCTCTCAACAAACACCAGAAAAGAAATGCAATAAAACTGTAACAAAATATGACACAGGCATTCATATCATAGAAAAGCTAGATACATGTAGAAGATAATATAAACTTTCTTGTGTACCTTTTACTGATGCTAAGTATCAGGAAAGGAAAGCAATCAGCTTTGACTTGTAATCAAGTAATTGCTTGCGAAATATGCATCCCTTTTGAAGAACAATCAACCTCTTTCTGGTATGACTTGAAAGCATGGTCCTTATTCTCTTAAGGACTAAAAGAATGAGAAAAAATTGAACGTCCAATCAGAATCGGACTCGAGTTTTGTGACACAAACGATTAAATAAAAAATGACATACATGCATGCATACTACAATTTTGAAACTATCACTAATCAAAGCACACGGCATAGAAGAAAAAATCGGCCGTTCCGGACGGAATAGGCTGATCCTTAGCTGAATCGGACTGTACCAATCCGATTTTAGGCCAATTCACACGGTTAGTAATTATTTCGTCCAATTTCGGCTGGAACGTACCGATTCCGGTCAAATTTCAACCGGAACGAACCGATTCCAGTCAAATTTCAGCCGAAATTATCCGATTCCACCGAACCTACATATAACAATCTCCAAAAAAAATTCCCGCGTGAATTGAACCTGGCACCTCTTGATTAAGAGGAGGCGCATAGCCGCATACAACTACCATCACAACATACGAACTTTTGTTGTTAGAAACTTAACTGCATGTACATATCAGTGTTGTAATTTGCAATATATCCAACCCATTCAATCACGGATTGAGCACTCTGTTATCTTTTTTTTTCTTACTGGGCTAAAGTAAAATAAAGTGAACTATGAAGTTGTACTTATATTCTAAAGTGATAAAATAAATTAAAAATAAAATAATTTGTAGTTTGAAAGTGATCCATGATGAAATTATTGGTTGTAATGTTTGTATTGAAAAAGTGTAGTGTTTTTAGCATAGAAGGCAAACTTGGCTGAGTCAGATAGGAATCAGACTAGACCGAGCTGATATTTAATTGAGTTACGCGGAATAGGAGAAAAGTCAGGTCTCACAGTGGTGACTCGGCCGATCAAGCGATTCGTCACCGTTCATCACTGATTCTTCCTTTATTAATTAGCCAATTCCCAGCAGCTTGGTATCACCGTTCATCGTTCATCACCGCGACGGATTGAGGGAGACATTTTCATTTTTTTTGTTTGCGACCGGTTGGGGGAGAAGGTCCCTTCGTTTTTCTCGCTCTCCATTTTATAAAATATTGGCCGAGTCTAGTTCGATTTCTTTTTAAAAAAAATTTCTTCTTGTTTTTTCCTGCTCCATTTTTGTTTTCACTGGACACCTCCATTTTCTTTGTTTCTGATTTGTTTGTCTAATTTTTTTTTTCCTTTTCTTTTTTAAGGGATGAATATTACACCCATTAATTTCTTTTTCATAACCTCAATTTTTGAAAAATTAATGTTTTATTAACCTTTCTATTTTTTAGTAGAAAATATAAGTTTTTGAAAAAAAAAAAATTCAAGTTTCAGATCCAATTCGGCCGGAGCAAGCTCCAGCATGGGAAAAATTGAACTTTTACAGTAAAAATAAAAAATCTCACCAGTTGGATATTATGCAGGTGGTCTGTCACAAATAACCATGCATGGTCCGTAATTCCAAACTAGAGTTACATATATCTTTTGAAGTTTTTTGTTCATATCCTTTTTGTACATGCCAACGGGACTTTATGTTGGGAACTGAAAATGCCAACGGGATAACTCAAAATGCTAGGAAATTTATGTTACGAAAAAAATATATTCAGAATATTTGGAAATGATTTAGGTAACTGGTTTTTATTTTTACTCTCTGCTTAAATGTGAAACTCGATCGATGAATAAAATAGTAAGGAAGAGAAGAAAAAGCCACATCTTTATTAAACTATCATGAAAAATAAATTGACCATTGATAATTAATTTGTAGTAGTTCTTATAAACAGTAGTTATGTAGAGATGGAGGGTTGAGAGAGAGATGGTCTTAGATTAGTATTAGGTTTGATTCGATCGTTTTATACATGAAGCACATGTACAGCCTGTATATGAGGTTTACGTGTTGAAAGGGCTAAGAGGGTTGGGTTTGGGCCCAATATAATTAATAGGAGTGATCTTCATGACCAGAAACCAATTGTGAAAGTGGTCCAACTGTAATTAAGGAGGTTGATGTTTTTCGATTTTAAAATTTCAAAATAGTATATACTGTCAAAATGTTTAAAACTATGATCGATGTATCATTTTTTTTATTTTTAAATACAGAATAGGCAAATAAACTACTCTTCTTTTCTTTTTGGTTAAAATTAACAATTCTGAGACAGCGCGCTGGAGGTCTATATTTGTGTGTTAATCATATTCAATTATTGCTTGCCTGTGCAGAATTGTGTATGTGATGAAGTTGAAATAATCTAATTCATCAATAGAAATCCAAAGCACTCTTTATATATCTTTAAGGCTCCGGGCTCCTACAAATAATGAAAGACAAAACAAGGCTTGATCTAAATTCCCTAATATTGCATTTGGAAGTCTCCAGTCTCACTCAAATAATAAAAAACATCTAGGATACACACAAGCAGCTGAAAATGCAATACTATATGATATGTTTTAACAATTTTTAAATACTTAAATGAATCCAAAATAAGTCAAAAAAAATTTTAAGTAACCAAACCTTTGTTAATGTACAAGCTACACTATCTCTCTTTTTTGAAAACCTTTGCAGAGACTACAGTCATGAGGAGGAATCGAACTCTCAACATTTGAGTAACCAAGTCATATGACTTTTTTTTCTAACTAATTGTGTTACCTCCCCTTTCTAGCTACATGCTACACTATCTCATATATTTGGCGAAGACAACAACGCAACCATTCCATTTTTTTTAGTAACCGGACCCAATTTCTGGCGAAAAGCCCAAGCCGAACAAAATCATTTCAAAAATATCGCACATCTATATATGTTATGTTATGGAGGACCAATTCAAAAGACCTTTTTTGGACTTTTCCTCGGTTGTAAAAGAGATTGCTGTCACTTTGAAGATGTCCTCAGTTTGGCTTAATTGCTGTCACTTTAATTAAGCCAAACTGGATCAAGTCCACGCTCAAGTCAACACCCAATTGTACTCCACGAAATTATACTTCCAACAAAACATGATATCTTTATTCTATCTCTAATACCTGGCTGATATCTATCTGTTCATCCTTTATCTTTTTCTACCGATAACTTCATCTCTTTTTAATTAATGGAGTTTTTACATCAAACAACTCTTCTCTTTATCTTACTCTCCCTTATCATCCCTAGAGCCATCTCACTCACTCTGAGTACCCCTATTACTTCATCCAGTTTGGCTTAATTAACTCCACTTTGATGCAGGGGCGGAACATAGTGTACGCTGGGGGTGCTAAGCCACCCCTATCATTTCAAAATTATCTTACTAAGTACATAGAATTTCAATTGAATTTTACTTTTCATACATAATAGCCCCTCCTATACAATATCACAAATTTATAAGGTCTTGAATGATAAATTTTTTAAAAGCAAACTTCTGACAGCCTTTTTCATTTCCATATTGACTCTTCGGTTTCCATATCATTTGTATTATAAAAAGAGAAACTTTTTGATTTTGGAAGTATGTCAAACGTATAGAAGAAAATAAATAAAAAAGGCAGTGTCCAATGAAGGAAGAAAATCTTCAAATTCTAGCAGAGCAATATCTCCAGTTTATTCAAACCAAAGCAACAAATTAATCTATCTTCAAAAAACAATAAGAGTTAAATTAATAGAAAAACAAATAGTAAAAGATGTCAAACTTTTTGCCTTTACATTTCTATTGTATATATTTATGAAATCAAATAGTGAAAGAGTTTATTATCCTGTGTTATATAAATTTTATTTTCAATTAAAATTTTCTTAATATGATGTTTAGCCCCCCCCTATAGTCAAATCCTGGTTCCGCCCCTGCTTTGACGCACACCAATGATTCCCCTCCTTGCACTTTTGTCTCTGATGAGATGTACCTGATACCCGGTTCAAGCACCATCCCTTTAAACATTACTATTTCCACAAACCCTCTCTGTTCCACCATCCTTGTTACCCATCCTACAAAAATAATAAAACAGTTGGTTGTCAAGTGATCTAAAATACTTCCTAACAGCTGTGTCTAAGAGCCCCCCGCAAACGAAGGAGGAGCTGGAGCTAAACCAAGTTTGGAGCAGAGAAGGTGAAGGCGTGGAGAGGCGAGCCCTTTGGTGAGAAAATCCGCAAGTTGGTCTTTGGAACAAATAAACCGCACCTCTAAATCTTTCGAGGCAACACGCTCACGTACGAAGTGATAATCGATCTCAATATGCTTTGTACGTGCATGAAACACCGGATTGGAGGCTAAGAAGGTAGCACCGAGATTATCACACCAGAGGGTCGGTTTGTGAAGTAAAGGCACACGAAGCTCACGAAGAAGTTGTTGAAGCCAGATAAGCTCGGTGCAAGCTGTGGCCATGCCGCGATATTCGGCCTCAGTACTCGAACGAGACACCGTAGGTTGTTTCTTTGAGCCCCAAGATAGCAAGTTGGATCCAAGGAAAACACAAAAACCGGTGGTGGATCGCCTATCGTCTGGACAACCTGCCCAGTCGGCATCGGAATATGCGTGGAGCTCGAAAGAAGAAGAGGCATGAAGATGAATGCCATGAGAAAGAGTTCCTTTAAGATAACGAAGAATTCTTTTAACCGCACCCCAATGCTCGTCGGTGGGTGCATGCATGAACTGCGAAGCTTTGTTGACCGCAAAGGTGATATCTGGGCGTGTGATAGTGGCATATTGGAGGGCCCCAACTATGCTCCTATAGAGTTGAGGGTCGGCCATGGGAGAACCATCAAATTTGGAGAGAGTATGGCCTGGTGTACATGGTGTAGAGCATGGCTTGGAACCGTCCATCTTGGAACGAACAAGAAGATCCCGAATGTACTTCGGCTGCGAGAGATGAACACCATGAGGAGTGGATAACACTTGAATGCCCAAGAAAAAGTGGAGAGGACCAAGATCTTTAAGTGAAAACCTAGAAGCAAGATCACTAACAAGAGATGTAATAAGAGAGGGGTGAGAACCGGTAATAATAATGTCATCTACATAAACAAGAATTAAAGTAATAGAATTGTTAGAAAAACGAATAAATAAAGAAGAGTCGGATTGAGAGGGCTTGAACCCAAGGTCGGTTAGAGCGGAAGCTAATTTATGAAACCAAGCACGAGGAGCTTGTTTAAGGCCATAAAGAGCCTTCTTGAGCAAGCACACATGAGAGGGATGAAGAGGATCAACGAAGCCCGGTGGTTGTGCCATAAGAACATTTTCTTGAAGATCGCCATGGAGAAAGGCATTATTGACATCAAGTTGACGCATTGACCATTTGCGAGAAACAGCTAAAGAAAGAACAAGACGAATAGTCGTTGGTTTTACAACGGGACTAAACGTCTCATGGTAATCGATGCCTTCTTCTTGACTAAAACCTTTGGCAACAAGGCGGGCTTTGTAACGCTCAATGGTACCATCGGCCTTGCGCTTGATTTTGTAGATCCATTTGCAACCGATGACTTGTTGATTTGGAGAAGGGGGGTATAAGAATCCATGTTTTGTTGTGGGCAAGTGCATTCAATTCTTTTGACATCGCCTCACGCCATTCAGGCAATTTATTGGCACTTGTAAAAGAGGTTGGTTCATCACTTGTAGGAAGAGGAAGAGGAAGAGGAAGAGGATGTCTAAGAGGGAGACTTTCTTATTTAGAAACTATGCAGTCAAGTTTTTTATTAAGAAACTGTTTATAAACTTTATGCTGACCAAATAATTGGTTCAAATTGTTTTTCCTTTCTAATTTATTGCTGATGTGACTTAAGTTTTAGAGATGTGAGAGTTAGAAAATTTTAGAGACCTTAATTTCTAAAAAGTGGTTAACAACTATTTAGAAACTCATTTGAGTAGCTGGAATGTAGATGTTGTTAGACTAATGAAATTAGCATGCATGTTGTACAGGAACCTCTCTTTCTCTTGGTACAAGGCTTCAAATAGAGCCCTTGGTACTAATTCCTAATTCTAGTTCCCTTGATTAAATCTTGACCCTAGATCGTTGATCATTACATATGAGATCTTCTTTATTTTCAACAGAGCCCTGACTTGACTGATCTAATTAATTTGGTAGTGGTGGTGGTGCTTTCTAGAAGCGCCATATATATATTATTGTTCTAACTTCTATTATATACAACCCATACATGGATGTACCTCTCGTTGACAAAATAAGAAGGCAATTTTGATCTCATATTTTCATGTATACCAGTCAAAAATATCAAAATTATGTAATTTCTTTTTTTGAAATTCATATTATCATTTTTACCCTTCTAAAATATGAAAAGACAGATACATGATATGACGTCTCAGCTAGACGCATATTCTGATACAGCCACGCCCAGCAAAAAATATATATATATATATATAGTGTATATATATATATATATATATATATATAGTGTATGTATATATATATATATATATATATATATATATATATAAGTGGGATACCATACTATCCTGACACCCATTAATAAAAAAAATAAATAAATAAAAAGACACCATACTTTCCAAACAACCTTACTGCACCTGAAACAACATATATATAGCTGAAAGAGAAGCTGAGGAGCAACAAAGCAGTGAGACGCTGGGTTTTGAATGATAACTAAGATTTCCCAGCAAAATATTCCATCTTCACTTAGGAAAAATCTTTATTTTTTTGATGATTTTGATAATAAGTTGACTATACAATGTACACGAAGATAACTTCCCATAAATACTGTACAACATCCGAGTGGAACGGCATACCATATATCTGTCTTCTCATTTTTAAAAACACCATTCAACCTTTTCCATTTTTCATTTTCTGTGAATAAAAATTCCAGCACAATTTCCGTTCCATGTCTCAACTTTCATAGCAAGCTAGTTATCTCCAATCTGATATTTGCGGATTTAGAGACATATTTGAGAGATAGATAATTAGTGATTTAGGATGCATTGAAATTTCCTCAACTAGTTGAATATTTCTTTGTCCGCATAATTTTTGTGTACTAGACTTGGTCACTGTCAACGGTACTTAAAAGATTCATTAATCCCCTCTTTTTTGTTAATTGAATCTTACTTTTTAAGTAATTAAGATAACTTTTATTACTGTGTCGTAATAATATTGTTTAACTTGTTGATTTGCTAATCCCCGCTTCTCATAGCCCGTCATCTCTACCTCTCATATTCTTAATTTAGATCTTTGATGCATGAGTCATATTCAAAAAACACATGTATTATCGTCCATTTACCATTGGGCATCATTCGGCACCTATGGATTAAATAAAAATTAAAACTCCATCTTTACAAAAGGGCGTCATTCATTATTTAAAAAAACACTTTTCTTTGTGTCATTTCCTAGTAATTTGAATAAAATTACAACTCCATTTGATTTAGTTCAGTTTGGTGTTTGGGTCCTTCCCCATTTAATTCTTTTATTGAAAATAAATGATTTGTACTGTTTGTTGATGATTGTACTAGAATAACGTAGTTATATGTTCTTTAAACAAAAGATGAGGTGTCACGTTTTTAAATCTTTTTTTAACATGTTTTCAATATCTTAACTGAGGAGTTCTGACTTCAGGCAGCGCACTAACCATATGCAATGCTATTGCTGTTTTGTTTTGATAGCCTGTGCACTGTACAAAGTCAAAACTGCAATGTTAGAAAGAGCAAATTTATGCAACTTTTAAATAACACTATGAAATTTGTTAAATCATTCGGACAAAACTCCCTCTCTTTCGAGACCTAGTTAGAACTTATAACATTCTTCGCTTAGTGACAAATTGAGAGATATATAATTGGTGATCCAGGATGCATTAAAATTTCCTCCAACTAGTTGAATATGTCTTCTCCACAAATAAAGTACTGCATTTTCCAATACAGAATTATATCAGGAGAATTTTCCGTGTAGTAGACTTGGTAACCATCAACGCTACTTAAAAAGATTCCCTAATCCCCGCTTCTTTGTTAATTAAATCTTTTTTTTTATGTAATTAAGATAACTTTCATTACTGTGTCGTAATGATATTTTTTTGCTTGTTGATTCGCTAATCCCCGCTTCTCATACTTTCATAGCCAGTCATCTCCAGCTTTCATATTCTGAATTTACACCTTATTGTTGAATGTAATCCAAGTCAGCAGCCAAGTCAGCAAGGTGCATAAGAACTGCAGTTTCTAGAAGCTACGTTTTTAGTTGTAGGTCTATCTTTGTTAAGAATTAGTTGTAATCTGGTTGTTAATTATAGGCAGCCACGTTCTCTGTTTAGATGTGTGCAGGAAAGGGTAGTTTCTATATTTAGTTTGTCATGTAGTGGGTTGGTTATAGGCTAGTTATAGCAGAATTATTTTGGGATTAGTGGGGTCTAAATATAGCTGTCTGTAGTGGGAGTAGTTGGTTCTAAATTAGGATTATGTTATGTGTTAAATACTATGTATCTTGTATCAGTTATTGAATAAGTTGAGTTAGAAAAATCCAGATTCTGTATTTTCTGTTTTTCTATTTTTCGAAACTTCCAACAATTTTGGTATCAGAGCCGAAGGTTCGGTGGGCAAGCAATTGAAGGCAGAGTCAAGTTGCAATTGATGGTAGAGTTGATTGTTGTGCAACGTTGAAGAATTAGGGCGTTTTCAATGGCAGAAAACAGCAACAGCTTGGTGAATGTGATGCAACCAGCAATTCCTCTCTTCAAAGGAGAGAATTATGAGTTTTGGAGCATCAAGATGTCAACCTTGTTCAAATCGCATGGCCTATGGGACTTGATTGAGAAAGGAGTTCCCAATCCTGATCCAAATCCACAAGAAACCATGAAGAAAGATGCAAGAGCGCTGTTCTTCATCCAACAAGCAGTGCATGACACGATCTTCTCGAAAATTGCAGCAGCCATCAATGCAAAGGAGGCATGGACATCCCTGAAAACAGCATTTCAAGGGAGTACTCGAGTCATGGCAATAAAGCTTCAAGGCCTATGCAGGGACTTTGAAACATTGCAGATGAACAAGGAGGGATCCGTGCAAATTTTCCTCTCAAGAGTACAAGAGGTGATCAACCAAATTCAAGCATTTGGAGACACCATGGAAGAGAAGACGGTGGTGGCGACGGTGTTAAGGAGCCTAACACCCAAGTTTGATCATGTAGTTGCAGCAATAGAAGAATCAAAGGATCTTTCAACCTATTCCTTTCATGAATTGATGGGATCACTGCAGACCCATGAAGCAAAGTTCATATCAAAGGAGAAAGGCGATGAAAAGGCGTTCTACGGAAAGGGGGAGTCCTCTCAAGGCAGAGGTGGACGTGGCCATTGTAGATTTGGCGATTTTGAGTTTCAGCACGACAAAAAGATGTCCAGTTCTTCCAGCAGAACAGATATGGCTGTGTGCAAGCCGATTGTTTCAGAAAACAGAGGGAAGAACAGCAAGCATGCTGTGAAGAAGAAGAAAAAAAAGAGCAACCTTTCATGGTGTATATAGCAGGTGGAAGGCAAAGATCCACAATCTTTGAAGAAATGGTAGAAAATGAAAAACTAGCATCAAGCATTGCAAGAAAATTGCTAGCAGCAAGAACAATGAAGATGAAGAGTGCAAGTTATCAACAACAGAAGGCTGACATTCTGATCAAGGCATTGCAAGAGAAAAGTTTGAAGAATTCAGAATCAAACTTGATATAATCAATTTTGAATTAAGGGGGAGTGTTGAAAATTAATTCAAATTGATTAAAGCATGTACAAATCAGTTTTTAACAGCATAAAAACTGCATGGATTATTTTGGGCATTGGTTATTTTAAGCATAGTTATTTTCAGACTAGTTAGTGTAGTGGTTAGTTATTTTTAGCATGTTGTGTAGTGGGTGCTTAATTTAGGAAAGTTGTGGGTGCTTATTTTAGGAACATTGTATTGCTTTAAATACTGCATAACTTTATGTAATCGAGTAAGAGAGAAAGGAAATAAAGCGTTGTTTCTATTCAGAAAAATATTTTTCTCTCTTCAATCCTTTGCATACTGGCACAAAGCAGTGCAGTATTGCTTAGTTTATCCCAATAGAATGGTATCAGAGCCTAAGGTTAGAGATCAGGGCAGATCCTACCATGGCAGAGAACATGAGCGTTTCGAATCCATCGATTCCGCTGTTCAAGGGAGACAACTACGAGTTTTGGAGCATCAAGATACGAACTTTGCTCAAGTCACAAGGTCTATGGGAATTGGTGGAGACGGGAGCACCGACCGCAGATCCCACACCAGCAGAAACAGCAAAGTGACGCAGTGCGTATCAAAGAAATGTTTGATTCAGATTTGGACGTAAACAATGGCCACATAAGATCCAAGCCGATCAAGAATTTATATCTACAACTTGAAATTTAATCCGAAATAATGACATGAGCAGTCTTCTAAGAAACAATTAAATGTCATGGTCTTCTAGGAGTCTTGAAACAATCAAGTTTTTATTTCTTTGACCATGCACGCATGGGTCTTGATAAGAATTAAAACTTAATTTGTTGGTTTACTAAAAATTAGCATTTATTAGTTAGCAATTCCTATGATAGTTTTTAATTTTGTTTTACTATAAATATGTAACGAATCCCCTATGTTGGGGCAATGTCGTTTAATAGAAAAGTTTGATTGTTTGTTGTTTCGTTTTGTTTGTGACTCTATATTTCTCCTCTTTGCTGCTAAACCGGTACGTGAGCTTAACGGGCAAAATCGTATCGGGACCGCTTTGCGTCAAGTGGTATCAGAGCCAGGTTCGACAACCACCTTTACGCTTGCGTGAAGTTGTATCATCATCAACCGCCAAATTCGACAACCACCTTCATGCTTGCGTGAAGTTGTATCACCACCAACCGCCAAATTCGACAACCACCTTCATGCTTGCGTGAAGTTGTATCACCACCAATCGGCAAATTCGACAACCACCTCCATCAACAAAACCTCACGCTATTCCCACCTATCGCCAACACCATGGCCGATCCTAACCTTCTCGCTATTCTCGATCGTATGCAACAAAACCATGCCAAAACCATGCAACTGATCATTAATCTTGTTGAACGCCTTGCTCCCACCAACAATCAAAACAACCACCAACATCTCTCCTCACCACCGAGCTACAACAACATTTCTCCTCAACACCGATACAATATCTCCACTAATATTATTTCTCCTTCTCCTCACCTCCAACAGAGAGATAACTATCCCAAAATCCTCAATCATTTGCCTTATGATTCAAAAGGAGAAAATTTCAATGGAGTAGAAGAAGAGATGAACCCCTTTCACGGCAGCAAATCATTGGTCTCATGTGATGAAGACGCTCGACATCAACACAACACCTCACTGAGCACATGTTCCCAGCAGGTCATAGACCGAAAGGCAACCACTCCAGTAGAAGAGCACCTAGAACAGCCGGATGAGCTTGTTGATAGGCTTGTCACGGTTGAAGAAATTCAAGAGCTCGATGATGAAGACGAAGCCAACACCTTGACAGATGAACTCAAGACAAAAGCAGTGATTGTTGAGAACTCTTCAAACATTGAAGAAGTCTTTGTTGGTAATTTTCCGATGCTTACGGGTAATTTAGCAAATTCTTTGTCCATAGAGGTTCAATATGATTTTTTGTTGCAAACCAAACATTTGTGTTCCACCAACAATGAAGCCTTGCCGGTCAACTACAATGATCCATTCTTACAACCAAGTGTCAAACCATTTACGATTGAAGTTGGCTTTAGTTCATTAATTTCTAGAGTAGTGCAGTGGAAACACATGCATAGAAAATCCAATCTGAAAGAGGATTGCAAAGATTTAATGGTACGTGATCTAAAACTATATTGTTTTAAAGAGTTCTACAAAGAAAAGAAGTTTGGAGCGAATGCCTATCGCGTGAAATTACCCAATGATTTCCATATCTCCAATAAGTTCAATGTTAATCATATTCACAAGTACTACGAAAAAGATGCAAGCTTGAGGACAAGCTTCAACCAACCCGGGGAGCTTGACGCAGTGCGTATCAAAGAAATGTTTGATTCAGATTTGGACGTAAACAATGGCCACATAAGATCCAAGCCGATCAAGAATTTATATCTACAACTTGAAATTTAATCCGAAATAATGACATGAGCAGTCTTCTAAGAAACAATTAAATGTCATGGTCTTCTAGGAGTCTTGAAACAATCAAGTTTTTATTTCTTTGACCATGCACGCATGGGTCTTGATAAGAATTAAAACTTAATTTGTTGGTTTACTAAAAATTAGCATTTATTAGTTAGCAATTCCTATGATAGTTTTTAATTTTGTTTTACTATAAATATGTAACGAATCCCCTATGTTGGGGCAATGTCGTTTAATAGAAAAGTTTGATTGTTTGTTGTTTCGTTTTGTTTGTGACTCTATATTTCTCCTCTTTGCTGCTAAACCGGTACGTGAGCTTAACGGGCAAAATCGTATCGGGACCGCTTTGCGTCACAAAGCGAGATGCGAAGGCGTTGTTCTTCATTCAACAAGCCGTTGTAGACACGGTGTTCACAAAAATAGCAGCAGCAGAATCGGCAAAGGAGGCCTGGACAACCCTGAAAACTGCATTCCAGGGAAGTTCGAAAGTCCGCGAGATAAAACTACAAGGCTTGAGAAGAGAGTTTGAGACGCTGAACATGAATCAAGGCGAATCTGTTCAAGCATTTCTCACAAGAGTCACATCCACCGTCAACCAAATCAAGAGTTGTGATGAAGATCTTGCTGAAAAGATCGTGGTTATGAAGGTGCTCCGCAGCCTTACCTCAAAATTCGACCATGTCGTGGCAGCAATCGAAGAGTCCAAGGACCTGTCCACATACTCTTTCGATGAGTTGATGGGTTCGCTGCAAGTCCATGAAGTACGACTTCTCAGATCTGAAGAGAAGGACGATTCTAAGGCGTTCCTCACCAGAGGCAACTCAAGTAGAGGAAGAGGTCGCAGTGGTAGAGGTTGTGGAAGAGGCACGAGCAGTGGAGACAACCGTCAACATCAACAAACAACAAAGAAGGATATCGAGTGCTACTATTGCCACAAGTTTGGTCATGTCAAGGCAGATTGCTACAAGAAGAAGAGGGAAGACGGACAAGGTAAGCAAGGCGTTGAATGCCACTATTGTCACAGAATCGGCCATGTGCAGGCTGATTGCTACAAGAAGAAGCAAAGAGAAGGGAGTCAAGCAAATTATACAGAAGAGGAGGATGCTCAACCAACTCTCTTCATGGCCAGCAGCGCGATTGACAAAATTGAGGCAAGCAGCATCTGGTTTCTCGATAGCGGATGTTCAAATCACATGTCCGGATTCAAGCAGTTGTTTGAAGATTTGGATGAAACATACAAGTTGAAGGTTAAACTTGGCGATGACAAGCATATTCAGGTAGAAGGCAAGGGCACAATTGCAGTGCACACCAAAGAAAACGGTATGAAATTCTTGCATAATGTGTATTATATTCCGGACTTGACTCAAAATCTGCTGAGTGTCGGGCAGTTGATGGATTGTGGTTATTCAATTGTGTTTGAAGGAAAAACTTGTGTAATAAAATCCAAAAACCAGGTATTGGTAGAAGTGAACATGGAAACCAATAAATTGTTTCCCTTGGAGGTTTCAAATGTAAAGGAAAAAGCAATGGTTGGAAAAGATTTGAACCAATCTGAGTTATGGCATCTTAGATATGGTCACTTGAATATCAATGGTCTGAAATTATTGAACCAAAAACAAATGGTTTATGGCCTACCCGAAATCAACCAAATAGGTGTTTGTGAAGGGTGTATATTCGGTAAACAAGCCAAGTTTCCATTCCAAAAAGGCCAAGCCAAGAGAGCAACTCAAGTGCTTGAGTTGGTTCATGCGGATTTGT
The DNA here is from genome assembly GCF_964058835.1 of Carex rostrata. Lineage (NCBI taxonomy): Eukaryota > Viridiplantae > Streptophyta > Magnoliopsida > Poales > Cyperaceae > Carex > Carex rostrata. The sequence goes on from NC_135951.1 coordinate 3,975,228, forward strand.
GTGGTCCAATGCAAACCGAATCTCTTGGAGGCAGCAAATATTTTCTACTTTTCACAGATGATTATAGTAGGATGAGTTGGGTGTATTTCCTACAAAGCAAAGGAGAGGCATTCAGAAGTTTCAAGGTGTTTAAAGCTGTTGTAGAGAAGCAATCTGAAAAGAAGTTGAAGGCATTAAGAACAGACCGAGGTGGTGAGTTCCTCTCAAAAGAATTCATTAATTTCTGTGAAAATGAAGGGATACACCGTGAGCTAACCACACCCTATACACCTGAGCAAAATGGGGTTGCTGAGAGAAAGAATAGAACTGTGGTAGAATTAGCAAGAATCATGTTGAAAGAAAAAGGATTACCAAACAAATTCTGGGCTGAGGCAGTTGCAACTGCGGTGTATGTGCTGAACATTTCACCAACAAAAGCCGTGATGAATAAAACTCCATTTGAGGCATGGTTTGAGAGGAAACCAGGGGTAAGTCATCTAAGAGTATTTGGATGTGTAGCCTATGCATTTGTCAATCCACAAAAGAGAACCAAACTTGATGAAAAATCTGAAAAATGTATTTTCATCGGGTATTGTACACAATCAAAAGGGTATCGGCTATATAGTCCAGAAAGTGGTAAAGTCATGGTGAGCAGAAATGTAATGTTTGAAGAAAATTCAAATTGGAAATGGAATGAAGAAAAGCAAGGAGTGGAGATTGTTGAATTTGCAGATTTAGATGATGTGGAAGATGAAATACTTCAACAGCCAAGCAACTCAATCAGTTCAGATCTGAACAGCAGTAGTTTTGATGCTGATTTATCTCCAGACAGTCCTGATAGGAATCGAAACCCTGACCCAAATACACCAACAATAAGAGTGTACAGCAGGCGTCACATTGTTCCAGAAACACCTGTAAGAAAGATGAAATCTGTGCAGGAATTGTACGAAACAACACAAGCATTATTTGTTGTAGACGCAGCAACCAATGAAGAAGCAGCAGAAAATGAAGAATGGCATCTTGCAAGAGAGAAGTTTGTTTGGTGTCGAAGAATGATGGATGTAGATGACTTTGGATTAAGGGGGAGTGTTGAATGTAATCCAAGTCAGCAGCCAAGTCAGCAAGGTGCATAAGAACTGCAGTTTCTAGAAGCTACGTTTTTAGTTGTAGGTCTATCTTTGTTAAGAATTAGTTGTAATCTGGTTGTTAATTATAGGCAGCCACGTTCTCTGTTTAGATGTGTGCAGGAAAGGGTAGTTTCTATATTTAGTTTGTCATGTAGTGGGTTGGTTATAGGCTAGTTATAGCAGAATTATTTTGGGATTAGTGGGGTCTAAATATAGCTGTCTGTAGTGGGAGTAGTTGGTTCTAAATTAGGATTATGTTATGTGTTAAATACTATGTATCTTGTATCAGTTATTGAATAAGTTGAGTTAGAAAAATCCAGATTCTGTATTTTCTGTTTTTCTATTTTTCGAAACTTCCAACACTTATATGCATAAGTCATATTCAAAAGCTCCTATCAGTTATCTCCAGCCATACCTTCACCTTCATGGCCACGAGGGAATAACAGTCACACGTCCAATCCACTCAGTTTCTAATTGTCCATACAGAACAGAATAACATTCAGCACTAGCACGATAGAATATCTTGTGGTCAACTTTTTTTCTAACCATACATCTCCCTTTTAACTATATATAAGAAGAGCACTCCGTGTGATCGAGAAACTCATTGCCCTTTTTTCTAACCAAGTAACCATACAACTCCCTTTAAATATGCACAGAGTATAAGGCAGGTCTTTGATTAATTTTTGATTTTAACTTTTATACTTCATCTAAATATGATAATTTTGCCCTCATAGTACTAAAAAAGAGTTTTTATAATCTCTCATCTTAAACGTTACATTTGGCTATATGCATTTTCATTACATTTATGCTAACACTCCAAGTGCTTTAATATTCTTATTAATTGACAGTTTTAGTATATAAAAATATAAATGAGTAGGCAATTAGAAAAATGACAGAACTTTTTAAATTAATTGCTACTGGTAATCGACATTTTTGAGATACTTGCAACAAGCATGAAACTGTTAGGTTACATATCATATATGAATAATCAGTTCAATGTATAATGTTTTTGTTGGAAATAGAACTCGGATTGTGGGTATAGAAGAGAGGAGTTTATATAACTTGATTTCTTTTATTTAATGAAGTACAAGTATTTAAGTACAAAGCTTTGATATGTTTCTACTCTCACACTTCTCATTCACTCTCTTATTCACGACATACTTGATCAGCTCTATTTATAGTAGTATATGTCGGTGTTCGACATTTTCTTAGTTAGCAACCCAATTAATCAGAATTAAAAAAACACCACCCACTCCTTCAAATTTCAGTTTTTACCACTCATCCATACCCAGTTCGAACTGGGTATGCGCACCAAATTAAATTTTTTATTTTTTCGTGGGCACCCTCAGTATGTGCACCAATTTTTTTTTTTAGTTCTGTTATAAATTGTTTCAAATTTTTGACCTAATTTTTTTTTCTGTTCTGCGTATAATTTGTAGTATAAAACGTTAATCGAATTGTGCGTATAATTTGTACCAATTTGCCCACCAACTTAGTACAAAACGCTGCTCAAATTATTCGTACAATTTGTTGTAGTAATTTTTAGTTCAAATTTTTCCAAAATTTTATTTGTTAAATAAGTGTGTATTATTTTCTACAATTTCACCGTCAAATTTTATGTGTACATACAATTCTAAATACCACTAAACAAAATAGAATAGAACAGAAAAAAATTTAGACCAAAAATTTCAAACAATTTAGAACAGAACTAAGAAAAAAATTATAAAGTACTAGAAATCATGTAGAAGATTCTAACACCGACCCGAAATTTTCTTAGTTAGCAGCCTAATAAATTAGAATTAAACAAACACCACCCAACCTCTCAAATTTCAGCTTTTACCACCCACGCATACATAGTCTGCGCAACAAATTGATTTTTTTTATTTTTTATTTTTGGTGCGCACCATCAGTATGTGCACCAATTTTTATTTATTTTTTTAGTTCCATTCTAAATTGTTTGAAATTTTTGGCCTAAATTTTTTTATGTTCTGCGTATAATTTGTAATATAAAAGTTGATCGAATTGTCCGTATAATTTGTAGCAATTTGCACACCAACTTAGTTTGTGGAATAAAACGTTGATCGAAAGATATTTTCTAAAATCTTTCGGACAAAACTCCATTTATTTCCATACCTTTGTTAGAACATTCTTCGCTTAGTGACAAATTGAGGGAAAAATAATTGTTGGTCCAGGATGCATTGAAATTGCCTGAACTAGTTGAGGATCTTTTCCTCCACAAAGAAAGGAGTGGCTTTGTAAATACAGAATTATACAGTAAGCATTTTTCGTGTACCAGACTTGGTCACCGTCAATTGTTAAAAGATTCGCTAATAATTCCCTACTTTTTTCTTCTTTTTTTTAAATTTTGTTTATTATCATGGGTTTTGCTTGAATAATTTCCTTAATTTGGTCATCGTCGGTAATGAATAATTCTGGTTCAGAATTAATATGGGAACATATTTATTCCCATCTGTTAATCTGAATTTGAAGATGAGGGCTCAAATGCCCATTGTTTTTGTGCCCCAATTATGCCCTAGATCCTTAATTATCTCTATTTTTAAAGTTTAAACGGTGAACCGTTCCACATCATTTCCTTTTTTTACTTTTTTTTAGAAAGGTACAAAATCACTTTTTGTTTGGATGGTCCAAAATCTTCTGAAAAACATTAATTTTGTACCTATCTAAAGAAGTAGTATAAAATTCTCAAAAAATCCAAGCACATTTCTTTCCAGACCTAGTTAGAACAGTCTTAGCTTAGTGACAAATTGCGAGATAGATAATTGGTGGTCTAGCGCGAAGATAGTAAAAATATTGTGGGAAATTTGCCAAACAAAATTGTTGGGAATTTACCCACCGGGATAATTAATAACTTTTTACAGAGGTTTATTCTTTGGGAGGAACCGGATTATAATGTGAATTTAATATTACATTTGTACCATGCATAAGAAGTTGACATGAATTTACTCACAGGGACGCAAATAATAGCTGTGCACGTACTCTCTGCGCAACTCTTTTGATTGGTGCGACGATATTGTTTATGTAACAATTTTTTTTTTTTATATATAGTTGGTTTTTATAAAAGTTTTGAGGATGAATGAATGAAGATGAAAATAATATATTTTCATCTTATCACAAATTAATAGTTTTCAAGTTAAAGAATATATAGCAGGTTGAACATAACACAATACTCATATAAAAACATATATATTGTGTAATATGTTGTGCAAACAAAGAAGTTCACAACTAAATATTGTTCTTAACAATAAAACATAACTAATAAATTAAACCTAAAAAAATATAAATTGAACAAATAATTCAGCATTTCATCCATCAAATTGCAAAAATATGGAACAAATTATCACTGTGTCCTGGATGCACCTGCAATATAAGAAATAAAATTGCAAAATCAAGGAAATTGAGTAGAGGGCTGAGAGGGATTTAGAAATAGAATAGTTACTTCTTATACCGAGGACATTGCCTCTACTACTCAGATTCTCGAATGTAAACAAACATTGAATAATATATTGTCTAAAATCTTCCAGAAATAATCCTTTTCTTTCCAGACCTAGTTAAAATATTCTGCGCTTAGTGACAAATTGAAATTTCATCAATTAGTTGAATATTTTTGTAGTCCACAAACAAAGGAGTACTGCATTTTCCGTGTACTAGACTTATTGGTCACCGTCAACGGTACTTGAAAAAATTCGCAAAATATCCCCGCTTCTTTGTTAATTAAAACTTACTTTCTATGTAATTAAGATAACTTCCATTACTGTGTTGTAATGATATTGTTTTGCTTGTTGATTCTAGGGATATTCTGAGTTTAGTATCATTCTCATACTTTCATATATAGCCAGTCATCCCGAGCTTTCATATTCTGAATTTAGACCTTTCATATATGCGCATGAGTCATATTCAAAAGACTCCGTAAGTGCGTTCAGTGTAAAATGAGCCATAATTCCTGTTCCATGTCCAAACATTCATAGCTAGTTATCTCCAACCCAATCTTCACGTTTAGAAGGAAAACAAAAATAGTCACTTTCTACTTCGCAGCTACCAGTCCAATCTGGCCAGTTTCTACTTACCATTCAAAACTAGCTAGAAGGAAAACAAAAATCCTAATAGTCCATACAAGACAGAATAAAAGTCAGCACTAGAACGACTCATAAGGAAATATCTTGTGGTCAACTTCTTTCTAACCATACATCTCCCTTAAACTATAAGAAGAGAAGCACTGTGTGAGAGAAAAAACCCATTGCCTTCATTTCACAAATCATGGAACGTTGTTATAGCATTCTCACTATTCACCTCCTCTTAAGTCTCTTAACCTTATCTTCATTTTCTCTCTCTTCCATAGTAACCACTAGTAAAACTGATCTATCAGCACTTCTCTCCTTCAAGTCCCAAATACATGATGACCCATTTGGAGTCCTCTCCTCGTGGAACGAGTCACTGCACCACTGTCAATGGCAAGGGATCTTGTGTGGCCGCCACCATCCTGATAGAGTGACTGCTCTCGTTCTCGACTCCAAACAATTGTCAGGTTATATATCTCCATCTCTAGCCAACCTCACATTCCTCCACAGGATGAGTCTCTCTGATAACCAGCTCAGAGGAAGTATCCCGGTAGAGATTGGAAACTTGGGTAGGCTACGTTTTCTCAACTTGAGTAAGAATTCTCTCCATGGTAGCATTCCATCTACTCTAAGTAATTGTTCAAATCTAGAAGTTATTTCTTTGAGATATAATAATCTCCATGGGACCATCCCATCTAACTTAACACAATGCAAAAAATTGAAACAAATCATTCTGGGGAATAACTTCCTCACAGGAGGCATACCATTGGAATTTGGCCTCCTCCCACAGCTCGAATTATTAGGACTATCTGTCAATAATCTCACAGGATCAATTCCTTCCACCTTGGGCAACCTTAGTAGCCTAATATATCTTTATCTAGACCAAAATGATTTTTATGGCAATATTCCAGATGATTTAGGCAAACTTAATAACCTATCACGACTTTATCTTTACCATAATAACTTCACAGGTTCCATCCCACCTACCTTGGTTAACCTTACCAAACTGTCACTTCTCTATCTTAACCAAAATAGCATTAGTGGTCACATCCCGCCTTGCTTGGGCAACCTTACTAACTTACTGGAACTTTTTCTTGATAAAAATAAATTATATGGTTCCATTCCACATACCTTGGGTAATCTTCAAAGTTTAACATCATTTGATCTTTCCAGAAATATGTTAAGTGGATTCATCCCGGATGAACTCGGGAAACTTCAAAACCTCCAGTTTTTTAACATTTATCATAACAACATTTTGGGTGAAATACCACACTCCCTTTACAACCTATCAGCATTGTTTGCTTTGGAACTTAGTAATAACCAGCTTGATGGAACTCTCCCTTTCGATATGTGCAATGCTTTACCAAACATGAAATATCTACTCCTCTTTTACAATCAACTCCAAGGACAGATCCCTCAATCCATATCCAATTGTTCTGCTCTTATTGGTGTTCAATTAGGAGAAAATTACTTCACTGGCGTGATACCATCTAGCTTGGGAGCCTTACAAAATCTTCAAACAGTTATTTTTGGTTCTAATCAACTAGAGGCCAAAAGACCACGTGATTGGAGATTCATCGATAGTTTGACCAATTGTACTTTGTTGCAAAATTTAGATCTTGGAGACAACCAACTACAAGGAGTGTTTCCTAGTTCTATAACAAACCTTTCTGCTAGTCTTTCTGAACTCTACTTATATAATAACCAAATTTCAGGAAGCATACCAGCAGAGCTCCGAAAACTCAATAACTTAAACACCCTTTTCCTAGGCGGAATGGTTCTCAGTGGCAGCATTCCAGTAGAAATTGGTAATCTTTTCAAGCTGGGAATATTAGATCTAGAGAGTAACATGATTTCAGGTCAAATCCCCGCAACTTTTGCCAACCTCACCCAATTGACCGAGCTATATCTAGAAAATAATGCATTGGAAGGGAGTATACCACCAGAGTTAAGTAGCATGAAATTATTAGAAACCTTGAATATTTCAAATAATAAGTTGGTAGGTGAAATTCCCAACGAAATCATGGGTCTTCCTTCTCTTTCCATCAGTTTGGACTTGTCACACAATTATTTAACTGGCATCTTGCCACCAGAAATTGGTAACTTGAAAAACCTGCAATCAATTCGTCTCTCGAATAACAAGTTGAGTGGAGAGATTCCTAGCACAATTGATGGTTGCCAGATACTTGAGGCCCTTTATCTTGATAGCAATCTATTAAGAGGAACAATTCCATCCAGCTTGAGCAAACTAACAGGGCTACAAATCCTTGATGTCTCTAACAACTCGTTCTCTGGTCGAGTCCCTCAATTCCTGGCCATAATGAACTTACAATATTTGAATATTTCTTTCAATAATTTCGAGGGGGAATTACCAAAAGAAGGAATTTTCAAGAATGCCAGTGGTCTAGATGTAAGAAGAAATCCAAAGCTTTGTGGTGGAGTACCTCAAATGCATTTGTCACACTGCATTTCTCAACCTTCCACACAGAGAAATCACTTTCGAAGAAACATGGTGCTCATACCTTGTGTTGTTGGTTCTTTTATTTGTATAACTGCAATAATTTGCTTGGTAGTGATTTATTATACTAGAAAGAACCCTCAAAACAAACCACAATCTGATAAAGGTTTGAAATATGGGTTAGAGCCTATTTCATACAACGACCTTCTTAGAGCTACTGAAAATTTCTCCCCGAATAATCTAATTGGAAAAGGTTCATTTGGAGAAGTTTACAAAGCCGTTATGAGCTTCGAGAATGTGACAACCGTGGCGGTGAAGGTGCTAAACCTTGAGAAACACAGTGCTTCTAGAAGTTTCTTCTCTGAATGTGAGGCATTAAAAAATGTGAGACACCGGAACCTTATAAAAGTGCTGAGTTTGTGCTCTAGCATAGACCACCAAGGTAATGATTTCAAGGCTTTGGTTTTTGAGTTCATGCCAAATGGTAGCTTGGCCACATGGTTGCATCCAAATGCATGTACGGATCGGCCATTCAGAAGCCTTAGCTTCATCCAGAGATTGAACATTGCATTTGATGTGGCGACAGCACTAGATTATCTCCATTATCATTTACCTGCACCAATCGTTCATTGTGATCTCAAACCTAGTAATGTACTTTTGGATGATGACATGACTGCACATGTGAGTGATTTTGGATTAGCAAGGTTTTTGGTTCAACCTGATACCATGCCTTCTCAATCAATGTCGAGCACTGGTGGAATCAAAGGTTCTATTGGTTACATTCCACCAGGTATATATAACAAAGCTTATTATTTGAGTACTTTTTTTAGTATGCTTCTGTACTAAATTTAGGGCTGTAACTATTAACTTTTCATTGTGTAGAGTATGGGATGGGTGGTCGGCCATCGGTAGAAGGAGATGTCTACAGCTACGGTGTTCTTCTACTTGAGATTTTCACTGGAGTAAGTCCAACCGACGAGAGAATCAGAGATGGTTTGAGCCTTCAGAAGCAAGTTGAGATGGCTTTCCCTGACCAAGTCATGGACATAGTCGACCCTAAATTATTCTCTAAAACAGATGGAGAACACAATCTATATGCACCTGAAAATGTCTATAGTTGTTTGGTATCAGTGATTCAATGTGGGCTTTTGTGCTCCAAAGAGTTGCCAAAAGAGCGCATTTCTATCAAAGATGTTACCAAGGAGTTGAACTCAGCACGAACAAAGGTGCTTAGGTCATAGAGATGGAGAAAAATAGGATCAAAAGAGAAGAGGAAGGGATCCACTAAATATGTATTATATGTAGTAATTGAATTTATGGAGAAAAATAGGATCAAAAGAGAAAAATAGGATCAAAAGGTGCAGCAGTTGTGGTAATTTATGGTGTTGTAGTATATATGTTGTAATAATGAATTATTGAAAGTAACGGCTAAAATTGATATGATTTTTAAAACAATTTTATGAATTTTGAAATGAATTGAATTTAATCAAATTCTAATTGGATGATAAGAATTCCAAACTAAAAAAATATTCAAAAACCGTGGCGGACCTGTGTGGTGATGCACCTAGCTACTATCTTCAAGTCTGTATCCTCTGCATTACCTGACCATTTGAGTTGCAATCCAGACTGTCTGATCATAATCCGGATCAATCCTGTCAAACTTTTAATGTACATGGATCCTTTAAGATTAGTGCTAATATGTAATGAATGGATCAGATTCAAACCCAAAAAAACAATGTATCTTAGGTGATATGAATTCCTTTCTCTTCTCTGACAGTGGGCCAGTGGCCTGATTGAAAATCAAGGCCCAATAAAAGATTCTCAAATCTTAAAACACAAGGGTAATTGATGAAGCTAATTAAAAACTAAAATGCAAGGTGGTTGTTGTCACGTGGCGATTGTAATAACAATCAAAAGGATGTCTTAGAGCATCTCCATTCATGCAATTGAGATGCAATTGCAAATAGAAAATAACTGTCAAATGAAATTAACTTCAAACATAATTTCAAATGCTATACATCAATGCAATTGCATTTCAATTGCATTTATGCCACGTCAGCAAAATTCAGCGTAATTTTTTTCCGTTAACTAATTTATAAATTCAAAATACGTAAAACCCGGATCGCTCTCTGTTCCCCTACGATACCCTCTATCCCTCTCTCCTCTCTCTCTACGACACCCTCTCCCTCTCCCTCTCTCTCTCTCTCTCTACGATACCCTCTTCATGCTTATCAGAAACAGAAAAAAGGAAAAAACATTTCTCCCTCTCTCTCGCTCCTTTCCTCTCCATGAAACAGAAAAAACACTCCGCCCAACTAAAACAGATAATAGCAACAACAAAAACATTTCTCCCTCTCTCTCGCTCCTTTCCTCTTCATGTTTAAGATCAACGACCTATTTGGAGCTTATTACAAAGTTTAGGATAGGTGCAGCACATTAATACTACAAAAAATAAAGAAATAAAGAATAACAAAAAAATTTAGCAAATTTGGCCAAGGAGATGATTTCCATTATCTTCACTGAAGTTTTGGTAGCTGTGTGCATGATGTGTTGAAGGTCTTCTGTTTCACTGGACCGATCTCAGGCAGCTCTGCAGTTTGTACAACAAAATAAATCATCAAAATTTACAGAATTAATGTTTCAAACTAGATAAATAGTATATATATGAAAATTTATCCATAAACTAATTACCAGCTTATTAAAATTCAAGGGTTCATGTATTCTAATTTTGGTCGAAATCAGGTCTTAGCTGAATATATGGATATTGGATATTTAGCTCTAAGAAATACTCAACTAATTACTAGAAAAACAGCTACAAACTAAGAGCAACAATTCAAATAAAAAGCTTACTTGTCTCATAAGGGTAGAAGCTACCTTTAGATCTTGGGTAAGTGACAAAAATAAACAACATATATATGGAAAACTCTTCACCGATGAAAACCTGGAAGTAACAATCAAATAACAACAACAGTAGTATCAGCCTAACAGTGGTTTCTGGCACCAGCAAAGTAGGGTGTGATTGCAAATTTCTTAATTTTCATATAATTAGGTTGCTATTTTACTAATTTGGTCCAGCATGAACACCAATTCATTAAGTATTATAATTTTAATTTGTTCAGTGAATTTTTCTTCCTATCAAGCCCTTGGTCCGTCGCATTTAATTGGTAATTCTAAGTGCTAACATGAAGAAGATGATGTGTACCAGATTGAAATTGGTATCCTTGTACTGATTATAGACTTCTAAAAATAGAAAATAAATTAAAGTTATAAAATAATAGTGACCTGGAGGAGCATGGTCAATTTGCTGTCACGAAACGGCACATGCAAGTCGTCATTGGCGATGGATTCCACCACTCTCTTCAATGCTATGTTTCCTGGGTTTATTTTTGCGGTCTGTTACATAATTGACAAGAGAAATAAGTTAGCATAATCATTTAATTACAGCCTTTGGTTATATTTCAAAAGATATTGTAGGTTTACAGAGAATGGTTTCAGGGTTTGCACACGAAATAATAATCACCCACAAAAAAGAATATATTGTTTACAACTATGTGTACCTAAAGTTGCCATATGTTATAGAAATAACATAAAAGTAGGCATAATATATAGTGTTCCAGAAACTAAATATGTAGAAACTTGAAAGCCTGTTAGTTATCCATATGATTTTTCTGATTTACTGAAATCAAGAGAAATAAGTACCTGCATTTTAGCTTCAAAGCCGGTTTGACCAGCAGCTTCGATGTTTTCTGAGCCGGCCATGTCAACTAGCATTAGCCTTCCACCAACAGATGTCACATCCGATATAATCTGTCACCAAATTGATATTTTAAATTAAAGGACTCTACAAAAATAAGTGCAACTTTTTTGTTTACTACTGTATACTTCCAGAAATCAGTTTTTGTCAGATAAGATGTGCCAGTAAACTTTCTGGCTTACTGCTGATATAATAAACATTCCACATCTCAATTCCTCATGCGAACTGCTGGTGTTTCGGTAATTAGAACCAAATACTTAAAATATTTTAATCACCTTTTAGATACAGTTCTGAGAATGCATGGGAAATGACCATTTCACAAAATTCTGGATATTGGAATACTTAGGCTAAGATTTGAGTATGAATCAGATAGTCTACCAAAGCAGGCTCAATTAGCATATTTGAATCTAATTTTTCGGTCTTAGACATCCACATTTTTTCTCTCAATTTGAGTGTATTTCAATAATTTGAGGAGGAACGGGGACAGCGGAAAAGGGAAGAAGGGGAGAGGAACTTTGACTCACGAATGGCAGCGACCAGTAGCGCGAGAGGAGGGTTTGCTCCGCTTGAGAGCGCTATTCAGTGGGAGAGCTGGGGGAGGTGCTGGACCTGACACCGGAGCAGGGGAATCTGACCTCCGGCGCTCCGGCGCCAATGTCGGAGGCAAGCCCACGACCAGTAGATCCGCCATCCTCTCTCTCTCTCTTTCCGTTGAGTGCGCGCGAACGGGATTTTCAGCGAAGCGAACGGAAACTTTCAGCGCTTTGCAAGCGATTTGCAAGCTTGCAAATCTTGAAAGCTTTCGTTTCTGAAATTATCTCTACATCGCTACCTCTGCGGACTTGAAATGACACGTCAGCTTTTGCAAGTGGAAATGAAAGCCGCTGTAGATGCTCTTATTGTAGTCAAAGAAAAGCACCACGTGATTGTAAATATCAATGTAAAAACACTTTATTTATTCATTATTAGATATGCATGTGATTTAGGCGGGCAAAAATACAAAAATTGCAGAAAGGACCTTTATTTTATTTTATTTACAAAATATGTTAAAGCTTATTTTAATTATCAAAGTAAGATGATTTACACTTTTTAACAATTTGAGATACAAAAATCGGATAAAATAGATTCAACAGCAAATGATCAAGCAAAAAGGAAAATTTCAAAATTCCAACATAAAATAAGAAATTTCCAATTGAGCTACTTTATTTAATGAACTTGAGTAGTACATTTTTGGTTCATAACAACACTATTTGGGTTTTATTTCTACTGAATTAAACAGCACAACATCCGATTAAAGAATTAATTGTGTCAAACTAATTGGGAGAGAAGTAATATCCTAATTACTAAAGTAATTTTAAATTATTTATTTTGAATAACCAATTTAAAACGTGTTATGGTAAACCATCATGTAAAATTTAACACTAAGATACTTCTGATACCTTTAGTCCTGTTAGATTCGATCAGCTAATTGTTTTCTTGTGTTATTAGTATTTAATTGTTTTCTTGTGTTATTATTATTTAATTACCAATAGTTACAAATCTGGGTTATATCTTAACAGAGCAGTTTTGGCTTCATGCAGCGCACTAAGCATATGAAATGCTGTTTTTGTTCTATAGCCTGTGCGCTGTACAAAGTCAAAACTGCAATGTTAGAAAGCGCAAATTGACACAACTTTTAAATAACACTGCAATTTGTTAAACTACAACCTAGTCCATCAGATCTATCAAGATAAAAAATACAAAAATAAAAAAAAGCCACTAATTGACTCACATATCCATTTCAAAACAAAGATTATTTGATAGGAGTTGACGGATCCGAAGATGCTACCTGCTCTTTATCCTGCAAACAATTGAAAGAACAAAAAATTTATACAAAATTTGAATCAACTCAAGTGCTGTAGCCCATAAATATAATTTAAATTATAAACAAATTAATAAAAAATTTATACAAAAATCTGAGGTATCTCCTTTCCTTGGTTAGACTGCTAGTTGTTTGCAAATTGGCTATGGTACTATGCATAGAGCACGTTGGTCCGTACTATGGATCAATATCTTTGTTTTCAAAATCCTAACAGTCGATATGAACCGTTCAAAATGATCACCATATGAAAATGTACATAGTGACTAAATTTTGCTTTTTTTTAGAATTTTTTTACTATTTTATTTAGATAGGTTGACATCACTACTTTTAAATGGTCAAGAATCTTTAGATCAAGTGATTTTCTACCTATTTAAAAAATAGTAAAAAAAATCTAAAAAAATGTAAAATTTGATCTGCATGTACATTTTCATATGGAAATCATGTTGAACGGTTCAGATTGCCCATTTGGACTTTGCATGCGAAAAAATTGATCCATAGTACGGACCAATCAGCGCTATGCATCACTTAAATAAAAAAGTTTTCAAATAAAAAAAAATAAACAACATAAAAACTAAAGACCTGAAAGTGAGGTGCATTGGCTAGTGCCATCTGCTGTTTCTGAAACTGGTACCAATGCTGCTGCTGTTGCTGTTGAACTTGCATCGACTGCTGCAAATACATCTGGTACATTTGCTGGTAATGCATCGTCTGTTGCTGCAACTGCTGTTGCTTCTCCTGTAAAGAGTTGTTCCTAGGCGAGGAATGATCGGACTGCAACTGATTTTGCTGTAAAACCTGTTGCTGTAACTGGAGGCAATAGAACATCTGTTGTAGTTGGTTTTGGTTGTGTTGCCACATCTGAGATGGACACACTTGCCCTGATTGTACGCCTCCATTCTACCATTTTTTTTTTGTTAGTTGAACTGGATTCAGTTTATATGAGTAGGGGTCTTTAACCAAAATATAATAATAAATGAAGGGAAGGAGAAACCATTGGTTGCTGGTATTTTGAAAATTACGAACACCCATTACTAGCATGAGCATTCCCTAAACCCTAAACCCTAAACCCGAAAACCTAAACTCTAGAGGTCAGACCAAGGTAATTTCTCCAAGGGCCCTCCAAATTTATTCCTCCTATTGTTTATCACACCTCTCTAAATTTCTAACTCAAATCACTTGTCTAATGAGAACATAATATAGTTTTCACAATAATTTAGATGGAAATTTTTAAATTCACTCTTGTCAACTAAAAAATGAGGGTTATAGGCCAAAGAACTTCTGTTAAATGTCATCGTAAGGAAGCTTTTGTATTAAATTAACCCTTCTCTATTAAAGGATACATGTGATTTTACATTTATGGGTTGTAAAACGAGGGCTATAAGCTATATATTCGTGCAAGCAAGCACATGTGACAAATAGACTCTTAAAATGAAAAAAAAAAAAAAAAAAAAAAGTACAAAATGCACAAAAACACTAACCAAATATTGTGCCAAGGCTCCTGTAGGAAATGTCTGATATGGCTGTTGTGAAGTCTGTATTGGATTATTAGATCTTGCCAGGTCTGGATTCAAAACAGGTCGATCTTGACCCAATTCCACTTCTGACTTCGAGCATTCGACCTGAATTGGGCTAGCAGGCCTAATTGGGCTTATTTGCAAAGACTCGTCAAGTTTCGGGTCTATAGTTTCAGATTCTGGATTTGCTCTTACCAGGTCTGTTTTCTCAACATCACTACTATGATCGATACTGTTATTGCTAGTAAAATTATTATCAGGTGCACGAACAGCAAAGTTGGTTTTTGATTCTGGATTTTGAGTTTCCTTCAATACTATTGATTCCGAATTCGGTTGCAAAATCACCTCCTTTTCTCCTAATATGGCCTCATTTTTCTCTAGTTTTGCTCTTTTATTGCATTTCGGGATTCCTTGGGAAAAAGTACGCAGTGGCGGGCCCAGGCCTTCCTGGTTTGTGCGGGTTTTCCATAAAGGTCTACAAACTGTACACAAAAATAAGGTTATCTCAATTATGAGCGTGAGGCTATGGTACTTCGCAGAGCGCACATTGATCCGTGCTATGGATCCATATTTTCATTTTCAAAGTTCAAACAGTCGATCCGAACCATTCAACATGATTTTCATATGAAAATGTTCTGGGACATCAAATTTCACATTTTTTTTTAGAATTTTTTTACTATTTTTTAAAATAAGTAGAAAATCACCTAATTTAAAAATTATGGACCATACAAAATGTCACACCCCGACAACGGGGCCGCCAACCCGCCGCGCTGTCAGCGCAAGACGATTCAATTATCATACACAATCAAATATATACATAAATTACCAATGACATAGACAAGAGCCACATTGCATGAATAAATTTAATTTTATAAACCAATTGAAAACAAACCTACTACGGTATAAAATATGCAAACTAAATACCATAGCAGATTTATTTGAAGCAAATAATTTACTCTGTGGCAACTCCCGCATATCTTCAAGTTCTACAACTTGTTTCCGAATATCGCGCTTGGTACCTGGAACCCACAAAGTGGAAAGATGAGAGATTGAAAATCTCCCAGTGCGGTATTCAGTTCCAATCGAGTTATTCCTCGATCCGACCAACTGAAACTAAAACAGCACCGAGTACCAAAAATATAGACTACAATAATAGTATAAGAATCAAAGAATCTTAGCTACCATTTATCATCAATCAATAAACTAAATATAAGTTTCACTTCAAGAAATGCTCAATACCGCGAAAGAAAATCAACAAGCTATAGAAACAATTTATAGCAATAACAATCAAGCAAAATAAATATTATGACATGCAATGTTCATGTGCAATAGATGTAAAAGTTGAATCCAATTTAGTTGTGCAACCATCTCATATAATTATGCTTTGTTCAAGACTATCCATGATAGAATAAAATATCATTATATTAGGTAACTATTTTGGTGTTAACAATATTCGGTCATGCGCTACAAGTACAGCGCCTACATGACCCCGGTCATGCGCTACAAGTCCAGCGCCTACATGACCGTCAAGACTCATTCAGGACTCCGATCATGCGCTACCACGAATATGGCGCCTACACAATTTCTGTTATGGCCATAACCTGAAATTATGCGCTTACCCCGAATAGGGCGCCTACATGACTAAAGTTATGCGCTACAAGTACAGCGCCTACATGACCAAGTCATGCGCTACCACGAATATGGCGCCTATGCAATTTATGTTATGCGCTACAAGTACAGCGCCTACATAACAAAAATTACACGCTTACCCCGAATATGGCGCCTATGCAATTTCTCCGAATATGGCGCCTATGCAATTTCTGTTATGCGCTACAAGTTCAGCACCTACATAACAGAAATTACACGCTTACCCCGAATAGGGCGCATACATGATCGTCAGGTTTCAGACATCTGGTTCTTTAAAACATTTCATTTATAACAAGTAGATAGTTCTTATCATGCTATGTATCATGCATCAAGTATATCATGCAAAATTTATGATTCAACTCATGTCTTATGTCATATATGCATATGCCATTCAAAATTGTATTCAAGAGTTTAACTATAATTAATTACCAATCAAGTAATAAAGCAAATATAGTTCAATTAACAAACAAGTGAACAACAAGCATCAGACAATAAATTAGCAACCATGGAAACCAACACATGATTCAACTAATGTCAAACCAATTGATTGAAATCATACTGTGGTCTAATCTTACCAATTAATACAACAACCATTAAATACTATACTTGAGGTTTATGCATACTTGCCTAAATTATAACATCTCGTCTAAAGATTGTCACCATGCATACTGATTTGGTTAACAATTCTCTACAAAAGTTATTAGAATATCTACTAATTTCTAATGCAATTCATTTCTATAAACTCTACAGTTAATGTTATGCAAACAGAATTTGTTTGCACCAAATTCATGGTTCAGGTTTTATTTCGTCATGCATGTACTAATTACAAAATTTGTATATAGTTATTGCTTCTTACATTATAACACATATTTAAGCCATGCAATTTTGAACCATAACCATATAACTTATCTACACTTATCTAGAAATCAATTAAACGATTCGACAATTAAAAGCAAGCTACCCACAGCACGGTCATCACACAACAACAATATCAAGCAAACAATAGAAATTGACAAGAAAACAACAGTAATAAAATTAGTTCGAGGAATCTGAGAATAACTCGAAATCCGCACCTTAGCAATGTTGAGCCGATGTGATTAGCGTGTCGCTAGCAGAGTGGATTCACTATACAATCCTACTTGATCCAATCATGCAAAGTTCACACCTATGCCAAGTTATTAGATTGGTTCGGTAATTGAATGACGTCTTCTGTTAATTTTGTCAGCCACCTCTTGTGCAACTTATGAACTTCCTGAATGATATTCGTGAAGGACATAAAGGAGTTTCTAAATTTATAAACCAATAAAAATTTGGGGACACATGTTATACAAAAGTCTAGTACGTAATAATTAATTTAAGCTTTTGAGCAAAATATTATATTTTTGTGTTCTTTGACAGAAATGTATAAATATAATGATCCCTTATTAAATTATTATTAGCCATATACAAATTGAGGTCTAGATTGGGAACTTCAAACTTTCTAGGTTGTTGACTATTTAAAATCTAAGACATTTATTAAGTGTTCTTTTCTATTTTTCTTTTCCAAATTTGCCCAACAGCTTGATCAAATTGGGACTCAAGACTCTTTCAAAATTTCTTCATAATTAGTCTCAATTTAAAAATTAATCACAAATTCAAGTGTTATTTACAACCTAATAATAAGGCACCATTAATTAATGACAACCCAACTAAAATTTTAGCAAAGATATGAACAAGGGTGAAGAGTACCATGACCCAAAAATTAAGTGACAAGGAGTCTTGAGCAACGTCTATTGCTCCTTCCCATGCTTTGCTTGAGCTGGAGCCACCATGCCTTAATTGACAAGTTTCTAGTAATGACTCAAGGAAGACAGATGGCGATGAGAGCGAGATGGCATGACAGGGGTGCTAAATGTAATTGACGGACTCACCAATAAAAAATATTGCAAGAAGAGAGAGAGAGTAGAGGTCTAATTGGGAGACAAAAGGAATGAAATAAGGGAAGAATGAATGACACGGGTTAGAAATTGGGGTTAGGTGAGTGGCAAAACCGAATTAGATAATTAACAGAGAGAGTGACACGTCCCATGAGTGAAAAAGTAAGATTAGGTGAGTGGTAGAAATAAATAATTTTATAATAGAAAAAGGTAGGGGATATTTGTCTCCAAAATATATTTTATTCATTTAAAAGATATTCAATTATCTATTATTCTCAATGAAATGATTAGCATCTTTACACCTAAATCCTTTGCATTTTAAGAAATATACTTGACCATTTTAAATATTAAGATTTTAATTAAGATAAAGTTATAGATATACTTCAAAATACCTCAAATTAAACTAAATATTTATAACCATTGTAAGACTTTAAAAGTAATTGAATTTTCTATAATGAATTAGATTATTTCACATAACTTTAAGTCTAGTAGGAATATATTAGGTACAATATTATTAGAATTTTTTTTTTCGAATTAGTACATCTTATGTGTTTATACGTATAGTAGTAATTACTGATTTTTAAAATGCAAAAGTTAGTAAATTTACTTGAATATCCACATTACCATTTAAAATCACTTTATTTCAATTAAATAAACTTTCGTGTATTCGAAAATTGAGATGTTACACAAAAGTAGTGGTTTTCAACCTATCTAAAAAAATAGTAAAATAATTCTAAAAAAAATGTAAAATCCGTCTTCAACTACATTTTCATATGAAAATAGAGATATCAATCCATAGTACGGACTGATCCATGCTTTGTTTGAACAAAAGAATAATCAGTTTTTTTTTTTTATAAGAGAGGCCGAAGCCCTTTTCATTCAAGAAAAAGTTAATTTACAGCATCATGTGTTCATTATCTAATATCCGCAACAAAAGAGAGTCGAATAACAGCAATAAACGCAATCCACAAGATAAACTGCATATAAAACCAGCAATATAAAATCTAACTTTATAACTCTAAGCCACAAGAAGGGCCTGACAACAAGCCACAAAGGGCTGGGGTAAATTTTAGCTAAGTAAAAATTGGCCATTAGAACCAGAGTCTGCCATCTATTGCGCAGCTTCTTCATAAAAAACCATCGGGAGCTCAATCTCAACAGGGGATGGTGTTCCATATTGCTCAGGTGATGATGTTGTCTGCTGCTCCATGGAGTGATCATCTGGATGCCAACTAGAGATTGGAATAGCCTCCGTGTCCACTGGCAGCCAGAGAGACAGATAGTCCTGTACTTGAGGTTTGACCCGACCTGTCCAATAATGCACAAGGGAGATAATTAGAAGAATGATATGTCGTGGTGATTTTTTCTTACCTGTTTCAAAGCAGAGTTTGTTGCGATGTTTCCAAAGTGTCCAACAAACCGCACTACAAACAAGCAACAAGGCAGTTCTTTGATGTTTAGGTAACTGCTTAGCAAAATATACAATATCAGAAAATTTAGTCCACAATATACTAGCAGATTGACATGACCCCATGAAAAACCATATTTGTTTAGTAAATGCACATGTAACAAACAAATGGTTAATGGATTCCGGCTGATTACAGAATTGACATATAGTATTGCCCTGCCAACCTTTTTTCAACAAATTATCCGTGGTCAAAATTCTATTTTTATGAGTTAACCACATAAAGACTCTAATCTTGAGAGGGATTGGTACTATCCACCAAAGCATCGTATGTTTGAGTTTGACCCCTCTATAATTCAAGAATTTATACAAGGACTTGACTGCAAATTTTCCATTTGCATCCCATCTCCAACTAAGTTTATCCTCTAGATGCGTAAACGATAAATGACTAATGATATCAAGCAATTCAATCCATTCCACATATAATATGCCATAAAGGGATCTCCTAAATCCAAGGGCATCTCCTTGAGAATTGATTACTTGTTGTAGGGTGATATCAGGTGTTGAGCAAATTTCAAAAAGATATGGAAATTTGGTTGCCATGGGACAATTTTGGTACCATATATCCGACCAGAACAGAACAGAAGTATGGATGCCAGGGGTATATTATACACTGATAGATCCTAAATTTTCTAAAGAGGAAATTATTGACCAAAATTCAGACATGGTAGGAAAAGAGGAATGTATGTATTTTTGCAATAGCATATACTTCCATGCACTAGTATAAGTGTGGTCTTTATACTTCCACCACCATTTCATGAGAAGTGCAATATTCATTTGTTTTATATCAAGGATTCCTAATCCCTCAAATTCTTTTGCTAAGCAAGCAGTTTACCAATTCAAAAGAGAGTATTTTTTCCTAACAGTGGTACCTTGCCAAAGGAAACAACATCTAATTTGGTCAATTTTTTTGATCACGAACTTAGGTATGTTATACAGAGACATATAGTACATGGGAACAACAGTCAAAAAGAATAATCAGTTAATTGCATATTTATAAAAAAGGGCACTCACATCAAAAAACAACATAGAGATCTCTTCACGTTCTTCATAACATAAAGGTGTAGATTCATTGGTTTGAGGTTCTATCACATTAGATATTATCGAATCTAAAATCAGTATATGACTGGTCCCACCATGGATCATCTCAAATTGAATCAAACCCTACAACTTTCAATAATCATTACTTGGAAAAATTTACAGATGAAAATATAGTAATAATTTATTTAAAGTTACACAACTTTGATTAGAGAATTGCATGGCATTTGTTTAATCCCCCTAAGAAAGACGTACTTCTCTAGCCGCATCCTTGCTACCAATTGCCTATAAAAAAACAAAAAATTGCAAGAAATTTATAAGGGGATTAATTAAAATATTATAATTTCTATCATACCTCTGATTTATTTTATGATATTAATTTTAAAATTTCAATTATAATTATTTTCCAATGTGGAGGCATGATCGGGGCATACAGTTTGCAAAGCAGCTGAATCCTCACAATTAAATTTTTTTTGTATCATACCGCAAACGTGAATTGTGCAAAGTTAATGTAAAGACTTGAAGCAACTTCAACATTCTTTCTCTATAGCATATTCAATTTCATTCTCATATAACTCGGAAGCACCCTTGATATTCCCTGATATAAATAAAAAATAATGAAAATAAGTAAAAGAAAATTAAAGGAACAGAAAATAAAACAGCAATAAATAAAAATTCTTGGCACACTAACACAAGGCATGAAAACAGAGGGAATAAAGAGAGTAGATATGTAAGAATAGGATAATAGGGTAATATTTTTCAGATTTTGGGAGGATTAAGGGGAATAAGAAGAATGTAGATCTGGAATAGAGATCCTTATTCTAGAGTAGAGTAGAATAGAGAGGGTTAAGACTAGAATATAGGCTTATTTTCTAGAATGAAGTTTTTTTATTCTAGAGTATAGTAGAATAGAGAGGGTTAAGACTAGAATATAGAAGAATATAGGCTTATTTTCTGGAATAAAGTTTTATTTATTTATAGGGTTTAGGGTTAAACCAAAAAATTGAATTAGTTGGAATAACATCCTACCTTGCGTTTTTCCAAATTAGCCCCCGGTAAATATCTTTAATATAATTAGAAGAAAAACAGTTGAAATTATGGAGAAGTAACAAGTGAGAACTCGGTGAATCTCCCAACTCCTCTTTCATCATTGCACAGTACATACAATACGCTGGCACTTTCTATCTCAAAATGAGAATTCACAAAAGGCAGTTTATCATTCAAAGAAAAAAGGCAAATTTAAAAAAAAAAATTGACAAAAAAAATGGTACAAAGTACAGGTTGATACTGATATTACAACAAAATCCCTAGTATGGTGTTTGGTAACAATTTAATGCTTAATCCCCAAACTAACCCTAATACCTACTCAACTTCAATTCAACAAAAGCCGGTAGTCCGGTACACTAACCCTCATGCAAATAATATTTATATACTGCGAGAAAATAAAATTACCTTCTGGAAGAATGGAGGTGAACGGCCAAGGGCATTATTGGCAATTTCTTTCCCACCTTGTGCATGTACAAAATCCATGTACCAAATCCAAAACTCAGGGTAGTTGGCACATGGAATCAAACATCTTTCATAAAGCTTTACCATCTAGCAACAAAAAAAGAGAAAAATAACAAAAATTATATTAGAAATAAGTAATCAACTATAGAGGAGGATTCAAATGCCTCAATTTATTAGTCGCTTAATAACAAAAATCTAAAAGAGAAAATATAACCATTAGATATAGGCCATCAAGAGGAGAGAAAAATACTTTCCAGAGATATACATGTAAGTAAAGGTTATAGATTGTACCACCCCATTAAGGGGCATAATTGGAAATAAAGAGTTTCGTACCCAATCAAAATCTCACAACAAGAATGAGATACTTTTCGCAAGGATAAAAAAATGACTTTTTGCGACAGACTACTCTCATTGTTCAGCTTTTTCTTTTTGCGACGGACGACCATCATAAATGCGTTTTTTCCCTCGCAAAAAGTGTCTACTTTGTTGTAGTGTCTCCTTGTGTCTCAACAAAATCTAGATACTGGTGCCAATTCTCAAGCTGAGAATCATCAAGTGGTTTCACATGAAAATAGTGCCTTGTTATATTGTTCTCATAGCAAATTATTTTCTTCTCAATTTCACATGATCTCCGGTACAATTGCTTCCCAGCCCATAAATACTTTTTTATCATGTCAATATCAATTTTGTGACTGTCAGCATCCGTACAGCCTTGAATTACATGCACTGAAATATCTGAAATTTTAATATTCTTCATTGTTTCTCCATCTTGATTTGACAGTGACACAAGTTCTATGCCTTGAATTGATGCTTCTTCTTCAAGTAGAGAGGCTAGCTTCTTAAAACTGAATCACTTATTTGAAAATAAACAATCCTTTAGAAAGCAATAAAGTGTAACCTATCTTAAAAATGGGACCTTCCAATAAAAAAAATACTGAGACCTTCCAAATAATGCTTAATATTTGGACATAAACCGGCAGTTCTCATATTTGAAATTTTTTGTAAATATTGGCAATTTTGCTCCCATCTATACCGAAACTTTTTTTGGTAGAAATACAGTTTGGAAGCAATTTTGGTGAATTTAAAAGAAAAGGCTAACGGCAGTTCAGTGATTTTTTATTACTTAAGCTTTGTTTGACACATAAGTGTATGCTTTAAACAAATAAACAAAAATGTTTGTACTTACTGGAGCAAATAAAAGAGATCTTGGTCATTTACAAAATATATTAAAGTTACAGAGTATAAACTGTAACTACTCCAAAATATTCAACAAAAGAAGAAATGTATATACATAGAATGATATGTACCTCTCATAATATGCATGTAACTTCTTAGTAGGGAATTTAAGTATGAGAATGTAAATATTAGCAATCCGGTGCCACTGTTTATGAGAATATTCAAACTCTATGTATTTATCCCATATTTCATAGCACAAATAATCCTTTCCAACAAAAGACAAGGCCCTCTCAAATAATCTGAAATTATCCAAAAAATGTAATAAATCAAATAAGGACAAAACAATCCTTTCCAACAAAAGACAAGGCCCTCTCAAATAATCTGAAATTATCCAAAAAATGTAACAAATCAAATAAGGACAAAACAATCCTTTCCAACAAAAGACAAGGCCCTCTCAAATAATCTGAAATTATCCAAAAAATGTAATAAATCAAATGAGAACACAACAATCAATGACCTTCAATAAAGTTATGCTAGGAGTGTTCACTGTTCAATGGATCCCTTTATTTGGTTTTCAACAGAATAGACAAATTTTGGAATAAATGGTTTGGTTTGGTTGAATTTTTGAATTACCTTGGTCCGGTTTAATCTCTCTTATTTCAATTAGATTGATATATATCTTGATATTTATTTCTATGATTATTAAATGTATTTGTGTGTATTGAGTTTTGACCTTTTGAAATTTAATCTCTCATATTTCGGTTCAACAAAACAAACTGAAAATTTACTTCGGTTTTTTTTGTTCGGTTCTTATTCAGTTGACAAGTTTAATTCAAGTTGGTTCAGTTCAATTTTCGAAAACTGAATAAAATTTTCATTTGGCTATTTAATTTCGGTTTTAACTGAACCAAACAAATAAACAAGCTATTTTAATACTGTTTTAACCAAACCGACCCAATGAACGCCCCTAACCTTTGTAATAAATCAAATAATAACACAACAATTAATGGCCCTTAAATAAAGTTAAGTAGGAGTGTCCATTGGATCCGGTTTATTTGGCTTTCAACCAAACCGACAAAATGAATGGTTTGGTTTTTCGGTCTAAATGGTTTGGGTCAGTTGAATTTTTGAATTACTTTGGTTTTTTATATTTTGTTCAATTTAATATATCTTATTTCGGTTCAACCAAACCGCTCTTTCATATACTTTTACCACCTCATTGGGCCCACATAGGTGCAACTTATGTGCTCCATACTTGACCCAAAATGCAGAGCATAAGGGGAATTCCAGTAGAAATTTATCATAAATTAGGTCTATCGCACCAATGTTATTCTGTACATGAAACCAAAATTTCATAAATTAGGATTATGCTGTTATGTTTTTTGTTTTTCTAATTTTTTATTTAGTGGGTTAGTGAAGTACTAAAGTGAAGTTACTTGGATTCTTCTAGCTAGGTAGTTTACTAATAATGTTATAAAGTTTCGGACTTAATAGCATATTTAGCCATCAAAAGACCATGAGAGATATGAAAGAGAATAAGAGGTCTACAATCTATTGTGAAAGATATATGAAACATATTGTAGTATTGATTTTGTTGGAGAAGAAGAGATAAGCAACAGACGTAAAGTAACTGTAATTGAAAAGAAAATATATGAATTTCAACTGCCAGTTTTAATAATTTTGAAATACTTAAATAAATAAATAAATAAAATAATCTTCAAGTAACAACACCTTATTATTGCACATGCATGCTACACTATCTCATATATTAGGTTTTACAACACTCCAAGGAAGCCATTCCATTTTTTGAGTAACCGGGCCGTAGATTTGGTGAACAAAAATTGCCCCTAGGCCAAGCCCAAGCCAAAGCCCAAGCCCATCTAAATCAATTAAAAAAACCATACATCTATGATCTATGTAAGGACCACTTCAAAAGACCTCGGTTGGACTTCTCATCTGATATAAAAGAGATTGCTGTGATCGATGCTGTCACTTAAAAGATGTCTTTAGAATCAAAGATAAGGCAGAGATTTTTTGAGAGCCTCATAGACTCATAGTCAAGTCCACGCTCAAGTCAACACCCAATTGTACCCCACGAAATTATACTTCCAAGTCCTTGCATGTTTTGATAACGGGTTGGGCATGTCCTAGCTAGGGTTCGGATCTAATAATCAGTCTCCGGTAGCTCTCATGACCACTAACGTGTCAGACCACTTATACTACCAAAAAATGATTGTTGGAATGCATTGTATTGACTGACCACTAATGTAGTGGATGGATTACTTTAACAACATTGATCGAGTTTGACCCACTTTAACAACTCGTTGCCACCCCCAGTAAATAACATGGAAAAGATATTAATTAAACACAGTACCAATATTACCAAGAAAAAAAAAAAATAACAGGATAATAAGATGATGACAATTTGGGAATCCTTGTTTAAAAAAAAAATAAGATAGGGCAAACTTCTAATCTTACATTTTATTGATAAATTAAAAATATAACACCATCAAAAGAACAAAAAAAAAACATGAAATTGAATGAGTATATATGGAGCACAAAAAATTGGAATAAAAGCATGGTTTCTGATCAAACTCGGAATTGGAAAGATGTATCTGCTGGAATTAGAAGAATCGGATTGGAAATTCAGATTTATTTTTTGACAGAAACTTGTTTTGTAGCAAAAAAATATATAAGAAAATAGTAAAAAATATATATATATTAAGACAAAAGATTACACACAAATAATCCACTAATTATATAATATAATACAAGTATTACAAATAGAAAACACTTTTTATAGAAAAACTAAACTATAGCAACGCACTACTATACTAGCTAGTCACATGCATTATTTATAAATAAACTAAACAATTCACATACAGTCAAATATATTATCTCCAGCTATTTGCAAATTTGCTTTGTCTCACTCTCCAGCTGTATGCAACTCTCCTTCGAAGAATTTTAGTCAAATCAAGTAAAATGCTTGCTTCATCCTTGTCTTGTTTTTCATTATTGATTTCACTGCTAATATACTGAAGCAAGTTTGGTTTCCATCTCTTAAAATTGTAACCTGCAAGAACAAGCTAACTAGAAGAGCAAAATTACATTAGCAACATAAATTTAGTGCAGGATTATTTTAATTTTGATATTAATTAGGAGTCTCAATACAATTCGTTTACGTGATCATTATCAGACTTGCATCCGATGAATAAAGCCAATATGAATATTATTGTTTTCCTTAATTTATTTGCTTATTAGAAAAGTACAAAAATTAAAATTAAAAATTAGCTTAATGGTAATAAGCATATGGATTAGAAAATTATCTTAACTTGTCACTTAATTAATGGTGTGTGCGCATGTGTGCACGTCTCTTTATGATGCAATTTCGCATTCATTTTTGTTCAAAACCCTATAAATTTATTCAGGTGCCAGCACCATGGATAACATTAAAAGGTTAATTAGAGCATAGGAGAAAAAATATACAAAGTCCGGATCGATGGATCACTATTGCAGTAGGTCAGTACAATAACGACTCATTAGGAAAATATTTGGTCAACTTCTTTCTAACCATACATCTCCCTTTAACTAGGAGACGAACACTCTGTGAGAGAAAAACCCATTCCACTATTGTAGTGGATGAGCACTGTGATAAATCAATGCAACGTTAACATTTCCCTTCCTTGCATGTTTTGATATCGGGTCGGGCATGTCCTATGGTTCGGATCGAATAATCAGGCTCTGATAACTCTCATGACTTATTAATATGGTCAGTGTCAGACGACTTAGACTACCAAAGAATGATTGTTGGAATACATTGTAGTGAGTGAGCACTAATGTAGTGGATGGATCACTAATATAGTGGGTGAACATTGTAGTCGAATCTTTTGACCCACCCGCTAAGACTGTCAGGGTTGCCTAGTTGCGCGCTTCTTCTTCGTTTTGAGGAGCACAATTTCATTGTCTTTATTAGACAACACGGAAGAGGTGAAAGGGAGGAGGAAGAACACAAACAAAATTGAAGACATGTATATAATTTTTGTTACTTATTTGGGTTTATGAATGGATACTGTTTTAGAAATCGCTGGGACAATAAAATTAATTGAAGATATGTATATAAACAAAATGTCTGTTTATATAAATCTAAATAAAATTATGTCCAAAGCACTTTGGGATAATAAACCCACCAGTTTGGAAATTCTATTACTTATCATTTAAGCGTGAATAAGTTCAAGTTGTTCCCCGTTTTTTGGAAAATCGGAACAATTAAGTAACCTTATATTTCTAAATCCTTTCCCAGCCCTCTACTCGGTGTTATTATGTGTAATATTTTTGCATTTGGATGGATGAAATGCTGAATTATTTGTTGAAGTTGTATTTTTTTAGGTTTAATTTATTAGTCATATTTATTGTCGATTGAGAATAATATTTAGTTGTGAATTTCTTTGTTTGTGCAACATATTGCACAAAGGCGGCGCTACAGTATGCCAGGGATATTTATTGTTGAGAACAACATATTGCACAGAGGAGTTACAGTATACCAGGGGTGGGCAAATACTGTCTCCTAGATTTGGATAAACAAGATTAAATTTCAATATATTTGAGTTTTTGCGTACTTCAAATTGTAAATTTTGTCTACCCTTACAGTGAAAAGGTGCAAATGTATTTTTCTTAACTCCCTCTTCCTTTAACTGCAAGTAATTAGTTTAAAATTTTTGTTTCATTAAATTCTTTGGTGAAATACATCTCAATTAGTTTGCCCAATCAAATTAAATTTTTCATATTCTCATGTATTTCGGCACAAGTCAGAGAACATTTCCATTTTCTTTTTATTATTTTCTTTCGTTCATTTCAAGTCGACACCTTTAAATTAAATTCTCCAAATTTTGCACCGAGGTCCGCATAACCAGAGAAATATACCAAGGATCTACATAATTGCAAATATGCCCCTCTATCTAAAATATTCTCACTTTGGTTCCTGTCAGTTCAAAAATAATCTCAAAACAGAGTAATGTTGGTAACAACTAACAAGGTACTGAGGAGGGGTATCGTAACAATTCACAGAGAGGGATTCCAAAAAAAAACAACCTTGATTCTAACCAAAGAAGTCGGCCTGACTCGGACCAAAAATAAGATAACTCAGCCGAGTCAACCCAATTCAACTGACTTTTGATGAAAAAATTGAATGGGCGTGAGACTTAGATGAAAATTGGCTCGGACCCGACAAATACCGTTCTGACTTGGCCTTGTCAACTTGATTTTCACATCCATAAATAAAAGTTACATCTCTGATAATACTTGACCAACCAATTAAAAATCACAAGCAAGCCAAACAAATCTCAAGCAACCACAATTCTCAAGTAAAGAACCAAGAAACAAATAAGCGGGATGGAAGGAGTTGAGAATAACTCGAAATCTGCACCTATTATCAACGGCAAAATGGGGCTCGAAGTCAAGTCTGTTGTTCGTAATCAAGCTATCTGAGTGATCCGAAACCAACCATAGATCTCAAGAAACCAACCAATTGCAAACCCATCAACTGCAGTCAGCTCTGTTTCCTTCTCACGTTTGCTGTATCCCTTTTTTTGTTTCTTTTTCTTTTTCTTGGACTGATCGCAATAAAAATATGAATGGTTCTTCCTTATCGACCGAGCAAAAGAAAATAATCCCCAGAGAGATAAAACGATTCCCTAAAAAAAAAAAAATAACGAATAAAATAAGAGCATCTACATCTGTGAAACTCTTGGAGTTTCTAAATAACTGTTAACTAATTTTTAGAAATTTTGTCTCTGAAAGTTTCTAAACCTTCACATCTCTGAAACTAAAATTAAAGTTTCTTAATTGCCACATTAGCAAATAAATTACAGGAGAAAAGAATTTCAACGAATTATTTGGCCACGTCAGAGTTTATAAACGGTTTCTTATTAAAAAACTTTGAAGTAAAGTTGTTAAATAAGAAACCTATCTGCATCCCTGAAACTGGTTTAGAAACTGCCACATCATATTAGAAACTCCAAGAGTTTCAGAGATGTAGATGCTCTAAGATGGCCTCTCTCCATTATTTTAAATTTTGAAATGGTTAATATGGATATAATTTTATAATTGAATAAGTTCAACAATCTATATCTTTTCATATTTAATCCTCAAACATTGGATTGAAAATTTTCAGCGGCATATATAATTAATAGAGTTAGGTGAAAAGTATTCAAGATGGCTGACAGGTGTCCCTCACCTACAAATTTTAATTTTAAAATAACATTCTTTTAGTTATTCTTAATAGTTAATAATTAGTTGATTAGTGCAAAACTCTTTTTTTTTAAGTGTCCAAATTAGTTTATAACATAATAACTTTCTAATTAACATGTTGTTAGAAAGTTTGAAAAATATTTCAAGGCTAATAGAAAATTTATCTAATCATAGTTTGACTACACAATCAAATAACTTCCAAATAGTCAATTCTTACAAATCAAGATAAATAATAATAAGTTACAACGACACTATAAAATTTCTTCAATTACGTGTTTCACTTTATGTCAAACAAAATAACCAAATATACGAAAATTGGGATGTTACAGTATCTCTCCATAATATGAAAATTAGATGAAAATATTGTCTTCAAATTGCAGCTCCATTTTGTAGCAAATTACAGAATTTAGAAAGCTTGAATTAGACTAAATTCATAATTAAGAGATGCGGTCTATTCTTATTGAATTAAAATAAAGATCATGTCCGTATTTTAAACCTACAAAATCAAATTACTGGTTTCGTACGTTTTGGACCACAATAGGTCCGCATGTTTAAATTTGCCGTGCCAACTTTTTTTTTTTTTTAACAAAGGTCACTGCAAAAGGCTTTTGTTTTTTAAAAAGTGTGGCCCCACTACAGAATTTGTATCCTCTGCATTAACTCAAAAATGAATCTTTCGAGTTAATACATCTGGACCATTCGATCCGCTTTAAAATCTATGCGGACTATATCTGCACTAATATTAAAGAATCACTGTGTTAAAATCAGATGGTCAGATTAATTCCATTTAAAATCAAATGACCAAGATGTATTTAGTCAAAAGATTCTATTTTGAGTTAATGCAGAGGATACGTGTTCCCCACTACATGGGTTGAGCCCCCAGCCCCACTACAATTTTTATTTATTTATTTATTTATTTCAAGAAAGATAAAAAATGTATTAAAGAAAGATTAATGGGTAATGGCAGTTGCATGGAGAGAAATAAATGATCACCAGATCACCAAATCCTTAAATTAATCTATTTTAATCTTTTATAGGAACCTTCCTTCTGGTTCGGTAGTATAAACTTGCGAACCTGATAAAAACAAAATTAAAAAAAAATGGTTAAAAGGATTTTTTTTTTAAATGGTAAAAATATTTTTTTTGGATTTTTGCAAGGCCTTTGCAGGTCAACACAAAATACAGGTTTGTAATCATTCTTAATTTTGATATTAATCAAGAGTCTCAATACAATCCATTTACTTCTATCCGATGAATAAGCATATTATTTTCATAGCATATTATTCTCAATACAATCCATTTTGATATGCATATTATTTTTTTCCTTAAGTTATTAACTTATCAGAAAAGGAAAAAAAATATAATTAAAATTAGATTAATGGTAAACATATAGATTAGAAAATTTTCATAGCTTGTCACTTAATTAATGGTGTGCACGACTGTTTATGATACAATTCGCATTCATTTTTATTCAAAACCCTATAAATTCATTCAGGAGCCAGCACCATGCACAATAGTAAAAGGTTAATTAGAGCATAGAAGAAAAAATGACTTCTCTTGTTACCGCACATGTCAATTGCTTTTAAGTTAGCATTGGAATTTAATGTACAAAGTCCGGATGGATCACTATTGTAGTACGTCAGTACTATAACGAGTCATTAGGGAAAATATTGTGGTGAGTGAGCACTATGACTCATGAGAGAGAACATTGAGGTCAACTTCTCTCAAACCATACATCTCCCTTTCATTATAAGAGGAGCACTCTGTGAGAGAGTAACCCATGACACTCATGACAAAAATCATGGAAAGCGTGCTCACTATTCACCTCCTCTTAATTCTCTTAACCTTATCCTCCTTCACTCTCGCTTCCATAGTAACCAATAGTAAAACTGATCTATCAGCACTTCTCTCCTTCAAGTCCCAAATAAATGATGACCCATTTGGAGTCCTCTCCTCATGGAACGAGTCACTGCACCACTGTCAATGGCAAGGGATCTTGTGTGGCCAGCACCATCCTGATAGAGTGACTGCTCTCGTTCTCGACTCCCAAAACTTGTCAGGTTATATATCTCCATCTCTAGCAAACCTCACATTTCTCCAAAGGATGAGTCTCTCTGATAACCAGCTGAGAGGAAGTATCCCAGTAGAGATTGGAAACTTGGGTAGGCTACATTTTGTCAACTTGAGTGTGAATTTTCTAGATGGTAGCATTCCATCTACTCTAAGTAATTGTTCAAATCTAGAAGCTATTTCTTTGAGAAATAATAATCTCCATGGAACCATTCCATCTAACTTAGCACAATGCAAAGAACTGAAAAAAATCAGTATGGCGAATAACTTCCTCACAGGAGGCATACCATTGGAATTTGGCCTCCTTCCACAGCTCCAAATATTATCACTGTATGGCAATAATCTCACAGGATCAATTCCTTCCACCTTGGGCAACCTTAGTAACCTAATTTATCTTTATCTTCACCAAAATCTTTTTGATGGCAGTATTCCAGGTGATTTAGGCAAACTTACTAATCTATCAGAACTTTATCTCTCCAATAATAACATCATAGGTTCCATCCCACCTACCTTAGGTAACCTTACCAAACTATCACGTCTCTATCTTAAACAAAATAGCATTAGTGGTCACATCCCATCTAACTTGGGCAACCTTACTAACTTACTGCAACTTTCTCTTAACAAAAATAAATTCTATGGTTCCATCCCACATACCTTTAGTAATCTTCAAATTTTAATAGATATTAATCTTTCTGAAAATATGTTAAGTGGATTCATCCCTGATGAACTCGGGAAGCTTCAAAACCTCCAATTTTTTAACATTTATCAGAACAACATTTCAGGCGAAATACCACTCTCTCTTTACAACCTATCAGCATTGTATAATTTGGCACTTAGTTATAACCAGCTGGATGGAACTCTCCCTTTCGATATGTGCAATGCTTTACCAAACTTGAAATATCTATTTCTCTATTACAATCAACTCAAAGGACAGATTCCACCATCCATATCCAATTGTTCTGCTCTTATTAAAGTTGAATTAAGTTATAATTACTTCACTGGTGTGATACCATCTAGCTTGGGAGCCTTACAAAATCTTCAAAGAGTTCTTTTTGGTTTTAATCAACTAGAAGCCAAGATACCACTTGACTGGAGTTTCATGGATGCTTTGACAAATAGTACTCTGTTAGAAATTTTAGACCTTCACAACAACCAACTACGAGGAGTGTTACCTAGTTCTATAACAAACCTTTCTAATAGTCTTCTTCAACTCTTACTGTGTAATAACAAATTTCAGGAACCATACCAGCAGAGCTCCGAAAACTCAGTAACTTAAACACCCTTGCCCTAGGCGGAATGCTTCTCAGTGGCAGCATTCCGGTAGAAATTGGTAATCTTTACAAATTGGGAATATTAGATCTGAGTGGTAACATGATTTCAGGTCAAATCCCGGAAACTCTTGCCAACCTCACCCAAATGACACAGCTATATCTAGATAATAATGCATTAGAAGGAAGTATACCACCAGAGTTAAGTGGCATGAAATTATTAGAACTCCTGAATATTTCAAATAATAAGTTGGTAGGTGAAATTCCCAAAGAAATCATGGGTCTTCCTTCTCTTTCCATTAGTTTGGACTTGTCACACAATTATCTAACTGGCATCTTGTCACCAGAAATTGGTAACTTGAAAAACCTACAATCAATTCATCTCTCGAATAACAAGTTAAGTGGAGAGATTCCTAGCACAATTGGTGGATGCCAGGTACTTCAATCCCTTTATCTTGATAGCAATCTGTTAAGAGGAACAATTCCATCCAGCTTGAGCAAACTAACAGGGCTGCAAATCCTTGATGTCTCTAACAACTCATTCTCTGGTCGAGTCCCTGAATTCCTGGCCACAATGAACTTACAGTATTTGAATATTTCTTTCAATAATTTCGAGGGGGAATTACCAAAAGAAAGAATTTTCAAGAATATCAGTGGTCTAGATGTCAGAGGAAATCCAAAGCTTTGCGGTGGTGTACCTCAAATGCATTTGTCACACTGCATTTCACAACCTTCCACACAGAAAAATAACTTCCGAAGAAACATGGTGCTCATACCGTCTATTGTTAGTTCTTTTATTTGTATAACTGCAATAATTTGCTTGGTAGTGATTTATTATACTAGAAAGAACCCTCAAAACAAACCACAATCTAATAGAGGTTTGAAATATGGGTTAGAGCCTATTTCATACAACGACCTTCTTAGAGCTACTGAAAATTTCTCCCCGAATAATCTAATCGGAAAAGGTTCATTTGGAGAAGTTTACAAAGCCGTTATGAGCTTTGAGAATGTGACAACCGTTGCGGTGAAGGTGCTAAATCTTAAGAAACACAGTGCTTCTAGAAGTTTCTTTTCTGAATGCGAGGCATTAAAAAATGTGAGACACCGGAACCTTATAAAAGTGTTGAGTTTGTGTTCTAGCATAGACCACCAAGGTAATGATTTCAAGGCTTTGGTTTTTGAGTTCATGCCAAATGGTAGCTTTGCCACATGGCTGCATCCAAATGCATGTACGGATCGGCCATTCAGAAGCCTTAGCTTCATCCAGAGATTGAACATTGCATTTGATGTGGCGACAGCACTAGATTATCTCCATTACCATTTACCTGCACCAATCGTGCATTGTGATCTCAAACCTAGTAATGTACTTTTGGATGATGACATGACGGCACATGTGAGTGATTTTGGATTAGCAAGGTTTTTTGTTCATCCTGATACCATGCCTTCTCAATCAATGTCGAGCACTGTTGGAATCAAAGGTTCTATTGGCTACATTCCTCCAGGTATATATAACAAAGCTTATTATTTGAGTAGTACTTTTTTTAGTATGCTTTTGTACTAAATTTCGGGCTGTAACTATTAACTTTTCATTGTCTAGAGTATGGGATGGGTGGTCGGCCATCGGTAGAAGGAGACGTCTACAGCTACGGTGTTCTTCTGCTTGAGATTTTCACTGGAGTTAGTCCAACCGATGAGAGAATCAGAGATGGTTTAAGCCTTCAGAAGCAAGTTGAGATGGCTTTCCCTAACCAAGTCATGGACATAGTCGACCCCAAATTATTTTCTGAAACTGATGGAGAAGACAATCTGTATGCACCTGAAAATGTCTATAGTTGTTTGGTTTCAGTGATTCAATGTGGGCTTCTGTGCTCTAAAGAGTCGCCAAAAGAGCGCATTTCTATCAAAGATGTTACCAAGGAGTTGAACTCAGTACAAACAAAGGTGCTTAGGTCATAGAGGCAGAAAAAAGGATTGAAAGAGAAGAGGAAGGGATCCACTAAATATGTATTATATGTAAAATTTGGATAGCAGTTGTGGTAATTTATGTTTTGTAGTATATATGTTGAAATAACGAATTGTTCAAAGTAACAGCTGAAAAATGATATGATTTTTTAAACAATTTTTTGAATTTTCAAATTAATTGAAGTGAATCAGCTTCCAATTGGATGATCAAAATTCCAAATTCAATAATTATTCAAAAACAGTGGCGGATTTGTGTGGGGATGCACCTACTATCTTTGAGTCTGGATCCTCTGCATCACATCATTGTTGGAGTTTCAATCCAGACCGTCTGATCATAATCCAAAACAATCCCAAAAAATAATGCATCTTAGGTGATATGATTTCCTTTCTCTCCTCTGACAGTGGGCCGGTGGCCTGATTGTGAATCAAGGCCCAATAAAGATTCTCAACTCTTAAAACACAAGGCTAATTGATGAAGCTTAAAAACTAAAATGCAAGCTGGTTGCTGTAACGTGATTGACACGTGGCTATTGTAATAACAGTCAAAAGGATGCCTTATTGTAGTCAAACAAAAGCACCACGTTCAGGTTTGAAAAAAAAAAAAAAAAAAGAAAAGGTGTAGCCGTGTAGGGGTGAAGACTAAAGTGTTTTTTAAATATCAATGTAAAAACACTTTATTTATTCCATATTAGATATGCATGTGATTTAGGTGGGCAAAAATAAAAAATTGCAGAAAGGACCTTTATTTTTTTTTATTTACAAAATATGTTAAAGCTTGTTTTTAATTATCTAAGCAAGATGATTTACACTTTTTAGCAATTTGAGATGCAAAAATCAGATGAAATATATTCAACACGAAATGATCAAGCAAAAACGAAAATTGAGCTACTTCACTTAATGAACTTGAGTACATTTTGGCTAATTTCATTTGAGCAGCACAACAACATTATTTGGGTTTTATTTCTACTGATTTAAACAGCACAACCTCCAATTAAAGAATTAATTGTGTCTCATACTAATTGGGAGAGAAGTGATATCCCAATTACAAAAGTAATTTCAAATTATTGATTTTGAATACCCAATTTAAAATTTGTTACGATAAACTATCATGTAAAATTTAACCTAAGATACTTCTGATATTTTAATGTTAAATTTTTTTGGGAACTTTAGTCCTGTTAGATTCGATGTGCTAATTGCTTTCTTGAGTTATTATTATTTAATTACCAATAGTTAAAAATCAAATGCAAGGATATTACAAACCCAGCACAAATCTGGGTTAATATCTTAATAGAGCAGTTTGGGCTTCATGCAGCGCACTAAGCATATGAAATGCTGTTTTGGTTCTATAGCCTGTGCGCTGTACAAAGTCAAAACTGTAATGTTAGAAAGCGCAAATTGACACAACTTTTAAATAACACTTCTATTTGTTAAATCATCTCCAAAACAAAAATATATTTCATCAAATTCCATCTAAGCTACAACCTAGTCTATTAGATCTATCAAGATAAAAAATACAAAAATATAAGAAGCCACTAATTGCCTCATATATCCATTTCAAAACAAAGATTATTTGATAGGAGTTGACGGATGCGAAGATGCTACCTGCTCTTTATCCTGCAAACAATTTAAAGAACACAAAATTCATACAAAATTTGAATTAACTCAAGTGTTGTAGCCCATAAATATAATTTGAATTATAAACAAATTAATAAAAAAATTATACAAAAACCTGAGGTATCTCCATTCTATCATATTTCTTTTGTTAGTTCAACTGGATTCAGTTTATATGAGTAGGGGTTTTAACAATAATAATAATAATAATAATAATAATAATAATAATAATAAAAGGGGAGAAGAAACCATTGGTTGCTAGTTTTTGAAAATTACAAACAATCATTACTAGCATGAGCATTCCCTAAACCCCAAACCCTAAAACCTAAACTCTAGAGCTCAGACCTCCAAATTTGTTCCTCCTATTGTTCATCACACTGCTCTCGAATTCTAACTCTAATCACTTGTGTCTAATGAGAACACAATATAGTTTTCACAAAATGAACATTCCTCAAAAGTACATATCATTTTATGTATATACATTTCCTAATATCATTCTACGTAGTAGGGAATTTGAGGATGAGAATGTAAATATTAACAAGCCGGTGCCACTGTTTACGAGAATATTCAAACTCTATGTATTTATGCCATAATCCTTTTAAACATAAGACAAGGCCCTCTCAAATAACCTGAAATTATTCAAAAAATGTAATAAATCAAATAAGAACAAAACAATCAATAAAGTTATGCTAGGGGTGTTCACGTACTGCTCAATGCAGAATAGAAATTTTTTGGAATAAATGGTTCGGTTTGGTTGAATTTTTGAATTACTTTGGTCCGGTTTAATCTCTCTTATTTCAATTCAACTGATATATATCTTGATATTTATTTCTATGATTATTAAATGTATTTGTGTATGTATTGAGTTTTACCTTTTGAAATTTAATCTCTTCCATTTCAGTTCAACCAAACAAACCGAAAATTTACTTCGGTTTTTTGGTTCGGTTTGATTTTTGAAAACCGAATAAAATTTTGATTTGGCCATTTTAATTTGGTTTTATCCAAACCAACTCAATGAACACCCCTAAGTTAACTAGTGTATTTGTTCCCTTTAGGTTCCCTTTTGATATCAAATGGATCATCAAATGTGTGAGTACCAAATGTGCCATAATTACACCATAGATCCACAGAGAAGGTCAAGGCTTGTACCACTCTAATTTCATACACTTGTACCACCTCATTGGGCACTAGACTTGATCACCGTCAACGGTACTCAAAAGATTCATTAATCCCCGCTTCTTTGTTATTTAAATCTTACTTTTAAGTAATTAATTAAGATAACTTCCATACCTGTGTCGTAATGATATTATTTTGCTTGTTGATTCTATAGGGATATTCTCAGTTGAGTAGTACCATTCTCATAATTTCATATATAGCCAGTCATCTCTAGCTTTCATATTCTGAATTTAGACCTATTATATATGCCATATTCAAAAGACTCCATAAGTGCGTTCAGTGTAAAATGAGCTATAATTCCGATTCCATGTGCAAACATTCATAGCTAGTCATCTCCAATCCAATCTTCACGTTTAGAAGGAAAACAAAAATAGTCGCTTTCTACTTCGCAGCTACCAGTCCAATCTGGTCAGTTTCTACTTACCATTCAAAACTAGCTAGAAGGAAAACAAAAATCCCAATAATACCTCTGCACATATTCTCTACGCAACTCTTTTAAATTTTTTTTAATCTATAGTTTGGTTTTTGTAAAGATTTTGAGGATGAATGAATGAAGATGAAAATATATTTT
The DNA here is from genome assembly GCF_964058835.1 of Carex rostrata. Classification (NCBI taxonomy): domain Eukaryota; kingdom Viridiplantae; phylum Streptophyta; class Magnoliopsida; order Poales; family Cyperaceae; genus Carex; species Carex rostrata. The sequence continues at coordinate 4,013,652 of NC_135951.1, forward strand.
ACTTTACACAAATTAATAGTTTTCAATTTAAAGAATATATAGCAGGTTGAACATAACACAATACCAAGGTTCTAAATAGTGATTATAGTGGCATAGCGGGAAGACAAAAAAAAAACTATTGTGAATAGCGTACGTATAGCGAAAGCTATCATACATAGCGATTTTCCCTTTTCAAATTTTATATTCTATATTTCTACTAATTATCAACATAATCAATATTAGAGAATTGAGGTAACAACTAAATGATGCAAAAAAGTTTTACACTTTTTAAACCAGATTGGATTATTAATGTTATAAACAAAAGAAGGAAAAAAAATCTAATGAAGTTACTAGTAATTGCTAATGAAGTAATCATCGTCTCAATATTGTAATTTAAAACGCGTAATTACTTTCCTCACAATATTGTAATATAAAATGCAAATCCGTTGAAATTTGATTTGCGTTTTCAATTACAATATTGAGACAAAAGTAAGTACGACATTTAAGTTTAATTTCTGATGAAACCTGCACTTGTAACTTGCTAGAGCCACACATTTGAATATTTGAGGTAAATCACAAGATGAACAGAGGGTGGCCTAATAGTGTCATTGATGGACAGAGAGAAGAGAAATAAGCATTCTTTAATTTTTTAATATCTTTTGCTTCAGATTAATTTTCTTTTTAGAAGAAATATATAGAAGAGTTGGAGGGTATATAGATTATATAATTTTTTTTCTTCCATATGGCTATTGGCAAATCTCAGGTATCTTAATTATCTCTGACGACAGATTTAACGACAGTACTAGGCTGTTCCAGCTCTTTTGCTGTAGGTGTTTTTTTTAATAATTTCTATATGAGATCATTTATATTTTTCGAGCATAGTTAAACATTATATATTTGTATCAAGCCAATATTATATGATGAGGCAGCAGCTGTGAAGAAAAGATTGGAGCTCAGAAAATTTACGTACGTATTTCTTCAATTTGAGTAAAGTGGGGCTCAAACCACGCACCCAACTGAGTTAATATTCACAAGAGATCTCTTATTATGATTATTAATATGTGGCCTCTTACAAGAAGAATATTATTTTTGTTGCTAGGTCAAAAAACTATTTTTGGTTTATTGTACATTTCTTCTTTATTGGTACTGTGATGTATTTCTTTTGTTGATGTTCTTTGTTCTTTGCTTTTGCCGAAAGAACAAATTAGCATGTACAATATTTACCTAGTAGGGTTCAAAAATTCACTTAATTAGTAGGAGCAGCATGGTTAACTTGCAATTAATAACAAATCAAATTATACTAAGCATCAGTTTGCTTTCCAGCCTGTTCGACTATAGGATCGTCATCTGCACTAGAATTAAGGGACATTTAAAAAAAAGTGACAAATAGAAATGACTGAGAAAGAAATGGAGCACTTGGATTGGGTTGGGGAGAAAGTTCAAGAGATGCAGCCTGGTAGATGCTGAACTATGGATCAATATCTTATTTTTAAGGTCCAAACAATTGATCTGAACCGTTCAACGTGATTTCCATATCAAAATGTACTTGCAGACTGAATTTTACACTTTTTAGAACTTTTTTACTATTTTTTTAGATAGGTAGAATATCACTACTTTTGAATGGTCTAGAATCTTTAGATCAAGTGATTTTCTACCTATCTAAAAATTAGTAAAAAATATTCTCAAAAATGTAAAATTTAATCTACCAATATATTTTCATATGAAAATTATGTTAAGCAGTTCGATAGTACGGACCAATGTAAATTTGATCAATTGTTTATACTTTGAAAATGGAAATATTTATCGATAGTACAGACCAATATGTGCTATGCATAGTACCATAGCCTTACATCTTCTATCTATTTTCTTCACATTGGTGATTTACATTTTTATTTTTATGATTTATTGTAGATTGAAGATGTGCAAGTCGCGCCTAAACGGTCTTGGATAGCAGAGCAAACTATTTCACTTAGCTAAAGCTGCTTTGCTAATTGAGTCTTTTGTGATTCATTTGAGAGAGAAATAACTGGGTTTAAAATATAGCTCATCCCATATGAGGTGAACATGTGGAACATATTTTTCTTCAATATATCATGTGAAATTTTCATGACCTGTATTTTTTTTGGGTTGTAAGCTATAATACATTTTTTTATCATTTTAGTGTGCCAACTGCCAAGTGTCTGATACATTTTTTTATGTAGCAATTAAAAACGAGAATGATGATAATTTTAGTGTGCCAACTGCCAAGTGTTAGACATATAGGTGTATACATTAATAATATAATGATGTATTTATGTGCAGAGTTGATCAATTTTAATCCTCAAATCAGAGCAATGTTTATGATTTCTCGCTAATAGCTCTGTCACTCATAAAAAAATATTTATTTTAAAATAATGAACTCATACCTTGATCAAATTTCTCAATTAAAGATAAGAAAATTTTATTTTAGTGGAAAAGAGAAATATATGGAGTTTGTGTTGAAATGGCAAAGAGGGATGGGTTTGGGCCCAGTAACCAATTGTTCTTCATTCATTCATTCATTCATATGAGCAGTGTGCAAGTTTTGTTCAAAATGCTATTCTCTAATTCAAAAACAACTAATTTGTGTAAACCGAACTTTCATAGCAGCCACGGTTAGAAGGAAAAAAAAATAGTCAGTTTCTACTTCGCAGCCACAAGTTAGATAGAAGGAACACGAAAATAGTCGGTTTCTACCATTCAAAAGTAGCTAGAAGGAAAACAAAAATTCCAATAGTCCATACAAGCTGACGAAATAGCAGTTAGCAGTAGAACGACTCATGAGGGAATATCTTGTAGTCAACTTCTTTAATTTTTAACTATAAGAAGAGCAGCACTATGTGAGAGATAAACCCATTGCCTTCATTACACAAATCATGAAACGTTGTTATAGAGTGCTCACTATTCACCTTCTCTTAAGTCTCTTAACCTTATCCTCATTTTCTCTTGCTGCCATAGTAACCACTAGTAAAACTGATCTATCAGCACTTCTCTCCTTCAAGTCCCAAATACATGATGACCCATTTGGAGTCCTCTCCTCATGGAACGAGTCACTGCACCACTGTCAATGGCAAGGGATCTTGTGTGGCCGACACCATCCTGATAGAGTGACTGCTCTCGTTCTCGACTCCAAAAACTTGTCAGGTTATATATCTCCATCTCTAGCAAACCTCACGTTTCTCCAAAGGATGAGTCTCTCTGATAACCAGTTGGGAGGAAGCATCCCAGTAGAGATCGGATATTTGGGTAGGCTACGTTTTCTAAACTTGAGTGGGAATTTTCTCGATGGTAGCATTCCATCTACTCTAAGCAATTGTTCAAATCTAGAAGTTATTTATTTGAGAAATAATAATCTCCATGGAACCATCCCATCTAACTTAGCGCAATGCAAAGAACTGAAAAAAATCAATCTGGCGAATAACTTCCTCACAGGAGGCATACCGTCGGAATTCGGCCTCATCCCACAGCTCCAGTTATTAGGACTGTATGGAAATAATCTCACAGGATCAATTCCTTCCACCTTGGGCAACCTTAGTAACCTAATATATCTTTATCTTGAACAAAATGATTTTTATGGCGATATTCCAGATGATTTAGGCAAACTTACTAACCTATCACGTCTTTATCTTTACAATAATTACTTCACTGGTTCCATCCCAGCTACCTTAGGTAACCTTACCGAATTATCATTTCTCTATCTTCACCAAAATAGCATTAGTGGTCACATCCCGCTTGGCTTGGGGAACCTTACTAACTTACTGGAACTTCTTCTTAACAATAATAAATTATTTGGTTCCATCCCACATACCTTGGGTAATCTTCAAAGTTTAACATTTGGTATTGATCTTGCCGAAAATATGTTAAGTGGATTCATCCCTGATGAACTCGGGAAGCTTCAAAACCTCCAGTATTTTACCATTTATGATAACAACATTTCGGACAAAATACCACACTCCCTTTACAACCTATCAGCATTGTATTATTTGGAACTTGGTCTTAACCAGCTTGATGGAACTCTACCTTTTGATATGTGCAATTCTTTACCAAACTTGAAATATCTACTCCTCTATTACAATCAACTCAAAGGACAGATCCCACCATCCATCTCCAATTGTTCTGCTCTTATTGATTTAGATTTAGGTTCTAATTACTTCAGTGGCATGATACCATCTGGCTTTGGAGCCTTACAAAATCTTCAAAGAGTTTATTTTTATTCTAATCAACTGGAAGCCAGGAGACCACATGATTGGAGTTTCATGGATGCTTTGACTAATTGTACTTTGCTACAATGGTTACATCTTGAAAACAACCAACTACAAGGAGTATTACCTAGTTCTATAACAAATCTTTCTAATAGTCTTCTTAAACTCTCACTGTCTAGTAACCCAATTTCTGGAAGCATACCAGCAGAGCTCCGAAAACTCAATAACTTAAACTTCCTTAACCTAAGCAGAATGTTTCTCAGTGGAAGCATTCCATTAGAAATTGGTAATCTTTACAAATTGGGAATATTATATCTGGGTAATAACATGATTTCAGGTCAAATCCCAGCAACGTTTGCCAACCTCACCCAAATGACCGAGCTATATCTAGATAATAATGCAATAGAAGGGAAAATACCACCAGAGTTAAGTAGCATGAAATCATTAGAACTCCTGGATATTTCAAATAATAAGTTGGTAGGTGAAATTCCCAAAGAAATCATGGATCTTCCTTCTCTTTCCATCAGTTTGGACTTGTCACACAATTATCTAACTGGCATCTTGCCACCAAAAATTGGTAACTTGAAAAACCTGCAATCAATTCGTGTCTCGAATAACAAGTTGAGTGGAGAGATTCCTAGCACAATTGATGGATGTCAGGTACTTGAGGCCCTTTATCTTGATAGCAATCTATTAAGAGGAACAATTCCATCCAGCTTGAGCAAACTAACAGGGCTGCAAATCCTTGATGTCTCTAACAACTCATTCTCTGGTCGAGTCCCTGAATTCCTAGGTACAATGAACTTGCAATATTTGAATATTTCTTTCAATAATTTCGAGGGGGAATTACCAAAAGAAGGAATTTTCAAGAATGCCAGTGGTCTAGATGTAAGAGGAAATCCAAAGCTTTGTGGTGGAGTGTCTCAAATGCATTTGCCACACTGCATTTCACAACCTTCCACACAGAGAAATCACTTTCGAAGAAACATGGTGATCATAAGTTCTGTTGTTGGTTCTTTTATTTGCATAATTGCAATCATTTGCTTGTTAGTGATTTATTATACTAGAAACAACCCTCAAAACAAACCACAATCTGATAAAGCTTTGAAATATGGGTTAGAGCCTGTTTCATACAATGACCTTCTTAGAGCTACTGAAAATTTCTCCCCGAATAATCTAATTGGAAGAGGTTCATTTGGAGAAGTTTACAAAGCCGTTATGAGCTTCGAGAATGTGACAACCGTTGCGGTGAAGGTGTTAAACCTTGAGAAAAACAGTGCTTCTAGAAGTTTCTTATCTGAATGCGAGGCATTAAAAAATGTGAGACACCGGAACCTTATTAAAGTGTTGAGTTTGTGCTCTAGCATAGACCACCAAGGTAATGATTTCAAAGCTTTGGTTTTTGAGTTCATGCCAAATGGTAGCTTGGCCACATGGTTGCATCCAAATTCATGTACGGATCGGCCATTCAGAAGCCTCAATTTCATCCAGAGATTGAACATTGCATTTGATGTGGCAGCAGCGCTAGATTATCTCCATTACCATTTAACTGCACCAATCGTGCATTGTGATCTCAAACCTAGTAATGTACTTCTGGATGATGACATGACTGCACATGTGAGTGATTTTGGATTAGCAAGGTTTTTGGTTCGACCTGATACCATGCCTTCTCAATCAATGTCGAGCACCGGTGGAATTAAAGGTTCTATTGGCTACATTCCTCCAGGTATATATAGCAGAGCTTATTATTTGAGAAGATTTTTTTTTATGTTGCTGCTACAAAATTATTTATTGACTTTGTTAAGGTTCAAAGAAAAAAATTGGCCAAGGCTGTTCCACTGGCAAGGCCCAAGGGAAAAATATTTATTGCCTCATTTATAGTGACATGATTGAGACTGAATTTTATTATTTACCTATACTTTTTTTTTAATTTACTATCTTGGGCTATAAAATTTTATAAAATCATGTGACCCAAGTTTTTCAAACTAGGTGAATTAGACATATGTTAATAGGTAGAGTCACAGTTCACTGTGCTTCTGTAGTAAATTTAGGGATGTAACTATTAACTTTTTATTGTCTAGAGTATGGGATGGGTGGTCGGCCATCGGTAGAAGGAGATGTGTACAGCTACGGAGTTCTTCTGCTCGAGTTGTTCACTGGAGTAAGTCCAACTGACGAGAGAATCAGTGATGGTTTGAGCCTTCAGAAGCAAGTTGAGATGGTTTTTCCCGACCAAGTCATGGACATAGTCGACCTCAAATTATTCCCTGAAACTGATGGAGAACACAATTTGTATGCACCTGAAAATGTCTATAGTTGTTTGATTTCAGTGATTCAATGTGGGCTTCTGTGCTCCAAAGAGTCACCAAAAGAGCGTATTTCTATCAAAGATGTTATCAAGGAGTTGAACTCAGTACGAACAAAGGTGCTTAGGTCATAGAGACGGAGAAAAAAGGATTGAAAGAGAAGAGAAAGGGATCCACTAAATATGTATTATATGTAAAATTGGATAGCGGTTGTGGTAATTTATGGTGTTGTAGTATATATCTTGTAATAACGAATTGTTGAAAGCAACGACTAAAATTGATATAATTTTGAAAACAATTTTATGAATTTTAAAATTAATTGAATTGAATCAGATTCTAATTGGATGATCAGAATTCCAAACTAAAAAAATTATTCAAAAACCGTGGCGGATGTGTGTGGGGTTGCTCACTCATCAAAGTAATATAAAGTTCTTATAATTTTGACCTCTTAACTCTATACAAAATTTATTCAAATATTAAAAAAAAAATTATATGTAGACGCATCTATCGTAGGCAGATGAATTTCAACTTTTCGAAATTCATCGTTTAAAGCCAATCTAATAAATTTTAGAATTGAATTCACAAATAAACTTGATAAATTTAAAAACACCCTGGTTTTACTCAATTCACTATGCCAAAGCTTTAAGTGTGAACCAATTCCCTTCAATTGGCCCCACATAAACATGTCAATAATTGACTTGGCTCGACTTGGTCTGACAGAATAATGAGAAAAGTATGGGTCCTTGCTCGGGTCGAGTCGGGACCTGTCTAACCTGATTGGACTGGACTGAACTGGACCCCTTTTCTGTTTTTCTCTTTAAAGAAATAACAAAAAATATTTAAAAAATTAGAAAACATTGAAACAAATTAAATGGATTGGCCGATTCCACCAGGGAGGCATTAATGACAGTATTTGTAGATTCTATTATAAGATAATCATTTTTAAGGGAGATAATAAAATTTAATACATATAATAATCGACAAAAATATATTTTAGTGAAAAAATATAGGCTCAGTTTTTCTTTGTAAGTTCAAATCTTCTTCTTCAGCGCAGTTATAATAAAATATATAACGGGCCAAGCCCAAAACCACTTCCAGACCTTCAGTGCTGTTTAAGAAGAAAAATAACGGGCCGAAGATGGAATTCGCTGACTCTTAGCCCAAAACCAAATTGAGTCTTAGCGCAAAAACCAATTTGTTGCTCTCGCTTAGCCCATAACAAATGTGAACTTCGCTGGCCTCAATTCATCTCAAATTGTAATTGTAAGTGCCTACCAGATCTAGGTTTTTCCATCAATTGCACTATTTCTTATTATAGTTTACAATAATAGTTCATAATTATAGTCATTTTTTACAGTAACCATTAAAAATTTATTCATCGATATATATCCTTACAATTATTATTATTATTATTATTAGAAAAATTATCAATTATCAAATATTAAATAATTTTGATATTGATGTTTACTACTTTTATATAAAAACTGATGGCGCAATTAGATATTTTTAATGTATAGGATATTTAGCGAAGTAGAAATAATTGGTATTTTATATATTAAAGGCAAATTAATTAAGATGAAACTAGTTGATGAACTAAATTTAAATTTTCTTGTAATTAACTTAATTAAAATTCCAATACTTTCAATTACTATTTGATAAGACTTGTTAATTGCATTGTAATATGAGGAGGGTTCAAATGCCTCCATGTTTTTGTGCCTCCATCTCTCTCTATCATTTTCAAAGTTCAAACAGTCGATCTGAACCGCTCAACCTAACCTCCATACTAAAATATGTTTGGAGACGAAATTTTATATTTTTAGGAATTTTTTACTATTGTTTTAGATAGGTAAAAAAATACTGTTTTTAGATGGTTCAGATTTACTGATTTTGTACCTATCTAAAAAAATAGTAAAAAAATTCCTAAAAATATAAAATTTGGTCTCCAAACATATTTTAGTATGGAGGTTAGGTTGAGCGGTTCGGATCGACTGTTTGAACTTTGAAAATGATAGAGAGAGATGGAGGCACAAAAACATGGAGGCATTTGAACCCTCCTCTTGTAATATATGATAACAAATACAAGATTTCCGGTGATTAAATACAGTATAACTTATATATACATGTTGGTAATCTCATTATTTTGCACCAATTGAGGAAATTCCAACCATACATCCCTCTTATTTTCTCATTGTATGAATTCTATATTCTGTTGCCATGGGTTTAATTTTCTTTTATGCTTAATAGCGTTAGTTACGTTTGATAGTTAGTATTATATATGTTGTAATTAGTGAAGTGGTTAAGAGGATGTTAGAAATATTGTTAGAGTTGTTAAGAGGTTGTTAGTGGCAGAAATGTAATTAGACAAGACTCTATATATAGAGCATAGTTGTAATCAAAGAACAATCAAGGCAATACAATTCCATTTCATATGTCTCTCTTCTATTATCCTTTAATGCTACAGAAAAAAGTGACCGACCTTTTCTTTTATTATATTTTTTGGGTTTCCTTCCGTCCCTTTCCAGGTCGAAGTGGGATTTAACCAAATAAACCGAAATAAATTTCGATTAATTTTGTTTGGTTTGAAGTGAACTGATCGTTTGCATGACTTTTAAGAACTACTGTATATATGTTTGTGAAGGGTAATAATTAGGAGAATTGAGCAATACCTTTTAACTAGTAAAAAAATTTAATTATTAATTCTCAATTGAGGGATGGGCACGGGCTATTAACAACTGCTCTATTAAGAACACTATGTATTGGGTTAACGTTTGTGAGAAACAGACTTCCCACATAACAAATGTTTATATTAGAAAAAGGACGGATTGCAGAGTAGGATAAATAAAAGCATTTTATTCGATCTCTTTCACGATGGAATAAAGTGCTTCTCACATAACAAAAGTAATTGGAGCAATATCACAGAGTTTTATGATGGAATAAAGTGTTCCACTTTTGACTTCAAAAGACTTATGATTTTGAAGTCAAGCTACTCTGTTACTGCATTCAATCTCTATTTGTCTCCTCTTTTTTGCCGTAGGGTACGCGTTTGTATTTTCCAAATCATTATTTCTCATCTCTCTTGCTTATTAACATAACAGAGATTTCCGTGAAACACTTTTGCTTATTAACCATCCAATCTCTAATTCTTATCACTCCCAATGACTTACATTTTGCAGAGTTTCAAGCTATAGTTTTTCGACTTGAGGAAACTCTTTGGTTAAACGATCAGCTAATTTATTGAAAAATGTTCAGAACAAAATTTCGGAGTATTTGGAAATGAGTTAGGTGTAAGTGGTGGGTTTTTTTTTGTGTATAAAGGTTGGAGGTGCTACCTAATTATTTAATACTTTTGTTATTATAATAAAATATTTTTCCCATTCAGGTTTCGAACTCACGGCTTCTCACATAATGTTGGGAATCATAAAGGCCAAACAATTACCCCTTATCTAGAGATCAAACACTTATATCTCATCTAGGGGTCAAACACTTACACCCCGGGAAAGAAGAAACAATGACCATCTTAACCTAAGGACCGTCCTATGCCAAAGAGACTAAAAACATAATCTTTAGTGCGTAATATAATACTTAATTCCATGCCGTTTTCCATGGAATATAAAAGTCTATGGTGGAGCAACAACCGTCTTTGTGAGCACGAGAGAAGACTCTTGATGCCAAGATTTCCCTCTCGCCTTTTTGGTTGAATCATGGATTAAGTCTTTCAAAGCAACAAGATTCGCCCTTGAGAAATCATCTCCAAATTTCTAATGAATTTCTTCTCTCAATTCTTTGATGGTGGAAGAAAGGAGAAGACTATCAAAATTATGTATAAAAAATAACCACTTTCATAATTCTGAGTTGAGTTGGTTATCTTATGCCTTGGGGACCCATCCTTATATAGGTTTACACATCTGGTAGCACGAATGCGTCTGCACTGGGACTGAGTGCGTCCGCACTGGGTTGAGACGTATCCAAATGACTGCTTTTCTTTCAGCCCCGAATTTTACCTAAGTCCTGAGTTCGTCCTCACTGGGCTTAAGGGACTTTTTTCTGTGCTCTACGCTGAACTTCAGAAAATTTGTCTAAGTACTGAGTGCGTCTGCACTGGGGTCCAATGCGTCCGCATTAGACTCGGACTTTTTCTTGTGTTGTCCTGAAGTTCCCAAAAAATGACTAAGTACTGAGTGCGTCCGCACTGGGGCTTAGTGCATCTACACTCAGGGTTCTGAAAGTAGTTTTTTTGTATTTGCAAATTTCAGAATCAGTCCATCAATGATTTGGTCTTTGCCTAAATTGTTTCAACACATTTATGGAACACATCCTATTGAATACATAGATTGTCTAATATTTTAATTCCATATTAGATCACTTGAATTGTAACAACCATACATGACAGTAAACAATTCATAATTATATTACATATATGCTCAATGTTGGATTAAGATCCAACAATAAAGACCATGTACCTTAGGTGTAAGTGGTTTTCAGTTTTACTCTGCTGAAATAGTAAGGAAGAGAAGAAAAAAAAAATGTTTATTAAACTATCTGTGAAAATAAATTGATCCTTGATTATTTGTATAAGTTTCTAAACAGTCTAGATGGACGGTTGAGAAATTAATTTGCACAGTTGACGAAGTATAATCTAGAGAAAGAAAGTGATCGAGATTACCTGATTTGAGAGATAAGGGGTTAGGTGGAGAGAAGACTGGTTGGACATTAATTTGTGGAGTTTAAGGTGTGGATCTGAGATAGATAGGCTTATTTTTGAATTAGGTTGCATTGGGTCTTTTTATACATCAAAGACATGTACAGCATATATATGAGGTTTACCTGTTGAAAGGGATAATAGGGTTGGGTTTGGGCCTAATATAATAGGTTGATGTTTTATCGATTTGAAAATTTGAAAATAGTATTGTCAAAATGTTTAAAACTACGATATATCAGTTTTTTTTTTTTTTTTTTAAATACAGAGTAGGCAATAAACTACTCTTCTTTTATTTTTGGTTAAAATTAACAATTCTGAGACTACTGGATGTCTATATATGTGTGTTAATCATATTCAATTATTGCTTGCCAGTGCATAATTGTGTATGTGACGAAGTTGAAATAAGCTAATTCATCAATAGAAATAATGAAAGACAAATTGAAATAAGCTAATTGTTTAAGTCTCTAGGCTCACACAAATAATGAAAGACAAAACAAGGCTAGCTTGATCTAAAATTCCCTAATATTGCATTTGGAAGTCTCCAGTCTCACACAAATGATGGAAGCAATAAAACAAGGCTTTTGATCTACACTTTCCTAATTTTGGATTTCGCGGTACGTATTTTAGTACTGACGGAAGGAAAATAAGATCCTTATTTTCATAATAAAGTTCCATTTATATATATATCGGTACCGAAGGCAAATAAGATCCTTATTTTCATAATAAAGTTTCATTTAACATCTCTTCTCTCTCTCAGTTCTATCTTCTCGAGTGGAGAGAAGAATGAGGTAGGGGGGAGGAACCGGAGCCGAACAGAGTCAAACAGAGCTGGAGTGCAGTATCATCGGAGTTTGGAGAGTAAAGTTTCACTCTCGATTAGAGCGCGATGGTGAGTAGATCCAACTATCGTCGAAGTGCGGTGGCGGTTGAAGAAGAAGATCTGATCGTAGAGCGAGATGGCGATTAATTATGGTGATCAACATCTCGATTAGAGCGTGACGGTAAGTATCCGGTTGCCGTCGGAGCGCGGCGGTAGTCGAAGATGCGAATCTAGTCGTGAAGTGTGATGGTGGTAGAATACTAGATTAGTTTAAAATATTTTATAAGAATAAAAGAGTAGATTTATAATTTATGGTTATTTGAACCATTGTAAATATTTTTTTTATTTTAATGAAATTGTTAGTTGGCACTTAAAGCCACTAACCTTCAAAAAAATATATATCGGTAAGCTAAATGAAATTTCAGAACAAAAAAGCAAAATATATAGAGTGAGCTGCAAAATGGATGCCACTAACAATTTGGAGGAGACTATATTTGTTTTCAATTTTCGAAAACAAAAATGATTAAATTTTCCATTTTTTTCGCTGTATAGATATGATGAGGTTCTTTCCACGGAATCCAGGATGGTTCCGTTGGACATCATATCAAATTAGATCCGATGACCAATCAAAGATATCCGATCCACATCAAGAATCACATACACAACTTTAATTTGTGTTGATCAAGTGTGCATAAATTTTGACGCTAATCAAAAGAATTTGACCGAATATCCGACTGAATTTGATCCGATGCCAATTAGACCACCCTCCACTTCCTTTCAACAGCTCCCCATCCCCCACCCCAGGTTAGAGATGAGGATCTGAAGTTGACTCCGAGATTTGTAGTTCTTAATTTATCAGACTACCATCAAAAGTTATATCTTATTAAAGTAAGATAAAGCTAAATCTCATTAAAGTGAGATAAAGTTCATTAGTTTGTAGTATTGATATTGGTTTTTGTCGTTGGTTCTACGAATTTTCTTAGTGCGTTCAAAAGCCTCCAATAGCGCGTTCTTAGTGCAAAATGATACACAATTCGGGTCCCATGTCCCAACTTTCAGAGTTAGTCATCTCTAGCCTAGTGTTCACGGGTACAATATAAAATATTTTGCTGCTACAAGATGACAAATTGGCAATCCTTTTTTTTTTGGTGTAATAAGAGAGAAAGGGGTCAGGCTTCTAATACTATATTTTATTGATAAATTAGACATAGAAAACAATCAAAAGATCCAAAAAAGCATGAATTTTTCATTGAATTTGGAGCATAAAAAATGGAATAAAAGTTGCATCTATCATATAGTAGTTCACCAAGCAACTCAAAAATAGAATAAAAAATGTCTTTAAAATTCTATTACATCTCTCTTCAGAATATGAAAATTAGATGAAACTGTTGTCTTAAAATTGCAGCTCCATTTCATAACAATTTACAGAATTTAGAAATCTTGAATCGGATTAAAAACATAAGAGACACGGTCTCATTTTAAGTATTCGTCGTTGCGATCTAGACTGGAATTATTATTGTGGACAATGCTATCCTCATGTCATTTGCAGGTCATGCTATATTCTTTTAAGAATTTTTAAAGTTAGTTGGCAAGGTGCCACTAACAATATTGGTATTAATAAAAGAAAAGTGTTTTCGGAGCACTCAATGTATGTAATTAAGGCAATGTACTTAATTAAATGTAATCATTGCAGCCACAACCATACGAATATTAACATTCTTGCTTTTTAAAGTAATCAAGAGCGAATAATTTAACATTCATTTGTAATTGGCTAATTTGAAAAATGATTTTGATTAAAAAAGTTTGTTGGCTTATCACTTAATGGTGTGTGTGTGAGAGCTAATTCACTACCCAATAAATTTAGATGTTTAAAGATGATTGTGTGCTGATGGCAAGAAATAAGCAATAATTTTTTGTTGGCCAAATATGCATTAGGTTTTGTCAGTCCAAGTGCCAGCACCATGCACATTATAGAAGGTTAGAGCATAGGATCATCTCACTACAAAAAAAAAAACACATTTACTATCGCCCCTTTATCATCGGATGTCATTCGGCATAGATGGTGGATGTAACTAGAGGCAGCGTTGTAACTATTTTGAACTTTGTACCGATTGTTCGGTCGAACCAACCGATGTTGTTGATAGCCCCCCTCCTTTGCCATTGGTTCATTTTGTCCAATAGTTGATAAAGACAAACTACACCATCGACTGAGAGAAACCAACTGATGGAGTTATGAGTGTGTGTGAATGAATGTTGCTTCTTTGTTTTAAAATGACTATTAAATGGAGTCGTCCATTAATTATCAAGACAACACATCACCAATCAGATGATTCAAATTACATATGTACAAATAATATGAAAAAAATATTTATTAAAATATTTTGATTTTTTTTATATATTCTATGACAAAATCATACTTATAATTGTCAATTTTATATAATTTCAGCATTATTTGCCCTGTCAGTGTGTGCTAATATTTATGGATCGTTCATTTTCACATGAGCGGTGGATGATCAATTTGAAATTAAATGATTCCGAATTGGTTTTGAAATTATTAAGGAAAAACATTGAACATAACCAACAAAAAAGTTATGTAGTTCGATCCAACGTGAAGTGTTTATAGCCCTTTGATGTTTCAATTTTCCGTCAACTTGAAGGATAGATAAATGAAAATAAAATTTGATCAAACTTTGGTACAATACAATAAATCTGATGCTCTTTAATTTGAACGGTTCGATCAGATCGACCAACGGACGACATATTTATGTGTCTTCATTAACTCACACAACTAGAGTTCGTGTTGCATGTTCATGCATGTAGGATACAAGTCATAAACTCTTAGATTTATGTGAGTTAATGAAGACACACATAAATACATTACTAAAATCAAGAAAATAAAGTAAAATAACTCAATACTGGCAATCTAATTTTTGTTAAAATAAGAACGGATCAAGCTCGTAATCTTGTATTTTATTGATAAATTAGAATAAATATTACATTTCTGATAATATTTGACTGACGAACTCAAAAATAAAACAAAAGTTATGTCTAAATATTCGATTTTATCTCTTTGCATAATATGAAAATTAGAGCTCCATTTCATAGCAAATTACAGAAATTAGAAAGCTGGGATTGGAATAAAAACATAAGAGATGCGGTCTACTCAAGTCTTCGTCCAACAGGAAAAGAAGAGCATGTCCTGGAAATTTGCAAGTCATTTCTTGCTTTTAATATTAATCAAGAATCTCAATAAAACCCGTCTACGTGATTATCAGAATTGTACATTATGGATAAGTCGGATATGAATAATTTTTTTTCATTCATTTATTAGCTTATTAAAAAAGGACACGGATTTAGAAAAATAGCTTATTGGTAATTATGCAAATGAATTAAAAATAGCAAGCCTTGTCACATAATAGTGTTTGTGCACGCGCATATATGCACACTAGCACCATTTATTCTTGATTTTACATAGGTGAAAAAATGACTCTTGTTACCAATTGCTTTTAAAGTTAGCAATTAAATTAAACAAAGCCCAGATGGATCATTATTGTGGTAGGTACAGCACTACAACAACAACTTCCGTGCTATATATATTTCATGCAACGACTCAAGAAGAAACATTTTGAGGTCAACTTCTTTCAAACCATACATCTCCCTTTCATTATAAGAAGAGCACTCTGTGAGAAAGTAAGTACCCATGACACTCATAACATAAATCATGGAAAGTGTGCTCACTATTCACCTCCTCTTAAATCTCTTAACCTTTTCTCTCGCTGCCAAAGTAACCACTAGTAAAACTGATCTATCAGCACTTCTCTCCTTCAAGTCCCAAATACATGATGACCCATTTCGAGTCCTGTCCTCATGGAACGAGTCACTGCACCACTGTCAATGGCAAGGGATCTTGTGTGGCCGGCACCATCCTGATAGAGTGACTGCTCTCGTTCTCGACTACAAACAATTGTCAGGTTATATATGTCCATCTCTAGCAAACCTCACGTTCCTCCAAAGGATGAGTCTCTCTGATAACCAATTGTTATTCACCTCCTCTGGAGAAACGTGAGGTTTGCAGTCATGGAAAGTGACTGCTCTCGTGCTCACTATTCACCTAAACCCTAAACCCTTAAAATATGTTAAGTGGATTCATCCCTGATGAACTCGGGAAACTTCAAAACCTCCAGTTTTTTAGAATTTATCATAACAACATTTCAGGCAAAATACCACACTCCCTTTACAACCTATCAGCACTGTCTACTATGCAACTTGGTAATAACCAACTTGATGGAACTCTCCCTTTTGATATGTGCAATTCTTTACCAAACTTACAATATTTACACCTCTATCACAATCAACTCCAAGGACAGATCCCACAATCCATATCCAATTGTTCTTCTCTTATTTTTCTTGAATTAGATAATAATCACTTGAGTGGTGTGATACCATCTAGCTTGGGAGCCTTACAAAATCTTCAAACAATTGTTTTTGGTTCTAATGAACTAGAAGCGCAGAGACCACTTGACTGGAGTTTCATGGATGCTTTGACCAATTGTACTTTGTTACAATGGTTATATCTTGACAACAACCAACTACAAGGAGTTTTACCTAGTTCTATAACAAACCTTTCTACTAGTCTTCTTCAACTCTCACTGTTTGGTAACCCAATTTCAGGAAGCATACCAGCGGAGCTCCAAAAACTCAATAACTTAAACAAGCTTGACCTAGGCGAAATGTTTTTGAGTGGCAACATTCCGATAGAAATTGGTAATCTTTTCAAATTGGGAGCATTAGATCTCAGTAATAACATGATTTCAGGCCAAATCCCGTCAACATTTTCTAACCTCACCCAAATGACCCAGCTATATCTAGAAAATAATATATTAGAAGGGGGTATACCACCAGAATTAAGTAGCATGAAATTCTTAGAACTCTTGCATATTTCAAATAATAAGTTGGTAGGTGAAATTCCCAATGAAATCATGGGTCTTTCTTCTCTTTCCATTAGTTTGGACTTGTCACACAATTATCTAACTGGCATATTGTCACCAGAAATTGGTAACTTGAAAAACCTACAATCAATTTGTCTCTCGAATAACAAGTTGAGTGGAGAGTTTCCTATACCAATTGATGGATGCCAGGAACTTGAAGCCCTTTATCTTGATCGCAATTTGTTTAGAGGGACAATTCCATCCAGCTTAAGCAAACTAAGAGGGTTACAAAACCTTGATGTCTCTAACAACTCGCTCTCTGGTGAAGTCCCTGAATTTCTGGGTACAATGAACTTGCAATATTTTAATATTTCTTTCAATAATTTTGAGGGGGAATTACCAAAAGAAGGCATTTTCAAGAATGCCAGTGGTTTAGATGTAAGAGGAAATCCAAAGCTCTGTGGTGGAGTACCTCAAATGCATTTGTCACACTGCATTTCACAGCCTTCCACACATAAACATCACATTCAAAGAAACATGGTGCCCATAAGTTCTGTTGTTGCTTCTTTTATTTGCATAATTGCAATCATTTGCTTGTTAGTGATTTATTATACTAGAAACAACCCTCGAAACAAACCACAGCATGATAAAGCTTTGAAATATGGGTTAGAGCCTGTTTCATACAATGACCTTCTTAGAGCTACTGAAAATTTCTCCCCGAACAATCTAATTGGAAGTGGTTCATTTGGAGAAGTTTACAAAGCCGTTATGAGCTTCGAGAATGAGACAACCGTTGCGGTGAAGGTGTTAAACCTTGAGAAACACAGTGCTTCTAGAAGTTTCTTATCTGAATGCGAGGCATTAAAAAATGTGAGACACCGGAACCTTATTAAATTATTGAGTTTGTGCTCTAGCATAGACCATCAAGGTAATGATTTCAAGGCTTTGGTTTTTGAGTTCATGCCAAATGGTAGCTTGGAATCATGGTTGCATCCAAATGCATGTACGGATCAGCCATTCAGAAGCCTCAGCTTCATCGAGAGATTGAACATTGCATTTGATGTGGCGGCAGCACTAGATTATCTCCATTACTATTTAACTGCTCCAATCGTACATTGTGATGTCAAACCTAGTAATGTACTTCTGCATGATGACATGACTGCACATGTGAGTGATTTTGGATTAGCAAGGTTTTTGGTTCGACCTGATACCATGCCTTTTCAATCAATGTCGAGCACCGATGGAATTAAAGGTTCTATTGGCTACATTCCTCCAGGTATATATAGCAGAGCTTATTATTTGAGATTTTTTTTTTATGTTCCTGTTACAAAATTATTTATAGACTTTGTTAAGGTTCGTATAAAAAAATTAGCCAAGGCTGTTCCATTGGCGAGGCCCAAGGGAAAAATATTTATTGCCTGGGAAAGATATTTATTGCCTCATTTATACTTACATGATTGAGGCTTAATTTTATTATCTATCTATACTTTTTTAATTTACTGTTTTGGGTTATAAAATTTTAAAAAATCATGTGAGCCCAAGTTTTTCAAATTAACTAGGTGAATTATACAGACGTTAATAGGTAGAGTCACAGCTCACTATGCTTATGTACTAAATTTACGGTTGTAACTATTAACTTTTTATTGTCTAGAGTATGGGATGGGTGGTCGGCCATCAATAGAAGGAGATGTCTATAGCTACGGCGTTCTTCTGCTTGAGTTGTTCACTGGAGTAAGTCCAACCGACGGGAGAATCATTGATGGTTCTAGCCTTCAGAAGCAAGTTGAGATGGCTTTTTCCGACCAAGTCCTGGATATAGTGGACCCCAAATTATTCTCTGAAACTAATGGAGAACACAATCTTTACGTTCCTGAAAATATCTATAGTTGTTTGGTTTCAATGATTCAATGTGGGCTTCTGTGCTCCAAAGAGTCGGCGAAAGAGCGCATTTCTATCAAAGATGTTACCAAGGAGTTGAACTCAGCACGAACAATGCTGCTTAGACCATAGAGACAAAGAAAAATGGGATCAAAAGAGAAAAGGAAGGGATCCACTAAATATGTATTATATGTAAAATTGGACAGTGGTTGTGGTAATTTATGGCATTGTAGTATATATATTTTGTAATAACAAATTGTTGAAAGTAACGGCTAAAATTGATATGATTTTCAAAACAATTTTATGAATTTTCCAATTCATTCAATTAAATCTGATTCTAATTGGATGATTATTCAAATTCCAAACTCAAAAATTATTCAAAAACCATGGCTGATGCACCTGTTCTCTTCGAGTCTGGATCCTCTGCATTACCTCACCATTTGAGTTTTAATCCAGACCATCTAATCATAATCCGGATCAATCCCGTCAAACTTTTAATGCACATGGATTCTTTAAGATTCGTGCTAATATGTAATGAACGAATCATATTTAAACCCAAAAAAAAATGTATCTTAGATAATATGAATTCCGTTCTCTTCTCTGACAGTGGGACATGGCCTGACTGAGAATCAAGGCTCAATAAAGATTCTCAAATCTTAAAACACAACACTAATTGATGAAACTTAAAAACTAAAATGCAAGGGGGATGCTGTCATGTGATTGTCACGTGGCTATTGTAATAACAATCAAAATGATGTCTTATTGTAGTCAAAGAAAAGCACCACGTGTAGAGGTGCAAACTAAAGAAAGGTAGATTTTCAACCGATGTTGGAGGCGGTACAGCGAAGAATTGAAGGATGGACCTCAAAATTCTTATCTTATGGAGGTAGAATCACTTTAGTAAAGGCAGTTCTGTCAGCAATGCCGCTACATTATATGCAGGCCTTTAAAATACCGGTGGGGGTAATGAAGCACATCGACAGAATGAGAAGAAGCTTTCTCTGGAAGGGCACGGAGACCTGCAAGGGTATTAATTGCTTGGTTAATTGGGACAGGGTTTGTGCCCTAAAAGAAAATGGAGGACTGGGCATAATTAACCTGGCATGTCAGAATGAGGCCTTATTAGCAAAATGGATATGGCAACTCGAAGGAGGACAGCAGGGACTGTGGACCAATACAATGCGATCACTGCATGGCATAACAACAGCGGCACATCTAAGACAAAGAAGCGCCGAAGGATCATTTCTGCTCAAAGATCTAATACCAATTTTACCTTTCTGTTCAGTATCGACTGAGACGACAGGGGAAGCGGGAGGAGATAAGACCTGGAAATGGACGACATCAGGTTCCTTCTCATGTGCATCGGCATACCATATGATGCACAACTCTGGTATAATCTCACCGATATACAGGAGACTGTGGATAATTAAGGTACCGATGAAAGTGAGAATTTTTATATGGCTAATATTGGATAACAAGATATTAACACAACAGGTTCTAACAGCAAGGGGATGCGCGGTACAGAGGGGCTGTCATTTGTGCTCAGAAGATACGAGGGAGACAAGGAACCATATCATGTGGGGATGCACGTATGCAACCAGATTCTGGGTAGGCATGCAGGCACAACAGAATATACAACCAGCAGGGGCCTCTAATACCCTAGAACTATGGATAAAAACAGGACTGTCAATGACACGCACGCAGAGAGGTAGGTGGGACGTAATATGGGCGTCAGGGGCATGGGCACTTTGGAGAGAGCGGAATCGAAGATGCTTCTCTAACAAAGAAAAGACGGTGGGTCATCTCATCAATGACACATCACTAGAGATAGACAAGTGGTTAGGCAATAGCTAGCGATATCAAAGAGGAGTTAGGAATTAGGAATGGCATAGAGTTACTTCATTAGATGTGAATAGTGTGGGAGAACTCTTCGCCACAAGAACGATCTTTGTAATTATTTTTTCTTATTCAATATATTTGTTGTCGGCTTTGCCGTCAACCATCAAAAAAAAAAAGAGGTGTAAACTAAAGTGTTTTCTTATATATCAATGTAAAAACACTTTATTTATTCCAACACTTGATTTAGGTGTGCAAAAATAAAAAAATTGGAGAAAGGAACTTTATTTTATTTTATTTACAAAATATGTTAAAGCTTCTTTTTAATTATCAAAGTAAGATGATTTACACTTTTTAGCAATTTGAGATGCAAAAATTAGATAAAATAGATTCAACAGCAAATGATCAAGCAGAAAAGAAAATTTCAAATTCCAACAGAAAATAAGAAATTTCCTTGTGAGCTACTTTATTTGATGAACTGGAGTACATTTTGGCTGATTTCATTTGAGCGGTATAACAACACTATTTGGGTTTTATTTCTACTGATTTTAGCAGCACAACCTCACAATTAAGGAATCAATTGGGTAATAAGCTAATTGGGAGATAAGTAGTATCCCAATTACAAAAGTAATTTCAAACTACTGATAAACCATTATGTAAAAGTTAACACTAACATACTTCTGATATTTTAATTTTATTATTATTTAATTACGAATAGTTAAAAATCAGATGCAAGGATATTACAAACCCAGCACAAATCTGAGTAAATATCTTAACAGAGCAGTTATTGCTTCCTGCAGCGCCCGAAGCATAAGCAATGTTGTTTTGATTCTACAGCCAGTGCAATATACAAAGTCAAAACTGCAATGTTATAAAGCGCAAATTGATACAACTTTTAAATAACACTATGCAATTTGTTAAATCATCTCCAAAACAAGAATATATTTCATCAAATTCCATCTAAACTACAACCTAGTCCATTAGATCTATCAAGAAAAAAAAAACACAAAAATTGAAGAAGCCACTGATTGCCCCCACATATCCAGTTCAAAACAAAGATTATTTGATAGGAGTTGACCGATGCGAAAATGCTACCTGTTCTTTATCCTGCAAACAATTGAAAGTGCATAAAATTCACACAAAATTTGAATTAGCTCAAGTGTCATAGCCCATAAATATAATTTAAATTATAAACAAATTAATAAAAAAATTATGCAAAAACCTGAGGCATCTCCTTTCCTTGGTTAGACTGCTGGTTGTTTGCAAATTGGCTATGGTACTATGCATAGCGCACATTGGTCTGTACTATGGATCAATATCTTAGTTTTCAAAATCCAAACAGGCGATTTGAACTGTTCAAAATGATCACCATATGAAAATGTATATAAAGACTAAATTTTAAAAAAACTCTACCCAATTTTGCACGCTTCTTAGTTTGCCATTAATAATTTAATTTTTTACACATATTTTTTTTCCCAACATATTTCTTTATTTCATATTTTTTTTCTGAATTTTTACATTATTTTATATATATTTTTTAACTTACTAACTTAAGTTATTAAAAAAATAGTTCAAAGTCATGACTAGCTAGCTAGTGACGTACAGCGCCGACGTAGTTCAATTTCCTTCCCCTTTCTTTGAGAAAGTTTTCACCTACTACATAATTTCATTAAATCAGACAAAAAAGAGTTTACATGAATAGAGGAATAAAAATTCAAGGAAAGAAAGAAAGAAAAAGGAAGAAGTACAGATACATTTTAACTTAACAGAACCAGATAACATTTTAACAATAAAACCCTAATTGTCAAAGAAAAAAAGTATACATTATGTTAAAAAAATTACCAAAAACAATATAAACGACAACTGATGAAATGTGACTCAGTATGCGCACGTGACATGATATGAATTTTTAGGCAATAGATGATAAAATTTGAATTTTGAAAGTTTGAGAAGCATATGATAACGAAAATAATTTCCGAATATAATCCTGGACTAATAGCCCCAAATCCCAAAATAAATACCTAAAATTGACAATATAGTATCTTAGAGTAAAAGATTATATCATCTCTAAATAAACAAATATGTAGAATGTAAAGTTAAAATATATACAGTTTTCCACAATCCAGTTTAAATTGTTGTTATCTTTAATTTAAATTTCAATTATCTATAATTTTTTTTTATTTATAGTTATGGTCTACGATTAATTAATTAATGATATTTAAAAGTATGAGTTATCACAAATTGTCTAAAATTTGCAGTTATATTGATATATGTAGAAGTATTTTAGCTCACTTAAATTGTGATGAGTGCAGATGCAGTAGCTAGACCAAATATAAAAGTATAGTTCATGACAACAAAATAATTCTACCAGTGTAAACAACAAAGTTATCAAAACAATTTATTGTCACAGTATATTATTTTAGTGATAATAAATTGATTTTTTTTACATTATTATGTAGTAAAATAGTGACAATCACAATAGTTCATCATTATAAGAAATATATTTGTGAAAATATTGTGTTATTCTCAAATAGGTCGTCACCAAAATGTTAGATAATTGTAGTGATCACTAGTGAATTAGATAGATTTTGACTCACTTCTATCAGAAAAGTGAATTAGATTTAGTATATATGTTGTAATAATGTATATTATTTCTTTCTATTAACAAATTCTGGGGGAAGAGGGGGAGGGGGTCTAAGCATTTCAACTGAAAGACCTTTTGTATGCCCTCAATTAAACAAGAATATTGCAATGAGTGAATTGGATCAATGCTGCATATTTATATATTGAACTATTCTCTTTTTCTTCAGAAGGAACACCTGAAAATACCAATATATATATATATATATATATATATATATTAATGATCTCATCAGTGTTTCTGTGCATCTCTCCATTATCTTCACCTCCGAGCTGTGTACCTAGTGTCTCAAATCACTTAGATCCATATTTAGTGAAGTCACTAGTTGCTGTATTTCTGAGGGACATATATGATATTTTGAGGCTATTATAAAGGGAACTTGTGGATTAGTCTTACTTTTCTTCCAAAATAATATATTCAATTTCTTTTTTCTTTTCTAACTCTTTTTTTTTCTTTTCTTGATAGGCTTCAATTACAGTTACAGGGGACAATTAAAGTAAAAGGGTTAAAGGGTGGTAAAACCACTAAGATCGAGGATCCAGATCCTCAAAATCCTATTGAGGGAATCGAAGAGAGATGTTTTTCGCTTTTAACCGTCAAATATTTTGAAAATTGTATGATAACTTAATTTAAATATGGTTTAAACATTAAAACGCAGCTGGTTAGCTGGTTTAAACATTAAAGTTACAGATGGAAGCATGGCACAAAGATTTTGTCTGTGTTGAAAATGCACAGGTTAATAAATATAATTTGTTTATATTGAATCAAGAAAATATAATTTATATTCATCTTTGAGTGAGGCTAGGGTACTATGCATAGTACACATTGGTCCGTACTATGGATCAATATCTTTGTTTTCGAGGTCCAAACAATTGATATGAACCGTTCAACGTGATCTCCATATCAAAATGAACTTACAGACTAAATTTTACACTTTTTAGAATTTTTTTACTATTTGTTTAGATAGATAGAATATCACTACTTTTGAATGGTTCAAAATCTTTAGATCAAGTGTTTTCCTACCTATCTAAAAAATATAAAATTTGATCGTCCAATATATTTTCATATGAAAATTATGTTAAGGCGTTAAGCAGTTCGGATGAACTGTTTATTCTTGAAAATTGGAAATATTGATCGATAATACGGACCAATATGTGCTATGCATAGTACCATAGCCTCACTCTTCATCTTTTATCTATTTTCTTCGCATTACACCAAGAATGAGACACTTTTCGCGAGGATAAAAAAATGACTTTTTGCGACGGACTACTCTTATTGTTCAGCTTTTTCTTTTTGTGACAGTACTTTTTGCGACAGACGACCGTCATAAATGCGTTTTTTCCCTCGCAAAAAGTGTCTACTTTGTTGTAGTGTTTAATTGGTGATTTGCATATTTATTTGTATGATTTATTGTAGATCGCAGATGTACTAGTCGCGCCTGAACGGTCTTGGATAGCTAAGAAAACAATTGCATTTAATTAGCTAAAACTGCTTCCCTAATTGAGTCTTTTGTGCTTCATTTGAGAGAGAAATAACTGGGATAAAAATATAGTTCGTCGATCCCAGATGAGGTGAACACGTGGAGCATATTTTTTCTTGAATATATCATGTGAAATTTCATGACATGTATTTGTTTTGTTTGTCACTTTAATCAGTGTTTTAAAATGTGATTTTGTTCATGCATGCATAAGATCATTACATATTGCATATACGGTATGCGGATGCATATGCGGATTTTAAAATAAAAATTCACGTATATATATATAGTTGCGAAGTAAAATGCGTTTCTACTTCATGCCGTATTTTTATTTTGAATATCCAAACGACCGATCCGAACCGTTAGATGTTTAATCCATATTGAAATGTGCTTGGAGACCAAATTTTACATTTTTTAGAATTTTTTACTATTTATTAAGCATTTTTTAATTTATTGTTTTGCTGTGAACAGTAAAAACAGTAAAATTTTCTGGACCATCAGATCAGCGACTTTCAAAATTACTTAAGAGGTCCATAATCTATTGTGAAAGATATATGAAATATATTGTAGTATTGATTTTGTTGGAGAAGAAGAGATAAGCAACAGACGTAGAGTAACTGTAATTGGAAAGAAAATATATGAATTTCAACTGCCAGTTTTAATAATTTTGAAATACTTAAATAAATAAATAAATAAAATAATCTTCAACTAACAACACCTTATATAGCACATGCATGCTACACTATCTCATATATTAGGTTTTACAACACTCCAAGGCAGCCATTCCATTTTTTGAGTAACCGGGCCGTAGATTTGGTGAACAAAAATTGCCCCTAGGCCAAGCCCAAGCCAAAGCCCAAGCCCATCTAAATCAATTAAAAAAACCATACATCTATGTAAGGGCCACTTCAAAAGACCTTGGTTGGACTTCTCATCTGATATAAAAGAGATTGCTGTGATGCTGTCACTTAAAAGATGTCTTTAGAATCAAAGATAAGGCAGAGATTTTTTGAGAGCCTCATAGACTCATAGTCAATTCCACGCTCAAGTCAACACCCAATTGTACCCCACGAAATTATCCTTCCAAGTCCTTGCATGTTTTGATAACGGGTTGGGCATGTCCTAGGGTTCGGATCTAATAATCAGTCTCCGGTAACTCTCATGACTTATTGTTATGGTCAGTGTCAGACC
The DNA here is from genome assembly GCF_964058835.1 of Carex rostrata. Lineage (NCBI taxonomy): Eukaryota > Viridiplantae > Streptophyta > Magnoliopsida > Poales > Cyperaceae > Carex > Carex rostrata. Next base: position 4,039,627 of record NC_135951.1, read on the forward strand.
ACTTATACTACCAAAAAATGATTGTTGGAATGCATTGTATTGACTGAGCACTAATGTAGTGGATGGATCACTAATGTAATGGGTGAACATTGAGTTTGACCCACTTTAACAACTCGTTGCCAACCCCAGTAAATAACATGGAAAATATATTAATTAAACATAGTACCAATACCAAGAAAAACAAATAAAATAACAGGATAATAAGATGATGACAACTTGAGAATCCTTATTTAAAAAAAAAAAATAAGATAGGATAAACTTCTAATCTTACATTTTATTGATAAATTAAAAATATAACACCATCAAAAGAACAAAAAAAAACATGAAATTGAACGAGTATATATGGAGCACCAAAAATTGGAATAAAAGCATGGTTTATGATCAAACTCGAAATTGGAAAGATGTATCTGCTGGAATTGGAAATTCATATTTTTTTTTAGGCAGAAACTTGTTTTGTAGCAAAAAAAAAATATAAGAAAATAGTAAAAAAATATATGTTAAAACAAAATATTACAATCAACTAATTCATTAATTATATAATATAATACAAGTATTACAAATAGAAAACACTTTTTTTATAGATCAACTAAACTACAGCAACGCACTACTATACTAGCTAGTCACATGCATTATTTATAAATAAACTAAACAATTCACATACAGTCAAATATGTTGTCTCCAGCTATATGCAAGTTTGCTATGTCTCACTTTCCAGCTGTATGCAACTCTCCTTCGCAGAATTTTGGTCAAATCAAGTAAAATGCTTGCTTCATCCTTGTCTTGTTTTTCATTATTGATTTCACTGCTAATATACTGAAGCAAGTTTGGTTTCCATCTGTTAAAATTGTAACCTGTAAGAACAAGCTAACTAGAAGAGCAAAATTACATTAGCAACATAAATTTAGTGCAGGATTATTTTAATTTTGATATTAATTAGGAGTCTCAATACAATTCGTTTACGTGATCATTATCAGACTTGTATCCGATGAATAAAGCCAATATGAATATTATTGTTTTCCTTAATTTATTTTCTTATTAGAAAAGTACAAAAATTAAAATTAAAAATTAGCTTAATGGTAATAAGCATATGGATTAGAAAATTATCTTAACTTGTCACTTAATTAATGGTGTGTGCGCATGTGTGCACGTCTGTTTATGATGCAATTTCGCATTCATTTTTGTTCAAAACCCTATAAATTTATTCAGGTGGCAGCACCATGGATAACATTAAAAGATTAATTAGAGCATAGGAGAAAAAATATACAAAGTCCGGATGGATCGCTATTGTAGTAGGTCAGTACTATAACGACTCATTAGGAAAAATATTTGGTCAACTTCTTTCTAACCATACATCTCCCTTTAAGGAGACGAACACTCTGTGAGAGAAAAACCCATTCCACTATTGTAGTGGATGAGCACTGTGATAAATCAATGCAACGTTAACATTTCCCTTCCTTGCATGTTTTGATATCGGGTCGGGCATGTCCTATGGTTCGGATCGAATAATCAGGCTCCGATAACTCTCATGACTTATTAACATGGTCAGTGTCAGACGACTTATACTACCAAAGAATGATTGTTGTAATACATTTTAGTGAGTGAGCACTAATGTAGTGGTCTAGTGGATGGATCACTAATGTAGTGGATGGATCACTAATCTTTTGACCCACCTGCTAAGACTGTCAGGGTTACCTAGTTGCTTCTTCTTCGTTTTGAGGAGCACAATTTCATTGTCTTTATTAGACAACACGGAAGAGGTGAAAGGGAGGAGGAAGAACACAAACAAAATTGAAGACATGTATATAATTTTTGTTACTTATTTGGGTTTATGAATGGGTACTGTTTTAGTCTTTTAGAAGTCGTCGGGACAATTAAATTAATTGAAGATATGTATATAAACAAAAAGTATGTTTATATATATATATATGAGGAGGGTTAAAATGCACCATCCCTTTTGTATTCCTAACGTGCACCCACTCCTCATATCTTTATTTTTAAAGTTCTAATAGTCGATTCGAACCTTCCAACATGTTCTTAATATTAAAATGTGTTTGGAGACCAAATTTTACATTTTTTTGGAAATTTTTTACTATTTTTTTAGAATTTTTGAAAAAAAATGTAAAATTTGGTCTCCAAGCACATTTTAATATGAAGAACACGTTGAAAGGTTCAAATTGACTATTTGAACTTTGAAAATGAAGATATGAGGAGAGGGTGCACATTAGGAGCACAAAAGAGAGGGTGCATTTTAACCCTAATATATATATATATAGACACCAAGGTTCTAAATAGCGATTATAGCGGCATAGCGGGGAGACAAAAAAAAAAGCTATTGCGAATAGCGTAGCTATAGTGGAAGCTATCACACATAGCGATTTTTCCTTTTCAAACTTTATATTCTATATTTCTACTAATTATCAACATAATCAATATTAGAGAATTGATGTAACAACTAAATGACAACTAATCTAAGTCAATACTTTTTATCAATTACGGAAATAAGAATGAAAAAAAATCTAAAAAGTAACATTATTTAATAGTTTATACTTCACAGTATTACATATTATAATAGACAAAGAGCAATTAATTTTATAAGGTAAATGAAGTCAATATACATATTTAAACATTTTATAATTATAATAATAATCAAAATCAGCTTTCAATTAAAACGAACGATAATAATTTTACTAATGAATACTATAAAAAGAGTAATCAAAATGAATAATTAGTATTTGAATATTTCTCGATATAGAATGATAGAATAAATCACAAATAAAAATAGAAGCATATAGTTTGGTTTAGTATACTTATCGTAGAAGACCATGTAGCATTAGAAAAAAGAATAGAAGTACAGAAGTCCATATAAATTGCAAAAAAAAAATCATGTAGCATAGCGGTAGCTATAGCGGGTCTCATATAGCGGTAATAGCAGTCAGCTATTATAGCTATAGCGGCCGTAGCTGAGTTAGCGCAATTTTATCTCATAGCTTAGCGTTTATGGTCCGGAAAAGCTATAGCGCCGCTATAGCTAGCTATTTAGAAGCCTGATAGACACACACATCTAAATAAAATTATGTCCAAAACACTTCGGAAATTCTATTCCTCATCATTGAAGCGTGAGTGCGTTCAAGTTGTTTCTCGTTTTTTTGGAAAATCGGAACTTATATATATTTCTAAATCCTTTCCCTGCCCTCTACTCCGTGATATATATTATGTGTAATATTTTTGCAATTGGATGGATGGATGAAATGCTGAATTATTTGTTGAGGTTGTCTTTTTTTAGGTTTAATTTATTAGTCATGTTTTCTTGTTGTGAACTTCTTTGTTTGTGCAACATATTGCAGAGGTGGAGCTACAATATACCATGTTGGTCAACTGCCCACCCCTGAATTTTGATAAACAAGCTTAAATCTCTGTATATTTGAGTTTTTGTTTACCCCAAATTGTTAATTTTGCCCACCCCTACAGTGAAAAGGGGCAAATGTATTATTTTTAACTCCCTCTTCCTTTAATTGTAAGTAATTATTTTGAAATTTTCGTTTCATTTTCCATTTTCGTAATTTTTATTCAGATCTAGTTTTGTATCTTGGATATTCAAATATTCCCTAGAGAAATTATGTGAGCATATGAGCCATCAAAAGAGATTGTAATGAAATTATGTGAGTTATGCCCATACAATAAAATATCAAACATAAAGAGGCAATATGTGAGATTTATTGAGAGAAGAGCCGGCTCCATATTTTTCTCCTCCACTCCATTTTAAATTAATAAGATGTCTCCATTTCCATCCATTTACTCTCATTTTAAATCCAGTACACCTCCATTTCTCCTAATATTGTGTTGTTTTATTTGTGTTTGAATTTGTTTTATATTTTTTTTCTTACCTTTATTTTTCCTTCTACATTTTTATTTTCCTATTTTTTAATTGGATAAGGATATGGTCAAAAAATATAATTAATATTTAAAAAATTGGATTAAATTTGTAATTTTTTTCATTTTTTTTGCCCACCCCTGATCAAAATCCTGGCTACGCCACCGATATTGCACACTATATATATGTTTTTATATGAGTAATGTGTTTTGTTCAACATGCTATTCTCTAATTCGAAAAGTACTAATTTGTGTAAACTATAATATATTTTCATCTCCTGTCATACTTTATTTATTTCATATCCAGTCATCTCCAGCTTTCACATTCTGCATTTAGACCTTTTTAGCATGAGTCATATTCAAAATACTATCAGTGCGTTCAATGTAAAATGAGCCACAATTCCGGTTCCAATTAAGAAAATAGTCAAGTCCAATCTAGTCAGTTTCTACTTACAATTCAAGACAAAACTTCGAAATAAGACGTCCATACAAGACAGAAGAGCAGTTAGCACTAGAACGACTCATGAGGGGATTCTTGTGGTCAACTTTTTTCTAACCATACATCTCCCTTTAACTATAAGAAGAGCAGCACGTACTCTGTGAGAGAGAAACCCATTACCATCATTTCACAAATCATGGAGCATTGTTATAGCATGCTCACTATTCACCTCCTCTTAAGTCTCTTAACCTTATCCTCTTTTTCTCTCGCTGCCATAGTAACCACTAGTAAAACTGATCTATCAGCACTTCTCTCATTCAAGTCCCAAATACATGATGACCCATTTGAAGTCCTCTCCTCATGGAACGAGTCACTGCACCACTGTCAATGGCAAGGGATCTTGTGTGGCCGCCACCATCCAGATAGAGTGACTGCCCTCGTTCTCGACTCCAAACAATTGTCAGGTTATATATCTCCATCTCTAGCAAACCTCACATTCCTCCAAAGGATGAGTCTCTCTGATAATCAACTCAGAGGAAGCATCCCAGTAGAGATTGGATACTTGGGTAGGCTACATTTTGTCAACATGAGTGTGAATTTTCTCGATGGTAGTATTCCATCTACTCTAAGTAATTGTTCAAATCTAGAAGTTATTCATTTGAGAAATAATAATTTCCAAGGAACCATCCCATCTAACTTAGCGCAATGCAAAGATCTGAAAAAGATCAGTCTAGCGAATAACTTCCTCACAGGAGGCATACCATTGGAATTCGGCCTCCTTCCACAGCTCCAATTATTATCACTCTATGGCAATAATTTCACAGGATCAATTCCTTCCACCTTGGGCAACCTTAGTAGCCTAATATATCTTTATCTTGACCAAAATAGCATTAGTGGTCACATCCCATCTGGCTTGGGCAACCTTACTAACTTACTGGAACTTACTATTTCCCAAAATAAATTATATGGTTCCATCCCACATACCTTGGGTAATCTTCATGGTTTAACAGTTATTGATCTTTCCGAAAATATGTTAAGTGGATTCATCCCTAATGAACTAGGGAAGCTTCAAAACCTGAAGTTTTTTAATGTTTATCATAACAACATTTTGGGCGAAATACCTCACTCCCTTTACAACCTATCAACATTGTCTACTATGGATCTTGCTAATAACCAGCTAGATGGAACTCTCCCTTTCGATATGTGCAATTCTTTACCAAACTTGAAATATCTACTCCTCTATCACAATCAACTCAAAGGACAGATCCCATATTCCATATCCAATTGTTCTGCTCTTATTAATGTTGATTTAGATAATAATTACTTCACTGGCGTGATACCATCTAGCTTGGGAGCCTTACAAAATCTTCAAAAAGTTGTTTTTTCTTTTAATCAACTAGAAGCCAAGAGACCACTTGACTGGAGTTTCATGGATGCTATGACCAATTGTACATTGTTAGAAGTTTTACAACTTGGCGACAACCAACTACGAGGAGTGTTACCTAGTTCTATAACAAACCTTTCTAATAGTCTTCTTACACTCTCACTGACTAATAACCCAACTTCTGGAAGCATACCAGCAGAGCTCCGAAAACTCAATAACTTAAACTGGCTTGACCTAGGCGAAATGTTTCTCAGTGGCAGCATTCCGGTAGAAATTGGTAATCTTTACAAATTGGAAATATTAGATCTGGAGATTAACATGATTTCAGGTCAAATCCCAGCAACTTTTGCAAACCTCACCCAAATGACCGAGCTATATCTAGATAATAATGCAATAGAAGGGAGAATACCACTAGAGTTAAGTAGCATGAAATCATTAGAATTCCTAGAGATTTCAAATAATAAGTTGGTAGGTGAAATTCCCAAAGAAATCATGGGTCTTCCTTCTCTTTCCATCAGTTTGGACTTGTCACACAATTATCTAACTGGCATCTTGCCACCAAAAATTGGTAACTTGAAAAACCTGCAATCAATTCGTGTCTCAAATAACAAGTTGAGTGGAGAGATTCCTAGCACAATTGAAGAATGTCAGGTACTTGAGGCCCTTTATCTTGATAGCAATCTATTAAGAGGAACAATTCCATCCAGCTTGAGCAAACTAACAGGGCTGCAAATCCTTGATGTCTCTAACAACTCCTTCTCTGGTCGAGTCCCTGAATTCCTAGGTACAATGAACTTGCAATATTTGAATATTTCTTTCAATAATTTCGAGGGGGAATTACCAAAAGAAGGAATTTTCAAGAATGCTAGTGGTCTAGATGTAAGAGGAAATCCAAAGCTTTGTGGTGGAGTATCTCAAATGCATTTGCCACACTGCATTTCACAACCTTCCGCACAGAGAAATCACTTTCGAAGAAACATGGTGCTCATAAGTTCTGTTGTTGGTTCTTTTATTTGCATAATTGCAATCATTTGCTTGTTAGTGATTTATTATACTAGAAACAACCCTCAAAACAAACCACAATCTGATAAAGCTTTGAAATATGGGTTAGAGCCTGTTTCATACAATGACCTTCTTAGAGCTACTGAAAATTTCTCCCCAAATAATCTAATTGGAAGAGGTTCATTTGGAGAAGTTTACAAAGCCGTTATGAGCTTCGAGAATGTGACAACCGTTGCGGTGAAGGTGTTAAACCATGAGAAACACAGTGCTTCTAGAAGTTTCTTATCTGAATGCGAGGCATTAAAAAATGTGAGACACCGGAACCTTATTAAAGTGTTGAGTTTGTGTTCTAGCATAAACCACCAAGGTAATGATTTCAAAGCTTTGGTTTTTGAGTACATGCCAAATGGTAGCTTGGAAACATGGTTGCATCCAAATGCATGTACGGATCGGCCATTCAAAAGCCTCAGTTTCATCCAGAGATTGAACATTGCATTTGATGTGGCAGCAGCGCTAGATTATCTCCATTACCATTTAACTGCACCAATCGTGCATTGTGATCTCAAACCTAGTAATGTTCTTTTGGATGATGACATGACTGCACATGTGAGTGATTTTGGATTAGCAAGGTTTTTGGTTCGACCTGATACTATGCCTTCTCAATCAATGTCGAGCACCGCTGGAATTAAAGGTTCTATTGGCTACATTCCTCCAGGTATATATAGCAGAGCTTATTATTTGAGAAGTAATTTTTTTATGTTGCTGCTACAAAATTATTTATAGACTTTGTTAAGGTTCAAAGAAAAAAATTGGCCAAGGCTGTTCCACTGGCAAGGCCCAAGGGAAAAATATTTATTGCCTCATTTATAGTGACATGATTGAGACTGAATTTTATTATCTACCTATACTTTTTTAATTTACTGTCTTGGGCTATAAAATTTTAAAAAATCATGTGACCCATGTTTTCCAAACTAGGTGAATTAGACTTATGTTAATAGGTAGAGTCACAGCTCACTGTGCTTCTGTACTAATTAAATTTAGGGATGTAACTATTAACTTTTTATTGTCTAGAGTATGGGATGGGTGGTCGGCCATCGGTAGAAGGAGATGTGTACAGCTACGGAGTTCTTCTGCTCGAGTTGTTCACTGGAGTAAGTCCAACTGACGAGAGAATCAGAGATGGTTTGAGCCTTCGGAAGCAAGTTGAGATGGTTTTCCCCGACCAAGTCATGGACATAGTCGACCCCAAATTATTCCCTGAAACTGATGGAAAACACAATTTGTATGCACCTGAAAATGTCTATAGTTGTTTGGTTTCAGTGATTCAATGCGGGCTTCTGTGCTCCAAAGAGTCGTCAAAAGAGCGTATTTCTATCAAAGATGTTACCAAGGAGTTGAACTCAACACGAACAAAGTTGCTTAGGTCATAGAGACTAAGAAAAAAGGATTGAAAAAGAAGAGAAAGGGATCCACTAAATATGTATTATATGTAAAATTGGACAGCGGTTGTGGTAATTTATGTTGTTGTAGTATATATGTTGTAATAACGAATTGTTGAAAGTAACGGCTAAAATTGATATGATTTTGAAAACAATTTTATGAATTTTCAAATTAATTGAATTGAATCAAATTCTAATTGGATGACCAGAATTCCAAACTCAAAAATTATTCAAAAACTGTGGGGATGCACCTACTATCTTCGAGTCTGGATCCTCTACATTGCCACACCGTTTGAGTTTCAATTCAGACCATCTGATCATAATCCGGATCAATCCCAGCAAACTTTTAGAATCTGATTCAATTCAATTAAGGACAGAACAATCAATAAAGTTATGCTAGGGGTGTTCACTGCTCAATGCTGAATACACAAATTTTGGAATAAATGGTTTGGTTCGGTTGAATTTTTGAATTACTTTGGTCCGGTTTAATCTCTCTTATTTCAATTCAACTGATATATCTTGATATTTATTTCTATGATTTTTAAATGTATTTGTGTATGTATTGAGTTTTGACCTTTTGAAATTTAATCTCTCCTATTTCGGTTGAACCAAACAAACTGAAATTTGATCTCTCCTATTTGTTCCCATTAGTTTACCTTCTGATATCAGATGGATCATTAAATGTTAGAGTACCAAATGTGCAATAATTACACCATAGATCCACAGAGAAGGTCTATGCTTGTACCGCTCTTTCAAACACTTGTACCACCTCATTGGGCCCACATAGGCGCAACTTATGGGCTCCATACTTGACCCAAAATGCATAGCATAAGGGGAATTCCAGTAGGAATTTTTCATAAATTAGGTCTATGGCACCAATGTCATTTTGCACACGAAACCAAAATTTCATAAATTAGGTTAATGCTATTTTTGTGCTGATATGTTTTCTATTTTTCTGTTTTTTTATTTAGTGGGTAAGTAAAGTACTAAAGTGAAGTTACTTGGAAGTTTCCTAATACTAAATAATGTTATGAAGTTTCGGACTTAATAGCATACTTACCCATTAAATCGTAAAAAGTCGGAATGTTGAGAAATAGGATCTAGGATCTCAAATTAATAATCATCATAGATCTAGAAATATATAGAAAGCTAGAATTAAATCAAGGAAGTAAAGGACCTCCTTGCATATATTCAATAAATAGGTATACTGTACATAGGTACAAGGGACTATAATTTCGAAATTATACGAGGACAAAAAAGATGCAGATGGATTCTTATATTTCATCTACAGTGGGGAGAACACATTTAGAACTGAATGAAATAATTGTTTTCCCAAAATAATCTCTCCTCAGAAATTACATAAAATCAACACGGAACAAAATAAAACAATAAATCTAATCATTTACCGGCAAAGTTTGCTCGACTTCTCTGATCAGTGAAACTAATGCATCAAAATCCATGTTTTCACTATCCAGTATTTCTCTCAGCTTTTCTACAGTATAAACTGAAAAGAAGATAATTAAGAGGTATACTAAATATTCTATCATGTATGCTAATTTATCAACTTTTCGAATACTTATATGGCTTCTATAATTCATATAATGAATAACTTTCATATACATGTCATGTATATAAAATATCATGAGACTGGATCCATGTTTTACTGAAAATTTAAAATTTGTAACAGTGTATATATTAAACTATGATAAATAACCAAATAGTCTAATATGCTTGAAATTTTTTATTTTTGAAAAACCATTGCTCAATTTGGTAAAAAAATTTATTAGATAAATTAGTCAAGTGAAGGCATTTATAAGGGATTCTAATTGGTTAATATATATCATGTCAGGTCAATACGTTGTTTAGATAAATTGGATTATTAGAGTAGGTTAGATTAATTTACGATAATAAATGAGTTTGATCTAGAATTGAGAATAAAACAGGGTATGTGTAAATACATTATTTATCAATGAAATCATTAATATCCATTTAAAACTACTAATCTTCAAAAAAATAAAAAGTTTCTATGGTGCTAAAAAAGATTTTTTTTCATATAACGAAAAATCCGTATTTAAATAATGAAGACATTATATTTATAATACCTTTTTTAAAATGAAAAAGACAAAAATAAAAATATTGGAATTATTGTATAAACAGCATGAAGAAATTTAAACATAAATTAACTTTAAGCTTAAACTAAATCTAAATTAAAGCTGAAATTAAGAATTCCAATTTAAAATGTAACATGCACCTACGGTTTAAACTAGAATAAAAACTAAATAGCAAAAATACTAACAAGCTAAAAGAATCTGAAACAATTATTATTGATAATCAATTAAGCCAAATTTAATTAATCAAGTAATCACATAAAGCCAAATTCTGGGTAAATTGTTGATTGTTCGTGTTTTATGGTTGAAAAAATTATAATAATTCATGATATAGCAAGTGGGAATTAAAAAGTAGGAACAAAAATTAGAGAGAAATTAAGTAGTTGAGTCCATAACGGTAACAAATTGATCAAAAATTTACTAAGGAGAGTAATTTATACTTGGCTTTTATTTATGCCAACAAAATATTTGCTGTAGTTACAGCAAATCAAAAGGAAAAAAAAAAGCTCAAAACAAATGCTCCATGTGAATTTTCAGGAGCAAAATATATCTCAAAATGGCTCTTTATTTAGGCACGAAAAAATATCTTATTAATCGGTGGGTCCGATCATTTTCTCTGGCAAAACATATTGGTGAAATTCTTCCTCTGTTAATACTCCCAAATTTAATGCAGCTTCCTGAAAAATTATTTCAAACAAAAGCACAAATAACTCTTGAGTCATTTCCTAATAGTCGATCTGAACTGTTCAACACAATCTCCATATGTGACTGTACTTGTAGACTAAATTTAATATTTTTCAGATTTTTTTTTACTATTTTTTTAAAATAGGTAGAAAATCACAACTTTTAAATGGTTTAGAATTTTTAGATCAATTGATTTTCTACCTATCTAAAAATATAGTAAAAATAAATCTAAAAAATGTAAAATTTGATCTACAAGAACATTTTCATATAGGGATCATGTTGAACGGTTCTGATTGATTGTTTGGACTTTGAAATTGAAGAAATTGATTCATAGTACAGACTATTATGCGCTATGCATAGTACTATAGCTTCACTCATTCAAGTAATCCTTATTTCTAGATCAGAACTGGGAAGTATCTTCTCATCTTTGCTATTATACAACTAAAACAATACCTTAAGAGTGGTTCCTTCTTTATGCGCCTTCTTAGCTACAGCTGCAGCATTATCATATCCAATTTTCTGAAATAGTTATAAAATTACATTCAATTAAAATGAAATAACAAAGATTTTTAAGTAAAGCAATAAAAGAAATAAAAAAAAAAAAACAGCTTATAGATTGAGTACGTACCGGGTTCAAAGCTGTCACAAGCATCAACGACTACACAGATAATAAAAAAAAAGACGAGAGCAAATTAATTGTTATTCAACAGTAAAAGAAACAAGAAAATATATAAAGAAATATATGTGAGATGGCACAACTTACCTCATGTAACAATTTAGAAATTCTGGCACGGTTAGCTTGGATACCCCTTACGCAGTTTTTCTCAAAAGAGGCCGATGCATCTGCCAGTAAACGCACAGACTGTCCCAGAAAATAACATAATTTATATAAGTGATAAGATAAGACAAACTAACAGAAAATCTTTTTTATTATTAATTTACAGAAATTTTTTAAACAAATTTTATAAATTGCGAGGAAATCTTACTCGAAGAAGAGCACTTGCGATCACAGGCTTGAACACATTCAATTCAAAATGGCCATTTGAACCACTTATTGTGATGGTTACATCATTACCCATCACCTGAAGAAATCAAAGAGTAAAGGTCAACAAAAGAGGATAACTATAATATTCAGATTGCTTCAATGGTACTGGTAATACTGGTAATATTTAAGAGTATATTACTGACCTGAGCACAAACCATGGTGAGAGCCTCACATTGAGTGGGATTGACCTTTCCCTGTAAAATAAAATAAACAATAAAATTGATACCTACAGGTGAGAGGGACTGTACCTAATTTAAGAACACGTAAAATTAAAAGAGGGGTACTATACAGGCATGATGCTGCTTCCGGGTTCATTTTCTGGCAGGATAAGCTCTCCAAGTCCACAGCGGGGCCCACTATGTCAGTAACATCCACAGAATTTAAGGACAAAAAAGTTTAAATAAACCAAACAGGTCATTAAAAAATGAATCATTCAAATTTAATAAACTTTTGAGGAAAAACATTTCGGTGTAACAAGTACATAATTTTTAACGATTTATGTATTTAACAGGTCACCAGATGGATTTTTTAAATCTTTGCAATTTACTGAACTTTTTTCGTATTCATTTCGTAAATTTGAGCAAGTATATGAGATGCGTCCTCAGTAAAAATGTAGTACCTTCCCAGAAAACGTATGTCATTAGCAATCTTCATAAGAGAGGCCGAAACTGTCTTTAATGCGCCACTTGTTTCAACAAATGCATCATGTGCTGCCTATTGGATTGAGGGGGGGTGTTAATCTAATAAAAACTAGGATATATAATCAATATAATTTACTCCTGCTACCAGTACAAAACCTATACAAACACTAACCAATGCTTCAAACTTGTTCTCTGCTGTCACAAAAGGTAGGCTCGTCTCTTCAGATACTGCATTAGCAATTTTCACATCAAATCTGAAATAGTTTCAACAAATAAAAAAGGTTCAGCTAATTTCCAATAATTTCACTCAATCAAAAAAGAAATATGAGATGGTCAAGAAAAAGGCGTGATTTGCATGAGTACCCCTTTTTGGTGTTCAAGCCAGTACCAACAGCAGTGCCACCTTGTGCAAGCTGTTTAGCATGATAAGTTAAATTAATTGACATAATTTCGTATTATATATATATATATTTTTGCCATGAATCAGAAGAAAATGACTTGTACCTGGTACATGCGAGGTAAGGTACAAATGACCCGTTCAATGCCATATTTCACCTAAACACTCAGTAAAACACTTTAGCAAATCATACAAGTAATGTTCAACTAAAGAAATTTTAAATTAGGCCAACAGCTAAAAAATGTTAAAAAAAAAAAAAAAGGGAAATAACCTGAGTGGTGTAACCGCTAAATTCTTGTCCTAGAGTGAGAGGAGTTGCATCTTGAGTATGTGTTCGACCGATCTTTATTATGTCTTTGAACTCAACAGACTATAAATTTTCGCAAATTGTTAAAATGCAAGTTTAGTTCATTTCTCAAAAATATATAATCTGAAATATTAAAGGAAATTCAGTTAAGAGTTTGCCTTTGAATGAAGCGACTCATGCAAGGTTTTCAAACTTGGAATTAACCGAGAGTTAATCTCTGTGACCGCAGCTATGTGCATCACCTTATAAAATGCAAAACCAAATAATACATCAGTATATATGTAAAAGACAAGCTAGCATGAGTCTCGAGGGAATTAAAAGCTCACAGTTGGGAAGGTATCATTCGAAGACTGTGATCTGTTAACATGATCATTTGGGTGTACAAACTTTCCGCCACGCTTATGTCCTAGAATTTCAGCTGCTCGATTTGCTATCACCTATTTATAAATTCAATCAAAAATAAGTCAAAATTTGAAAAACGTTGCACAAAAGTAATAGTGAAAAACCAGCATAAAAGACTATCTAATGCAAAATTGCTGATATTAGCCTTCAAAGAATGATGCACCAAATTCCAACCGATCTCTAAAATTTGTGAGTTTTTGAAATTTAGAAGGGAAAAATATGATACTATGAATTTTAGAGGGGGGGAATACGTAATTTTGAGATTTTTGAGAGGTATACATGAAATTTCCCCCAAAAATAATAAAATTTGAAAAGCGGGAGCATGAAACAGAGAAGAAACCTCATTGGCATTCATGTTGCTCTGGGTCCCGCTGCCAGTTTGCCAAATGACTAGTGGAAAATGATCGTTTAATTGCCCATCTGCCACCTCCTGAGCCGCTTGCATTATGGCCTTTGCTATTGTCGGGTCTAACCCGTACTCCATGTTCACCTATATATTGCATTTTGAAAGAGTTAAAGAAGAACTGATCCTTTTTTTCTTATTGAGAAAGATGTCAGTCCATTTCTTTTTATTTTAAAGAAGTGGCTTAGGCAACCAATTTCCATTACTATGAAAACCAAAGAGTTATTACAGCATACACTGCTAACAGTACCAACAAACTGGTACACACTGGTACCAATACTACTCCATGTTCACCTATATTGCATTTGGAAATAGTTATGAAGAACTGATCCCTTTTTCTTATTGAGAAAGATTTCAGTCATTTTATATATATATAAATATATATTTATTTATTTTAACAAGTGGATTAGGCCACCAATTACCATTAATATGAAAACCAAAGAGTTATTACAGCATACACTGGTACCAGTACAACTTTCAAAAATATTTAAAGCTAACACACTTTTTAGCTCGTTCAAATCGAATTACAGCATAATCAGGTGGTTAGCTGCAAATAATTTACCAGTACACACTGGTACCTGTACCCACACACTGGTACCAGTACAACTTTTAAAAATATTTAAAACTGGCCCACTTTCCTGCTCGTTTAAATTAGAATTACAATATAATCAGGTGGTTAACTGCAAACAATTTACCAGTAAATGGGGAAAATTTACAAGTAAAACCCTAGATTTCAGTCTGAAAAGAGAAGAGAAAAGAAACCTTAGCAGCACATTTCTTGATGACACCAAATGCGCGAATAATGGGCTCAGGCATTCGTTCAGTCTCTCCACCAATATCGAAATTTTGCAACGATCTCTGCGTTTGAGCTCCCCATAACCTATCAGAGGGAACCAGGATGGGGCCGAAAGTATCGCGCTCTTCTCTGAACCCGGTCGAAATAGACCGGATCAGCACCGACTTGACCAGACCGGATCGGCTAGCTAACCGCCTTGATGCGCCTAGTAGGATCGCCATTAGAGGGGGAGAGAGAGAGAGAGAGAGGTTGGATCGATACTGTGCTGCTGCTGCAGCAAAACTGAAGGTGTTAATAGCAGATTCTCTTTTTTCTCTTTTGCACTTTTTTTTATAAAAAAAAAATACAAAAAAGGCTGGCACTTTTTTTCTTCCTTTTTATTTATTGAGAAAGTCTTCAGTTTTAATATTAAACGTCTAGAAGGTCTTAATATAAAATTCCAACCAATACACATATATTTTTGATATGTTAGATATTAGTGTGGCTATGGTACAAACTAGTGATGCAAATAACGGTATGCGATCGTCAGATACCGCTAAATAATTAATTAAGAATAATTTGAAATAATTAACTATATTTGAAAATAATTATTTGATTGATCAGAAAAATTCATAACGGTTTGATTACCGCCAATGACTAATCGGCTTAAACGGACTTTTTTGACAACACTGATACAAACATCGTAAATTGGTACTGAAATTTTAATTTTTACCATTAAAAAAAAAAATTGACACAGACGCAACATAAAATTACAAACAGATATTGAGTACCGCAACTTTCTATTGCGAACAACAACTTTTTTTTTTCAACGATTTTGACCAAAATCTTGTTTTTAAGGTGTTTTGATTGGCTAAAAAGTTTAAAGACCACAAAAAATAAGTTATTATGAACATTCATTTGTCTGCAATTTCATATTTTGATCGTATTAAAATTGGAATTTTGGGCAAATCGTGATAATTTAGTTTAACCCCTTTTTCAAAATGATATATTTAAATTTTTTTAGATATTGATATATACAATGGATATCTTTATTTTCAAATTTCAAACAATTAATTTATCCCATTCAACCTAGTTGTCATATAAAAATATACTTGTTGATCAAATTTTATATTTTTGTAAAATAATTTTACTATGGTTTTAGATAGCTAGAAAATCAACTGATCTAAATATTTTGGACTATTTAAAATAATAATTTTATAACTATATAAAAAATAGTAAAAAAAATCTAAAAGATTTAGAATTTAGTCTACAAATACGGTTTCATATGAAAATCAAATTAAATAATTCAGATAAACTATTAAAATTTTGAAAACGAAAATATAATCTATAGTACGGACCAATTCGTGTTATGCACAGTAACATAGCCTTACTAAATAAATTTTAAAATGAAGGTCTGAATATTAAATTTCGGCGAATAGAAATTGCCCCTTGTGTCGTGGTCGTTTTTTATTTCTTTTTTTGAGCAAGTGATACTATGAAATATGAAGGGTACATGACATATTATTATATTAACCCACTAATAAAGTTGCTTCCAAAGATAAGGAAAACAAAGAAGGGCAATTTGGTCAACAAAATATTGACAATGAAGTTGTAACATTAATCTAAACTAGTTTTAAACTTGTTGTGAGAAAATTAATATCTAACGTCATTAAATTTAAATTTTAAACTAAAAAAAATGTAAAAGATTAGTTATCGTCCAAGGCTAGCTACTTTGTATCATATCTGTAGATAAACTTGGTCTATACCGTACGTACTTTCCTTTAGGTATAGTCCTTGGACCCCATAACCCCAACTGCACTGTTGTTTGATTCGTTATCTCAAGTGATACTAAATGAACCTGGTTTTTTCCTACTTTTATTATCGCATGGGACAAGAGTTCATTGGTTATTGGGCCAATCCCCTTGGGATAAACTTCTCAATCTTTGAATATTTCTTTATTAAAACCCATAATTTTTAAAAGTAAATTTAGAAAATCACTTGATTGCTCATTTTTTTTTTTACAAAAATCACAAGTACCGAATAGACTATTCGGTACATTTTATTCACGTTTGATTAGTACCGAATAGTCTATTCAGTACTTATGAAACATTGTCTAATAAAATCATTACTTATCAATTTGCTAATCTAATTTTCAAATTTATTTACGCACAAATTTTAATACAATACGTATGGTTAAAATCTGACTTTGAATGAAATATTGTCCAATAAAATCCTTCAGACAAAACTTAATTCCAATATATATTACCTGTTGCGCTTATGAGGTGGTCAGACTCAGACTCAGAGAGCTCCATTGATAACCCATCCTCAATAAGTACATTTGTATGAGAGGTAGGTTGGTCATTGTTCAATGCAAGAAGCTGCACCAAATCACTCCGGTTGCCCTCATTAGCCGCCTCGAGGGGCTCTCCGGTCGCAAGAGAACTCATTACATTGTTTGCCATTAATATAATTATATATGAAGCTTATAATTAAATTGGGATTCTTTGGTCTCAAGAGAACTTGTTATAGATTCTGAAACTTAAATCTATCTAGTGTCAAATTAATAGAGAACTTGTTATATATGAGAGATTTGGGAAGAACTGTATAGCTAGAGGACTGTTCCAGTCATAGTTAATTATTTCCCCAGTGCGCTGTAACGGTGCATTATCTTCCTTAGTACTTATTTTAAGTTAATTTAGTCTATCTCACTAATGATCTTAGTCAATGCTCCTAGGTAGGTATGTCACAAGATTATCAAAATTAATATTTTCTTTTTGCAAAATTCAAACCCACCCACCCACATATATATAACGAGGATCACTTATACCATTTTTTTGTGACACCGAATTACATTATATATTTTTAAAATTCAAATAGTCAATCCAAACCTTTCAACATGATGGATATATTAAAATGTGCTCACAGATCAAATTTTATATTTTTTTGAATTTGTTTACTATTTATTAAGTATTTTACAAAATCGTTGTTTTTAGACCATTGAATTTTTTGCCCATCTTAATAAATAGTATAAAACTAAAAATAAAAAAATTAAATCTGATATACAAATATATCCATCATGTTGAACGGTTTGGATTGACTGTTTAGATCGACTTTGAAAATACAGGATGTAATTGATGTCACCAAAAAATAGTGTAAGTGGATCCTCTTCTCTCTCTGTATATATCAATTAATGTACCTAAAAATATTAAGTGGATCCCTCTTCTCTCTCTCTCTCTGTATATATCAATTAATGTACCTAATGTACCTAAAAATATTAAGTGATCCCTCTTTTCTCTCTGTATATATCAATTAATGTACCTAATGTACCTAATGTACCTAAAAATATTAAGTGGATCCCTTTTCTCTCTCTGTATATATATATCAATTAATCTACCTAAAAATATTAAGTGATTACATACGTGGTTCCAACAAAGGTGATAAGAACAATTAAGTGGTTCCAACAAAGGTGATAAGTCCAAGAGGAGCACTCGCTCATTTCATTTAATCTGTGATGAGAGAAATCTTTTTATAGACCAAACCGTCCTTTATTTGAAAAGGAAATAATAAAGTTGAATGTAAATCTTAAATTAACAAGTTATCTTAACCTGCCAACATTAATTACAAAGTTATATGCATGGATTCCAAAATTATACATAAATGCATAAAAGCTCCATAAAATTATAATACTATCAGTAGATATTTATAAAGATTCATACAAATTCAAACTATAAGTTAACAACTTAACAAACAAAACATAAAAAATAGAAAAACAAAATTAAATTAAAAACATACGATCTAAATAAAAATCACTACTCCTAGCTAAAAACACTATTTTAACAATATAAATTTAAATAGGATGTCCGATGCACAAATTATTATTATTATTCTAACAAAATAACTAAAAACATAAAAAAAAAATGAAAAAATTATTTAAATTAAGCATAGTACGTAGCAATATTATTTTTAAAGGTCATATTAAAGTCTTCAATTTCATTCACCACTTCATTGACTTGAGAGTTTGATTGTTGGCACATATTAATTTCTTCAATTTGTAAAACTTCTTGTTCTTTGTTATTTTGGTCGCCAAAACTTGCACTTGTTGCGTGTATCACAATATTTCTTTATCTGTCTTTTTATTTCTAATTTTAAAAGTACAATCGATCCGACATGTTTCCGATATCTTTTCTCATGTGATATATAGTATGGACCATCGGTCTGTCATATTGTAAAATCACATACTTCTATGATCTTGAATTATAAATAGATAATGCTTATCATTTAGTTGAGTAAAACGATCAAACATTATTAAGTATATCTTCACGAGTTTCGTACCTGAAATTGAATGATTCAAAAATTTTCAACCTCATGTTCTGCCAACTCATCGATATTCATCAAGTAAACAAAATAAGGTATAAAATATAATTAACTTTTCTTATTTGAATGAAAAGCTAATAGTGTAATTTTATTATTGCAGTAATAAATTTTGAATTACTGATATTGAAAATTGAGAATTAAAATGAAATGGACATCTGAGTTGAATTAGAATTGAAAATCTATAAATATTTTAACTAATTTTGCTCAACTGTACAGGTAAAAGAACTTGTATAAATTTTCTTCTAAGAAATAAATGTCGGTGGGGTCGGGGTCCACACCAGAATATTTTTTTAATTTAAAAGATTTGAAATCCATTTTTATTATTTCCTTTCCGAACAAAGGACAGTTTGGTCCATAAAAAATATTTCTCTCACCATAAATCTGCACAAATTAAATTTGTAGCTGTTAAAATCGGTATATCTTACTCTAAATAAATAAACAGAAGTGTGAAACTTGAAACCAAATTTACTGTCTCGATCTCCTCATACTTATTAATCATAATTAATTGGTTGACATAGTAACTCATACTAATTAATCAAGCCCATGAAATTCTTTTTTTTGAGCAAGTCAAGCCCATGAAATTCTTGTTCTCTTTAATTATTTCTTTCTCCATATATAAATGAAATATGATGGTTACATGATATATTTATTATATTAACCCACTAATAAAGTTGCTTCCTTAGATAAGGAAAACAAAGAAGGGCAATTTGGTCAACAAAATATTGACAATGAAGTTGTAACATTAATCTAAACTAGTTTTAAACATGTTGTGCGAAAATTAATATAAAAGATTAGTTATCGTCCATGCTGCTATTCCTTGCAGCTACTAATTTTCAAACAAACTAAAAATCATTACTTATCAATTTGCTAATCTAATTTTCAAATTTATTTACGCACAAATTTTAATACAGTACTAATGGTTAAAATCCGACTTTGAATAAAACATTGTCCAATAAAATCCTTTAGACAAAACTTAATTCCAATATATATTACCTGTTGCACTTCTGAGGTGGTCAGACTCAGACTCAGAGAGTTCTATTGGTACCCCATCCCCAACAGGTACATTTGTATGAGAGGTAGGTTGTTCATTGTTCAATGCAAGAAGCTGCACCAAATCGCTCCGGTTGCCCTCATTAGCCGCCTCGAGGGGCTCTCCGGTCGCAAGAGAACTCGTTACATTGTTTGCCATTAATATAATTATATATGGAGCTTATAATTAAATTGGGATTCTTTGGTCTGAAGAGAACTTGTTATAGATTCTGAAACTTAAATCTATCTAGTGTCAAATTAATAGAGAACTTGTTATATATGAGAGATTTGGGAAGAAATGTATAGCTAGAGGACTGTTCCAGTCTTATATAATTAGGAAATTAATGCATAGTTAATTATTTCCCCAGTGCGCTATCTCACTAATGGTCTTAGTTAATTATTTCCAGTCTTCGTTGGTACTTATTTTAAGTTAATTTAGTCTATCTCACTAATGGTCTTAGTCAATGCTCCTAGGTAGGTATGTGACAAGTTATCAAAATATTTTCTTTTTGCAAAATTCAAACCACCCACCCCCACACACAAATATATATGACAAGGGATCACTTATACTATTTTTTTTGACACCGAATTACATCCTATATTTTTTAAGTTCAAATAGTCGATCTAAACCGTTCAAAATGATAGATATATTAAAATGTGCTCGCAGATCAAATTTTATATATTTTTTTAATTTGTTTACTATTTATTAAGTATTTTACATAATTGTTATTTTCAGTCCATTGAATTTTTGTTCCCTTCTTAATAAATAGTAAAAACTTAAAAAAAAATAATTCCTTTTTTTTTTAAAGGCTTGGTAAAAAAAAATACAAAAATTAAAATCTGATATGTAAATATATCCATCATGTTGAACAGTTTGAATCGACTGTTTAAACTTTGAAAATGCAGGATGTAATCAGAAATAGTGTAAGTGGATCGTCTCTCTATATATATCGATTAATGTACCTAAAAAATTAAGTGATTATATACGTGGTTCCAACAAAGGTACGTGATAATAACAATTAAATGTAGATCTAGAATATAGTTCCGGATTGACCGCTATTGATTCCACCAATTACTAGTTAATTAATCCAAAGTTCCAAACATTTTTTAAATGAAAGAAAGACTAACCAGGTCAAATTAAAATAATAAATTTTTGTATCCCCATCTTCTATCCATCATTTATCTCCCATCTAATAACTTTTCTATAACTAACTCAACGTCCACAAAATTTAAGAACAAAATAAATAAATAAACCAAACAGTACATTAAGAAATTAATCATTCAAATTTAATAAACTTTTGAGGAAGAACATTTACTATAGGTCATTAGTTTGGTGTAACAAGTACACCGATTTTTTAAAAGAATCTCAGTTCTATATGTAAGGTTTGATCATTTTTCATATTTAAACAGATTCATTTCGTAATTTGAGCAAGTATATGAGATGCTTTCTTAGTAAAAATATAGTACCATCTCAGAAAAGCTTAGGTCATTAGCAATCTTCATAAGAGAGGTCAAAACTATCTTTAAAGCGCCACTTGTTTCAACAAATGCATCATGTATGTCACATACTACTACAGTATGTGCCACCTATTGGATGTGGGGGGGGTTAATCTAATAAAAACTAGCATATATAACCAATATAATTTACTCATACTACTAGTACAAAACCTATACACAAACACTAACCAATGCTTCAAACTTATTCTTTGCTGTCACAAAAGGTAGGCTCGTCTCTTCAGACACTGCATTAGCAATTTTCACATCAAATCTGAAATAGTTTCAACAAAAAAAAAAAAAAAAAAGTTCAGCTAATTTTCAATAATTTTACTTGATGAAAAAAGAAATATGAGATGTCAACAAATATTTAGAGATCATAAAAAGGCGTGATTTGCATGAGTACCTCTTTTTGGTGTTCATGCATGCCAGTACCAATAGCAGTGCCACCTTGTGCAAGTTGTTTAGCATCTAAATTAACAAGATATGGCAATGATACCCGAGTCTCGAATCTAAATTTATATTTTTCATTTTTTGAAATAAATATCTTTTGTGTTAGAGAAAAATTTTAATTTGATTAATGCACAAGTGTTTAATATATAGTTGGCCTTTTGGTCTTTCTTTAAAAACAATGTGACAGGTAGAATAGGAAAATCATGAAACTTTATCAATTTTTATTTGTATCTTTGTGTTGAATTAATAATATAATTAAAATAATAAAAAAAGAATATATATAATAGCTATATTATATTCTAGATTTTTGAAAATTGCCATATTATCGTATCTGTATCGTATCTGATACGATATCCGTACCCGGCCGTATCCATGCAACATAGTCTACAACGTAAATATTAGTACATAAATGCACAAGTATTAATATTTTTCATATTACGTATTAATACAATTAAGTACCAAACAGAGTAATTTGTAAAAAATATTAAATTAAGATATTTTTCAATGTAACAATTCATATTTCAGTTATAATTATGAATACTTACATTATGAGATATAAATACTTACAATACTGGGTATTAATACTTTCAGACTTCATCTAGAACCACAAGGAAAAAAAAAAGATAATTGAGATTGAAGTGTCTATCCGCAGGGATGGTATATTAAGAGATCTAAGATGTAAACTAAGGTCTAGGTTATCAGTTCCTTTAGGTTGCTTGAGAGTGTTTTGGTTGATTGATTGTTAGTTTCTCAGTTGTAATGTTAGATTACAAAAAAGAAATGATAGTAGATTAAGTGTTTAGAGGATGGGCTTCTAGGGAATCAGACATTCTATTATTCAAACTTGTTTTTGGATATTGATATATACAATGGATATATACAATGAATATCTTTATTTTAAAAGTTCAAACAAGTAATTTGAAACGTTCAATTTGATTGTTGTACGAAAATGTATTTACTGACCAAATTTTATATTTTTCTAAAATAATTTTACTATGATTTCAGATAGCTAGAAAATAAACCAATTTAAAGATTCTAGATTATTTTAAAATAATGATTTTCTAACTATATAAAAAATATCTAAAAAATGTAGACGTTAATCTACAAATATATTTTCATATGAAAATCAAATTGAATAATTCAGATAACTATTTAAATTTTGAAAATGAAAATATTCGTATATAGTAGAGACTAATTTGTGTTATTAATTCATGTTATGCACAATACGATATCCTAATTAAATAAATTTTAAAATGAAGGTCAGAATATTAAATTCCCACCAATAGAAATTCCCCCTGTGTCTTGTTCTTTTTTGCGTGAGAAATATTTTGGACGAAATTGCCTGTTGTGTCGTCTTTTTTTTTTTCTTTTTTTTCAGCAAGTCAAGCCCATAAGATTCGTTTTTCCTTTAATTATTTCTTTCTCCATATATAAATGAAATATGGTACATGACATATTAACCCACTAATAAAGTTGTTTACTTAGATAAGGAAAATAAAGAAGGGCAATTTCGTCAACAAAATTTAAATTAAAAAAAAATGTAAAAGATTAGTTATCGTCCTTGACACGTTGATATTCCTCGCAAGCCACTTTGTATTATGTCTGTAGACAAACTTGGTCTATACCGTACGTTCCTTTCAGTACAGTCCTTGGACCCCACAACACCAACTGTAGTGTTGTTTGATTCGTTATCTCAAGTGATACTAAATGAACCAGGTTTTTCCCTACTTTTATTATCACATGGAACACGAGTTTATTGGTTATTGGGCCAATCCCCTGAGTGCGTATCCCGTGAGATATCGATTCCTATTCGGGGATAGCACAGGGGCCCAGTATTGTTTGAGCTTTGAGATTCGTGCAGAATGTCTGTGAACGGTTGAGATTTTCCAAAAAGTCACGCAAAATATGAGATATCTCAGAGGATGCGAATTCCAAACCCCATGGGACAAACTTCTCAATGTTTTTTTTTTTTTAAACCATCATTGTTAAAAGTAAACAGAGAACCAATTTGATTGATTTTTTTTACAAAAATTTTAAGTACCAAATAGGCTATTTGGTAAATTTTATTTACATTTAAGCGGTACCGAATATCCTATTTGGTGTTTCTCAATTTTACAATTTTTTCGTAGTTTCTGCCAAGTAAAAAGGTAAAATTGGATGGTTCCGAATAGACTATTCGGTACCGCTTAAATGTAAATGAGAGGTACTGAATAGACTATTCAATACTTATAATTTTTGTAAAGAAAAAAAAATCAAATTGGTTTCCTAAATTGTGTTTTTCTAATTATATATATTTTTTAAAAGAATCCTCATCTTTTATTCGGGAATCATTTTTAATTAGACTGAGTTCGAATTTATTTTCCATCTAGTATAAGTTAAAATTAGGAGAAAAATAACATTATATCTAACTCAATTTGTTTTACTTTTTTTTTTCATGGTGAGACGTTAATAAGTTTAGTTAAAGATTAAAGGCTAATATAATCAACATACTTTTAATTGTAATTCAATTCATAATAATTGTTGTTATATAAAAGTTTAATAATTTTCAGTATAATAAAATTATAGAAAATTCATATTTGTTTTTTATTTCAAGTAAATTAAATGTCATTACTTATCAATTTGCTAATTTAATTTTTAAATTTATTTTTTTGCACGAATCTTAATACAATACAGACAGTTCAAATCCGACTTTGAATGAAACATTGTCCAATAAAAACCTTTAGACCATTTTTTGTCATCTTTCATAATCATAAAAAATAGTAAAAATTGATATCCTACAAGGTCATCATTACACTACAGCAGAAAAGGCTATCAGAGACCGGTTTTCCGGTCGCTGATAGTCACGTCGCCGGTCGCAGATAGTTATTCCGGTCGCTTATAACCCGGTCGCTGAAAGCATTGTCGCAGATACTCTTCTGATGACGTCGCCGGTCCCTGAATGACGTCATCCGGTCGCTGATACTTTTTCTGCGACCAATTTTTTTTTGCCGTTGTTGTTTTTTGCTGACATCATGAAAGGGCATCTGTGACCAAAGAGACGGTCGCTAATAGTCAAATCCGGTCGCTGATACTATTTTGTCAGTTTTTTTTTTTGTTATTTACTTTTCTGTCAGTTTTTTGGGGTTTTTTTCATTTTACTTTTCTCAAAACATACACAATAGATCGATTCAATTGTAACATCAAATATTATTCAAAATTACGGTTTTGATTTGAGATACAACAGTAACAATATCAACACAACAATTCTAATTTTGCCATAACATCAATTACAATTTCCTCAAAATTCTCAAGTCATGAAACAAAACAGCACATATAACGTAATTAATAAAGTTCTAACCCAGCTATTCATGTCCAGCTCAGTCATTACCTTCATCCTAAAAAAGGTCCAGAAACAAAAAATTAATATAGGACAGGAAAACATAAAAAAAGCACTGACCTAATTTGAGTGACAGGAAAAAGCACTGGCCCAATCTTGAAACATCAAATTCTCCAAATGAAAGTATGAAACAAAATAAAAGCAGGAAATAAGTGACAGGAAAACCCTAATTGTACTAAAGCTTCATTATTAAGTAAAATTATTACTAAAATATATCATCTAAAGACAACAAATGGAAAACATGAAAGAACCCCCTCATGACCTGTCAACCATTGAGTAATAGGTCCACTAATGAAGAACCTAGTTCTAATTCCAAGTCTAATAACAACCTTATCCTATTTCAAATCCATTAACAATTTGTTCTCACTTAAAAATCAACAAATATACAATGAAGAACTTACGCAAATTCGTCAAATTATGCAATTCCATCCACTGGCCTAATTTGAGTACATAAACTAGTAAATGTACAAGGTTCTCTAGAAACTATTTTTAGACTTGAATTCTAGAAATTTAACAAAATTCCAAGCTTTGCATAAATATGCACTAAAAGAAAACAATGAGCAAAAAATATGCACTAAAAGATGAGTAGTACCTCTTTCTCCAAGCCAGATGAGTAGTTCATAAAAATATGCACTAAAAGATGTAGTACCTCTTTCTCCAAGCTGTTTCTCCTATCTAATTACAAAATCAAACAATGAGCAAAAAAAGAAAACCAAAATTTCAAAGAAAATTCAAGCTCAGTTTCTGTCAGATATTAGATGTAATTATGCAAATTAGTCCTTGGTTTTGTTTTATTTATATTTGTGAAATCATGCAAACTTATAGAACCAGTTTAGTAGTTCACTAAATAATTGGGTTTCTACTGACACCAATTAGATTAGAAAAAAGAAAGAAAAGAAAGAGGCCTGATTCAGCTTCTTCATGTTCTTCTTCATCGGCCTCCTCTCTTAGGCCAGTGAGGCAGCAAGCGGCTGTTCGATCATAGGGGAACCAACCTCTTCATGTTGCTGATCCCGAGATATGTTAATAGTCTGGTTGTATAACACATGGTTGAATTACCGACATCAATTGTAATGTCTCAAATTGTTTAATATATGTTCTCTCCTTTTGCCTTTTTGTTAGAAAAGTTAAGTACAATGCCACAATTCTAATTCCATGATAAAAGCTAAAAATTCAAATTAAATAACACACTTCTAAACCCTCAATCTTAATCAAATTAACAAGAAATTGGAATACAATTGGATAAGAAAACAGCAAGACAACTAATTGGATAAGAAAACAGCACTATCCTATATAACATGAAAAACTGTCATTTTCTTTCATAATTTGGTATTAATTACAATTTTAACTTCACAGCAATCAGCATAAGTATAACCAGTCAAAATTTTATAGCAATCTTAAGTGGAGAAAGTTGCTTTGCATATAACACAAACCAAGTTGAGCACATTCTATAATTTCTATGTTGATGCATCTAAAATAATTCTTTACCAATTAAAATTACCACATTTGCTACATTCAAGAGACAACCCTCTAGCCAAATAATATTCTGCAATAGCCAAGTCACAGCTCACAACGGCATTTTAAAACATTGCAATTGCTACATGCAAGAGACGCCCCACTTATCAAATAACTAAACAAATCTAAAAACGAAAAAGAAGGAAAAATATAAATTTCTCCTCTGACATATCATCGCATACCTTGAGTCGGTGACAGAGGGTGAGAAAATCGATCGCGGACGAACCATTAGAAGAGATCGAAGTTCCGTTACTCAAATCCAGCGACAATCCTTTCGAGAAGTGTCCGTCGGAGATAGGGTTTCCAGCGCTAGAGCAGAAGACAGTGAAAGAGCTCGTCGATTCTTTCAATCTGAAAGGCGACGCCGTGCATGGGGAGAGAAAGGATCGGGTTGGGGAGGAGCCAGAGAGGCGAGTCGAGGCGATAGGTTTTGGTCTGATGTGTCTAAGACGCGATGGGTTTTGGGAGATCGGCGGGAGGGTTTTGGTCTGGCGCCAGTTTTTTTCTTTGGTCGCCAATAATTTTTGGTATTTCTATTTTTTTTTTTTGGAAAAATGACTTTCAGCGACCGGCGAATTGTCCGGTAGCTGATAATACAACTCTGTTAATATATATATATTATTTCAGGGTGCCCTCTCCCCCAGGAAGCGGCCCTGGCCGCTGGCCCCCAAAGCGACCCATAAAAGGTGCTCGCTTCCCTGCTAAGCGGCCCAGCTCCAGGTGCCCGCTTGCCCTGGAAGCGGCCATGCGAATTGTGACAAATCCAAACGAAATTGGTGTTTTGGTTTAATATTTATTATAAAATGGTATTTTTAAAAATTTCGGTCCGAATAGTCGTTGTAACTCGAATTGGAATTCCGTACTGATCTATATAAGGTAATCATATTTCTATATAATTTGTGTTTTCGATTTGTGTGGTTTAAATTGAATGTTTGAATTGGATATTGAATTGAGTAATCGGATTATGATAGTGTATTTAATTAAAATATGGGGTCTAGGTACTGAAGTTGTTTTTAATGGACTGGAATATTGGGAATCGCCTGTTTCAGGGATTCCAACTGGAAAGAAACTATTGTTATTGAAAATCTAGACCCAATTGATATTATGATTAAATATGTTGACATAAACTGATGTTGAATTGTATGGCTGTCAAACCCCGCGGCCAGGGGTCGCGACAGTACCCCGCCGTAAGCATTCAACTCCGTGTATGCTTACAAGGCAATTCAATTTACATTCATAAATTCACAACCAAATAATATAAAACCGAGTTTATAAATATAAATCCTGAGTACACAGTCTGGTCAGAGTTTAATATATCAAAAGTATCTCATCCGGATACTAACCATAAGTCCTACCCTAAAGCTATACAACAATATATATATATATATATATATATATATAGAGTTAGGCTGGGGTGCTATGGATAGCATAGTGGCCTCTATGCTACGGCTCAATATTCGAGTTTTCAAAATCCAAACGGTCGATCCGAACCGTTCATCTTATTCTCCATATTAATATCTGCTTGGAGACCAAATTTTATAATTTTCTGAATTTTTTTACTATTTATTAAGCCACTTTGAAAATCGCTAATCCAACGGTTTTACTGTTTTGTGCAGCCACCGTTGGATCAACAATTTTGTAAAATACTTAATAAATGGTAAAAAAATTCAGAAAAATGTAAAATTTGGTCTCCAAGCAGATATTAATATGGAGAATAAGATGAACGGTTCGGATCGACCGTTTGGATTTTGAAAACTCGAATATTGAGCCGTAGCATAGAGGCCACTATGCTATCCATAGCACCCCAGCCTAACTCTATATATATATATATATATATATATATATATATATAGAGAGAGAGAGAGAGAGAGAGGGGTTGGCTAAGATCAAAGTGGTAGTTCCTGGGCTTTGGTGCTACCAAATCGTTTTTTAATTTTCAAAGATCAAAACGTCGATCCGAACCGTTCAAGTTAATCTCTATATTAAAATGTGTTTGGAGACCAAATTTTACATTTTTCTGAATTTTTTTACTATTTATTAAGCCACTTTGAAAATCGCTAATCCAACGGTGGCTTCTGATTTTTTTACTATATCATATAAGGGCATGCTACCGAAGGCCTACTACTTGCGTGCCTCCCCGAAATCAGTCGCACCAGAACCTGTAAAATAACCCGAAGGGTGGGGGGTGAGAATAAATTCTCAATGCGAATATGCCACAGTTGGATTATTGGACTTGCAATCAAGCTCCATATTCAAAAATGAAACCCATACAATAGCAATTCAAACTGATACATATATTCATAATTAAAGAGATGCATATGCTCGACAACAATTAATCAAGTGAATCACAATTAACGAAATTTCAACAAACACATATTTGGCTTAACTCATTTATTTATTAGAGCTTGTAGCAACTACAGATGTTCAATCGAGCCGGACCCTTTATCTGACCCTCGTCTGTAGGGTTACTGACACATACAGACGTTCCACCGAGCTGGACCCTTTATCTGACATCTATCTGTAATTGCTTGGCTTAACCATTTATTAAGGTCTAGTTCAAGTCATATAAAGAAAATTCACTTTGAAATCATTCTAATTGCCGTAATATTCAATTAACCGTCCAAACGCATTAACACGTAGGAAAATGCCCCCGAGCCACAGACGTTACAGTTGTCACCGACGATTTCAATTCACATATGAATATAATCACTCACCCCTCGTCCCAATCGGTACTGGGAAAACTGAGGGTCATTCACCTAAAGCGCTAGAAGAATCCCAAGCTCAAAGTCAGCTATACAGCTCAACTTTGCAAATTCGTTAGATCCAAGTCACCTATACAGCTCAACTTCGTAAATCCACTCACATGTACATTCTCAATCAGCAATTCGTGGTGACTCTCAACCATAATCAGATCATAATAGATCAACACAACTGACAACTATATAAGCATGCAAATCATTTAAGTCACGTCAATTCGAATTTAATTTGATTGGGCTATGCAAATGATTTACGCAATTCAATGATGCAACAATCAGACATTCAACATGATAAACGAATAAAGAATTTAATTCCTGAAAATAAAATATCAAAAAAGTCCAAGAACCCAGCACCTGGTTACGAAGAGCTTATCTCACGCTTACGGTTCAGACGTCTCGAATGGTCCCACAAAGTCTTGCTCAACCGAGCCTACACCTATATTACATACGTACTTGATTTAATCTTTGTTCGATGATCGATATGTTTACTTGAGTTGTTTGAGCTTAATTATACTTTTCTTAACATAATCCTTATACTTTTGTACCGATCCTTTTTATTCTTCTTTATCACTTAACATCAACAAAATTCACACAATTTACATCTAGGTCCTCTAGACCATACACAATTCCATTTATGCAACAACTGGTAAGAATAACCATTTAATCATTCCTCAATTTACTAATGAAATTTACATAACAATTTAAGGGTTGAATGTGTAAAGATTCTAAAAGATAACCGAACAATTTTCTTCAACTATACTCATTTGATCAATTCATTCTCGAGCTAATTTGGTGGTGGGTCACCTAAAAGATTTTAGAGATACCAATTCAATTTTTCGAACACTTAAACCCTAATTTGATCGAAACCGAGATTAATTTATAGATCTTCGAGATTAAGAAGTAAACTTACCGATTACACCACTAATTGGTTGGATTGGACTAAACAATTCACAATTATTCCCAAAATTCGGATTTGGTTCAAAACCCCGAAATAGAAATCTGAAATTGAGAGGAAATCGAGAGAAGAATCGATAAATAAACAACAAAGAAGCTCAAATGAGAGGTATTACTTGCAATTGATCCACCAATTTTGGGTTTAAACAAGAATCGTAACAATGGCGAAAATTCTGGTTTTGAGAGAAGAGGAGAGAAGAGAAATGAGTACCAATGGGAGAGCTAGGAGAGATATTCGGCCGGCTTCTCGCTTCTTTCTTCACTTTCCCGGGAGTACCGGTTGGGTAAGGGTTATTGAATAAATTGTGAATTGTGACTGTGAGACTAATGAACTGTGGTAACTGTCTTATCATTGATTTTCTTTCCGATATGACAGCATTGTAACATTGTTCCAGATTGTTTCGTATGGTGAAAAATGATTAATATTGAATACTGATTTCGTATTGTTTTCGTTAACCAATTATAAGAATAGTTATAACAATATAAGCCTAACACGATCGATACATGTTATGGTATATGTTTAGTAATTATATTTATTTTTGTGAATATGTGAAGTAATTAGATTTGTTTTGAATATGTTAGATTGTATTTTTAAAATTCGAATTTATCTTTAATAGGTTAAAAAAATAGTTAGATTTATTTTTGTAAATATGTGAAGTAATTAGATTTGTTTTGAATATGTTAGATTTTATTTTTAAAATTTGGATTATTTTTAATAGGTTAAAAAAATAGGTTAGATTTATTTTTAAATAACCTATTTTTAAACTAACTAGACATACCCTTGTAGATTTGGAGGGCAACATAAACAGCTCAAGACAGGCTATGGTGCCTACTTAGGAAAGAGAATCCATGGCAATTCTGGTACATCACCAAAAAAATTGGTATCAGAACATCGACCCAAGGGATGCACGTGCAAAAGAGTCTATACTGAAATTGTTTTGGTGATGTATTGGAATGGCCCTGGATTTTTCAAAAAATATTCATTTCAAAGAAGAATTACTAATGAAGAATTGCTCATATAAATATTCATTTTAAAGAAGAATTCGAAGTTATGCAAACGGACCTATTAACATTATTAATTCTAACCGAATTTATATTCATTAGTGTATTCATTAATTAATTCTAACTGAATTTATTCTATTAAGAATGAGTGCCAACACAGCGGAATCTCATACGCGAGCCCTCCCCTACTTCCACTCAAGAGATCTCGAGGAACTTATGAAAGAAGAAAACCCCAAGAACCTTCATGAAAAGTCTCAACAACGTACAAACAAAGAAAATGTGGATTTTTGCAATCCCTGTCAGCAATATGAGAAGAGGAGCGAGATGTTCTGTTGCGCGGAATGTTTGCAAGCTTTCCACCCTCCCTGCATTAGCGCCTATTCGGCACGCACAAGGGAGGATATAAGGTTCAAGCATTTTATATGCCCACCCTGCGCCTTAGACAAGTCCAAGCCAAGCAGGAAAAAGAGAAAATGAAAGAAGTAGTGGAACTCTAATTCTGATTAGGATTATCTCGACGTTGTATAATTTTTACATGCCCACCCTGTGCCCTAGTTGTGATTTCCTTTACTTCAATGTTATTTTTCCTTCATTTATCTCAATTAGTTTTTTACTTTCAAAAATTGAACATTTATGACTTTGATTCACAACAAATGAAATTTTTATCTTTTGATTTTCTTATTTCGTTTTGTATATATGTATTATTTATTTTTATAGGAAAGATATAATTACATAAGCAATTAAAATGGATATAACTATTTTTAAATTTAAACGTAAATGAACTAAAAAAAAAATATGAAATAAGAAAATATTATTATTTGGAAATTAATATTAAAAATTGTGAATTATTTATGTTCATAAAAATAAAAAATAAATAATTCATAATTATTTTTAATGTAATTGATTTAAGAAATTTTTTATTTTTATTTTATTGTTTTAAAGTAATTGATTTAAGATATTTTTTATTTAACTTATTGAAAATAAATGAACGTTTACAAAATATATTATCAATTTAAAATGAATGTTTAGAAAATATATTATCAATTTAAAATGTAAAATAAAAATTTTCAGATATAAATAAATTATGAAACTATATAATTAGAATGAGAATTTGAAAATAAAATAAAACAACTCGTGTAAAGAAATAAATAAATACATTTTTACTTAGTCGAATAAATATACAAATTTTTGCACGAATAATTTTTATATATAAGTTACAAATTTTATTTATTTAGAAATTATAAAGATGTGACTTGATAATTTTATGTATATATATACACACTATTTGATATATTCGTACGACACTGTAAAAAAAAAAAAAAAAAATATGGACCGCCCGGCCGCCCCTACTCGGACTGCCCTGCCCCTGAGGGTACAGTGGGCACAGTTTTTGAAAAAAAAAAATCCGTGGTGCCTGTATGCCCGTGACTCCTGTGTCTGTGAGTGCCCGTGCCCGGTTGTGTCCGGCCCGCCTGTGCCCGGCCCGTGAGCAATTCACTAGCAAAAGGCAGAGATTGGTTGGTAATTAATAAGCAAGAGCTAGAGATGAGAATTATAGATTTTGGAAAGAGATATTGTGTACCCGATGGCCACAGATCGAGCAGAGGACAAAGGCAGGAGAATCAGAGAGAATCAGAAACAGCGATATTAAAAGAGTGGAGATGAATATTGAATAGAGATTGGTTGATTGATAACTAAAGGCAGAGATTGGTTGGTTGATAAGCAAGAGAGATGAGAATAAGAGATTTGGAAAGAGAGAACGTGCAAGTGAATAGAACGCACTCTAGAGCTTGACTTCAAAATCTCGTGTCTTTTGCATTATTGTAGAATAACAGATGCTATGTGGCATTCACAGAGTTATAATCCATGCAGGTGAATATAACACACTAGTCAGTGACCCGCCACACTGTCAGTAAATGCTGTTTTGGATTTTCACAAAAACACTTATTGCTTCAATTACTTTTGTCCCGTGACTCTGCAATCCGTCCTTTTTCTAATATTAACATTTGTTTTTATTAGAATGTTTCCTTTTTCTAATATTCACATTTGTTTTTATTATAATATTTTATTAGATTGAAACACAACGACGGAACACTACATGTGTCGAAGCAATAATGCACCTGCAAAGCTATAATTGCACATGGGGTCATGAATAATTGTACATAATTGAGGCTGCTAGTTGCAAATGAATTTAGCAGGTAGGTTATTCATGCAAATATAATTTTTTATCAGATTAATTTTCTGTTATATTTTATCTAATTATTTACGGTATGTATTCCAAATACAAGTATTTATTTCGTCAAAATTTCCCTTTTCCTCTTTTTTTGTTTTCTTTTCATTTTGTATGAGTCATTTTGGTCTATCTAGCTCATGCAACTAAATTAAATTTATTATGCTATATGGAACCAGAAATAAAAGTTATATTATGATATGGTTATAAATTAAACATAAGTTTTGATTTATGTAAAAAATAATTCTTCAAGCCGCCATGTAGTTTTAATAATATGGAATTTGGAGGTAGCCAAAATTCATTTTTTTGACCTAAATTAAATTTTATGAATGCATTAAAGACAATGTTTATGTAAAAAGACAAATGCAAATAGAAGCAGTACTTTACAGTTGACCTAAATTAAATTTTATGAATGCATTAAAGACAATGTTTATGTAAAAAGACAAATGCAAATAGAAGCAGTACTTTACAGTTGAAACATTTTGTAAATTAGTCAACCTAAAAATTAGAGTTGAAGTACCAATTTTAGTGGCAAGAACTTCATTATTCTATTTCAATTGACGGTTAGCTGAAATTATTATTAATATTAAAAAAAAAAATTTCGTTTTTGAAATTCCAGAATTGAAAAAATAAATTTCCTATTTTGGTTTTGGAATTCCAAAATTGGAATTTTGAATTTCCAATTTTAAGTTTTTTTTTAATTAAACATAAAATGTTATAATTTTTTTATATTGAAATATTTTATATATTTTTTAAAAATAAATAATCTATATAATTTGATTTATTAGAAAGATTGCGACAAATTAAATAATCTGGATTAATATTTTTTAGGTCAGATTTTTTGCAGCTGTAAGAACAATTAAAATAAAAAATTTGTATCCATCTGTATCCGTTTAATATTCAATTCATATCTGCATGTGAAAAATAAAAATAGATAGGAATATGATTTTAGCATTGTCTATTCCGGTATGTGATCCGTTTGCACCACCCCTAGCTGGAGTACATCTCTTCTGGCTACCTGACCTCAAGTATAAAGGACGACCTAGATACAATGCCTCCGTGATGACCTCTTATTTGAGATTTGATACACAAATTGGTCATAATATAAACACAACAGCATTCCGAATCAATTTTTTTCTTCTATAACACTCCTACACCCAAAACACCAAACATACTGACGTCGAAGCAAAGATATTCCTCAATCCATATTCACTTTTCACTCCAAATGGATCCCGAAATCAAAGTGACATCAGTCGCAGTGGGCCCGGAGGTTGGTGGGACATCAGCCGCAGAGGGCCCAGAGATCGAGGTGACATCAACCGCAGAGGGCCTGGAGGTTGAAAAGACATCTGCTGCAGAGGGCCCGGAGATCGAAGTGACATCAGCCGCAGAGGCCCCAGAGTTCGAAGTCACATCAGCCGCAGCGGGCCCAGAGGTTGGCGGGACATCAGCCGCAGAGGACCCAGAGATCAAGGTCACATCAGCCACAGAAGGACCGGAGGTTGGCGGGACATCAATTGCAGAGGGCCTGGTGGTTCGAAAATATTGGGAGTACGATTCCATTTTATCATCAGATTCTATTTTCCGTGCCCCAGCGCACATCAGATACGGTCGAGAATCTGATTTTGAGCCTAAGTTGGTTTCTATTGGCCCCTACTACCGTGGACGTCAAAACCTCCAACCAATGGAAGAGAATAAAGTCTGGTGCATGTCAAATCTTCTTATGATGCGGCCAGGTGATGAAAATAAAGGTGAAAAAGAATTCATGTTATATTATAGAGGTGAAAGTAATATGGATCGTGTGCCTGTCGACCCGTTTATGAAGTTTGAAAGTCGTGCTCGTAGTTTCTATAAAGAGAAGTTCGACCAAATTAGTGATGTTGAATTTGTTCAGATGCTACTTCTGGACAGTTGCTTTATTATCCGAATTTTACTCTCTATCATTGGAGCAATAACGGAGAGTATGGGTTCTCTAGAGGTGGACATAAAAGAGGTAAGATCTGATTTGCTTCTGTTGGCAAATCAAATTCCCCTCTTTTTTCTTAACGTGCTGTATTACTGGTTTTTTCCAAATCCGCACGAGTCCATACAAATTAGAGTTCTCCTTTTATGGTTTATACAACGCGATTTGCCATGGGAATACAGTTTAAATTGCTTGGCTTTCGAATCAGATCATTTGCTCGACTTTTATTGGAAAAGCTCCGTGCCATACGCGGACCCAGTACTTACACAAAAAATATTTGAAGAGAATATTAAAAAGCTGCTGAAGCAATCAACCAGCTTGGCAACTAATTGGGAAAGCTCATTGCCAAAGTTGATAGCAAATGCAAATGAACTTTACGATATCGCACATATAAAATTCCAACGTGATTTATATAGTGGGAATCCTTATAAGGATCCTCGAGGCGTTCAAGTTAAATTTTCAAAGGGCATCGTGCGGATGCGTTGCCTAAAGCTTGACTCAACTATGGCAACCGTATTAGTAAATCTCATCGTCTTTGAGAACTCCAAACCACCCTTCTTTCAAATGATTAGAACCTACATAAAAATTTTGGATGATCTCATTGATTCAGAAAAGGATGTGGAGTTCCTTCAGAAGTTTGACATTATCTTTAACACACTTAGCACTCACACAAAGGCAGCCACTTTTTTCAATGATATTGGTAACCTTTGTTTGATTGACAAGGAGTTTAATCCTTCTTCCTTCTACTTCGAAAATTTCTTTGAGAATGTCAAGAAATACTACAACTCAAGTTGGAACCGTAGATGGGCGAGCTTGCAGAATAACTACTTCAATAGCCCATGGGCAGGCATCTCAGTGTTCGCAGGTGTGATCCTGCTAAGTCTTACGGTACTTCAGACATTCTACACTATCTATGGATACTACAACCCAAGGAACTAATTAATTAGGCGGCAGTTTCGATTTCTTTACAATTTGCAATCTTGTTCTCTTAATAAGCCTGTTATATTGTTAATTAATTTTCCTTTTCCTTCTGTTTTTTTTTTTTTTTTTTTTTTTTTTTTTGGTTTGGTTTGCTTCCCCTTGTACCGCAATGATGTTTACAATTTGAAAGTGAAATTGTCATTAATGTACGAATTCATATCCTTTGTTATTATTTTTTAAGGTTTGACGTGATAAAGACTTTATTTGAAATTGTCATTCATGTACGAAACTATCAACAAATTAAACTACTTCAGTAGTCCATGAAGCCTATAAGTGCCTTGTTCTTTTTAATCCTTTCTTTCTCCTTGTATAAATGAAATATGGAGGGTACATGACATATTAACCCACTAATAAAGTTGTTTCCTTAGATAAGGAAAAAAGGGCAATTTTGTCAACATAAATTTGTTTCTTTTTTTCATGGTGAGACGTTAGCGACGTCTAATAAACTTAGTGAAAGATTAAAGGCTAACATAATAAACTTATTTTAATAGTAATTAAATTTATAATATTTGTTGTTGTATAAAAATAAATTCAGAATATTTGATAAATAAAATAATTTTCAGTATAATAAAATTATAAAAAAATACATGTTTGTAATTTATGTCTAGTAAATTAAAAACCATTACCTATCAATTTGCTAACTTAATTTTTAAATTTATTTTATGCACGACTATTAATCCAATAGAGACAGTTAAAGTCCGGTTTTGAATGAGAGTTGTCGAATAAAACCCTTTGGACAAAACCCAATATATATATACACTAGTATCATACTCGTGCGTTGCAACGGGGACATATTATAAGAAAAAAAAATATCAATGAAAATAATAATTATCCAAAAATTAAGACACATGTTAATAGAAAATTTATATGATTCTATATTTTTAATGAACTTTAATCGGATCTCTGACAACAATTTGATGATGTGATGATTTTTTATTTTTAAGTACTAATGATATCAAATAATAGCTTGATTCGAATCTAATATCAAATATCGTACAACAATTCAATATCGACATATATATAATATGATATCAAAAAACATAAATAAAAAAGTGTTATCGTGTGAATGTATAAGATATATAATACACAAACACACATATTATAAGAGAAATATATATTCACTTACACGTTCCAATTTATATTCTTTTTTGTTTCCAATTTATATTCTTCTTATTTGTTTACAATTTAGAATATATATATATAGACACACACACACACACACATTGATATATTATATATTGAAAATATATTCTAAATTGCCCAAAGAAAGAAAAAAAGGAAATAAAAATTGATTTCCATTGTGATCCGTATAGAAACAAAGAAATAAGAAAATGGAAGGTGGAGTCTTCTCAATTGAAGAGGAGAAATATGAAAACAAAGAAATAAGTAAACATAGAAATATATCGCTAAATTTCAGAGTCTGTTCAATTTTAATTGTAACGTATCGTGTGGCAGCACATGTGGTGAGTATGTTTTTAACTAAATTTAGAATTCTATACATAAAACAAATACATTTAATCAAAAGAATACAAATTATGTAATTGAAGGGCTAAGATCAAATCTGAAATTTCATCTTTCAATCGTAGCCGTTGGCGGATCGGACACCCAACGTGCTTAATAATAGAATGGAGATATAGAGAGAGAGAGAGTGACCAATGTGCATTTGTATACATATGACCCAATGTGTATACAGTCCAAATTTGAAATTTTAAAATCCAAAACGTCGATCTGGACCATTCATCTTGTTCTCCATGTTAATATGTGCTTGGAGACCAAATTTTTCATTTTGCTGAATTTTTTTACTATTTATTAAGCTACTTTGAAAATTGTTGATCCAACGGTGGCTTAACAAAACAGTAAAATCAGCAATCACCGTTGGATCAACAATTTTTAAAGTGGCTTAATAAATAGTAAACAAATTCATAAAAATATAAAATTTGGTCTCCAAGTACATATTAATATGGAGAACAAGATGAACGGTTCAGATCGACATTTTAAATTTTGAAATTTCAAATTTGAACCGTATGTATATCGAACCATATGCATACGAATGCACATTAGTCACACACACTCTCTCTCTCTCTATATATATATTACCTGTTGCATTTAGATTCAGAGAGCTCTACTGGTACCCCATCCCCAACAAATACAATATCGTCGCTAGCCATTAATATAATTCTGGAGCTTAATTGGGATTCTTTGGTCTCAAGAGAACTTGTTATAGATTCTGAAACTAACTAATCTTGCTAGTGTTAAATTAATCTAGCTTAATTTGGTTCTAGTCTTATATAATTGGAAATTAATGCATAGTTAATTAATTATTTCCCAGGACGTTCCTTAATACTTATTTTAAGTTAATTTGGTCTATTTAATTTACTAATGGTCTTAGTCAATGCTCCTAGGTATGTGAGAAGTTATAATTTTTTTTTTTGCAAAATTCAAAACCAAATATAGATTAGTTATAATGTACTTGCAAACTATTAAATGAATATTGTTCCGGATTGACCGCTATTGATTCCACCAATTATATATTAGTTAATCTAAAGTTCCAAACATTTTTTAAATGAAAGAAAGAGGGCAAATTAAAATGCTATAGATATACAAAATATGGGAAAATTTTCCCTCAGAGTATCAAGTTCAAGAGGAGCACTCTCATTTCATTTACTATATATCTTACTATAAATATATAATAAATAGAAGTGTGAAACTTGTAGATTAGTCCTTATTTCACTCTTTATGCCACAACTAAACATGGTGTAAAGCTTTATCTAGATGTAAAAACACCTCGCTTTCAATTGGTGACTTGACTGATCCCAATTGGATCAATGTTTCTCTTCTAAATTAGTTTGGGCCCATCTTTCCAGCCCAATTTAGGTTTTTTTTTTTCTTTAGCCCGCTCCAGCAAATTAAGCTTCACAATACAACATTTGATTAGGCTAGATCTCATGAACAGGCGTCTGAACAAGTGTTTTCCGATAACGTGATCAACTAAATCCTACAAACTTTTCAACTATGGAATATGTTAAGTTTCTTGTTATATATCTTATTTTTTAATTTTTTTTGTTATACATTTTTTAATTACTTTTCTTACTGTTTGCAACAAGGATCGAATTGTTAATAAAATACAGCTTTATTAGTATGTAGAGTATATATTTCTGTATAATTCTTGAGTTATTATTCAAAATTAAAATCATTAGTTTATGAAAGTACTTAGTTATTATTGATTTTTTCTAATATCTTATTTTATTTATATATTAGTGATATCTTATTTTATTTCCTTTATTTTTTATTTTTCGGTAAAAAGCTAAATCTATAGTTCTACACTAAATATATATACTATACATATTATCAAATTTGTGTGATTTAATCTAAGTTATCCTCACAACTAATAAATAGAGTTATTCTTGTTGGTAGTATATTTGAATGTTTATTTTAATGAATCCAATGTCCAGTGCACATCTCAAGGTCCAATATCCCAATCTCAAAGCCCAAACGCCGATCTTAAAGCTCAGAAATAATTAAACAAAGCCATCTTACAAATAAGTCCCTCTGACAATGAGAAATTTGCAGCACAGTCCCTGAAAATTTACATATAGACCCCTGGCCCCTTAAAAATCTTCTCAAACAAGTCCCTGGAAGCCCAATATTCACTCCAGACCCTGCCGAAAGTCCAAATTACATCTCCAGGTCCCTAGATATTTACCAAAAGGTCCCTAGAGGAATAAAAATGTTTATAAACAAGTTATTTTCAGCCATAACTTCTCCAATTTAAGTCCAAATCGACTCAAACTAATTCCAAATGAACCCAAATCAAATTCTATATATTCCTAAGCCAAATTCAAACATATCCAAACTTCAGTCAAAATTTGAAATGACCAAAATGTCCTTTATAACCAAATTGACTTAATTTTAAAGTTAAAACTACAATATCTCATGCATCAAATTAAAATCCCATGAAAAGTCTTATGCATCTAAAGTTATAATTAAGTATGGAAAATTATAAATTCTCAATGACATTATGAAATTACCAAAACACACCTCCTTTGCAATTGATATTTCTAAATAAATGCAATGACTAAGATATATATTTCTAAATTGACTCCTTGAAATGATACATACACACACATGCTAGTATAAATGTCCAAGCAAACGAGAACCAATCAAATGACCAATAGGAACTTTACATGAGCCCCTCTTTTAGTCCTATTTACTCAGTTCACAACAAAATAGGCACAAATTCTGTAATGAACGAGGTATTCAGTTTGACTCAAAAGGTCTGTTGATGTAATTAACAGCGGAACTTACATCCGTCGGGAGTTAAACGTTCCCACAATCAAATAATAACAATTCCTTAGTCCCAAATGCGATACTTAAATATGTTTGAAACATTTATATAGAAATGTAGGACTGTACAGCTCGCAACTTTCAGGCGTCGTACCTTATAACCTCTTTGTTTTCTGAAAACTTTAAATATTGCTCGTATTGGGACGTACCAGTAAAGGAGTTGCTAATAGTGGATCCATTTAAAAAAGCTGCGCGCAATGATATGTGTTGAGAAACCGGGCGTGGCAATCTGTCCGCCGCCATGAAATTTTAATAATATGGAATTTGGAGGTAACCAAAATCTAATTTTTGACCTAAATTAAATTTTATGAATGTATTAAAGACATTGTTTATGTAAAAAGATAAATGCAAATAAAGGCAAATACTTCACGATTGAAATATATATTTTGTATATTATAATTAGTCAACATAAAAATTAGAGTTGAAGTATGGGTTTTAGAGGCAAGTACTTCATTATTCTATTTCAATTGAAGGTTAGCCGAAATTATTATTAATATTAAAAAAAATTAAATTTCAAAATCAGAACTCTGTTTGACAAGATTTCGAAAACTATCCAAACCTCATATTTATTTTCTGGTTTTAGACGAATTACCGCAAATTTTTTTTCCGGTTTTAAAATTCCAGAATCAAAACAATAAATTTCCTATTTTGGTTTTGGAATTCCAAAATTGAGATTTTAAAAAGTAAATTAGTACCGACACATTAGTCACTTGTGATCATATGTACCATGAACAAACTTACCGTGACTGATCATATTTTCTTATCTAAGTCACGTTTCATCACGTTTAATTATATTTTCTTATATAAGTTATTTTTTGGAAAGAATCAGAAAAATTATATAAAAAAAAACAAATGAAAAAATTGCAAAGAAAAATGTAAAATGAAGAAATAATTTTGAAAAGAAATGTTCCGTGTTACGATCAAGTCGGTTTGTGAGTCATGTCATGCTTTATCAATTTTCATATTGGAGGCTATGCGCTAACCGACCGTATGCCATTCTATGACGAAATCATTCATGGCATTAAGGATTAGCATTTGGTCTAGTGATAAAGGCTCATGGTTTCCATATAAGAGGTCATGAGTTCAAAATCCGAATGGAAGAAATATTTTATTATAATAATTAACAAGGGTATTAAATAGTTAGATGACTTGACCTCCAATCTTTACTCTAAAAAAATTCATTCATTCATGGCATTAGTTTTTTCACGCTAGCTAGCTAGTTGCCGTTATAAATTATGTTCTGAAGTCTCTGTATTCCTTTAACTTGTTATAAATTACTAGCTGGCTTTGGGAACGTAAATTAATACGATTGACAAAATCCTCTCTCTTTGACTTCTAATTAAAAATCGTGGGAGCTAGGTATGCTCTGTGCCTAATTGATTTTGCACTTACATATTTGTGTAATGGTGCCCATGATCTGTTAGGAAATAGCCTACAATGACAAGATCCTGAAAAACAATTATTAATTAGTTAGATTAAGATAATTGTTTGCTTGTTTTATCAACTG